>NC_138061.1:63533660-64235327 GCF_964194185.1 Rhinolophus hipposideros
ATAATCTATCACCACCATCCCACTACTCAAGCCAGAGGTTGGATCTTGACTCTCCTCCTCCCTCCCTCCCTCCCCTTCCACACGCAGCAAGCCACCAAGCTCTGTGTATTCCACTTTCTTAGACTGTTCTGTCTCTACTACCACTATCTTGGTCCAACTTCTCATTAGCCCTTCCCTGGACTATTGAAATGGCCTCCTACCTTGTGGGTCTCTCTGCCCCAGCTTCGTCTCCCCCTGTCCATCAGCTACCCCTCCCAGAATTTGGTATCTTAGAATGGCCTCATATATTCTATTGGCTTCCCATAAACAAAACCAGAGAGCAAGGACCTGTGATGGCTTTGTAATGCAACTTGGCTAGGCTGAAGGACACTTCCCAGGATTCCCTTTAGGCTGGGCCACAGGGAGATTCTTGGGAGATTTGGGAAATGGAAGGGAAACAACAGCCATTATGCAGTGCGTGTACATTGTTGCTGATCAGCTGATTCACCTCAACGGTCTGAAGCAGCAGCTGGGCCTGCCATTGCCCCACCTTCCATGGAGCCCTAGTCAGCTTCTCTAACTCCTTGGCCAGGTATGTGTGTGTTCAGCTCTGTGATGAAGGGCCTGGTTTCTGAAAGACTACTCTGTACCACCAAAACCAACCATCCTGTTAGCTAGATGGAAATCCTGGATATCCTCAAGCCTCTCCTGTCCAGTACTGCAAGCACTATCCATCCTTCTTTTTCCCCTAACATCTCTTGACACTATTGTCCCCTCTATATTCTTCCTGACTCAAGTCCTCAGGAAGGCCACCTGAACTTCATTAGGCCTCTCTCCATGCTATTCGTTCATTCACGCATTCAACAGTTATTAAACATATACTATGTGTCAGGCACTATTTTAGGCACTGTGAAAACAGCTCTAATCTTAACCTTCTCCCTTCCCCTCTGAGTTCTGTTTGAATAGTGACCATGGGGTATTAGCAATAGAGTCTGCAGGATAGAGTCTATATTTAAATAGCAGAAGGGAGGCAGATTATAGATACAACAAGTAAGTAGGAAGGAGGACTTCTAGCTATGTCTGAGCAATGAGGATAGCAAACCATCTTCCCAAATGCAACTATAAATCTGGACAAAATTAACAAAAGTAACAATATTTATTCTCTGGAAATTGACCAAAGGCATGCAACAATCTGAAAAGCACTTATGCTTAAAAAACAGGGGTAAGAGGAGTGGGAGTCTGGTCCTCTTGCCTAGGGATGCTTCTATCCTACTTCCCCAGCTCAGTCATCACAGACGTTCTGCCAGGGTGGGGCACATCATGGGGACCAGCAACTTTGTTGACAAAGTCAAAAGTGGCTCATTCAGTTGTGAGTGGTGGGCAACGTCTATACCCAGAAGTCAGTAGAATGGACAATGGAGGCATCAGGTAAATGGGGAGAACTGATGCTCTGTCTGAGATTGCAGTCATTTTGGCGACAAACATGCTTCTGGCTTAGGCTGCATCCATGGGCAGAGGAGACCAGAGAGGGCTAACCCTAAGAGTGTGGGCATGTGCAGAGGTAAAGTGAAGGGCCCAGAAGAAAGTAAAAGCCAGAGGAAACTGGAAAACAACCCAAACTTGGAGGGTATTTCCCTACTCTACATGGATCTATTGGCAGAGAATGGAAGCTTTAGTGTCTCAAGGTTTGAATACAACATCTGTTCAATCATTGGCTGATCCCTGAATCACACAGGAACAAGGGTAATCTTCTAGGAAGCCAGGTTTAAAAATACAAGGAAGAATAAAAAACAAATATAAGTAGTAATATTAGTGACTACATACTGTGGGGAAGACAGATTTATCTCAGCAAGTTACCAAACAAATAATTCAACAATAACAACAAAAACATTATTTAGTGGGTAAATCAGAATTCATAGTTCCTACAATGTTATCTAAAATGCCCAGTTTTTAACAAAAACATTATGACCTATACAAAGGAAAAGGAAATTGTGGCCCCCACTCAGGAAAAGAGTAAATAGAAACTCTATGAGTATTCCCAGATTTTGTAGTTAGCAGATAAATACTTAAAAAAATAACACTATACAAATATATTTAAAGAATTAAAGGAAACATGTTTAAAGAATTAGTGATGCATTACAATAATCAACAAATAAAGAATCTCAGTGAGAGAGAAAATATTTTTAAAAGTCCAACAATTGAAATGAAAAATTTACTAGAGGGGCTCAACAGAAGAGTTTATATGGCAGAAGAAAGAATAAGTGAACTCGAAGATAGAACTATAAAAAATATCCATTCCGAAGAACATAGAGGCACTCAGAACAAAACAATTGAAGAAGAAAGAAAAAAACAGACTCTCAGAGACCTGTAAAGAAACATTAAGCATGCCAATATGTGTAATGCAATTCCTAGAAGGAGACAAGAGAGAGAAAGGGACAGAAAAATTATTTGTAAAAAAAAAAAAAAAAAAAAAGAGTAGCTGAAAACTTCCCAAATTTGATGAAAAGTTAGTTTTCCATGAAACAAACAAAAAGCTCGAAGTACGACAAATACAAAGAGAGCTACATTTCGACACATTAGAGTCACTGTTGAAAGAAAAAGAGAAAATCTTGAAAGCAACAAGAAAAAAATGACTCATCACATAGAGGGAGCATCAATATGATTAACAGCTGAATTCTCATTTGAAACAGTGGAGGCTAGAAGTGGAAGAACATATTCAAAGTGCTGAAAGAAAAATAAAAATTGTTAACCAAGAATTCTATATCCAAATAGCTATTCTTCAAAAATGAGGGCAAAATAAAGACATTCCCAGATAAATAAAGACAGAGAATTCCTTGCTGGCAGATCTGCCTTGTAAGAAATACTAAAGGAACTTCTTCAGGCTGAAAGGAAATGAAACAAGGCAGTAAAATATGAAGTCCACAGGAAGAAATGATGTTAGATAAGTTAATACAGGTTAATATGAAAGACTATAAGTACAGTCATGCATCACTTAATGATGGGATACATTCAGAGAAATGTGTCATTAGGCGATTTTATGGTAGCGTGAAGATCACAGCGTGCATGTATACAAACCTAGATGGTCTAGCCTACTACACACCTGGGCTATATGGTATAGCCTATTGCTCCTAGGCTACAAACCTGTACTGAATATTGTAGATCATTGTAACACAATTGTAGGTACTTGGATATCTAAGCATAGAAAAGGTACAGCAAAAATACGGTATAAAAGATAAAAAATGGTACACATGTATAGGGTATTTACTATGAATGGGGCTTTCAGGACTGAAAGTTGCTCTGGGTGGGTCCCTGAGGGGGTTGTGAGTTAATATGAAGGCCTAGGGCATTACTGTACACAACTATAGACTTTCTAAACATTGTACACAAGCATCACCACAAACATGTGAGTAATGCATTGTGCTAGGACATTATGACAGCTATGATGTCATTAGGTGACAGGACTTTTTCAGCTCCATTAAAATCCTATGAGACCACTGTTGTATACATAGTCCATCATTGACAAGAATGTTGTTATGCAGTGCATTACTGTATATATTTTTCTCATTTATTTGCTGAACATCTTTTAAAGGCATAAATGGGTATAAAGCAACAATTATAACAGTGGTTTGGGAGTTTATAATATATAGGTATAATATATACACGAGAATAATAACACATGGGGCAGTTTCTATATTTAACTGGAATTAAGTATTAATCTGAAGTAGATTAAGATAAAATGCATATTGTAATCCCTAGAAGCAACATTAATTAAAACAAAAATATAGTAAAAAAATCAATAAAAAGTTAAATTGTATGGTACAAAATATTGAATACAAAGATGATAGTAAAAGAGGAACAGAGGAACAAAAATAGAAGAGACATATAGGAAACAAATTAAAAAATAGCAAATATAAAGCCAACCATATTAATAATTACATTAAATGTGAATGATCTAAATATGCCAATCAGAAGGCTAAGATTACCTCCATGAAATAGCAAGATCCAGTTATATGCTGTCTGTAGAGATACTCTGAAGATTCAATGACACAATGAAACACAATGAAGATTCAATGACCACGGAAAGGAAAAGGATGAAAAAAGATATACCATGCAACTGTAACCTTCAGACAGCTGAAACTGGCTATGTTAATATAAAATAAAATGGACATTAAGAAAAAAAACATTACAACAAAAAGGGATATTTCACAATAATAAAAGAGTAACTACATCAGGGAGCTATAACAATTATAAATATATAAAAACCATACAGCTTCAAAACACATGAAGCAAAAACTGCCACCAGACAATTGAATAATAAGAGTTAGAGAGTTCGATATCCCAGTAGCAATAATTGATAGACCAACTAGACAGAATATCAGCAACGATACAGAATGCTTGGACATCACTACCAATGAATTTGACCTAACATACATATGACACTCCTTACAATGACTGCAGCATATACCTTATTTTCATGTACATGTGGACCGTTCTTCAGGATAAACCATATGCTAGGCCACAAAACTGTAAATCAACTGGTGAGTGAATAAACAAAATGCACATCCATACAATGGAGTATTATTTCACTAAAATTAAACAAACTACTGATAGATATGTGGACACGAGAACATGAACGAACCTCAGAAATCTTATGCTACTGCAGACGGGGGAGTAGGTAAACACAGTGCTCACCTCCTCTCAGGGCCACGTCAATTACAACTAAACGACTGAGTACCCCTCATTGAGAATCTCCTGAAGTCTAGCTGAATTAAAGCCCTACAACTATGGACATATGAGTACAGAAGCCACCTTGAGGCAGGTTTGGGAACAGGCAGGTCCCAAACCTGTGTGAGACTATTAAAAATTGGGAGGGATATCCTGGCTGTGGTAGTCCCTCATAGAGGAGCAAGAGGCTCCAGCATCACACCAGGCTCCCCAGCCCAAGGTTTCAGTGCCAGTGAGACAAGTCCCCATAACATCTGGCTGTGACAACCAGTAGAATTGTGGCTGAGTGAGATGGAGGGAGGCTTCAGTCCTAGGTACTCTCTTAAGGGGCCCACACATAGCCTTATCATTGAGGGACTCACTCATTCTGAGCTCCAGTTCTGGGGTGGCAGAGCCAGGGACATATGGGGAAGAACTGAGTTGTGTCTTCAGGTTGAGGGCTGGAGGGGCAGCTTTCTCCTGGATGGAGGAGCTGGGGGAAGCCATTGTTTCTTTGTTGAGTCCTCTCCCTCCTTGTGTGCAGAGGAAGGCTGATGCCATATCTGAGTCTCCATCAAACTGGCTATCACCTTTTGTCTGCCCCACCCTAGTTATTCCCTGAGACCACACCCCACCTAACTTTCAGACATACCCAAGCCACTTCCAGTGGCTTTTCCATATAAATAGTCTACCTGACTCATGCTGTGGACTTTCCTAAAATCTCTCAAAGGTTCATAAAACCCAAACAAGCAGAATCTGGCTTCAGCATGTCCCGTATTTCTGGCTGAGCAGCCCCCTAAGCCTGGTACTAGTGACAGCCGGACTTGGTTCATGGCTTGGCCTCTCAAGGCAACTCCAAGTAGAGTGCAGGCAGTGGCCATCTCTGGACTGCTTTGTGGCTCATGCCAGGTGGCCCTGGTCAGGGCACAGAGTGAGGCTGAACTTGGCCTACAGCAGATCCTGTCCCAGGAGGCCAGCACTGGGAGGACCAGTGGCCAGCTTCGGACTGGGCCAGAGCATCACCCAGCCACCTCCAAGGATGGCACACCCAAAGGACAGATTGTGCAGGCATCAGAGCCTCGCAAAAGCGAAGCCTGCTCTGTACGGTCAGCCCCTGCACAACAGTTCCTCCACTGTAGTCACAGCCAGTCCTCACAACAAATCAGCCTGAAGGTGAGTCCCTCCCGTTGATGTGCAAACAGCAATCAAGGCTCAACTACAACAGGAGGGCACACACAACCCACACAAGAGACACACCTGGAGCACCCAGCTCAGGAGACCAGGGAGATTGCACCACTGGGTCCCACAGACACCTACTACATATGGCGACTCTACTCAGACCAAGAGGCATAGCAGCCCTACCTAATACACAGAAACAAGCACAGGGAGGTAACTAAAATGGGAAGACAAAGAAACATGTCCCAAATGAAAGAACAGAACAAAGCTCTAGAAAAAGAACTAAACAAAATGGAGACAAGCAATCAATCAGACATAGACTTCCAAACACTGGTTATAAGGATGCTCGAGATCTCAGGGAAAACTTCAACAAAGACATAAGAAACATAAAAATGGAGATGGAAAACATAAAAAAGAATCAGTCAGAAATAAAAAAATTAAACAACAAAAATGATGAATACATTATAGGGAATCTACAGTAGATTAGATTACGCACAGGACTGAATCAGCAATGTAGAAGACAAGGTAGCAGAAAACACCCAATCAGAACAGCAAAAAGAAAAAAGAATACAAAAAAATAAGGAGAGATTAAGGGGCCTCTGAGACAACATCAATCACACCACCAGTCACATCAAAGAGGTACCAGGAGGAGAAGAGAGATAACAAAGAATTGAAAACGTATTTGAAGAAATAATGACGGAAAAGTTCCCTAACCTGCTGAAGGAACTAGACATACAAGCCCAGGAAGAACAGAGAGTCCCAAACAAGATGAACCTAAAGAGGCCCACATGAAGACACATCACAATCAAAATACCAAAGGTTAAAGACAAAGAGAGACTCCTAAAAGCAGCAAAAGAAAAGCAGTTAGTTACGTATCAGGGAGCTCCCACAGAACCATCCACTGATTTCTCAACAGAAAGTTTGCAGGCCAGAGGGAGTGGCAGGAAATATACAAAGTGATGAAAAGCATGGACCTACAACCAAAATTACTCTACCCAGTAAAACTATCACTTAGAATCAAAGGACAGATAAAGAACTTCCCAGACAAGAAAAAGCTGAAGGAGTTCCTCACCACCAAACCAATATAACAACAAATGTTAGAGAGACATTTTTAAGACAACAACAACCAAAACAAAAATCAAAATATGAAATATTAAATGGCAATAACTACATATCTATCAACAATTACTTTACGTGTAAGTGGATTAAATGCTGCAATCAAAAGATGGGGTGGTTGAATGGATAAGAAAACAAGATCCTTACATATGCTGCCTATAAGAGACTTACTTCAGATCAGAAGACACACACAAACTAAGAGTAAAGGGATGATAAAAAGATGTTTCATGAAAATGGAAAAAAAAAAAAAAAAAGCTGGGGTAGCAATACTTACACCAGCCAAAAAAGACTTTAAACCAAAGGCTATAACAGGAGACCAAGAAGGACCCAGTAATCCCATTTCTGGGTATTTAGCCAAAGAAACCCAAAATGCTACTTTGAGGGGACATGTGCATCCATAAGTTCATTGTAGCACTGTTTACAATGGCCAAGACGTGAAGGCGGCCTGGGTGTCCATTGATGGAAGAATGGATAAAGAGGAGGTGGTACATATATACAATGAAATATTGCTCGGCCAGGGAAGGGAATGGGTTCTTGATACCTACGGCGGCACGGCTGGACCTGGAGGGTATTGTGCTGAGTGGAGTATGTCAGACAGAGAAAAACAGATGCAATGTGATTCCACTTATATGTGGAATCTAAAGAACAAAGTAAATAAACAAACAAAACAGAAACAATCTCATAGATACAGAGAACATTTTGATAGTTGCCAGAGTGGAGGGTGGTTTGGGGGTGGGTAAAAAAGGGAAGGGATTAAGAAGTACAAATTGGTTATTACAAACTAGTTATGGGGATGTAGGGTGTAGCACAAGAATACAGTCAATAATATTGTAATAACTATGTCTGCTGTCAGATGGGGATTGGATTTATCATGCTGATAGATGGGAAGGGGGTTGGGGGACAGGGTACAAAAGATGAAGGCATTAAGAAGTATAAATTGGTAGTTACAAAACAGTCATGGGGATGTAAAGTAAAGCACAGGGAATATAGTCAATGATACGGAAATAATTATGCATAGTGCCAGGTAGGTTCTAGACTAGTCAGAGAGATCACTTCTTAAATTATATGAATGTCTAACCACTATGCGTACACCCAAAATTAATATAAAATAATTTTGAATGTCACCTGTCATTGAAAAATTAAAAGAGGGAGGAAAAAGGTGAAGGGGAATGAGGTTTAAATTTCCAGGTATAAAACAAATAAGTCAAGGGAATGTAATGTACAGCATAGGCAATATAGTCAATAATATTGTGATGGTTGCTGGACTTATGGTCATCACTTCTTTAGGTATGTAAATGTTGAATAACTATGGGGTACTCCTGAAGCTTATGTAATATTGTATGTTAGCTATATTTTAATAAAAATATTTAATAAAAGATTGAAGTTAAAACATAATTTTGAAGAAAAAAAAAGAAATCTTATGCTAAATGAAAGAAGTCTGATGCAGATGAGTACACACTATGTGATTCTACTTATATAAAATGTCCAGAAAAAGCAAATTTATAGATACAGGAGACCAATCCATGTTTTCCTTGGGCTGGAGGTAGGAGTGGGAATTAATTTCGATAGCATGAGGGAACGTTTCCAGATGACACAAATGTCCTAAAACTGGATTATGGTGATGGTTGTACAACTCTATAAATTTACTGAAAAATCATTGACTTGTATACTTAGAATGGGTGAATTTTATCATATGTAATTCACACCTCAATAAAGCTGTTAAAATATGTAAATGTATGAGACAATAACAAATGCTATGAAGAAAAATAAGGCAGGAAAGAAAGATAGGAGAGTTGGGGTGGGGTTGCAATTAGTGCAGTCATTGGTGTAGTTTGCCAATTACTTCAATCCTCTCCTAAGCCTGTGATAGTTCTACTTCCTGGACCCCTGGTGGGTAGCTGGGGCAATGAGTGGTGAATGGTGTGTGACTTGTGTGACTCCCAGGCCACGGATTTCATCGCTGATATGAAACGCTTCTAGAGCTCAGTCTCTTCCTTTGCCCTCTGGCCTGGCCACCAGCACCGCTTGACATAATGGTTGTTCCGTCAGCCTGGGTCTTTGAGTCACTATGATGGGCAGGTTACCTCTGACCCAGTTACTGTGTAACCGATACCCCATTGTGACACAGACAGGCAGTCAGTGAAAACATCAAAAGAAGATAGCATTTGAGTAAAAGTCTGAAGGAGTGAGTTTGTGAGTCATGTAAATATCTGTGGGAGAGAGGGCAGAAAACATGCAAAGCCTGGCACACCTGAGGAGTAGCAAGGAGGCTGGCATTGCTGTACGACACTGTGAATGTACGGATTGGCACTGAGCTAGCTGTTCTCCTTAAAATGGCACACCTGAGGATTAACGAGCGGTGAACGGACAAGCAGATGGCCGTGATGGGTAATGTGACGGGTAACGTGGGCCGATGCAGGAGCCAGTGGCCTGGGAAGCCACTGGGACGTGTTGAGCCAGTGACAGATCTAATCAGCTTTAGGTTTTAAGAGCCTTATTCCAGCTGCAATATTGAGAGGAGATGGAGGGGCCAATGGCAGGACCAAGACCAACGGAGAGGTTGAGAGTGGACTTCACAGCCTGCCGCGGGTCCTTCTGCCCATAAGCAGTTCTGACCCGTTCAGTCACGTGCTGACAACTTGCTACAGCTCCTATTGCTCATGAGAGAGTCTAAATTTCTTAACATGACACCAACCTACCTTTCCACTCTGTCAACCACCACCCCTCTTCCTACTACGTCAATTCTCCTCATTCTGACTCTTCTATTCTCCCAGGACATACTCTTGCCCCCTTCCCTGAGTTCTTGTGGTCCCTTCACACCGCTGCCATCCACAAGCAGGGAGGAGAGGCTATGCTCCCAGACAGGCCAAGTGAGCCCAGCCACAGTGTTGGGGAGGGTGGTGATGGAGGATGTCCCCTGCCCGGGTCCTGAAGCTTAGCTTGTGGGCCAGGAAGTTGGGGGCCTATAGGAAAGGTTGGATTGAGAGCTGCCTTCTTCATTCTGGACACTCTGGCAAGAGGCCACTATCTCTCTCCCCACTATGATTCAGCCACGCTGTGGCTCCATGGTGGGGAGCACCCAAGGAGGGTCAGCTACAAAGAGAAGCTGCCAGCCTTTGGGAGACAGTCAGGCAGGACAGTGAGCAGGAGTCTGGGAAGCTGGTGAGCAGAGGCCACAGCTGGTCTGAATGGGCAGGATAGGGCTGTGGGAAAAGCCTACAAGTGCTGGAGCCAAGGGTGCCCATGGCTGAGTAACAGTTTCAGCACCAGGGTTCTGAGCTAGAAATCCGGACCTGTGCTGGCTGGCCTCTGAGTTCCTGTTGCAAGGTCCTGGGCTTAACAAAACTGTAGGCAAAGTGAAGTGAAGTAGGGCGGCACAATTTAACTCCAAAGAATCTTCCATTTGCCCTAATTCCCTGAAATTTTCAGTTAAAAACAAGCTCAAGTTCCCCAATAATCTCCAATAGAAGGGAGAAGGCGGGAAGAAGAAAGGGAAGAGGAGAGGGGAGAGGGGAGGAGAAAGGAGGAGACAGGAGGAGAGGGAAAGAGAGGGAAGCGGGGAGGAGAGGAGAGGGAGAGGAGAGAAGAGGGGAGAAGAAAGGAGAGGGGAGAGGAGAGGAGAGGAAAGAGGAGAGAGAGGAGGAGAGAGAGAGGAGAGGGGAAGAAAGGAGAAGAGATAGGGGAGAGGAGAGAAGGGGTAAAGAGGAGAGAGGAGAGGAGTGGAGAGAGAAGGAGTGGGGAGGGAGGGAGAGACAGATATAGATAGAGAGACAGAGAGAAACAGAGAGGGAGAAGAGACAGAAGAGCTGACCCAGGACCAAGGATGGGAGGAGAAGCCATTTCCCCTGTGCTAAGTCTCCTTCCCTCCCATAGAATGGCACTGCTGGTCCTTTTTCACAAAGCTGCCAAGCCGTTTGTGGTCAGATATGATTTAAAAATTCAGTTTAAAGTAATGAAGTACTAATGCATGTTACAATGTGGGTGAACCTTAAAGATACTATTACTCTAAGTCAAAGAAGCCAGTCACAAAAAGACACACACCGTATTCATTCTTTTATATCAAATATCCAAATAGGTAAGTCCAAAGAGAGAGAAAGATTAGTGGATGCCATGGCTGGAAGAGGTTTGGGTATGGGGTTTTCCTTTGGGGTGATGAAAACATTTGGAACTGGAGAGACGTGGTGGCTGTACCACGCTGAATGTACGGATTGGCACAGGATTAGCTGTTCTCCTTAAAATGGTTCATTTTACTGTGTGAATTTCACTGCAACTAGCAACGGCAACTGGACCTGGAGCTGAGCTGCGCCCTCCACAACTAAGACTGAAAGGACAACAACTTGACTTGGAAAAAGTCCGGGAAGTGCACACTGTTCCCCAATAAAGTCCTGTTCCCCTTCCCCAATAAAGTCTTTAAAAAAAATGAATCTAATCAAATTCTTTAAATTCAGGTATCTCGTGCAATGTCTCATTTGTCTTTTTCTTAAAGGATTGTCATCTGTACCCTGAAGCCACGGGACATGGAAATCTGATGGCTGGAACCTTCCACAAAAGCAAGTGAGTTTTCTGTTCAAACCAGATGATGCTATACACCCAGCTCAGAGGAAAATATCTAGAGCTTTGACAGATACCCAATACATTAGGACTGAACAGAGTTAAAGGCCAATCTCAGCTGCTCCCACCCCTACTGTGGGAAGGGAGGCCCAGAGAGGTCTAACACCCTGAGAAGTATCCAGCCTAGAGTTGGATCCAGGTGACCTGGCTAATGAACACAGAGCTTGACCCTCGCCCTTCAGATACCCGCTCAGACCTCACCAAAGTCTGCTTTGTTCAGTTGGAGGCTGCCCTGGGCTCGGTCTGGAGGTTCCTGGCCCTGTTTGAACACTAGGTTCACCTGGGAATTGAAAAATAAGTTGATGTCTAGGACCCACCCAGACCAATCTCCAAGTATTACCCAAATCTCCAGCAGTATTTAAAAATACCTGAGGATTTTCAAAAGCTCCTTTATGATTCAAATGCACAGCCATGTTGAGGACCACTGACTGTTTCTCCCACTAGCGTCTGGGATTTCAGTCAACACCCGAGGGTGCCCAGATCCAGAGAGCACGAAACACAGTTGTACAAACACCCAACCAACACCTGTGTGACCCAGCCAGCCAGCACCTGCATGGACCCATCCAGACGGTCGTCCCACTTTGTTTACCTCCTGGGTGCTCTGTGGGGGGCTACTGACCCGTTCTCACTGTTTCTGAATTACCTGCCTGGCTGCACTGCTTCCAAGCAGGGCAGAGCAAGCAGCTTGAGGAAATACAGGCTGCCCCGAGATGGACTTGTCTCAGGCACCCTAGGTCTCTGAATGTCCTCAGAGCCCTGAGTCACTGGAGCGCAGGCCCTCAACAGTGGTGATCACATTGAGGGAAGCCTCTGCTTTTTCAGGCAGACATGGAGCAGCTTCCTAATTCCGAGCTGAGGGCTGTGCCATCAGCCAGTGCCTGGGCCCAGCCAGATGCCCCATGGTGCTATCAGCCCACAAAACCCAGACGGCTCCTTTGGGTGGCCTCGCATGGCCCCTCCCTCAAATGAGAAGCCACGAGCAAATCATACTTCACACGGAATAAAATAAAATTCTTACCAAAATATCTGGCTGCAAACGTTCTTCTTTTGCTGGAATCTGTCGGCAGCATAATGAAGCTGGCAGTCTATGTACAAATTTCTTGTGTATCATTTTTATAAAGAACCAACCACATCCTCAAGCAGACAAGCTAATTCCTGTTTTCCAGTAACAGGAGATCAGCATCTATAGAAAAGAAATATATTTAGAATGCCCTTTATCTCGTGTTTTCTTGGATTTCAAATAAGAAGCTTCACTGTGGGGAGCTGGTCCCTTAAATGTAGATACACCCAGGGACCTTGGAAAGGCCTTGAGCAACTCATGGGGTCTCCGCTCTATGAAAGTCACAGTTCCTCCGGTCTGTGAAATGGGAACAGTGATGACAGTGACCGCTCAGCATAAATGCAGTATCAACAAGACAGTGGGGTTGCAATGGCAATGCCTTCCACATATGTCAGATGCTATGCTTGGTTTTTTCAATGAACTGACCAATTTAGAAGGAGCTGTGCTTTCCAGACAGCTTTGAAAACAGGCACCAGCGGCAATTTGCAAACCTACAGCATGATTTCCAGATGCCATATGTAACACTCGTCTTGTGTGTATGGCACTCCTGTTGGTAGGGAGATTGGGGACACTGTCCCCACCTCCAGATGGAAAGACAGAGCCCCATAGCACCCAGTGGCAGACCCTCACTCTGGTCCACTGCCTGCTAACAGCTCAGCTTCTCATTCCATTGCTGGAAATTCAGCATCATTATTGCATAATTTATAGTTGTGGAAAATAAAAAAGAAATATCCCAGTTATGAAACAGCCAAATGACGTTTATGCAGCCATCAACATCACTGACACAGCGGGTATGGCAATATAAGGGAAAGGCAATTCCAAGGGGGCAGTGTTCCCCAACTTAAACTTGTGCCAGGGAGTTCACAGAGGTGAGGGGCACCCGTGGGGAGGACACGCCCAGAATGTTCCCCCCATCACCCTCCTGATCTCCTTTGCTCCCCTGCCTCTGCCGTGTTGAACTTGTACCGCCTTTGTGATTATAGAACCAACCACTGTTACACAGATGAAACAAGCATCGCCAATGCTTACGGCGGTCGGATCTTTTCACCCTGGCTGCAGGCTGTGGGAAAGCAGGGACTCAGGCCTCTGAACAGCACTGTCAGCAGGCTGTGTGGGGGCCGTGGAGTCCTGCTCCAGGCCTGCGCCATCAGGGGATATCCGTGCTGCTGGTGTTCTCTGAGGGGAGCAGAGAGACAGTACAGAGGACTGTGCCTCCGGAGTCACAGGGGCAGTTGGGAGCAGAAGCCTGAGGGTGACAGCCTAACTGCTTGAAGAGAACAGCAAATCCCCAAACCACAGATGATGCCATCTCCTTGGGCCCACACGAACAGTGGTTTGGCTTGCAAAGGGAAAGCAGTGCAAAATGCAAAGAGATGGAGCCCCAAAGTACACAGAAGACACGGAGCCAGAGCCACAAAAAATGGAGGGGTGGAGAGTCAAGTCCGAGAACCTTGGAGCTAGGACAGACTTTGGGGATCATTAGGGACCTAGAGTGACATTTCTCTGTATTCTCTAAGCATACAGGAGTGGGAGGGTGACGAAGGGGAATGGGGAGTGAAAGCAAGGAGCCTGTCCCATGACCTGGTGTAGTAGGAGCTTTAGAATTTAAAACTCCACATTCATGTCCAGGTTTTTCCTTTCATAGTCGTGTAAATTTGGACATGTTCCTAAAACAGGATTATCAGTTTTAGCAAACAAAAATATGGAATGCTCAGTTACATTTTTAGTATAAGTGTGTTCCCAATAATGCATGGGACATAACATCTACTATAAAGGTATTCATTGTTGATCTGAAACTCAGATTTAACTGGGTGTCCTGTATTTTATCTGGCAACCCTATATTTCTACCTTCTGGGTATTCATTTTATCTTTGGTAAAAAGAGGATAATCAGGTAAGAACTTTTCAGTTGCTAGAAACAAACAAACAAAAGACAATTAAAATTGGCTTAAAACATAAGGAGAGATTTATTAGCTCCTTTAGTGGGAAAGTGCTCACATATGGGCTTCAGGCATGGCTGGATCCAGCAGCTTGACAATGTCAACCAAGTCTGTCCCTCCCCACCCCAGTTCTTCTGTTTGCTTCCCGGGGTGTCTGCTTCATCCTAATCAAGAGATTGCCTTATTATTAAAAAATGCTGGAAACCAGCTTCAGTAGCTAATACTTTCTCCTTCATGTCTAACAGGAAGAAAAAACTTTTCTTGTAGTGTCTCTCTCAGAAGTGTTAGGAAGCTTCCCCCCTACTCTCCCAAATATCTTCTCTTGCCTTATGGCCTTGATTGGGCAACCAATGTCTCCCTGAACCAATCCTGATGGCTGGGTAATGAGATGTACTGATTGGCTAAAGCAACCTGGATTCGTCTTAGGAGCTGGGTGGAGTTGGCTTCCACAGGCATCTGGGCTGGTATAAGAAAGAAGGAGAATGCTAGAATAGACGCCAGGGAACTATGACAAAGCGGAGGGGAGGAGGGCTCCAAAATACAATGCCCACTGCAAGTTTCTCTAAGGGTAAGATAAATGAGACTGACCCCCACGGGTGGACGTGTGTGTGTGTGTGTGTGTGTGTGTGTGTGACAATGTTAGCTCTTCCCTTTGGACGTGTTGATTGCCCTACTCTCTTTCCTAGGCCCTATCCTTCTCCTGGCCAGGTCTACGACCCAAGCTCAGCTATGCTGTTACAGAGCAGAGAGGCCTCCCTGGGAGACAGTGAGCTGGGCCTCTGTCCTGGCTGAGCCGTGGGCAGGTTTCTGCCTCTCCCTGGCCCCACTACTTGAGGGGTGTGGGGGGTGGAGGGAGTGTGTGTGTGTGTGTGTATGGTCGGGGGAGGGCATAATTGTACCGGGAGAGCTCTGGTTAGAGCACTGACCTTCACCGACCTCAGCCTGTAGTGGGGATGACGAGGCCCCAGGTTGTGGGCATCTACTTTGGGGAGAACATGGGTGGAAGGGCAGGAATGGTGGGCTCGGCTTACCAGCCGTAAGAAAGCAACCTCAGGGGCAGAGGGACAAGAAAACTGGTCTCCAATCACCTACCCCAGTCCTTGCCTTCCCGTCACCCACCCTTCTTTGCAGTGGTATTTAAGGGCAGGCCACACCTTCGTGTCTAAGCTAAGCTCAGCACAACTGGGGCAAAGCTCCTGGGCCTGGCAAACAGCACTGTGAAGGCCAGCCGTGGACAGCAAGCTGGGGATGACTCAGCCAGGAGCGGCTGGCACCAGACACACTCACTACGGGGGCACTGCTAGAAACACCAGGTCTTCCTGGACTCAGGACACACTGCCCTGCAAGTGGCGTCACCCCATCACAGGCATGATCAGTACTGTCAGCTAGCACTTAGTAGGTGCCGATGGTGGAGCAAACACCCTCACCCGACAGCCCCTGAGGTGAGTATTACAGTGGACTTGTGACCACTCCCCGTCACACAGTTTAACACGGTGGGGGTGCGGGGTCAAAACCACCCCCTTGCTCTGTTCTCTGAGGCCTCATCCCTCAAGCGTGGGAAGACGGCTGCTGTTGTCCCAGCCTGGCCTGGCCACGTGTTTACCCTATGGCTCCTCTTTCATCTCCCCCAGGGCCCCCAGCTGCGCCCCGTGTGAGCACGGGGTAAGGAGCACCCATCACAGTGTGGGCATATGGACCCTGGCAGGTGGCGGTGCGCCTGGCTCCCAGGAAAGCTGCCTGGGTGCTGCCCCGCCGGGGTCTGCTCACCTGGTACAGGAGCCGGACACCTGTCTCTGCTGCGGGGCGCCTGCTTGGGGATCCGTCCTCAGGGCTCGCGCTCGGGGCTCCCTGCCTCCTCTTCTCACTGGGCCGTGGCCTTGGCCCTGCCCCCAGGTCCCCCATGTGACAAGCGAGCAGGGGCGCCCGGCAGGGCCAGGAGGAAGCTGCCCTGGGCTGAACATCATCGGCCACGGTCCAGGCTCCCTGGCTCCTCAGTGCCTCTGGGGATGGCGCGTTGATGGCCGCTGTCCTTGGCCTGCTAAGAGCCTGAAGCAGCTTCAGCTCAGGAAATGTATCCCGGGGAAGCTGACCTCTGCCAGGAAGGGCTGGGGCAGAGCCGCTCGCAGGCGCCGCCTGGAATTGGACTGGGTGCAGAGCGCCCCCTGGCGGCGCCGTCGGGCACCGCCTCCCACATCTCCAAACCGCGGCCTCCTCGCTCGCATCCAGCGGCCTCCTCGCATCCAGCGCCATCTCCACATTCCTCCCAGCACCTGGATCCACAAGCTCCGACTTACCCCACTCTCACCCGTAGCCTCATCTTCCTTGGGGCCACGCGTGGCTGGCAGGGTGTGTGGAAGTGCTGTGTATTTCTACACTGAGTCTTCCTCTGAGCCGCTTTCCTCTGCACCCCTGGCCCAGTAATGTGTCTTCAGTATGGGGAGGAAGTAGGGCTGGAGCAGTGATTAGCAGGGGAGGGAGCACTCAGGTTGCAGAAGGGGGATCTGAGCCACTTCTTAAGGACCGAGCATCACCCAAATCTCCCCACTTTCTGGAGTGGGAAACTGAGGGTAGAAAGGTCCAGCAAACTTCCCAAGGGGACAGATTACAAGTGGCATTGCTGAGATCTGAAACCAAGGCAGCCAATTCAAAGCCTCTTGAAAGCCAAAGCCACGGAGAGAAGCAGGCAGGTGGCCCTCATTGGCCTCCCAGTGGGGCTTTGATGGGCAGAAAGCCTCCTTCCCTGAGGGTGGGCCAGCCTTCCCCTCACCTGGGCTCAGTGTGGCCTCTCACTCTTGTTTTTCCTGACCAAGGTAAGCATGGCTGGCTATGGACTGGGAGCCTCGGAAAGCCATCTGGACGAGCTGGGGTTGGGATGGAGTCTCCATGAGTCTTGCCTCCGGGCGGAAATGATGGCAGAGGCAGGCCCTGTGGACATCTTCTGCAGCCTTTGGAGGCCCCTGGGAGTGGGGCAGGCCTGGTTGTGGTGGAGAGGAATTGCTGGCACAGGTACGGGAGCACTGGTCCTGCTGCAGGGCTGGAACTCAGGCCTCCTGAGAAACAAGGTGTAGGTGCTGTTTTCAGTCCCCACTCTTGTGGTGGGCTTGACTGGGAAGCAGCACAGCAGGCGTCCTGTGTATGCACCAAGCAGGGTGAACCTTCCATCCAGGCTTGTGGGGGAGGCAGTGAAAGCTGCAGCGGGAAGAACAAGGGCACTGGACTCAGGCCACAATGAGTTTAACTCCTGCCGTGGATACTTTGTAGCTGGGTCACTGCGTAAGACATACCACCTCTCTGAGCCCCGGACCCCACTAATGAGGGTAGTGACAATACTGCTGCCGTGAGGGGTCCGTTCCAGGAAGAGCCTGTCCCTCTACCTCCTTCCGTCATCAGCAGCAGCATTAGTGTGGGGACAAAGCCCCAAAAAGCAGTTTCCAGGCTCTCAGCCTCACATAGAAAGGTGCTGGCTCGGGTAGTAAATGGCCATCAACTGTGATCAGATGGCCAGAAGCTGTGGCTAGTTGGCCATCAGCTGTAACCTGTAAGCCATTGGCCACTAATATAACGGTTGTGGCTACGCTAGCAGCAAATGGGGGTTAGCAAGAGCGGATTGCAGAGAGGCGGATGCCGCCGGTGAGAATATAGTGATATGATTCCCCCATCTATGGCTCCGGGGGTGTTCCCTTTTGGCCTCACCATGTCCTGCATTCTTATGTGGGGAGCGGGACCAGAGACCCCGCATGACTCCCCGCAGGACACATGGCATAGTTGGCAGGATACGGTGCTGGCAAGTCAAGTATGCATGCACTGCTCTCCAAAGGGCAGTGGAGCAGTTTGTGCGTATGAAAGCTCAGTCTCAGGAAGACCAGGAGGAGCAGCTGCCGGAGAGCTCGATCCCCGTGGAGGGGTGGAGAGATGTGGATGGTTCCCCAACCAGCAGAGGCCGGAAAAAGCGAAGGTTGTTGCCGCCCTGTGGGCTGGGAACTGCTTGCTGAGGCAGCCCGGATGCAGGACTTGCAGTCCCAGGAGGAAACGCTTGCTGAGTCCTCCATGGGAGATGAGGGTGAGATCAAGGTCATCCCTCACCCCCAGGACAGCCCTGGCGAATGACTATGGACTATGGGGAATTGCCTTCTATCCCTGATTTAATGGACGCTTGACTGTTTGCTTGGGAACATACCACCATGTAGTGGGACTGGCGGATGTTTGCTTTTGTGTCTTGACCGACCGCCATTGATAATATGTAAGCACCTTGATGTGAGCCGCTGTTGTTCCAGCATGGTACCCTGAGAGGCCCAGAGAGAGTGGCAGTGCCCTGAGAGGCCCTGGCTGTGTCCAGGAAGTCTGGCTGTGCCCAGAGAGAGTGGCAGTGCCCTGAGAGCCCTGGCTGTGTCCAGGAAGTCTGGCTGTGCCCAGAAGTACTGGGGTGGTGCCCTGAGAGGCCCTGGCTGTGCCCGGGGAAACAGGTGGTACCCTAAGAAGCCCAGGAAGTCTGGCTGTGCCCAGAAGTACTGCTGGTGCCCTGAGAAACCGTGGCTTTGCCCAGAAAGCCTGGCTGTGTCCGGGATATTGCATTCACCTCCAGGCTCTTCGCACAGGGCCCCTCATGGAAGACGCTTGTCGTGTAGATTGTGAGGCAAGACCCTGTAGGGGTAGAGTGTGGGGACAAAGCCCCAAAAAGCAGTTTCCAGGCTCTCAGCCTCACATAGAAAGGTGCTGGCTCAGGTAGTAAATGGCCATCAACTGTGATTGGATGGCCATCAGCTGTGGCTAGTTGGCTGTCAGCTGTAACCCGTAAGCCATTGGCCACTAATATAACTGCTGTGGCTACGCTAGCAAAAAAATAATGGAAATGGGGGCTAGCAAGAGCGGATTGCAGAGAGGCGGATGCCGCCAGTGAGAATATAGTGATATGATTCCCCTACTTATGGCTCCATGGGTGTTCCTTTTTGGCCTCACCGTGTCCTGCGTTCTTATGTGGGGAGCGGGAGCAGAGACCCCGCATGACTCCCCACACGACAATTAGCTAGGGCAATGTTTGGTTCTCAAATTGGGTGTTAATTTTGTAATAAATTCTGCATTTAATTTACATGATAAGTTAAAAAGTAAGCCGTTTTTATAAGGTAGGATAACCAGCTTATAATCAAACACTCTTAGGTGGTGGTGGTGCCTGAGTTTGCATTAGTGTTGCAAATCGAATTGGCAGCAAATGGCAGAGAATGTCTATCTTCAGTGTTCAGTATTTTGGGCCCTGGTGCAGTGTGTCTCCGGGGGAGCTGGTGGCTATGTTGTGGGTGCCTTTTGGGCCTTTTCTGGGGCCGTTCGGGTGGCTGGGTGGGAACCCTAGGCCCTCGCCAGGAACCTGCTACCATCACTGGGCTGACTGGCTTCCCTGAAGTTAGGGTCTTTGTAGGGATTCAGGGGGCTTTAAAGCCCCCAGAAATCAGGGTGGTCACAACAGTCCTCTGGAGGCCTCTGCTCAGTGAGCCTCTGAACACCAGCAGTCAGTCACAAATTCAGCCAGAACCACACCAGAGATGACACTGAATTGAGTTCTTAGGGGACCCTTTGTTTGTTCTTACGTAGAAAGGTTGTTTATAAATTATAAGCATTGTCAGCGTAGATATTGTTTTATGTGTGTCAATATTTAAGTCGATGCTGGAGCCCAGGGATTGTTTCCCGCTTCTTTTGAAGAGAGCTTCCCATTATTGGGCAGAAGAAACACTGAACTAGTTAGTATAGTAGGTACTGAGCAATCCTGACTGTCATTGGCAGTCGTGGCCACAAGATGGCGCCCTCAGCACACTACTGCGCTAATCGGTTTTCCAGCAGCGCATTCGTAACCAGTCTGAGGAAGCCCTTGGGAGGAGAACGGGCTCTTTGGCCGGAGGGAGCTCAGAGGAGTCACCTCCATAGCACCACGGGAAACACTTCTGAGGGGCTTAGGGCTGCCACAGGGTGAGGCAAGAGAGGCGTCTAGTGCACACATTTTAAGGAGGCAATGACTGCCTCGCTTGCCTCCCCATCTAGCCCAGGCCCTGGGGAGCCCTCCTGTATTGCACAGTGCAGTACTAGGCTTTCTAAAGTCAAGTATGCATGCCAAAAATGTAAGCGTAACAAGTAAAGAACAGCAGTACGATGTATAACTTCCAAACCAGTGGAGGGAGATAAAAACAACAAAAAGAATACTTAATAAATTCAATATAATGAAGAAAGAGAGGGGAAAACAAACTTAAAAGAAAAATCATGGTAAATATAAAAGCAAAAGAAAAAGTAAAAAATATGTATAAATATAAAAGCAATCATAGTAAATGTAAATAGGTTCAGCTCACATATTAAAAACTAGAGTTACTTCGACTGGATTAAAAAAAAATCAAATTATAGTGGTTTGCCGGGATATCTAAACCATAAGAACACAGAAATATTGAAAATGATATACCAGCCAAGTAGTAGCTAAAAGAAAATTGTTGTAGTAATATTAATATGATATAAGACAGACTAACGAAAAAGCTTTACTAAGGATACTGATTGTTATAAGATGATAAAAGGAACAATTTCCACACATAAGTCTTGAACTTGTAAACATCTAATAACAAAGCTTGAAAGGAGGAAAACTAGCAAACACAAACCTGTCACATAATGAGGAGATTTCAACAAATTCACAACCTTTGTGGAAATTTTATGACAATACTCTCAGAAGCTGATAAACAAACAAGTCAACAAAAAAATTAGTAAAGATTCTGAATAACACAGTAAGCAAGTGATGTAATAGATACACATAGAAGCCTTTGCCCATGGGATGTTTATAGAAGTTAAGCATATATATCATTTCACAAAGCAATATTTGTAATTTAACAAATAAACACTAAAGAATCAATATTATTTAAAGTTCTCTAACCTCAATGCAATAAAATTAGATATCAATAACAAAAAAGACAGCTAAAAATAAAGGACATACGTCTAAACACTGAAAAAACGATTTTAATTTGTGTTTCAAAGGAGATATTAGAATGGAAATTACAAAATACTTAGAATTGAATGCAACACATTTCAAGACATGTGTAGCTAACATGGTACCTCAAAAAAAAGTTATGGCATTAAATGTGTATATTAGAAAACAAATAAACAAAAATGCTGAAAATTAAGCATCAACTAAAGACATTAAGAAAGAGGTAGCATGTGATGACAGTTGTTTTTTCATTCCAAGTTTAGCTTTGAAGGGGGTTGAGAAATGGGTTCTCCATGCTCTACGCAATTTCTAACGGAGGGAAAAAAAGCCAATCTCAAAAAAGTTATATACCGCATGATTCTATTTATATAACATTCTCAAAATGACAAGATTGTTTACTTGTAAAGCAGACTAGTGGTTGCTGGGGGTTAGGAATCAAGGGGTTAGGTGGTGGGTGTAGTTATAAGGGGGTAGCACAAGAGAGATCTTTGTGGTGATGGAATAATTCTGTACTTTGGTGACTACAGAAATCTATACACATGATCAAACATCACAGAATGATACATATTGTACTAATGTCAGTTTCCTTGTTTTGATATTGTACTATAGTTACTTAAGATGTAACCATTGGGGGAAATGAGGTAAAGGGTCCCTCTTTTTAGCATTTTTGCAACTTCCTGGGAATCGACAATTTCAAAATAAAAAGTTTAAAATGGAATGCAAAATAGTAAATACTCACTAATAGCAACTATATATATTCCTAATCTATTATGTATACATATAGAAAGGTCTTCTTAGGATATAAAAACTATGTTAATGTATACTATTATTACACTTTTAAAGATTTGTCTAAAAGATCAAAAGGCAAAAGGTATATGATAATTAATGGATATAAAAAATTAAATAAAAATTATTTGAACAAAACTAAATTTTATTGTGATTTTAAAAGTATAAAATAAGTATAGAATTAAACTGTTGGCAGTTCTGGTGTGCATTTTCCATCTAATGGCCGGTGGGAAGGATCAGTGTCAGACTTTACGCGTTATGTCTAGAATTGCATGTGTGCATTTAGGAGTCAGTGAATTGGTTACTATTATAAGGCATTTCCAAGCTTCCATGCAGAACCATTGTGAGCATCGCACTGATGTACAGGTACCTCAGGGACTAGGAATTTGAACTCTACGAGAAACAAGAAAATGGATTCTTGGCGCTATTAGGAAATTAGATTTTGTTATGGAGAATCTACTACTTTCCAGTGATCTGAGGGAAAGGATTTGAAAAGTTAATTGTATTTTTTTCTGTTGTTTCTGTATTCGGTTCCTCCTTATAGGCTGCAGCTGTGTGCATGTTGGCGGTGATACAACCTCCAAACTTAAGCTGAACCTACAAACAGAATCCATGACATTCAGTTGATTGCTTTTCCTTCTGAGGATGCAGGCAAGACGTGAGTCTCCTGCACAGTGCTTCCTCCCTGTCTCCATGAGCTCATCTCAGTGAGATGTGTAGGGCCAGGGCTGTGGGTCTCCCTGGGCCAGCACTGAGTGCAAATCTCAGGGCACAGGGGTGCTCCTGTGTTCTTTAATACAAGTCGTTTGTGTATGTTTGGGTTATTGTGGGCCCTCAAAGCGCTGGACCCAGGACAGCGCCCCCTTCCTGAACATCCCTTCATGACTTTCTGTCAGTGCTACTCCAGGTACATTAGTGCCTGTCTCAGTGGCAGGTGTTACCAGGCTCACGCCTTCGCCTCCAGCAGAGACTGGCTGTCACAGGACTTGGAGGCTGCCCTGCTCACCTCTGTCCCCTGACAGGACATTGCACACAGGTGCTGGGGCTCAGGGACTTGAGGGCAACAAGCTGGACAGGGTCCTCCAAGGGTCTCCTGGGTGCCCAGCCCTGTGTGACTGTGCAGTAGAGCACAGCCATGCTGCAAGGAAACGTCTGGGCTTGCTGCTCCAGGGTCAGTGAGCTGCATTGCAGTTAGGCCTGGGACTCCATGCACTCTGAAAGGAAACAGCAAAAACCTCAACTAATGCTTCTCCAGACCAGCGTAAACTAGTGTTATTTTTTAAAAAAGTATCCTTTTTTTTCTCTCCATCAATATCAGACGCTCCAAAGATAGCCTCCAGGTGCCTCCCTGCCCCGGGTGCATATGCCCCTCCTCACATGAGGTAGACGTGATGATGTGACCATCCTGCGCTTGGCCCCTAAGAAGACTGGTAGCTTCTCTTACTCTCTGGGAGTCAACCGCCATGTTGGTAAAGGCTTGCGTTAACCTAAGGCCATGTGTGGAAACAGAGGCCTCCAGGAGCCCACCCATTGTGTGAGTGAAGCCCCGCGGGTCTTCCAGCCCCTCTCAGTCCCCAAAGGAATGAGCTGGTAGCCCCCAGCCCACACTGTGCGGAGCAGGCGAATCACCCAGCCTACCCCTGCCTGTTTCCTGCCCCACAAAATATGAGAAGCAATAAATATGTAGCTTTATTTTAAGCCATTGTATTTTGTTATGTAGCAGTATATACCCAATAAAACTTGGAAAAACTTGACAGTCAAATGTTGGATTGAGCACCTACTATTTGCCAGGTTTCATGCTCAAGACTGGGGCTGCAGAAGGAAACAAGAAAGGGTCCTTGACTTGAGCTCACAGTTGGAAGGAGGCAACTCTAACCGCGAGGTTTGCGGAATGGATGAGCAGTAGGGAAAGTGGAGGGTGCTGTGTGGGGCTGGGGAAGAAAGAGAAAATATCCCAGAAAGGCAAGAACCAGGAGACATCTTCCCCGGTTCCACCAGCCGGTGACCACCACTAGGGGGCAGGTTGTGACATTTCTCTCCAGGATTTTATTTTATGTGGCTGGATTTTGCCAGAGATGCTATAAAAATGCTGATTGTCTAGATCAGGGGTATCCAAACTTTTTTCAATGTTTTTCACCAAGGGCCATATGTGGTAAAATACACAAACAGCCGGGCCACTCACTCGAGGTGAAGTACGTATTGCCTCACCTGGTTGATTTAAGTAAACTAAATATATTTTTGGAATTTGCTGTGGCCCATTAAAAATGGATTGCGGGCTGCAGTTGGCCCGTGGGCCACAGTTTGGACACCCCTCGTGTAGATGATGGTAAAGACTCACCCCGTGCCAGTACTGCGAATCATCTCATTCTTTTCCTCACAGTCACCCACCAAGAAGGGAATTGCTATGGTCCCATTGTACCGATCAGAAAGCTGAGGCTTAAGGAGCTGAAGTGACTTGCCCAAGGTCAGGCATCTCAGGAGGGGTAGAGGTGGGACTCGAACTGAGGGCCTCTGATCCCAGAGCAGGAGCTCGCAGCCATGATGTTGCTCACCTGTGTTTTAAGTTACTATTAGAAATCAAGCGTTTCCTCACGTATTAAAAATAACATCTAAAATGACCTATTAATGACTATATAATATTTTATTGTAAAGTCTCCTAAAATTGAACACCTCACATTATTTCCAACATGCAGAGAGCACCTTTCCACATTAAGGTCTGCTTTTGCATTTATTTATGTCCCCCATCATTGTATTATCTAAAAAGGATTTGAGGCAGATATATAAAAAGCCTTTTCTGAATATTGGGTCATTTCCTTAGGATAGATTCACAGAGGGTAAATAAATACTTTAAGTTTGGGGTTTTCTACAAGAAACATCTGGAACAAAAAGACAATCTCTGTGGGTGACAGTCACATCCACCTATATTTAGAGCAATTATTGCCACATTTCATAGTTTCAGAAACACAGAGAGGTACTTCTGCAGAGGACCCAGATATAATGAATTATAATAAAACTGCTGGTATATTTCCCCTTAAAACTTGAAGTGAACCTGTGGCTGAGGTTTGAGAATTCAAATGTGCGTCCTGGGCTGGTCCCTCAGTGGGTGTGAGCAGAAAGCAGAAGTGGCGTGGTCTCTCTGCACTTCCCCATACATACTTCAGAGTTGGGCCAGCCCTGCAATGGCTCTTGTGCTGGCAGCTTCCTGGGGCTCTGGGGAAGCCTGGCAGTGGGTGACCATCAGTTGCTTGAGCAACCGTTCTGTTGGTAATAGGTGGTGGGGATGGGGGCATGTCTCTTAGAGAACAAGTATTGCCACTGTAACTGCAGCCATGATATGGTCTCAAGTGTCACAACTGTCCCATAAGGCTGGGGGAAGGGATCAGCAGCCCCTTTATACAGATTTGGGGGCTCTGAGTGGTGACCTGCTCTGGCAGCCCTACTGGTGCCCAGCTTTTGTTTACATGTCCTGGATAATGAATCCTAATTATCCACCTGATGAGTCCTATAGCCCCTGGGACCAGGCTCGCCCTGGAACAAGGGAGGAAGATGTTTCTCCTCATTTTCTCTTAATTGCTCATGTGATAGGATGGTAAGATCAGCTGGCCTCAGACACAATGTGTGCTGGTAAGTGCTTAACAACAGGCTCTCCCAAGTCCTCCCTCCTTCTCACCTTCCCTCCCTCCTATCCATCCATCCATCCATCCATCCATCCATCCATCCATCCATCCATCTATCCATCCATCCATCCATCCAAGTTTATTATAAATTTTATGATATAAAGTATGTGTGTAGCACATCATTTACAAACAATAATAAAACATACAATTTTCTATTGCAAATTCTATGCAGCTAATTGATTTTTATAGAATGTTTCCTCTCCTTTAGCCAAATTCTTGCATCTGTAGCCAAACTGTGGTCTCAATTTAACCACGATTTGATAAATGGAGCTGCATCCTCACCCACAATGCTTTACCCAATAATTTATAGTCATTGAATCTAATATGTCATCCCCTGTTAAACCATTTCTCATCCTCATACAGATTATATTTGTTAAACTAAAACCATTTTGCATTTTCACAGCATGGATATCAGAACTTTACTCGGTTTTCAATGGTGTGAGTGACTTTGTTGAATTGGATTATTGTTTTCAAACACTGGGAAAGTGTTTCCTCAATATTCGTGCTATTCACCATGTAATGGCTGTAGACACAGCACAATTTAAATTTAATCTCCGTTGTATTTTCTCTACCACTTTCTAAAGCCTGATCAACAAAACACTCCATCAAGCCCTTGTTTGTAGGCTTTTCTATTTTTCGTGGTGTAAATTCTCCCACCAATTTTAACATGGCCAATTGAAAACTACCACCATGCTGTCACTAAATCCAGCTGGAAGAGGCACGGGAGAGCATCCACCAGTGACACGGAAACAACAGGTCTCAGGAAGCTGAAGAGCACAAGAGCAAATGTCACAAAACAATGAGTAATTTTTGAGCATTCATTCCCTTGTTTTTAATATAATTTATTTAATGATAAGGTTGTATAATTTAATTTTAAAGTGTTAATGAGACAGGAATATTTTTCTTCTCTCTGGGTCAATCGTGTTTCTTGGTTCTACGGCAAACATTACCTTCGCGACTACAGTGTTGTCAATGCCGTTCATTAGTTTTCTAGTTTTTCGTCAACCTATCAACAAAACAAGTAAGAGACTTTTAGTTTGCTAATAAAACTATTTTAAACCACGATGATGTAAAAACAATAACATAATAAACAAAAGTAGGGGGAGGAGAGAGGGAGAATGACTACACCAGTATCCTTACCTTTCATAGCAGCAAATACCATCTTAATTTGACATAGAGCTGAGTGAATGTGCTATTTAGAGTCATGAAGGCAATTATTAGAAGGAAATATAAAAATATAATGAACAAAGTTGGAAAGACAACATTTAGAAGAATAAAATAAAATAAAATATAAATCAAAAAGGAGTTTGAGAGAGAAAGAAGAAAATAGTGTAAGCAATAATTTCCTTGTCTAAAGGTCTAAAGGTCTTGTCTCAAGTTAATCCTAAAGGAGAAGTAGTAGTTGAAGTTATGATGGTAAACACCAGAAGATCTAAAAGCAATCACTCTTCATGATTATTTGGCCAAAGAGGAAATGACCATGGCCAAAATGAAAGCTACTTTTTATGTTCTTATGCACTGAATTTTGCTTCCATGTGTAGTAAAAAAATTTAAGTTAAAAAAATAACATAACTACTATCAAAAAGCAACTTCTGCTTCCTTCAGCCCAGATTCCATATACTTTGCAGTAATCCTTTTTACAGTATATTTTGCTTTCGACCACATGTGCAAACATCCCCAAAGGCCTAAAGTCACATTTAATCCCCGTTTCCGGTTCCCATGGCCTTGTACCTTCCCTCTGCCAACCAGCGGAATTTTCCAGTTACATTGGGAATGGTCATATTTTGTGCTTGTCTATGCCACAAACACAGTGTGCTAAACATAGCATTTGACATATGATACAGTCTTATTATTTAATCTTCATTATCCTCAATTTATGTATATGAAAAGGAAGGCTCCAGGTGGCTAGATGACATACTCAGAATCCTACAGTTTAGTGGCTTAACTTGGCAGGTCTTGTCCTCTGCAGCAAAGGATTAAGATACTTAAACCACTATTACGTGGAGCTCTGTCCCCCCCAGGAAATGTGGTGCTCCCCCAAGTTAGAAGTCGGTGCCTAAGGCTTCCACCTTAGAGAACCTCCCATCTCACACCCCTTTCAAGGAGAGGGAGAAGTCTGCAGCCTGCAGAGATGAATTTCCTTCCCATCAATGCAGGTGCATTATGGGCCGAAGGCCTCTCCCTCTTGTTTGTCCCTTGAGGTCCCTAAAACTGCAGAAAGTCACTGCTGCTCCCTCTAGCAAGGCTGTAGTAAGAAGGGGAAGACACTTTTACCTGCCACTTTAGACACTTATTCTATTTAATTCTCATTAAAACAAAATCCCTGTGAAATGGCTGTAATTGTCTTCATTTTCAGATGAGAAAACAGTCTCCATGCAGTTAAGTAATGCTCCCAAGATCACTCTTTCCCTTCTGCTCACCCCTTGCACCTGCCCCTGCACCTGCCCCTCTGCGAGGTGTGGCTGGTCCTCCAGCTGTCCCTTCCTCTGTCAGGTCTCATGGCTGCTGGAAATGGTGCTTTTGGGAAGGGCGGACGGCAGGATGCCATAGCCTCCTCTCTGACCATGTGGGCTCGGTGCCTCTGTTGGGAACCATGACTGCCGTGCTCCTACTGATGTTTGGAACTTACACTGATCTCTGCCACTGTCTTTTCTGACAGGGTGTGGCTGGGGGCCACGCTTGAGTGGAAGCCTGCAGGAACCACGGCCAGCTGGCAAGGTGGCTACTGAGCCGTGGAGCCAGCCCCACCTGCAGTGACCCCTGCTTCCCCTGTACATGAAAGCCACTGTCCAGAGGGGGATGTGCAAAAGCAAAGAGGTCCCCAGGATGCCTGTGGAGGAGCCTGCACCTGTGCATGGCCTGGGGGCAGGAGAAAGGTGCTTCCTTTTCTTTACAGCACTTCATTCCATCTTGGCAGGAGTTGGGAGGGCGTCTCCTCCACTAAGAGTCAGCTAACTTTGACCAAGCTCACACATGCTAGAACAGGAGCTCGGCCACTTGACTCTTCCCCGCCACCCCCACACCTCTCTCTGCTGTTCTGGGGAGGCCTACTAAACCCACTTAGCTCTTTGAACCAACCAACCCCAGTCTCTCAGGCCTTTGGTACCCTCTGCCCTCCCCCAGAGTCAAGCATCTCACTCAACATACCCTCATTCCTTTTTGTCTCTTTCAGCTTAAGGAGAGGACTTGCTTAGCTGTCTCTCAGTGACCGCTGCAAGGCAACAGTTTTGGGGCATGAGCATCTGGTCAGGTTGTAGGCTATAGGTGCATGGAGGAGACAACCTTTCCCATGCCCCTCCTCCCCCAGCCCCCCATGTGGTTGTAGCTGGAACACCCCAGTCCGTCCAATGTGAGCCCAGTGGGTCATCCTTCCCACCAGTGATTGCTCTGATTGGGGAGCTGACCCACAGTGACCCTATCACGGTCAGTTCTCAGGTCCCCTCTAGGCCACATGTGGTTGGTTCGGGTGTTCCCAGATCCAAATGGAGGCACAAGAATAGAGAGCATTTCTCTCTATGGGGCTAGACCTCATCTGAGAGAGCACTCTCAGGAGCCAGGCTGGCCACGTTCTGCCATGAGTGCTGTGAACCAGCGGGGAGCTGGAAGCCTCCGACACATGGAATGATGCAGACAGCAGGACACAGGGAAAATAGCAACAGCCTCCTGTGGGTGTGCTTACTTGCTGCTTGTCCAGAGAGTCAGGCCTCGGAGGGTGCATATCAGTTGGCATTTTTTTCTACTTCATCTTCCTGGTTACAACCTGTACGGCTGGATGCAGCACCATCTAGCACTTTCCATGCCCATGCCTGCATGTTCCAGGTTGGCCTCCAACACGACTCCCTCAGGATGTCTTCCTGCCCATCTGTTTCCTGTGCTTTTCCAGAGCCATCTCTCAGCGCCCTCCATCTGTGGTGGGTGAAGGTGTTGCCAACTGTCTTCAGGTGCTTGATGCTGTTGGTGTTTCCTTTCTTCCATTCGAAGATAAATTCTTCTCTGGCCCTCCCTATGGGGGAATTCTCTGTACCTATTAAGTGCTGAGTGTGAGCTTTAGAAATGGAAAAGTAGCCTCTCCTTGGATTGGGAAGAGTTTTAGAAAGGCGACCATCCGAAGGCCTTGCCCCTTCTCCCCTATGACCTTGCCATGGCAAACTTCTGCTGCCATTTTTGTCTGAGACTCTGTTGGGGCTTGCCATGGTTGTTTTGGGCACCGCACATGCAGTATGCTTCTCTCATCCTGCCCATTCTTCCCTTCCTTCCTCCTCACCCCAACTAGGCAGGTGCTACAGTTGTGGTCAACCTGGTGTGGTAACCAATCCAATCTTTCCAAGGCAAAGCCCCATGCAGTTGTGAAATGAACTCATAGTTTCATTTGGTTTCCCCAGGCCTCTAAGCAGCCTCTGGTGTTCCATGCCCCATTGCTCAGCTCTGTCAGCTCCTGCTGGAACCACCCTGGCACCTGGCTCTCCACACTGGCCCATCCTCAGGCTCTCATTCATGGTCTGGCTCCCTGGCTGGGAGCCTGGCATCTTTTTGGGACTGACCTACTTTGTGGCCACTTCTCCACTTCTCTAGAACTATGCCCCTACTATTACCTGTCAGGTGTTCTGTAAATTCTCTTTATTTTTTTCTTTAGCATTTGTTTTGACATGTAAACAATGGGTTCATTTGGCTTTTATTGAGTTGTGAGAGATGATCTCATTTTATTTTTTCATATATTTATGTGTATATACGTGTATATCCGATTATCTTAACATCACTTATAAATAGTCCATCTTTTCCCACTAATTTGAGATGTCACCTTTGAGTATACTAAATTTGTATGTGTAATTGAGGCTATTTCTGGATATTATATCTGTTCCATTGTTCTGTTTATACATGTGGACACTGTTTCCATGATAGATGATTTAGAATATATTTTAATTTCTGATATACCTAGCCTCCCCTTTTTGCTCTATATCTCTCAATTTCTTTTAAGAAAATGTTTTATTATGGAAGAAATGTGAAGATATACATAAAGTAAACATAATAATATAATGAACCCATGTACCCATGGTTGAACTTCAACCTTGATCAACATTTTGCCATTTTTGTTTCATTTATACTGCCACCCATTCCCCACTTAATTATTTTATAGCTTTTTAATATAAAATTTTATGTATATTGAAATGCACAAATCTTAACTGCATGATTAAAAAAAATTGTTCCACCTGTGTATCAAAACCTGAAATATTTTCATTACTTTAGAAAGTTCCTTTGTGACCTTTTCTAGTTAATAACTCCTTTCTAGAGGTAACCACTGTTCTGAATTTTTTCTACTATGGATTAATTTTGCCTTCTCAAGAATTTCATACAAATGGAATCAAAGAATTCACCCTGTGTGTGCAACTTCAGTCAATAATGTTTGTGAGATTCATTCACATTGAAGGATGTATCAATAGTTGGATATTTTTATTGCTGAGTAGAATTCCATTGTATAATTATGCCATGATTTCTTTATTGATTATCCAGTTGATGGACTTTTGGGTTGTTTCTGAATTTTAGCTACCATGAATAAAGCTGTTATAAATATTCATGCATAATCTTTGTGTTGTCATGTGTTTTCATTTATCTTGGGTAAATATGTGGGCATGGAATTGCTGGGACACGTGGTTAGTGTATGTTTAATTTTATAAGAAATGGCTAAACTGTTTTCAAAAGTAGTTCTATCATTACACATTCTTACCAGCAATGTACAACCATTCCAGTGGCTTTACTATTCGCTGTTGATAATCTTTTCGATTTTAGCCATTGTAGTGGGTGTGCTGAGGTATCTCAAAATGGTTTTACTTTGCACTTACCTGATAATTAACAACATCAAGCACATTTTCATGTACTTTTTGACAATTTGTGTATGTTTGTTACATGTGTATATATTTTTGTGTGTATGTATATATACACACACACAGAGAGAAGGTGCCAAAAACATGTATACACACTTTAAGAAAGGAAAAAACTGTATTAAAATTGTAATACTCAATATATACTGATAACAAAAGATGACACAAGTCACGTTTGACTTCTGCAATTACAAGAGGTGCTCAAAGTGGTTACCATTAGAGTCCAGACATTTCTGATGACGGCAAACTACTGCTTGAGCAATGTTGACCAAAGTGTCCACTTGTATACATTTTTTTTTGGCACCCCTGGCATACTCACATATATACAATAGGCCAAAAAGTACATGTAAATGTGCTCAATATTATATATATCTATATATCTATGTCTATATCTATATACAGATATATAGATTTATATATAGATATATAAATATATCTATATCTATATATATCTATATAGATAGATAGATAAATATTTTGTCCATTTTTGATCCGGTTGTTTATCTTTTAATTATTGATTTGTTGGAGCTCTTTATATGTTCTGGATACTTCCATTACTCGTATGCTGTGTGAATTTTTTTCTCAGTCTGTGACTTGCCTTTTCATTTCCTAACAGTGTCTTTTAGGAAGATTGGAAGAAAATTTTAATTTTGATTAAGTTTAATTTATCAGTCTTTTCTTTTATGGTTATTGTTTTCTGTGTCCCGTCCAAGAAACCTTTTCTTACTCTCCGGTTGCCTAGATATTCTCCTATGTTTTCTCCTAGAAACATTATAGCTTTAGCTTTTTCATTTCGGTCTGAGTAATACCTTGACTTATGTTTTTCATATGGTGTGAGGTAGGGTTAGGGTTGATTTATTTTCATCATGGATATCCATTTTCTTGGAAAGGCTTTTGTTTTCCATTAATCTTTTTACAGAACATTCCCTCAGCTTCCTTATTACAAGAAGCAGTCCTCAGCCAAGATTACTCCTTATTGATATCCTCACTCTGGGTCCGTGAGGTCTCCACTGAAGTTGAGACTAGAGTCTGAATTGAATTTCTGTCAATGCGACATCAGTGATGTGAGGGCATAATGGCGGTCAGGGTTAAACTGAAGTTTCAGCCGTCTATTCCAACTTTTCCAAAATCAAACTGTTTGGCATGACAGGTGTGTGGCTGTGCATGCTGGTTGAGATCTGTATGGTGTGTGTGATGTCCATGAATTACCCAAAGACAGACTGCATGTTACCACCCCAGGCAGCTTGCATAGTGTCGGTCATATTGTGGTGTTGAGAGTGGAATAAATGGAAGTGTAAATTATGAGATGCCTTGTCCAAACCATATTGATACCAGTATCTTCTTATCCACCAAAGATAAATGAGCTTAGCCTAAAGGACTTGTTCTCAAGTTGACAGCTCCTTGAGGAAGACATTTTTATTATTTGTGCTTGCAGAACCCAGCTTAGTTCTGGCAATGGTTCTGGCAAATCATTATGCTGATTGAAGTGGGTTGAATAAAGTATATTTAACTGAATAGTAGCTTATGATTCTTCTCTATCTTTTCAATGGGCTCCTTTTGAGTTGTATGTCAATACTACCGGTGCAGAGTGGTAGACTCTACATTCTAGGTATTTTTTGAAAATTAGGAAAGCATTTGCCTATTTGTAGTGTTCCGATCCCTTCTTCCTTCTCCACGTCCCCTATGTCACCATTAGTATTTATCACGGTTCCTTCAGGCCCCAGGTGTCCTGGGGTTACTTTCTAGTTGCACCAGTACTCACGTCTTCCATCTCTGAGGAAGTACAATCTGTTTGTTGGATTTATTGTCTTTTCCTGGAGTTTATCATGATCCTCAGAGAAGATGTGGGAATACAAGTAACTCCAAGGAAGTTGCTTTCTCTCCAGGTTTTTTTTTTTTTTAAAAACACATTCTTTTGCTATGTATGTTTACATGTCTTTCTTCTCCTTGATCCTAATTGTTATGAAAAATACATTGTGATAATGAAATAGGAAAGTATTTATGATGAGTTCAGTGGAAAAAAGAAACCCAAGAGAGTATGAAGCAAAATTTATGGCATGATTCTAAATTTGTTAAAAAAACAAAATAAGACCAAAAATATATTTTGGTAAACATGGAAAAAAAAAATGAAATGATATTCTCATATGTCTATTGCTTAGCTGTTAGATTATTAATTAGTTTTATTTTATTCCTTATACATTTTTGCACCATCTACAAAATTAACATGATCTATTTTAAATGTCAGGAAAATATTATCTTTTTGATTATTGTCTTGTGTATAGATCGTAAGCTCTCTGAAGACAGTTTGGCAGAGACTAATAGCCTACCACAATGCATTCTCTCCTAATCACAGGATTAAGGCTGGCACATGGCTGCATTGCACTTCCCATCATTCCTTGCCATTAGATATGGCCATCCAATTACAATGGAATGTGAACCAAAGTGATATATGCCACTTATAGGCTGGGCTTTTATGAGTGGGGGTTTGCCTTGTCCACTTTCTTTCCCCTTTTGCTGACTGGTTGCAGATGACAACAAGACTCTAGGGGACAAAGAAGCTTGTGCTTCTAAATCACGATATGAGAGAGAACCACCTGCCCACTTTAACAATTGTTGTGGAAATAACCCAAACAGAAGATTTGCCTTATTTATCTCTGTTTCTCTAGGGTCGAGCTGGGATCTGGCACAGAATTTATGCTCAGTTTGGGTTTGTTGATTAGAACTGAACTTTGACTTTCCTGATATCTTTCTCACAAAGCTATAAATAAAATATATATCATCAATTTATCACAATTTTATTATTACTTAGAGTTAATAAAATATTATTCCATGTAAAAATGTGAGAATCTTGCAACAGTTTGCTTCCATTTATTTCCTTATCTTTGGTGCAATTACTGTCATATATATATATATATATATATGCATGGTCTGACAATTAAGTTCATGAACTCATCTTAGAAAAAGTGCTACATACCTCATTGCTGAATATCACTATGGTCACCTTAAAAGTACTACCCTTGGGAAGCTATGCACCAATGTCAGCACCTAGTCCACCCTTCAAAGCGATTTTGGAACATTTTCTGGAATGGTCATCAGAGCTGTTGTCGTATTACCCTTGATGTCCTGAATGTCATCAAAATGCCTTCCTTTCAATATTTCCTTCATCTCCAGGTAAAGAAAGAAGTCATTGGGGGCCAGATCAGGTGAGTAGGGAGGGTGTTCCAATACAGTTATTTGTTTACTGGCTAAAAACTCCCTCACAGACAGTGCTGTGTGAGCTGGTGCATTGTCGTGATGCAAGAGATCCTTTGGGACCATTTTTGCACACACCTTTCTCATGCCAACATTTTCTGTTAAGATTTTCTTGTTTCTCTATTGATGTTTACTTGGTCTGCTATGCTAGTCACAGTCAGCTGATGATTTTGATGCACAATTCAACAAGTTTTTGCAATGTTTTCATCTGTTCTGCTCGTTACTGACCGCAGTGACCTCTCTTCATCAGTGACACATTCTCTCCCCTCAGAAAAATGTATAATCCATTTGTACACTGCCGTTTTCTTCATGGCATTATCCCCATCAACTTGGACTAACATGTCCCTGATTTCATTACTGAGGTTATGAAACCATACTGAGCTGTTTGTACAGTGCTGCCAATGTAAGCGACCGGTGACATATTCACGAACTTAATTGACAGACCTATTTCATGTACATATGCTATAAACTCCAAAGTACAATGTTACAATTTTTGCTTTATATAGTCATAGTCTTTCTAAAGAAATTAAGACGGAAAACGTACATAGTTTGTATTTACTTACATATTTGCCATTAATAGTGATCTTGTTTCCTTTCTGTAGGTCCAAGTTTTCATCTGATGTCTTTTCCCTTCAACCACAAACTCTTGAATATCCTGTAGTACAAGTCTTCTGGAGATGAATGATTTCAGCTGTCATTATCTGAAAATAACTTTATTTAATCCTCATGTTTTCAAAGATATCATTGGCTAAAGCATTATAGGTTAACAAATTTTTGATTTTTTTCTTTTAGCATGTTAGAGAAAACTTTCCATTGTCTTATGACTTCCATTGTTTCTGGTAAAACATCTGCTGAAGGTTGTGTTTTGTTCCCCTATATATAATATTTACTTTCTCTGGCTGTTTTTAATCTTTTCATTTTTGATTTTCATGAATTTGACTATGAAGTGCCTAAATGTGGTTTTCTTTCTATTTTGTTCTTCTTGGGATTTGCTAAACTTTTTCTGCAATTTGCTGTTTTTCAACAAACTAGAAATGTCAACATTATTTCTTCAAATAGTTTTTCTGCCCTCTTCTCGCTCCTCTTTCTCTCTGTGACACAAAACACAAACACATACTATGCCATGTGATATTTGTCCCAAATGCAACTGAGTACATGTTTACTGTTATTCAATCTTTTTTTCTTTCTCTCTGTCCTTCAGATTGAATAATTTCTATTGATTGGTTGATTGGTCTTCAAGTTTATTAACTTGAACTTTAAAAATTTTTTTAATCAACAATGTGCTTTTGGCCCACCAGGAAAATTTTCATTTCAGATATACTTTTTAGTTCTAGAATTCACATTCAATCTTCTTATATTTTCCACTTACTTGATGAAATTTCTCACCTTACAATTATTATGGATATCTTTTCTTTTAAGTCTTTGAAAATATTTTTAATAGCTGCTTTAAAGTCCTTGTGTGGTAATTCCAGCATCTGGTTCATCTTGGGGTCTGTTTCTATTGATAGTTATTTTTCTTCTTATGGGTCACATTTTTCTGTTTCTTCATATTTCTACTAATTTTAGTTGTAAGCTGGACAGTGTGGATGTTATATGAAGGGAAGCTGCATTATGTTTTCTTCCTTTAAAGAATGATGAGTTTTGTTTTCTGGTTGGCAGTTAAATATCTTTTTGGTTCTGCCTGGTTTGCTTTTATTCTTTATTAGGGTTGGTTATTCTATTTCAATTTGAAGCTTGTTCCTAGTTCATGGCTCTTGTTCTAGGGTATGGTTCTTATTTCTCAGGTGTGGTCTTTCTGGAGTATAAAAATGAAATCCCAAGATGCTTAGTGAAAGTCTCTCTAATGTGGATGAGGTGAAACTCCAACATTCCTAACACTGTTATCTCAATGATTATCTCAATCTCTGTTATCTCCTTTCAGTTCTCAGCCTTGAAGCATGTGATCACTGCTAGGTCTCTTGGAGTCTCACCCCATGCAAGTATAGTCAACCCTTGGCTAAAGACACACATGATGAATTCTCACACAACACACCTTCTCAGGACACTGTCCTGAAAAATTCAGCCCCTTCAGAAGCCTGGAACTATCTGACTTATGCCTTGTAGTTCTGGGAAGTTACTGCCCTTGGAGTTCCACCTTCTTGCATCTTGGCAGAAAAGCACCTGTAGGAGGACAGCCAGGGCAATTGTGGGACTTACCTTGTATGTTTTTCTTATTTCAAGGACCATAGTCTTACACTGCCTGCTATTCAATGCCTGAAAAATGTTGTCTCACATATTTGTTCCATTTTAGAATTGTTTTCTGTAGGAGGGTATGGCCTGTCATAACTGGAAGCAGAAGTACAATCGTTATTTTTAAACACTTTAAAAAACTATCACAGAATCTCACATTTCCTCTCAACAAAAATACATGTTTATATGAGCAGTTCTTAGTTGCCCTGGCTGCTTCAGTGTCTTCGTGTGGGTAACTCTCTCAATAATAATCTCACATTTTTATAGCCCTTTTTATCATTTAAAAATCTTCTTATAAATATTGCTTGATTTTTTTCTTACAGATCGCATTAGTCCCATGCCACAAAAAAGAAACAGATTTAAAGATGTTCAGTTGTCTTAATGTAGTAGTGAGAATTTCAACCCAAGATCGCAGTCTCTACGGACCTATCATCTTTAGTCAACAAAGGCAGGTCTCTCCCTAGGGAAGTCTTGTACTGACTGCTCTTCCCCACATAATTGTACACACTATGGTGTAGTGGATCTCAGAAATAGTGTAAGCATGGGTTTGAGTTTGTTATTCAAAAAATACTGGAGCCCCTTCTGGCCTGACAAGGTGGCCCTTGTGCTGCGGCACACACCTGCGGCATGCATGCCTCAGGGTGCTCTGCAGTGCCCTGCTATGCTGTGCATCCTGCCACCTCCCATTCTCACTTCCTTTCCACCCATGGACCGTGGAGCGAGAAATGAAAAGTTGAGCAGAAATGTTGGACCCCCTGCCTCCTGGCAGGGAATGTGCGTGGGGTCAGCATGGACATGTGGTCCAGGTCTTCAGCTGAATAGGTAAGGTTTTCTACTTTCATTGCTGTTCACCGGCAAGTTTGCATTGGTGAGAGCTGAGGTTTCGTTACAAACATTGTTTTCATCTTTGAATCAGTCTCAGCGGCTTTTTGCCTCCCATAACAGGTGAGGTTGCCTTTCACTACTAGTTACTCTTAAATGGTCAGCTGGTTGTGAGCTAGAAATAGGTGAGGAGCTAGCTTTTAGGATCAGGCTATCATGGCAAAAATTCCTCTTGCTCCTGTGGCACAGGGAGGTATTGTGTTTGAACGGACAGGTTAGCTGGCTTTTCATAGATGAGACGGATGGATGGTATGAAAAGATTCAGCCTAATAAACCCAAAGGAAAAAGAATTTTGATACTGAGTTTCAGAGAACTTCATCCTATTATTTAAACTTTTCTTTCATCATTGCTTCAATGGTACCCAGGATTGGCCATCTGATCCTGGAGAACTCCCTTCATTGGTGGTATAAGTTAGGCCTGAGGATGGAAGAGAAAGGGATTTAAGTGAAAAGCTCTCCCTGGGTTGACAAAGAAGTGGTTGATGAGTCCATGCAATGTCCACAGACATACTTCTAATTAAATTACACATACTTCTAATTAAATTCACCTAAACACCATTATTCTCTGCATTTTACTGGAGGCTCAGAGAAGTTAGGTGGGTCTGAAAGAATGAGAAGTCCGGCCTGATGGCACAGAGCTGAAGACTGTGTCCATTATTCACAAACTTTTCCTCCTTGTCCTTAGCCCCACCCAGCCCTGACTTACCACTGAGCTACTGCCCCGAGGGGCCTTTCTGCAGGCCTGAGCCACCCACCAGAACTCAGGCAGCTCTGTCAATGTGTGGGGAGTGGGCAGAATCAGGCATCTGCGGACTCTCCACTTCTGCTTTCTCCAGGAAATGAGCAAAGTCCCAGCTTCAGTGATTCATAGTGAAACACCGTTCAAGGCTGACGATGCTGGGTCACGTCCGCTTCCCTCAGGCCTGAAGGGCTGGGTATGGGGTCGCCCATGACATCTGACGTCTACGGACCCTGACCAACACACCTCTGGGTAAGTTACCTTGTTCTTGAAAACACCAGGCCAGCCCAGAGGTGAGCATGGGGGTCCTGTCTGTCAGGGCGGGGCCTACTGGCCACCTTCTGGGAAGCTAAGCATGGGAGCACATGTGACTACCAGTGCCTGATCTGGGTTAGTGAATGTGGGAGAGGAGGCAAGCTGATGAGAAGGAAGTGTGTGCAGGGTGGGTGGCACATGTGGTCAGGGCCACTCTGATGTCACTGTGTGTGTTACTGAGCTAGGCCAGGCCCCAGCACCTCTGCTCGTTCTCTGGCTTCAAGTCAAGCCCTTTCTCGTGGTTCTGCTAAGGAAGGTGACCTAGCACACCTAGGGAGGCTGAACTGGGCCTGTCTGTGCCAAGTGTCCAGGGATGGGGAGGTGGGGCTGACTGTGAGGCTCCCTTGCCCAGCCCCAGTGTAGGCCTCTGAAGGGTGGCGAGCAGTGGGGGCCACTTCAGACTGGTCACCAGGAGAGCTGGCTCTGTCGTGGCCCTGCGGTCACTCCTGGGGGTCTGGTAAGTAGGCGCCTCTTTGGGTCTCCCCTTCGTCATCTGAATTAACACATTAAACCTTAGAAATGCCAGTATTTTCTTAATAAGCAGGATCACCTAGTTCATTGAGAATTCACTTTCTTCCTCTCCCTTGAAAACCCACCTTAGAGAATGCTGAACCAATCCTTTTTCCCAACCTCTCTGAAGCGATGAGGAGTTAATCTGCTAATTAAGGGTTTCATGTATTGCCCTTTCCGTGGAACATTTCAATTTTAATATGATTTTCTGCACAGTCATCCATTTAATTGTTCAACAAATATTTTCTGAAAGCTACTTCCTGCCAGGCACTGTTAAAGGAATAGGGTCAGTGGCTAGGAGTCAGTAGTGCTCGGTGCTGTGGTCTGAAGTGGGGTGATGATTGGGGAACAGGAGGCTGGGAAGGTACGCACCTTTTGGGGGCAGACATGAAGGGAGGGCCTGAGCCCTGTGGGTTTCTGAGAAGCAATGTTGGCAGAGGAATGGAGAAGGTCAAGGTGTAGTCACGGGGGCAGGTGGAAGTCAGCGTAGCAGAGAGGGGTGTGGGGGTGCAGGTGACTGCCAGGGAGGGATGGGCTGGGGTCAGTTCAGGGAGGGCCTCCTGTCCAGTGTGAGGACTTGGGGTGTACTCCCCCTGACTTGGGGAGCTTTTAAATGTTGACTAGGTAGAAAAGAATGTAGAAAACATGTGTAGGGTGTATGGAATAAACATGCTCCCGGCCCTGTGTGCTGCCACCTTGCTGTTTTTAGAGAGCATCAGCATCTTTGAAGTCCTCCGATTACTGTCTTTCTCCCTCTCTCATCAGAAAAAAACTATTGTCCCGAATTTGGGCTGCTGTTCCCTTGTTTTTGCTTTATAATTTTAAGTCGTGTATTTAAATTGCTAAATATGCGTTATTTAGTTTTGCATGATTTTGAACTTTGTAAATAATAATTAAATATTCTTTTAAGGCTTGCTTAATTTACTCAAAATTGTGTTTCTGAAATTCCTTCGTATTGTTGGATGTGTCTGTAATTTATTCGTATTTATTGCCGTATATACAAAAATATATCTCAATATACTTCCCCAAGTTACTGCTGGTGGGCACGTGGGATATTTCTAGGTTTTTGTTTTGCCTGTTATAAGCTGCTAGGTGCTCCAGCATCTAGGACACGCTCCAGAATTCCCAAGGGAATATGCTCTAGGCTTGGAGTCTGTAGGTCACACATACATACATCTTCAGCCTCACTTGGTAATACAGTGTGGTGTATCACTTTCTCTACCCACCAGCAATGTGTGAATGATTCCATTGCTTCACATCCTCTTCAACATTTGATGTTGTCAGAGTTTTAATATTTGTCAATCCAGTGAAAATGCAAAACAATCAAACTATGTTTTTAAGTTTGCATTTCCTCAATTTCTAAAGTTGGGCATTCTTCTATATGTTTATTGGTCATCTGTATTCATTTTTCTGTTCTAATCTTCCCCTTTTCTATATGGGGTCATCTGTCTTTTATCATATTTATTTGCCATTATTCAATACATATCCAGATATTAATTCTTTGTCATTTATGTACATTGTAAATATTTTTCTCTTGCTTGTGCCTTATCTCCTTTGTTTTGGTGATTTCTATTAATGACCAAATTTCTCTTCTAAATGAGCTTAATTTATCAATATGTTCCTTTATGATATACACTTGTTATGTGTCACCTAAGGAATTCTTCACTGTAAAGTGACAAAATTATTCTCTTACATGATTTAAAAAATGTAAAAATAATTTTGAATTTTACATTTGTCTCTAGTCTCACCTGGAAACGATTTTTCTGTATGGTGTGAGATAAGGGGAACATTCTATTTTATTTTCTTTTTCCCATGTGGATAACCAAGAGTCTCAGCTCCATTTGTTTAAAAGGCTATTCTTTATTCACTGATGTACAGCAGTTTGGTTGTAAATGAAGTTGTCATGTATATGGGGTCTGCTTTTTTATTCAATCAATTCATTTATTCCTTTACCAATACTACATACTATTATTAACTGTAGGCTTATAATAAATTTTGATATCTGGAAAACATCTCTTCTTTTCTTTGCTTCTTCTTCCATTATGTCTTGATGTTCTTTACTTTCTTCCTTCATATGAATTTTGGAATCAGCTTTTCAGGTTCAATGAAAAAGCTATGAACTGACTCTGGGTGGTGAACACAGGGTGGGATTTATATATGATGTAATACAGACTGTACACCTGAAATCTGTGTAATTTCACTAACAATTGTCACCCCAATAAATTAAAAAAAATATATATATATATAATTTGAAGGGAGGTGATATCTTTCTGAAAATGACTCCTCCAATTCACGTACATGGTTTGTCTCCTCATTTATTTAGGTCTGCTTTAAAGCATTTAAATAAAATTGTATAAGTTTCTTCATAAAAGTAGCACATATTTTGTCTAGATTTGTTCCTAAGTAGCTTATATTTTTATATCATTTCAATTGTCCTTAAAAATATATCCTTTTTAGTCTAGCTGATGTATGCTTGCATTTACAAAAAGAATCATTTTAGCTCTTTTATGGGGAGCAAAGGGAGAAGGAAGTATCAGTGAAGAGGCTGTTGTAATATCCAGGCTGAAGGTAATGGTGGCTTGCCCCAAAGTGAGAGCAGTAGAGGTAGTGAGAAGTGGTCAGAGTGGTGAGATTCTAGATACTTTCTGAGAATCAGATTTGATGATGTTTTAAGTGTAGGGCATGGGAGAGAGAAGTTGAGAACGATATTAGAGAAACAGGAGAACAGAGTTATCATTTACTGAGCTGGGTCAAAGGAGACGGAGCACATGTGCAAGGTGGTCATTATTCCAGAATATACGTTTGAACATATTAAAGTGGAGATGCCTTTTAGACATTAAGTGGAGAAATGAAACCTTGGCTCCCTGTTCCCCCAAGGGACCTTCATGGTAGAAAGGCAAAGCAGCTTGGTCTCCTGGGGGAGAGGGGCGATATCTTATGATAGAGGGAAAGGGGGAAGATGGGTTCCCCAGAGTTCCTTGGGCCACACTATAGAGATGCTATCCATTTTACTTATAACTAAGATCTTGCATTTGTTATCTCCCTCCAAGTGCTGCAAACCAGCAAAATGTATTTTGCATCTGAAATGATGTCTCTAGGCAACATCCCCAAATCCGTGGCTGATGATCCCATTTGAAGCATGTGCACACCTGTTAAAAGCCTAAATCTCAAAGTCTAGACCTGGGCTACCCAATAGCCCAACCTGAAATGTGACCAGTCTGAATTGAGGTGTGCTGCAATTGTAAAATGCACATCAGATTTCAAAGATATTACAAACAAGAAAAAGAAATGTAAAATATCTCATTAATACTTAAAAATACTGATTGCATATTGAAAAGATAATATTTTGGATACATTGGGTTCACAAAATACATTTTCAAATATATTTAATTAAATAGGTTGTATTAATTTAGCCTATTTATTTTTTACCTTTTAAACGTGGCTACTAGAAATTTTAAAATTACACGTAAGGCTTGAATCTGTGGTTGACTTTATATTTCGGTTGGGCAGCACCCTTCAGAGGAAAAAATGTCTTGTTCCTTAGCCAGAGGCTTTTGTGGAGAACATGGTTCAAGAAGGCTGGGACGTTAGAGAAGCGAAAAGCCTCTCTCAAATAATTTCCAGGAGAAAGTATGGAGGGCAAGAAGAATGGATTTAGTCCCTACAATAAACTAGGCACTGCACAGGGCACTGCTATTTGCAATCACATTCAATCCCCACAGTGAGATCAGTTTCATTACTCTCATCTTACAGGTGAGAAAATGGAGGCTCAGAGATGTAAGGTCTTTCTTTCCTCAGGTAATAAGTGATTGAGCTGGGATTTGAACCTAGGTCCACTAGTGTTAAAGCCTATGTACTTTTCAGCTGGCAACACTACCACATTTGAGACAAGTGTGAAAACTGCTCTTCCCTTTGGCTGTTGACTGATTCTTCTTTTGAGAATTCCCCTTTACAGATGATTCACAGGATCCTTTCCCCCAGAATTGCCTGTAATAGCAGTGGAGACACCCTCACCATCCAGTTATTAGGAAGGGAGTCTGTTATGGGAAACTGACCGAAAGGATGCTTCATGGTCATTAAAGCTGATAATGTAAGGAAAAGAACAACATAGAACATGTTTATGATATGATGATGCATTAATGCAATTAAATGGTTTTCACATCAATTACAAGTAACATATGCTTGGAGGTGAAAAGTGGTATGCATAAAAGAGGGAGGTACTCGATTTTTGTGTTTTCAATATAATAATAAAATTGCCCAAGTAGCACTCCAATAGCAGCTTTTTAAAGGATATGCACAAAATACAAGACATACACTCAAAGATAAATAAAGCTATGTACATGTGAAGAAATTGGGTTCTGAAGTCAGTCAGTGCATGTTGGCAGTTAATAATGTTGAAACGTGTGTCATGCAGGGTGTCAGGCGGGGTCTCTGGTCCCGCTCCCCACATAAGAACGCAGGACACGGTGAGGCCAAAAAGGAACACCACGGAGCCATAGATAGGGGAGTCATACCACTATAGTCTCGCTGGTGGCTGGGTTGGAGGAACAGGAGGCAGGAGCTACACAATTCGCAACCCGCTGTCCACTTTTCTCTGCTAATCAACCTCACTTGCTAGCTGCAATTCACCTCTCTGCAGTCCGTAATCCACACTCCGCTATGCCACGCCATGCCAGGGTGCTATACCACCACGCCACCAGTACCCCACCACCTTGTAGCTCAGCCACCATCTTCTTGCTAGCCCCCATTCTTTCTGCTAGCGTAGCCACAACCGTTATATTAGTGGCCAACGGCTCACTGGTTACAGCTGACAGCCAACTAGCCACAGCTGATGGCCATCCAATCACAGTTGATGGCCATTTACTACCCGAGTGAGCACCTTTCCATGTAAGGGAGAGAGCCTGGAAACTGCACTCCTGGCTCTGTCCCCACAACATGTCACAGTGAGTTCACAGGGCTTTCCCCTCGTTCTCTGAGTGTGGACCAGATCAATCAGAGAGGGCCCCACCTGCAGAAGGCAGAGGATTGGGGGATGTGTGTAATAAAGGCAGGGCTGAACAACCCTGCAGCAATTTGTCTCGTGTCTCTGCCTTGAGAGTGCGGGTCCTTTAGGAGCAGAAGGAGGGCAGTGACTAAGAAGGCGCTGCAGCCGGAGATGCGGAGGAGTGACCAACAGGATGCCTGCTCCTCCGCAGACGCTCCTGTGCAAGCCTGGAGGCCCCCACCAGGGTGCAGTGCATCAAGTGCATGCGCAGCAGCTGCGCGGGTCCCGGCCAGGCTTTGAAGTGTGCAAAGGTGAGAAAAGAGCCAGGAGAATCAGGAGGGGCAAATGCCCAGATATTCCAAAGCAAAAGCTCAAACGAACCAGGGGCACCACACTGCAATCATAAAGAACACAGAGCCTTATGGAGTATTGCGCAGCCATAAGGAAGAAAGAAAGCTTACCATAGGCAACAACATGGATGGATCTAGAGAACATTATGTTAAGTGAAATAGGTCAGATAGAGAAAGACAAGTACCATATGATCTCACTTATATGCGGAATCTAAAGAAAAGAATAAGTGAATGAACTAATCAGAAACAGTTTTGGGGACAAAGAGGAAAAACTGAGGGTTGTCAGATGGGGGGTGGGGATAAGGGGAAAGGTGAAGGGATTAGGAAGCAGCTGGTAATCACAAGATGGCCATGGGGTTTTTGAAAATTAATTTGGGGAACGTATTCAATAATGTTGTAAAGATTTTGTTGGGTATCCGATGGACATGTGTCCCATTTGGGAGACCACCTCAGGGATACTGTAGATGCCTGATCATGGCATTGTACACCAGAAGCTAAACATTAATGAATGTCAACTATAATTTTATATATATAATGTGATGGCTCAGTGTGAGGTCGGAGGGATAGTGGATGGGGGCAGGGGGGTTCACAGTGTGAGGGATATAAATGATGAACGTCTAAGTATTACCTTGTCTTGTACACCTGAAACTAAAAAAAGAAATTAAATTAACACTGATATCAGGAAAAAAATATTTTTCAGTTCAATGGTGATAATCTAAGCTTTTACATTAAATTAATAAATGTCACTTTTCTCCCACACTCAAAAAAAAAAAAAAACACAGAGCCTTAGTTTATTTTAGTTTTCCCTTTTACGCACCTGTCTCCAGGAATCATTTCATTATGTCAATGACATGTTGACCATATCAGGGGTAACTGAAATGGGCCCATAGCTTCATCTTGGGACGGGGGAAGACAGGGGCAGTTACTCCTCAGAGTCATTGTACTGCTTCCCTTTTTAGGAAGGGATCTGCCTCCCACCCCCATCACATGTTTAAAGTATCACCTTCTTTCCAAGAAAGCCTTCTTTCCTCACACAATTTAAAATGTTGGAATAGTCTCACTTTTGACTATTTAATGCGGTGATGATCGCCCAATTCACTAAATAACTGTGACATTTTATAATTGATCAAAACTTACAATGGAGGAAATACAGGCATGAGAAAGATAAAGCATATTCATGAATAATGATAACACAAGGAAGAAAGTGACGAGTGTGCAGTTATAGGCAGTAGTTACTGGGAAAAAATGATCAAATTACGAATCACAAAATGCTCCCTTTTACTTTGCCTGACTCCGCAGCCCACGTCTGTGCACAGGTGACTTTCACTCCCGGGCTCTGCTCCTCACCTACACCTGGGGATAAGTGTAATCCTGCACACCCTGGTGTAAGTACTACTGAGTGAGATCATGCGAGCGGCAGCATTAAACCTGCAAAGTGCTCTGATTAGGCTGCTGTCTAATCAGAGGATGGCCCAGTGGTGGCAGGAGCCTGGAAGTTGCAGAGAGGAGGGTTATTTTTGGGTTGGGGCATCACAAAAGCCTGTGCCCAGCAGGCAGCTGGAGCTGTGTTTGGAAGCCAGCAGGATTTGGACATGTGGAGTTGAAGGAGGGACATCTTAGGTAGAGGAGTCACCTGAGTAAAGGTAAAGGGTCAGAGCATGAGCGAACAGTTCATTTGGCCAGACCCCACTGGGGGATGCAGTGGAAATTAGGCAAGGGAGGGGGTACGGCCATACGGTCCAGGAGCTTGGGACTATTCCTAGAGAATATGGGGAACCATTGAAGGCGTTTGAGCAAGGGAGTGACATGATGGAGTTGTGCTCCCACGTATGACAATGTGGGGTGGGGTAGGAGGCACTGCAGGTGGAGGCAGAGAGCCCTGCTGTAGCAAGGCTGGGAGTGAGAGGCAGAAGCAGTGTGTGTGCGGTGGGGGGCCTGCCCTGGGCCTACCCTAGGAAATCAGGAGAAGCCCCACAGAGGCAGGCACACTGAGAACCTGCCTCACTCACTTGTGTAGTATTCTGAGGTTCCTTGGCTCCTTTTGAGTCTCCTCAAGTACCGTTTCCCCATCTCCTAGGCATCTAGAAGAACTGGGTCTGGGTTAAAAATATGCCCGACACATCAAGAAGTTTGCTAGTGTGTAGGAGGCTCATCTTGGCTAAACAAACATCCAGATCTCAGAGGAGAAATTTGAAGGCTCTGAACATGAGGCTTATTTGAAAAGTAGACCTTCATTGGTGGACAGACCTTTAAGGAGCCTCATGTTATGGGTGGGAACTGAGTCACAGAGAGGTAAGGAGACAGCCCAGGAGCTGACGCCCGCCTCCCGCTGCCAGCGCTGTGTCCTTGCACTTCAGTGAAACAGAGTCGTGAACAAAGTTGCATCTGAAAGTGTCTCTTTTGCTCATTAACCTAAAAGCAGAATTTTCTGGATCTAGTTCAGCCTGCCATAGTAGAGGACAGGCAGCCCAAGAAAACGGTTAACTCTATGTGTGATATAGGTGGTTTGTGCCCTCACTCTGCTGTGTTTTCTTCTTTGATCTGTGAGAATTAAGTCTTTAATTAATTTTTTAATTTTGTAATTAATAGCATGAGAATTAAGAGATGTTTAATTCCTTACAAGCCAGGAATGCATAGTTCTAGGTACATTCAGAAGTTTAGTGATTGTTGTATGTATTTTCAGACCAAATTACGCTTGAAATTCAATAAGCGAAACTGGATAATGGTGTTAACTAAGTAATCCTGGAAATCTTTTTATCTCTCGGACCTTAACAAATGGCCTGAGAAGTATAAAGAATGCAGCAAAGTTCCCAGTGGTTTCACTCCTCCTGGGATTGCAGGGGGAGGAATGGAACACAGGCAGCTCAGCATCTGGAGACCGCTGGGACCCAGGCTCTGCCCAGGCTCTCCACCCTACTCCCACCCCACCTCCCTCACAGTGGCCCAAAACCCTGTGCGGTGCAGTCTCACCTCTCCCTCCCCGTGTGTCCCTCTGTGGGGAACACTTTAATCTGTCTGCAGGCTTATTTCTTCTCCCCTTAGGCTCCCTCTCCAAAGACCCTCCTACCATCCCTACCCTCACCCCACCCCATGTCACCCTCAATAACCAGTTTCTTCCCTCTGTCCCCTTAGCACTGGATTCCTGCTCCAATGGGCGTTTTGCAGTCACTGCACTGTAGCACCTCTTTTCCTGCCTCCTTTCCCTGTCGGCTGTTTGTACCTGAGGCCAGGTCTGGGCCCTCTGGGCAGGCCCAGCACCTAGCAGGAGGCTACTATTCACAATCCATGTCATTCCCTGTTGACAGCCCCACAGTGACTGTCAGGACCACATGCATGGGACCAGGGCCATATCCACTGTCATTCATGGTCCTTTCACTATGTGTACCCTCCCTCCATCCCTGGTCCCAGTGCTCCCTCCTCTGTGAACTCCACCCACATTCCCGAGCAGCCATGCTGTGTGAAGTCTCTGTCTTCTTGGCTTTGAGAGCACCTGTGGGGACAGAGCCCCAGAAAGCAGTTTCCAGGCTCTCGGCCTCATTGGAGAGGTGCTGGCTCAGATAGTGGATGGCCGTCAGCTGTGGCTGGTTGGCCATCAGCTGTAGCCATCAAGCCATTGGTCACTGATATAACTGCCGCGGCTACGGAGGGGAGCTGAGGAGAGTGAAGGAGGAGACTGAAGGAGAGTAAGGAGAGTCAAGGACAGTTGGTCGGTTGGCAGCAAAGTGGACAGCAGGTCGCACGTCGTGTAAACTCAGCCTCCAGTGAGACCATAGTGGTATGACTTCCCTACCTATGGCTCCGTGGGTGTTCCTTTTTGGCCTCACCATGTCCTGCGTTCTTATGTGGGGAGCGGGAACAGAGACCCCGCAGGCTGCCCCGCTGGACACCCCGCACGACAGCACCTCCTCCTCATTCTTCCCTGCCTGTCATTGCTGAGAAGCCCTCCCATACCACCACTCCTCCCCAGGCTGGGCCATGAGCCTCCTCTGTGCCCACAGCCAGGCCCCTCCCTGCCCAACACCCACCCCACTGTGTCTGCTTCCTTGTTGGTGCCCCTGCTCTCCTGATTTTGAGCTTAAAATCCAGGATGTGGATCAGGGGCAATTCTGCTCCTTACATGTTTAAGAATTAAAAGACCCACCACTCGAAAGCCGAGCAGAGCTGTGGCTCTGGTGGCTTAGCCTGGAGGGTGAGGGACTAACAATGGGTGCCCTGTTGGTGTCAGCCCAGGGAGTGACTAGCCAGCTGGTACTCACCTTGTGCCTGGGTTAACAAACCTTTGGCCCAGTGGCACCCAGGGATCAGCCCTTCCCTGGGGGGAGAGCCAGGCCACATGTCTTGTTCTGTGCCTGCTTGTTTGTGGTATGAGCGGGGGCCAGGAAGCAGGCCTGGCTCTAGAGTCCCTATGGCTAGGGGTTAGCAAAAACTTGGCAAGTCCAGCCAGAGCTCCCTGCAGTGCTGCTGGCCATAAGAGCTTCCAGCTCTTACCTGGGGTTTATTCTTACCACTGTTGTGTTAAGCCAAGCAGGAGTGGTGGAGGAGGTAGGGGCTTTGGGGCCAGAGAAGTCCGGGTCTGACCTTGATTCTGATGCTGATTAGCAGGTTGATTTCAGATAAGTTACCTTTTTTCTCTGAATCTCAATTTCTGTGAGTTTTGCAAATGTTCCCATCTGTATAATGGGTATAATATTATGCCTACTTCACAAGTTTTCTAAGATTAGAGAACATCAATGGCTCTATTGGTAGATGCTCATCCAGTTATGTGCATTCTAACTTAAGCAGCATTTCCTTACGTTCCACTGGAGACTGAGCCGTGGAGCAGCTCTCACATGGGAGAGGCTCCGATTACGGGGCTGGGTTCCTTGCTACCTGGGCTGTCACCAGCCCATATCCGTATCAATAGGAATAGCTCAGTTGCAGTTAAGCTACAAGGTTCTGCCCAGGGGAAGTGCTCCCTGGACATTTTTGGCGATGAGGAAGTCAGTACACATAACGAGATACAAAACCAGGCCCCTTCTGCAGGATACGGTGAGTTCCTATATTCTGTTGCTGTTGCAAAAACCACAGAGGTGTGTGCTGACGGGGAGGGCGTGGACTGCAATCAGAAAACGGAAGTGTTGGGGGCCATACAAGGTGTGGCTCAACCTGCCTGATTCCGGACAATTGGAGTCCTCCTCTTAGTCTTCAGGGGAATTCCGGAACTTCTGGAAACAACCTGAGCCATCTCTTCCTCTCTGGAGTCATTTGAGGCAGGATGTGGGGCTCTGGGCTTGGTTGTTCTCTGCCTACAGGCATTATGAGTCCTTGGCTTAAGTAGGAGGTGGGGGCAGCACCAAGGCGATTTCTGCTCAAGCCTTTGTCCTTGCCCTGGAGCTGTGTATCGGAGCCTTCAGGGCGCCTCCGGCACTGACCTCTCCTCTGCCCTCCCAGCCCTTGTCTTCAGCGCTACTGTTCCCCCGCCTGCCACTGCCATGCTGTCCCCGCATGTGTTCTTATTCTCGCCCTGGAGCCTAGCTCTTGAGCATAGCACTCCTGCTCAAGGCTTGCAGCAATGCTAGGTACAATCTAAATGACAAGACATTTCTGCTTCTCAAGGCCCTCTCCAAGGCATCGCTTTGGGTCATGTCCCCTGGTGGTGCTCAAGGGGTGGTCCCTGATGGTTCCCAAGGTATGGCTGCTGCTCGTTCCAAGTCATGTTCCTTTGTGGCCCCCAAGGAATGGCCCCTGGTGGTCCTCAAGGTGTGGTTGCTCCCAAGGCATGATTCCTGGTGAACCTCAAGCAGTGGCTGTGTTCAAGCTATGGCTCCTGGTCGTCCCTAGGATGTGGCCCTGGTGGTCCTCAAGGTGTGGGCCCTGGTAATTCTCAAGGTGTGGTCCCTGGACCAGCTGCCTTGGTACCACCTGGAAACTTGTTAGAGCTACAACTTCTTGGGCCTCATCTCAAACCTACTGAATCAGAACTACTGGGAACAGGGAGCAGAAATCTGGGTTTTAATAATCTCTTCAGGCAAGGCTGATACGTGTCAAAGTTTCAGGGCTAGTGCCTTCAGGAACTCCTTCTCCTGAGGTCAGGTTGTGGGCTGAAGATCTTGACTATTGGCCTCCCAGCACCACCTGAAGGCTGGCTGCTGAGCCAAGCAAGGCCTGTCAACGGGAAGTCCCAGAGTATGTTGAACTGTCAACTCTTTCCTCACGGAGCCATATGGAAACCTGAGACTGTCATTCCCTTGATGTTAGTCTCCATGTTTACTCATTATTCCTTTTCTTTGTACATTCCGTGGACTGTGCTCTCGGGTCCCGTCCTATAGGAATTCCAGCATTCTTGCCCACTTTTCTGTACATTCTTGGGGCCATGTGGTCCGAGCCTCTCTGTCTCCTGTTCCCTCTGAGCTTGTCTCTGTCTCATTTGTGTCTCCCCTTCTACACTATGTCTGTCCCCTCTGCCCAGAGCTCACCCAGGTGTGGACAGCGCCTCTGTAACTGAGTTCTCCTCATCCTGTGTGTGTGGCAAACGTTGACCAAAGTCTGGGCCCAGAGGGGGATCCTTATCCCACCTTTGAAAACACCAGGTGTGTTACGCTGGGGATGCTGCCGAAACTCAGTGATGACTCCGTTTCTTCTTCTCTAAGGGAGCTCAGGACAGTCCCTGCAGCCCACGTGCCTTGGGCTCAGGGAGAATAAATTCGCTGTGGATGCGAAGCACTCAGCACAGGGCCCAGGGCTGAGTAGGAACTCAATAATCCTCAAACGGGAGGAATTATATCCTCGTCTTTTAACCTACACTTATCTATTTACGTATTTATTTATTTATTTACTTGTTGTGGTGAAGTATACACAACATAAAATTTGCCGTTTTCGTCATTTTTAAGTGTGCAGTTCAGGGGCGTCAAGTACATTCACATTGCTGTGAATACCATCGCTGCCACCCATCTCCAGAATCCTTTCTATCTTGCAAAACTGAAACTCTGTCCCCATTACACATTAACTCCTTATTCTCCCCTCTCTCCAGCACCTGGCAATCACCAACTATCTGTCTGTGTGAATTTGACTACTCTAGGTAACTCATGGAAGTGCAGTAATACAGTGCTTGTCCTTGTGTGACGGGCTTATTTCACCCCGCGTATTATCCTCAAGGTTCATCCACGTTGTGGCCTGCGTCAGAATTCCCTTCCTTTTGAAGGCTGAATAATACTCCATTGTCTCTAAACACCACATTTTGTTTACCCATTTATCTCTTCGTGGACATTTGGATTGTTTCCACCTTTTTGCTCTGGCAAATAATCTGTTGATCTTCTTTTGCTTTCAATTCTTTTGGGTATCCTTTTCCTTTTTATAATTGACCCACCTTGTCTGTTAATTCAGCCAATTTGACAGAATGGTTGTTTATTAATATTGTTTTTTTTAATTGGATGGAAAAGTGAATTTTGGGAGCAGTTGTCCCACTTGACCAACACAGCGTTGACGGAGGTTGGGAGGGCCACGGAGGGAGCCCCTATCTGAGTGTGGCTTTCATTCATAGGAGCTTGGATTCTGCCCCAAACCTGTGACATGCCTAGGAAGGAAAGGGCGTAGTTAAGGAGACGCAGGTGAGTTTTGGAGGCAGACACGCAGAACTTGCATGGTGGCCACTTGTGGCGTGAACCTCTCTGAATCTCGCTTTCGGCCCCTGTAAAACACTGCTGCTCTTGCTCCCTTGTGGAGAGTCGTCGTGAGGACAAAGTGAGATGGTACGTATGAACGCAAAGCCGTGCAAAGTAAAAAGCTGAACAGTGGAGTTATTACTGCAGTTCACCGTGTAGTCGTATCCCCTTTGCACCAAATAAAAACAGGCAAAGGACTGAAACCTCTGCTTCTTGCTTTTCTCTTGGTACTCCTTCAACATCAGGACGTTTTTGTATTCTTAATGTCAGGTTATTGAGGTGTAATTTACACCCAAGATGCTTTACTCTTTCTAGGGTGCCCCTCTGACAAATGTAGTCAGTTGTGTGACAACTACCTCAGTCATGATGGAGAACATTTTTATCCCCTAGAAGTTCCCTTCCGCCCTTTTGTAGCCGCTCTCCTACTCCCAACCCCTGGCAACTATTGCTCTAGTTTCTGTCTCTGTAACTTTGCCTTTTCCAGAATATAAACAGAATCATCAGACAGTATGTTGCTTTTGAGCCTGGCCCCTGTCACTTGTCGTAAGGCCTACGAGACCCATCCAGGCTGCTGTGTGGGTCAGTGGTGCTCCTTCATACAGTGGAGAAACGTCCCATTCACCCCATGAGGGACATTTGGGCTGTTTGTAGGTTTTGGCAGCTATAAATAAAGCCACTATAAACATTTGTGTGTGGGTTTTCATAGGAACGTAAGTCTTCATTTTTCTGAGGCAAATGCCTAGGAGCAGAATTGCTGGGTCTGTGCTTCACTTTTTCGCAAACTGCCCAACTGTTTTCCAAAGTGGCTGTGCCATTTGTATTTCTACCAGCAAGGGTCAGGGTTGTGGTTGCTAGGCATCCTTGCCAACACTTACTGAATTTTGTTTGTTTGTTTTTAAAGACATTCTAATAGGAGTGTCCTGGTACATCGGGTAGATTTAACCTGCGTTTCCCTGATGAGGACACTGCTGATCCCTCAGTACTTCTGATTAACTACAGTGAGCTATGGAATGAGATGTGCACAAAGCTTCCATGTTATGAGACTTCTGTCTTTTCCCCTGACTCCTCCTTTTCAATTGACTTCTAACTTGCAACCTGTCCTGTTAATGGGAAATGGTGGGGAAGAGGGCAAGAAAGCATAGCCCCACCCTGCCTATGTTTCTGGAACAAGAATGCCTTGTTGTCCCCCCATCCCTGCAGCCCCCTCCCCAGGCTGAGGCAGGGTCCTAGCTGATACACAGGAGCAAGAGTGTTTGGATCTGCTGACACGCAGTGAGGAACTGGCTTTTTAATGGAAAGGGAAGCAGAGGAAGTTGCTGTTCTGTTCTGTGTCATCTGTGTTTAGTCTCCCCCAGCCCTAGGGCCTGGGGGCATGGCCTGGGATATAGATGGCAAACAAGTCTGCATCTGGACCAGGGGTGTAATCCAGAAAGGAGAACAGCCATACACGCTGACAAGGGAGGGGAGGGGACTTTCATCTGGACTTTTATCACAGCAACTCTGTCACCAGGTCATAGCTGCACAGAAAGTCAGGGATGAAAGAGTAAATTGGAATATTGGTTTAGCAGCCCAAACATCAGCAACCCGGCCGTTTCTTCAGGCGCTAGGTGTCACCCTTCAGTGTGACAGCCTTGAATAGGATTCCCTGGGTTCTCTGCTTCTGAAATGTTACGAAGCAGAGCTCTGGTGATGCCATGAATCTGGGGTAGGGGAGTGAGGATGGGCTGTGACACCAGTGGGCTGGGCCCACACGGCCACTGCTAGTCCTGATGCCTTCAAGGTCAGAGGAAAACCCGCTGTTGGGTCACTGCAGACTTGTCATCTGGTTCTGTGCACACAATGCATAGATGGGGAGCACTTCCCCACGCCCCCTCACTGTACACAACCCACAGGCTCTCAGCTCACTCAGGAGCCACTCTGCACTGACTCACTGTCTTGTGTCTCTTCCATTGTCAGGGCATAAAGGCCAGAGGGTGGGACTGAGATCACCAGGGCCTTTATGATGAGAAATCTAGTCTTAGAGAGGGGCAATAATTTGGTTACGGCATCGCAGTGGCAAAGCTGGGACTGGATTCTGTCCTGTGACTCTCATCCCAACCCCACAGCTGCCCTCTGCCTCAGGGCTGCATGACTGGCCTGGTTCCTGTATAGCTGCCCCTTGCTACCTCGTGCAGGATGCAGGAAAGCAGGGCTTCTAGTCTGCCTGGGCTGTGTGTCATATGCTTGAGCCTGGCCCAAACTGGGAAACAGCTTGCTGGCAGAGGAGAGAGCTGTGTCTTTTTCTGGAGACCCTGGGACAACCCCACCCCTCGCACCCAGCCTCTAGTTCTCAGTCCTGCCTAAGGCTACCTTTCCTACCCTGTCTGCCTTCAAACTTCTATCTCTCCAAGAAAACTTTCCCTTGGCCTATGTTACTTGGCCAAGCAGGTCCCAAGCACCTCTCTCCACCCCACGTGAGCTCAGCCTCCTGTGTGCATGGCGGGTGACACTCTGAGGCAGCAAAAGCCAAGCTGTCCACACAGTGAGATGGACTCTGCCTCATCCATTGACTGGCAATGCAACCCCGGCAAGGTCATTTCCCTGCTGCAAGCCTCAGCACCATCCGAGGCTGCAGGCCGGTGGCTTTCATATCGCTGGATGGTAGGAAGATTAAGAGAAGTGGCACATGTAAATGCTGCACCAAGGGGACACTAATAAATGCCTGTCCCCCAATCCTACAGTGACATGGGCCGAGCATCGACTCAATCTGCATGGCACCCTGGGAGGGTCCTGTTATTGTCCCATTCACAGATGAGGGCACCAAAGCAGGGAAGGGTTTCATCACATGGTCTAATGATCTGATCCCATGAGAGTCAAACGAGAGCAGCCTGGCCAGAGGCTGTGCTCGTGGCCACCACACTGTGTATTACTGTAGAATCTGCAGAAGTCCAGGCCTGGAGGTGGTGTTTCAAATTTTGATATTTTCTTCATCATGCATTATTTGGCATTATTTCTGATTTCTAAAAAAAATATTGCATTAAAATGTTATGTAACTTGGCTACTGAGATTTTTGGAGCCCCTCTTAAATCTTGTGCCTGCGGTGAGGGCCCCACTGGCCTCACCCTAATTCCAACCCTGCTCTGGACCCCCAGTGACTCTCACTCCCAACTCGGCCCTTTTGCTCTGGATAAGAAGGTGCTGGCACTTGCAGAGGGCACTTTTGACAATGAAGTGGATTTTAATGAATTTTCCTTACTGTTTTTCACACAGTTCTGACAGGCGACTTCCTGGTTTCTTCCTTTTACAAATAAAACTGAAGCAGGAGGCCCAGGGTGATGGTTAGAGGACAGGGGGTGCGCATCCTGACTGTGGAGTCAGACAACTTCTCCACGGGATTTCAAGGATCCCTGCTTGTCAGAAATTCTTCTTTCTCAAAAATCTCTGTTCAAGGAAGGGAATATTTGAATGTTTCACTTTAATAAACAAGGCTTCTTAACTTCGGTAGAGAGCGAAGCTGTCTCTGTTATTTCCCCTGGATATCCAGCTGTGTTCCCCAGGACCACATTTTCACATCATGATTTGATGCTCACTTTGTCTTCTCACCTGCTTATCCTAAAAATGTGATTGTAGGCAAGGCCTCAGACACATCTCATTGAATGAATTGGTTGGTAGCACCTGCAGGTGTGGCCACAAAATGACTTTTATACGATAGAGATGACACTGCGCTTGGCTTCAACAGCCGTACTGTGAGTTGGGAAGTCTGTGCCTGACTTGGGGCTGGCTCTGTGGGTGATGGGAATGGTGGTTTGATGGGACATAGTGACTTTCAGAGTCTGGAGGAAATCCAAGTAGAAATCTTTGAGTGAGAAAAAAAAAAAACTTGTTTAGAAGAGGGATCTTGGCTACAGAGAGATTTAGATGCTACCAGTATATAGGTTCATTCATTCATTTTTTAAATTTTATTTCTATTTTTTAAGGAGGACGCAGCTCACAGTGACCCATGTGCGGGGATCGAACTGGCAACCTTGGTGTTATTAGCACCATGCTCTAATCAACCTAGCTAACCGGCCACCCCAGTTCATTCGTTTATTCAGTAACATTTTATTGAGCACCTACAGTGTGCCTACCTTAATGTGGGCGCAGTGGCCTACCTTCAGACATAATGTTTAGTGGCCATATGGCTCCCGGGGCAATTAAAGCCATGGGAAGTAGCTGATATTTCCCCTGGGGAACTCATGGAGTCAGGTAGCGTCGGACTCCAGAAAGCTGCTGCAGAGTGCCTTGAAGGAGACTGAGCAGCAGACAGGAACGCTCGCTCTTCACATTACAACAAAATAGGCAGATCAGCAGATTTTTTTTTTTTAAGACAAAAATACCTAGGAAGTGTAAACTCTATACTCTTGGTGGAAGGACTATATATTGATACAGTGTTTGGGGAGAGGCTCTTTGGAAATATGTACCAACAGCCTGAAAAATTTGTCTGCCTTTAGGTCTAGCTATTTCCTTTTAGGAATTTAAGAATGGATTACAATCTGTTATTTAATCATGAAAATATGGAAAGTCTTAGACACAAGCCTGTCATTACAGTGTTGTTTATACTAGTGGATAACTGGAAACCACTTGAATGCCTGGGTATAGAGGATTAGTTAAATTAACGATCCACATGTTTCTACAGCCACCACATAGCCATAAAAATAAAGGCACAGAGGATCTTTAACAACATGGAAAATATTCATGATATGTTTTTGTGACAAAGAAGAAACTTATGAACTAATTTATAAGAAAAAAAGAAAAATAGATTGAGAGAAGACATTTGCGATTTTTAAAACCAACAAGAGACCACTTTCTAGAATAAACTCTTGCAAAGCAACAAGAAAAAGACAGGCAAGGAAAAAATAAGCATAGGTTGATAGTTTGCAGAAGAGGAAATCCAAAGGGCTAACAGGCACACAGAGATCCTCAGACTCATTAGTAGGTTAGAGAAACGCAAAGTAAAATGACAACGAGGGATCATTTTACCTCATTCCAATCGGCAGACATCAGAAAGTTGGGCGATGCCAAGCGGGAGTGTGAATGAGATGGTAGCGGAGCCGTCACAGGCTATTTCTGTGTATGTGTAGGGGGCAGTGTGGTCTGCCTCCAGCTTTCTGGAGGCATGTTTGCTGCTGGGACATGGTTGAATCAAGCAGGTATATACCTTTGACTCAGCATCCCGGCTCCCAAGTTCATACCCAGAGCCAGTCACGTGCAGCCCATGAGGAGACCTGCGTGGGAATGTCCAGGACAGGACCGAGTGCAGTACAGGAAGTCGTCATCCCTGCAGAGTCAAGAAGTCAAATAGGCACGTGATACTCACTTTGTAACACAGGGCAGCAGTCAAAGGAAATGAAGTTGACAAACACAGAGCCACATGGTTAGGTCTGAAGGCATAATGCTGAGTGAAAAAGTGAGCTGCAGGAAAGATGCAGAAGGTTATCCAGCAAACTTCAAAGGCATGCATTGAGAAAGCTCGCACTTGTGCCATGTTTTATAAGCACCCATTAAGCAGGTGTGGTGGGTGGGGTGAAGGGGGTGGGGAAGAGGGAAATGGGAATGGGGAGTGGAGGTTCAAGGAATAAATGAGTAAAGTACCAAAGCCAGAGAGGAGCCTGGCCCAGGTCAGGGAAGTGACTGCTGGGACTGAGGGCTATGAGGCAGCCCACCTCTGCCCCTGCGGCTCAACCCAAAAAGAAACAAATCAAACCCCTGCCAACCTCCAGCCCAACCAACAACGAAAGCAAAAGTATAAATAAACAGTTTGCCTCAACAACATTATTAGTGCATTTTTATTAAACTATATATTCATAGATAGAAGCAGGAATATCAACAGTCATTTTTCTGGGTATGGGCAAGCTTGATATTCTTCCTGATGTTTCATTCCTTCCCAGTTTTTGACACTGAACTTACATGGCTTTTGTAAAAAGTGATTCACGTGAGATGGAAGAAGAGCCAGGGACATGTGGAGTTTTGTGCATGAAGACTGAGAAAGTTTCAAAGAGGGGCTGGCTAGCTAGTCTGGCCCTGTGATCCTTAGTTAACCCCCATGCTAGCCTGTGAGGGGTGTGTGTTTGGGCTACAAATAAAGCATGATACACCCCCTCAGCTGCTGTAGCCCAGAGCACAACACTGGTGACCCACTCTGTGTGTCCATTTATTTGGTTGCCGCCAGGGTTTTGTGCTTGTTGGTTGCTGGCCAGATTCCAGGATGGATTCGTACATGGTGACATTGTGGTTTAGGGATGGGGGCTTCTTGCAGGGGGCCTGGACAACCTGGTCCCTACTTGGAGCTTCCTCCCCTCCTGACAACCAAACCAAACAATCCTTCCTGGTGCTGAGTCAGTCTGATTCACCTAGAGCGTGGCAATGGAAAGTCAGGGCACATTAAAGGTACCTTCTTGAGTTTACCTATCTGGCAAATAGGTCTTTGGCTATTTTCATCACACAAGTTCTTGCCCTTTCACCTACTGACCCAAGATAGATCGCACGAATTGTTCCTGTTTGCACTAATAGTGAAGTATTTTTAAGTTAGCGTGTGGGGGTTTAAGAAGTCATCTTGAGGACAAAGTCCTCCAAAAATTGTCTGAACAAGATAATGCCGAGAATGAAGAACCGATATCCTTTGACTCAGGGCGTAGAAGGAAGTTACCATTGAAGAGATAGAATTACATACTTCTATAAATATTGCTAAGACATTTACACATGTCTCTTCTATTTACTCAGCCTTTCAAAGAGGAACAGCATCAGGTAACGAGAAAGCAGGCGTTGGTGTTAAAGGCTTGTGTTTCAACTGCCATCTAGCTGCCCCTCTGCTTTTGGCCCCGTTGGCTTTCTTACTATTTAGAGAAAATAGGAATACTTCTTTCTCTCTCAAGACAGTCTGTGTAAAAAGCCCAACACATGTTAGATTGTTAATATGTGTGAGTCACTCTAAATCTGAATCTCTTCTTTCAAAAGTCTTCCTGTGTTAGTTGGTTTCAGATTCTTAGAGGAACCGTCGTCCGTAGGAACCGGACTGAATGAGTACAGTACATTGTCCCACAACCAGCTTCATCAGGAAGTGCTGTGACAGGACTTTTCATTTTTTGTGTTTTGCTCTGAATTCAGATCTGCTTTGCTAAGGCATGGAGGAGGAACATGTTTCAAAGGCTGAAGACGGAGCTGCGGATCCAGCTTCCCAACATGAAGGCCAGCCTGATGTTGCTCAACCTGACTTCCCACATGGAGGGCAGCCGCAGGGCCCCACAGCTCTCTGGGAGATGCTAGAAAGGAAGTTTCTGGAATATCAGCCGTTGGCTCATGGGAGCCCTGCTGAACGTCAGAAGGGCCTGTTGAGTCTTCTCCCATTGTTCCTAAAGGTTGGTATTCTTATTTTTGGAACTGAAGGAAGATGATACAATGCTCTGGGGACACCTTGCAACGCTTGGAAACTGGAGTTGGTGGTTTTAATATCATCACAAGTGCTGTCTGGTTGCTTAGAGGAGAGTGTTGTGCTATCTAATAAAGATGGTAAGCATGGCTTACCTCCAGGATGAGGAAGGGCATGGAATGGTTGGACAGTTGGCTCTTACTCTTGTCTCTTTAGTTTAAAAAGTTGTATTGTTCAGTCACAATCCCAGCTTGGAAGACAGAGAAGAGACCAGCTCCTTTGGGAACTAGAAAAGGAGTGTGTGTCTTGAGACATGAGGTGCAGGGATGGCTGGTAACCTCAAACACCAGTCATGCAACACCAGGGCCTGGAAGGGCCAGGACGCAAAATGCACCAATAATGCAACCAAGGTATAATAGGTGGGGAACACCCAGAGTAGTGCTTCCGTCACTGGTTACAGGAACACAGGAGCAGCCCAGCCTGCCCACTGGGCCAACACTCTGGCCAGTGGCAGCTGGTGACAGCATGGGTGCAGGGATTTCCTTTGTTGTCTTGGAACAAAGCACCTGACAGTGAGGTCTGCCTTTTAGTTGGATATATTGAAGGCTGGTTGTAGAGTTGGAAATGCATCTTTGTATGAGGATTTAACTTTTGCTTCATGATTGCTTTGGGTTATTATTTTAAAAATATACCCATAGTCAAAGCACAGAGAATATGAGCTACTTTGCGCATTGAAAATAGACTAGGACAGATGGAAGCTTAGGCAGGTTTTTATTAGGAAACACCTTTGGTAAAGTTTCTTCTAACTTATTAACCACAATATTTAAGGATTTCCAAAGATGACTCACCATCTTTTGGGGATCATATTTATAAGATGTATTGAATACTTAGGCATGTGTTTCTGTTAAAAAAAAGCCAAATATAATAACTCATTGTTCACTAACTCATTATTTTCCTCCACGTTTTGGACTTGTATACTCCATTTACCCCATTTAACAGATCAGATAACTGAGGCGTAGGGACTGTACTGGAAAACAAGAACTGAAAAAACATGGCTCATGTTTTTCATTCCTAGCCTCCCTGCTCTAACAACCCTAATTTCTGGGAGATAGCTCAATCTCACCAGTTCTCAGATCAATGTTGCCTTAAGAAAGAAAAGATGTGAGCAGCTTCCCACACTGAGCGAAACTTTCTGGGCCTGTGTATGGGTCCGTCCATTGCACTGTATCTTTCCTCCGGATCTGAGCAGCCCCGCTCTGGTGAAAGTACTTTGCATCTGAGAGCCAGGTCTTGGTATTTATTCGCCTCTCTCCAGATTGTCAATTTGAGAATCCCTTCATTTGTTGTAAAAATATTTATTAAGTTCCTATACTCTGTTCTAGGGCCTGGGGCAATGAGACAGAGAAGACAGATAGAGGTTTTACCCTCATGGAGAGTTCAGTCCAGAGCAGAGGATACCAAATAGCACTCAGAATGTGGTTTTGCTTGTAGAGGTTGGAAATAAATTAGTGGCCTTTTTTTTTCAAAGTGGGAAGTTTTCACCGGAAAATCAGATTTCCAGTTTCTCTTGAAAATTTTGGTAGCTGTTATACTAATAATTGGATAGAGATGGTTAGGGACACCCCTTTTCGACAGAAGATGGTCTTGGTCTCTAAGTTTACCCCAGTTCTTCACTCCTTAACATCTCTCACGCAGTGCACCTTACTCATTTATGTTATCTGACCCTACAGGCCTCTGAGCTTGTGGCCTCAAGAATAGCAAACACTTCCTATTATAACGGAACCTGATATTTGTCCCTGTTTCCCAAACCCTGTCCTGGTAATTGGAGGCATAATGGCCCATGAGCTTTCAAGTCAGAGAGAATAGGGCTCAAGCCCCGGAATCACTGCTTACCAGCTGTGCATCTTGGAGCAAATTACTGAATATTACTGAATCTCCGTTTCTCATCTGTAAAGTGAGATTAATAGTACCTTGCTGGGAGACTGGGAAGGTGAGATAAGACGATGCTTGTGAAGTCCATGGCACGTGAAAAGCAGACACGTCCCTATTAGCTTTCCATCCACTCCCAGGATATTAACTGCACATCCTCCAAATTACTGACACGACCTGCTACGTTTTGGATCCCTGGAGCCCTCCTCTGATGAACCCTGGAGAAGCAGAATATTACAGGCTTTTCATCTTAAAATCTACATTCTTTTATTAAGTCCTACGTGTTATAAACTTGTTGTTTCTATTAAGTTCTGACTAATAAAACCTTGCCAGAGCCAGAGCCCTCAGGCTTCTTAATTAAAAGTTGACAGTGGAAAGAAACATGGGGAAAGTGGGAGATTTTTTTTTCCAGGTGCAGTGCTGATAAAATCTGAGCTGTAGATGAAGATTGAAAACATCCATTGGAATATAGATCCTTGTGTCAGAAGTCAAGCTTGTAACCACGATGTTCTAAATTCTGTAACCATTAAACAGTGTTCTTCAAGGTCGTCTATAAAGAACCCCCTTGAAAATATCAGGACTTAATAAGTTATGCCGTGTCCTGTGGAATGTGGCTATTAATGTCAAAGCCTCATACGTATATTAGTTGTCATAGAAACCACGGCCCAGCTGGGCTCTGATTGCATCTAAAAAGTCCTAGAATGCTTTTTTTTGGTGGATCTCAACTCTATACCTTCCTCTTTTCACTTTGGGGCTAAGGAAAACCACGATGATCTGGAAAATTCTTTGTCCTAAGACAATACACAAGAGATTCTGAATTGTTGCCCCTGCTTGGAAAGGGTGCTGTTCCTGGGTTGTGGAATCTTGCCTAACTTGGTCAGACTCTTTATCAGTCAGACTCAGCATCGGAGGGGTGGTCCATGTGTAGTTCGGGCTCCAGAGAAGGTTGATGACAGTGTGTGCCCCACCTCAGTGGCTGTCACTTGCCTCGACCTAGTAAGTCTTGAGATCTGTTGCTAGGCATTGTCTGGTGTAGCAGACTCCCTCAGAGCTGCTTCGTTGACATCTCCTCCCCCAGAGAACTTCCCTTTAGCCTCTCTGGCTTTCTCTCATGTCTGACTCCTCCAAACCCACAGCAGAGGCTGAACGTCTCCCTTCTCCCTGTCATTGTAAATGACATACGGAAATCTGCATTAACTGCTAGGCAAGCACAAAGATGGGCTTCATTGGCTCTATATTAAAATCTAGCCCTATCGGCTCATCTCCAGAGTTAAAAACAACTTCAGGGTTGTTGAGGAGTGAACCCACTCAACACTGCATTTGCTGTCTTGGTCATAAGGAAGAGCCTAATGGAGCCTCAGGGCACCGGAACCCCAACAAGGAGCTGCCCTGAGGGGTGAGTCAGAAACAAAGTGCTCATCTAGAACTGCAGGCTCTCCTCCTGCACCAGACCCCATGATTCCCCTTCATAGGTCAAAGAGGAGTTCTTAACCACGTCAAGGGGTCACTTTCGCTGATGAAACCTAGTAATATTCACCACACTCTAACTAACTAAACCAGCCATTTTGTTTAGTGTTTATAAGCCCTCACAATCACCCTGTGAAGTGGACGCTCTTCTTATCCCAGATTTACAACGAGGAAAGAGAAATTTAGAGATGTTTCATAGCTTGGCCAAGGTCACACTGTTGTTAGTGGGGAGCAGAACTTAACTTGGGCGGTCTGCTTAGGCTGGTGTTGTTAGCCACTAGGTTCCCTCGGGTAATGCTGGGGTTCATAGAACAGAGTACATCTGCTTTCTCTCCCTGTCCCAAGACGCAATGGACACTGGCTTTGTCTGACTAGTACCTATGTTCCCTTTGGGGACAAAAAGAATGCTATCTCCACACGTGTGATGTCTGGACAGCTGATTCCAGGAGGTTTCAGACAAGGAGGAGGTCTTATTACATCCCACAGGAGGCAGCCAAGGACTTATCAGTGTGCAGACTAGTGTTTTCAGGAAGGATTCAATTGACAGTTGTTCTTTTCCTTCCAAAAGCCCGTTCTTTCTAGAACCCTTCCTATCATAGGGTGTCACACTAAGAGAAGAAGGCATTCCTCTAGCAAGTATGGGCAGGTCTTGCTGGCCTTCCGCTAAGTTTGTTTCGGGGCGAAGGAAACTTCAGTTTCTCATGTTGCACAGAGATAATCGTAGACTTTGGGGGAGTGAGAACTCTAGATATAGTTGTTGAAGATCATTCTTAGAATGTGTTCTTTGAGAGAAAGCAGGCAGTGAGGTCCACAGCAATTAGCATAAAATTCCTCACTGTTTGGGACAGACAACCAGGGGGCTGCGACAACATAAGAAAAAAGGGAGATCTGTGGATGTGGTAGATTAGAGATGTTGCAAATGGGTTCACCCTGCTGCCTTTGAGAGATTGCATCTGTGTCCCCTTCCCTTGAATCTGAATGTGTTTATGATGGCGTGGCTAATGGAAAAAGGCAGAGGTGACATTTCTAGGCCTACGCCTCAAGAGACTTGCTGCTCCTTCCTGTCCTTTGGAATACTCACTCTTAGAACCCTGCTGCCATGTTGTGAGGAAGAGCAAGCAGCCCTACGTAAAAGCCTGGAGAGGAACCGAAGCCCCTGACCTTGCAGCTGTACTGGCTCATGACAGCCAGCACCAATTTCCCAGCCATGTGAGTGTGCCATCTTGGAAGTGGGTCACTTAGCCCCCAGCTGAGTGAAGCGGAGAAATAGGTCCCTGCTGAGCCCTGCCTAAATTGCAGGTCCATGAGAAAAATAAGTGATTGGTATTATTTGAAGCTACTCAATGTTGGGGGGGGGTTGTTTTATAGTAATATATAACCAGGACAGTGGGTAACATGGGGAGGAGTTCATTCATTTCCTAGCGCGGAGTAATTGAAATTAACACTCACTCGATTGTACTTGGAAGTGAGTGTTTGTATGTGTAGGTGCACATGTGCATGTACACAGGTTTGTACTCTTAGGCTAGCTGCCTGGCCGGTAGTGCAGAGTTCACACACAAAGTGTGGTATTCTCATAAAAAGTAAGCTTGGACCCAACTGACACTGGATTAGAGAAGAGTAGCATTAAATATAATAACAAGGATGATGAACAATTATTTCTGACTGTGGTGTTCAGAGGTCATGGTGAGGGTCAACACCCCTCTTCGTCCCCTCTGTCTGTACCCCTTCAGAGTGGGGCCTGGAACAGGGCTTATTCCCATCTCTGGGAAACAACATTTTTGTTGTGTTAACTTTTTTTTTTTTTAATTTACAAAAGAGAGAATCAACTGTGTCACACTAGCAGGGGAAATTCATGTAAAGTCTCTGAAATATTTTGAGCTCACTTAAAGACCAAACCACCAAACTCTGCGGTAATGGAGAAGTAATAATATTGCTGTCATACTTAGAAACCAACCAGTTCTCTGTCATTCAAAACCTGGGGTTTTCTCCCATTTCCTCAAGAGCTTTTGTCATTCCTTATTGTCCTTTGGAGACCCGAGCATCATTTTCTTTCTCTTTCTTCCATGTGAGGGGACAGCCACAAGGCATCGTGGTGCAGCTTAGATAATGTGAGTAAATAAAAGTTTTTTAAAATATTAAGCAATATTCTCCCAGCATGCAAGTCCCAGTTTGGGGGAAAAATTAGGTCCTGTTGGAAGCTGCCTTAACTCTTTGGGGTCTCCCTGGTATCATTCAGTAAATGATTGCCTCCTTGCATCAAATGGCACCCCAGTGGCCTGAAAGAGTAAATGCGGCCTCCAGAAGTGCCCACTGCCGTCCCAGGAAGGGGTGTGAGCCTTGGGAGGATCTGGCTGAGTGTACAATTACTGTTCAACTCACAGCGGCCCAGTTTGCTTTATTGTAGCGTGCCTCTTGGAGTCCCACTGCTTGAAGACAATCTAGATGCTTCTGAGGCAACTGCCTGCAAATTGGTCTTTGAGGGGTTTGCCAGTGCAGGGAGGAGGCACCGGGATTTGTTAGGAAGACATCATAGCAGAGTTCTTATTCCTGGGGAGGGAAATAATCTTACATTGGAGTTCCTTGCCAAAGGACTGACATATTCTTTCCAGGGATGAAAGTTTCCAGGTGGTAGCTGGTTTCCAGGTGGTAGCCATACATTTCTTAGACATGCACATGCTACTTGGATTTGCGTGTAATAATTCAACTCTTCACTCTGTGGTTTAACTGATTCTCTGGGCTTACCCTCTGGCTCAGCCTTAGTTTCCGTAAAGTGGGAATAATAACAATATGAATGTCAAAGAGTCGTTGTGAGGATTAGTGGGAACAATGCATGTAAGTGTTTGGCCCAGTGTGGGCACAAGACCAGCACACAACGCATTTGGCCATTATTCTGCATATTGAGCATTTCATAATCACGTGTTCACTTATCAAATGTTTGAAATGTTTGTTGAAGGCCTACTATGTGCAAAAGTATTTAACATTCTTCTAGCATTTTTGTAGTTCTAGCAAAGTTCTGATGTTCTGCTTTTTTATTTACAAAAGAAAGGGGGCAGCTATGTTTATAGGGCAGAAAATGTAAAAAAATTTGGATACAAAGTTTTTAAAAAACAAAATAAATACCCAAGTACTCCTCACCCATATAAAAAGAATCAAACATTTCAGATAAACTAAAGCCACCTGTGCACACATTCTAGAGCTCACTCCCCTTCCACCTTTCTCCAATGGTGACCCCTATCCTGCTGAATTATTAGATAGATATTAGATTATTAGATTATTAGATTAGATATTAGATATTAGATTATTATATATATATATACAGACAGACACACATATACACACATATACGACTTTTTACAAAAGGGTATTTCACTATGATTCTAAAAACCTGTGAGATTATATATAAATTATACAATAATATGGATATATTTTTATAACCATAAGTAATATTGTGTAATTTATATATAATTTCACAGGTTTTTTGTAGCCTCACATTGTAATATTTGCTTTTGCCACTCAACATTCCATTTCTGGGGTTTATCCGCATTGATACAGGCAATTCTATTTCTTTTTCAGTTATATATTGTATCCTTATATAAATATGCCACAAATTATGCCTCATGGTTCTATTGATAAACATTAGATATTTTCTAATTTTTCACAGTCACAAATAATGCTGCAGACATATTTCTTTTCCACGCCACCATGTGCACACGTATTTCTCCAGGGAACACATGTAGGAGTGGAATTGCTGGCTTGTAGGACATGTGCCCTATACCTTTCTTGGATTGGGTTAAATACTTCTTTAAAGAGTTTCTTCCAAGTTACACTCCATCATCAGAGCGTGGGGGTTCCATGGTCCCTCACCTTCACCCACATTTAGTATTGTCAAGCTTTTCATTTTTACCAACTTGAAAAGTATTAAATATCTCATTGTGGTTTTAATATGCATTTTCCTGATTCTTAGTAATTTGCTATTTCTTTTATCTTTTATTAGTTACTTGTTTCATTTGCTTGTTTTTACAAAAAATCAAGTTGTTTGTCTTTTTCTTATTAATTTGTAGCAGTCTGGATATTATTCCTTTTGTCAGTTATACACATTGCAAATATTTTCTACTGATCCTTGGCTTATCTCCTTATTTTGTGTATAGCATCTTTTAATATAGAGACAATTTTTCAAGGTTTTTACTTTTTAATAAATATAGTATCTATAGCAAGGAAACACACTGAAATGATTTTCCTTTGGAATTTTGATGCCTTTTTCATCTTTTCTAGAAGGAGGATCTCAGCTTAAAAAAACTCGGTTGGGTCTTTGGGCAGGAATATAATTTAATATGACTTGTGAGATGGAACAGTGGATGGGAATCCAGCAAAACTGCATTTCGTAGAGGCTACTAGTTCTGTGCACAGCAGCCTACCTTCCCGGTGGACCTGGGATGGGAAGTTGCTGGAACTCAAGTGCTGGAACTCAAGTCCAAGGCTGGTCACTCCACTCTGACAGTTGGTCTGGAGAGGGCGAGCCTCACTGAAAGAACAGTCAACTTGGCCTGTGACACATGGTAGAACAAAAGGAAAAAACTCTGATGAAGACAGACCTATGAATAGGATCATTACAGAAACGGGGGGAAACTCTGAAGAGGGTCTGGCATCTGACGAAGAATTTTAAAAGTCATGACTACTATTAAATAGTATCCGAAATGATGAGGAAAAAAAAGTTTGAGGAAATATCTGACCAGATAGGATAGAAATTGAGAAAGGACAGGTAAAAAATAATTTTAAGGAAATCAAAAAAGAAATAGGAGATTAAAAATGACAATAACAACTTGGACTGGGAAAGAATTTCCTAAATCTGGATTAAAGCCAGAAAACAAAGAAATAGATTTAGAAATTTCATTTCACATGATTTTCATGTGGCTGTATAGCAACAGCCAACAATACCAAGTTCAAAGACAAAATGACAAATTTGAAAAAAATTGCCATAGTATTATGGACCAAGGATTAAAATAAGAAAACCGTGAACATCCTACTAGAATAATAACAGGCTACAAGTAAAAACAAGCAATTTAAGAAGCACAGAAGTGTTCATTTACTCTAGTAATCAAAAGACTGCAACTGAGATTTTTTTCTTCTATACAGTTTCTCATTTAAGATGAAAAAACATGACAGTATTCAATGTTTGTGTGGGTGTAGAGAAAGCAGCACTCTCCCTTGGAGCCCCTGGAGGCTAATCTGCTAAACTTTTTCTGGAGAGCGAGTTAGTAATATGTACCAAAGCACTAAAAACAAAACAAAACGAAACCCCCCACTCTTTTAACTTGCAATCCCACTTAAAAAAGATTCATCTGAAGGAGATAATTGCATGACTTAAACTATGAAATCTGTACAGTATTTGACTACTGTGTAAGAGGAGAATCAGTGAGACAGAGTAACTGATGGAGTAAGGAAGGAGAGGGAGGGGAGAGCTGGAGAGTCACTCTTAGAGTTTCTCACTAGGGCAACTGGGTGCTTGGTAGGGCCAGTCAATGAGAAAAGATGTAACAGGTTTGGGGGCAAGGCAATGGATTTGGTTACGAGTGTTTGATGTTTTAGGAGCACAACTTCAGGGGAAATGTCCAGGGCCCAGTTGGCTGTGGGTTTGGAACTCAGCAGGAAGCTGAAGAATTCACAGGCACCAGAGTAGGGATATGGTGGAAGCTGGAGGATAGATGATGTGGTGGCTTTTGGGAGGCACCTGGGAAAGTGAGTTGAGCTGTTGGTTTGGGCTGGCAAGGAGAGAGGGGGCTGACTCTCCTTGCTCTGTAGCTCTGACATCTCTGACCGAATCCTGTTGGTTGCTTTCAGGCCTGGGAACACTCCGTGGGGATCATCAGCTTTCCCAGTCTCCAAAGCCTGGCAGAAGATGTTTCCAACCAGCTAGCCCAAGACATACACAAGGCACTTCTGGGAAAGCCTGCAGGTAAGAGAAAAGAGGTCCTGGAGACAGCTTATTGGACGGTGAAACAGCTTTGCAGGTTTCTGTCAGGCCTCCTGCTCAGACCTCTCTGCTTTCTAATAGAATTAGCACAGTGTCTTCCTAAGAGTCCAGCCAGCCTGGGTCTGCCACTGTCTATCTTGGGAACAAAGGGAGAGGCTAGTAAAGGAGGGAAGGGGGGACTTGGGGAACTCTCCTATTCCTGGGATGGACACACACACACACACACACACGCTCAGGACCAGGGCTCTGGGAAGAAGTGCTAGGATAAAAGGCACACCCGAGTGTTGAATGGAGAACTTGATCCAGCACAGACACAGAGACCAAAGCCGTCGTGTGTTACAGCGTCTCCTTACTTGCATTCTTCCACTCCTGGAACTGGACCCTGGAGGCTCGGCTAGGGAAGGAATTCCAGGGGAAAGAACTGGCTTGACCATGTGCAGATTGCAGGAATCCCTGCAATTTAAGGGGCTGTGTGATATAGGAAGTGGGGTGAAGACTCTGGATTGCAGGGAGTCTATCGCTGAGGAGTCTGTTCTTATTATTTGGCAATAGGGAGCCATTGATGGTTGTTGAACAGGGATGGTGGCATGGTAAAGGCTATCCTCCAAGAAGATTAATGTGGCAGAGTGTGGAATGTTTAATATAGATTCCGGTAACATTGTGAGGATGGCAGGAGGCAGAAATCCCTAAAGTTGCTAAGGTGCATCTCATGGGGAAAGGAGCCCAAGAGACGGGGAAGCTGGGTGGGCAAGTTCTGCACCATCCTGCTGGTGACACTTTCTCCTCTTTCCGTGTTGTTGCCAGAGCAAGCACGGGCTGCAGCTGGGCAGTTGCTGCGGTGGAAGGGGGATGCAGACCAGGATGGCTACCTGCTCCTCAAGTCAGTGTTTGTGCTCACGGGGACAGACTCGGTAAGTGCCAGGCCCCGTGGGCCCTGGCCTGGCCACTCCTCATCTGTGTGCACAGGGATGTCCCAGTACAGGGCAGTGGCCATGTCAAGTGCATCTTTCTTTCCATGACGTTGATTTCTCCTTTCTCTTCCGTTATTCCCCTTCCAATGTAGGACATGGACTTCAGAGTCTCAAATTCTGGTTCGAATCCTGCCTTTTCAGTTGACAAGCTCTATGCAACCTTAGGCAAATGGCTTTAGCTCTCTGTGACTCTGCTGTGTTGCTAATTTTAGATCTGGGAACAATAATGCCTCAGTTCTAGGGTTAATATGGTGATTTAAAATGCCCGATGTTCCTGTGTGTCAGAGCAAGAATGGACGTGTCCCATGCATTGTATGAATTAATCTTCCTCAAACCCTTAAGTCGGATTATGGTGATGGCACGCTAGTGGTGAGAAATCAGGCTCACTCATGTTGTGAAACTAGTCTGTCTGACTCTAGAGCCTGTGCTCTGAGCCGCTGCTCTCTTTGCCTCCTGTCAAACTCGGACTGAAGGAGCCATCCCTGTAGACACCTGTCTGTGCATGCCTGCCCAGACACAATGCTCAAATGAGGCCTCTTGCCCTTCCCTATCCACCCACACTCCATCGTGGCTGCAGTCATGACCTCCCATGGGGAAGGGGGTCCTAGCGCTCCCTCCCTGAGTGGTTTGATAATGGTTGATGTCTCTCTCAGGCAGACGAGGTCCTGGCAACTGTGGCCATCAGCAGAAATGGCCATAAGCCCCATGCAGTGCAGGTCCAGACACTCATATGTCTGTCAGGAGTGCCCACTGTGCCCAGTCTAGTGCATGGCAGTAGGAACAGCAGCAGAGCAGACCAGAGTGGTGGCTGCCCTCAGTCTACTGGTGACATGGACAAGAGAGGAACCTTTGGAGACGGTACATGGAGCTGTGAGAGGAGCAGAGTGACAGTTGTTAGCCAGAAGGAGGACCACCTGGCTTTTCCTCTGCATAACTTGCCTGGACAACCGTCAGGCAGAGCAGCCTGAAGTACAGAGCCGGGGCTCTTCTGCCCCTAGGAAAGGACTGTTTCCAGTCTGAGTAGTAGTAAAAATTAACCTAAAGCCTGGTGTTCCACTGTGAGCAGCCTGCCCCCAAATCAGTGAGAGAAGTAAGCAATGGGCTTTCAGGGGAGACAGTCCATCATGGGCAACAGGGAGAGCTGCCGTGAGTAGGGTCACAGCAGAGCCAGGCATCAAGGAAAGGGATGGACATTACCTGCAATGCAGCTTTCAGGGGGCTGGTTAGGACCAGAGGCCTGCATGATATTGCTGGTTGTGGCCCAGACTGTGCATTCTTCTCTTCTCTTTTTCTAATTTACCCACCACGTATGTCAACTTAGTCAACCAGGTGAGAAATTGTGTGGACAAGATACTTTAGATGAACCCCACATGTACTCATATGTGCATGAGTGTGTGTGTACACACATGCTGAGGCTGCAACCACAATAATTCCAGTGGAGCTGCAGGCAGAGCCCATGGGAGAAAGCTTCACACTCAGGCCGGTCCCCTCTTTCCAGCTTCCTGTCTCCTCTCCTCTGGCCACTCTGGTTATCAGTTTCCACATATAGGGCCCTTTTGGTCAGAGGGAGTTTTAAAATCTGAACAGAGGAATGGGAACGGCCCTGATCGGGTCCTTAATTCAGTTGTTTGCTCTTGTTATTAACCACTTCCTCAATTCCCTAATGAGGAGAAACCTACCAAAATAAGCAATGTGATTGCCTAGGAAAGCCCTTGTTTTCAGCTCTGCACCAGTCCCTCCTTCCCTCCCTCCATTCCTTCCTATCATCTATCTGTCTTATAAAAGATATAATGTGGATTTCCCATCTAGATGGTGGAGTAGGTAAACGTTGTGCTTGCCGCCTCTCATGACCACATCAAAATAATAGCTAAATTACTGAACAACCATTATTAAGAATCTCCTGAAGTCTAGCTGAACAGAACTTCTACAACTAAGGACATACAAAAGAAGCCCCCTTAAGACTGGTAGGAGGGGTGGAAATGCAGGATGGGCTGGGCTCACACCTGCATGTAGTGGTTCAAAATTGGGAGAGATGTCTCAGCTGGGGAGGGCCACTGGAGGGCTGAGGGAACCCAGCCCCACACCAGGCTCCTCAGCCCAGGATTCCAGTGCTGCAAAGAAAAGACCCCATAACTTCTGGCTGTGAAAACCAGTGAAGACTGTGGCTGACTGAGATGGAGGGCAGCTGGAGTCAGAGGTGTTCCTCTTACAGGGCCCATGCATATACTTACTCACTGACAGACTCACTTGCTTTGAGCTCAAGCTCTATGGCAGTAGCTCAAAAGGTGCCAGGGACATATGGGAAGGAACTGAATTGTCTGGCTTCAGACTGAGGGCTGTAGGGGCAGCTTTCTCCCAGACAGAAGTACTGGCAGTAGCCATTATTTCTTTGTTGAGATCTCCCCACTCCTGGCATGCAGACACAGGCTGGTGCCGTATCTGAGTCTCCATCAACCTGGCTAACACTTTGCACCCTGCCCTGGTGATTCCCTGAGACCCCACCTGACCCAACTTTAGGAAACACCCAAGCCACTTCCAGTAGCTTTTCCATCCAAATGGGCTGCCTTGGTTCATGCTGTAGACTTTCCTAAAATCTCCCAAAGGTTCATAAAACCCAAGAAAGTAGCATCTAGCCTTAGTGTGCCCCATACCTCTTGCTGAGCAGCCCCAATCCCAGCACTAGCAGCAGTCAGCCTCGAGTCATGGCTTGGCCTCTCCCAGGTAGCTTCAAGCCCAGTGTGGGTGGCTGCCATCTGCAGATTGCTTTGTGGCTCATGCCAGGTGACCCTGGGCAAGGCACAGGCTTTGGCTGAACTTGGTCTGTGGCAGGGCCCCTTCCAGGAGGCCCTGGGACTGGCACACTTGGTGGCTGGCTTTGGACCCAACTGGAACACCACCCAGTTTCCTCCCTGGGTGACACACCCAAAGGGCAGAGTGGACAGGCACCAGAGCCCTGCTAAAGTGCATCCTGCTCCATAGGGTCACCACTGCATAACAACCCTCCACTGTAGTCACAGCCAGTCCTTACAACCAGTCAGTGAGGGTCAATTCCTCCCACTGATGTGCAAAGAACAACCAAGGATCAATTACAATAGGAGGCACACACAACCCACACCAGCGACACACCTGGAGCACTCAGCTGTGGTGACCAGGGAGACTGAGCCCCTTGGCCCCATAGGACACCTACTACATAAGGCCACTCTACTAAGACTGGGAGACACAGCAGCCCTACCTAATACAGAGAAACAAACACAGGGAGGCAGCCAAAATGGGGAGACAAAGAAACATGTCCCAAATGAAGGAACAGAACAAAGCTCCAGTAAAAGAACTAAGCAAAAATGGAGACAAGTAGTCTACCAGATGCAGACTTCAAAACACTGATTATAAGGATGCTCAGTTATTTTAGAGAGAACTTCAACAAAAAGATAAGAAACATAAAATAGAGACGCAAAACATAAAAAAAAGAACAAGTAAGAAATGAAGAATACAATAATGAAATGTAGACTAAATAGAGGGACACACCAGTAAACTAGATGAAGCAGAGGACTGCATCAGCAATTTAGAAAGTAAGGTAGCAGAAAACACCCAATCAGAATAGTAAAAAGAAAAAAGTTTAAGGGGCCTCTGGGACAACATCAAGCATACCAACATTTGCATCATAGGGGTACCAGAAGAAGAAGAGAGGGAGCAAGGAATTGAAAACATATTTGAATAAATAATTATGGAAAACTTCCCTAACCTAACAAAAGAAATACAGGTAACCCCGTATAACACAGTTGTTAGGTTCCTAAAAATTGCTGTGTTATGCCAATCCGTGTTATATGAAACAAAGAACTAGTACAAAAAAGGGGGTTAGGTTCCAAAAAAAAATACTATTATATTTTTATAATTAAGAGACATATTTTTATTAAGCAATTTTCACCAAAGTATAACATATTAATATGTATTAATTAATGTTTTCTTCATCATCACTACTAAGCACCATTAACCGAGGTGTTTTCTTTTTGACAAGATATCTTCATCCTCTGAATTTAATACTCCACGAACAAAATTGATTTAAAATTCTAATAAATTTTTAAATTCTGCAGTTATATCTGATATGATATCCATGTTCGAATGAAAAATTTCAAATGAGATATCTTTTGCTCTTAAAAGCTCTTATTACATTCTGTGTTGTTTGGGGATTTCCCTAATTTCGAATGAGATGTTTTTAGCTCTTAAAAGCTCTTATTACGCTCTGTGTTGTTCAGGGATTTCTCTAATTCTCAAACTGTGTTAAAGTGAAACCATGTTCTAGAATGCCATGTTGTATGAGGGTTTCCCCCAATTCTTGAACTGTGTTAGAGCAAAACCGTGTTAGAGCAAAAACGTGTTATAGAAAGTGCCATGCTATGTGGGGGTTACCTGTAGATATACAAGCCCAGAAAACGCAGAGAATCCCAAACAAGACGAACCTAAAGAGGCCCACACCAAGACACATCATAATGAAAACGCCAAAGGTTAAAGACAAAGAAAGCATCTTAAAAACAGCAAGAGAAAAGCGGTTAGTTACCTACAAGGGAGCTCCCATAAGACTGTCAGCTGACTTCTCAATATAAACTTTGCAGGCCAGAAGGGATTGGCACAAACTATTCAAAGCGATGAAAATCAAGGACCTACAACCAAGATTACTCTATCCAGCAAAGCTATCATTTAGAATCAAAGGACAGATAAAGAGCTTCCCAGACAAGAAAAAGCTAAAGAAGTAGATCACCAGCAAACCAGTATTACAAGAAATGTTGGAGGGACTGAAGAAGAAGAAGAAGGAGAAGAAGGAGGAGGAGAAGGAGGAAGAAAAGGAGAAAGAGAAGGAGAAGGAGAAGGAAAATGACAAAAAATATAAATGATAAAATAGCAATAATACATATCTTCAATAATTACTTTAAATGTAAATGAATTAAATGCTCTAGTCAAAAGATATAGGGTGACTGAATGCATAAGAAAACAAGACATTTACATATGCTGCCTAGAAGAGACACATTTCAGATTGAAAGACACACACACCTAAAATAAAGGGATGGAAAAACATACTTCATGAAAATAGAAATAAAAAATAGCTAGGTTAGCTATACTTATATGAGACAAAATAGACTTTAAAAGAAACGCTATGAAAAGAGACAGAGAAGCATCTAGTGATCCCACTTCTGGGTATTTAGCCAAAGAAACCCAAAACACTGTTTTGAAGGGACATGTGCATCCATATGTCCATTGCAGCATTATGTGCAGTAGACAAGATGTGGAGGCAGCCTGGGTGCCCATCAATGGATGAATGGATAAAGAAGAGGTGGTACATATATACAACGGAATATTATTTGGCCATAAAAAAGAATGAAATCTTACCATTTGCGTCAACATGGATGGACCTAAAGGGTATTGTGCTGAGTGGAGTATGTCAGACAGAGAAAGACAAATATCATGTGATTTCTCTTGTACGTGGAACCTAAAGAACAAAATAAACAAACTCAGAGAACATTTTGATGGTTGCCAGCTGGGCGGGGCATTGGATGAGTGAATGAAAAAGGTGAAGGGATTAAGAAGTAGAAACTGGTTGTTCTAAAACAGTCATGGTGTCATGGTGTCTAAAAGTATAACAAGGAACATAGTCAATTATACTGTAATAACTTTATATGGTGTCAGATGGGTACTAGATTTATCGGGATGATCACTTTATAAGTTATATAAATGTCTAATCCCTATGTTTTACACCTGAACTAATATATTAATAATATTGTATATCAACTCTATTTAAAAAAATTAGTTAAAAAACCCCCAGAGAACCATACTTTTTAAAAAAAAGGGTATAATGTTTATGGAGCACAAAGTGTACAGTTCGTATAAACTTTATCTTCAGTCACCCTAGGTGGGTCCTATGAGTGTCTCCATTCTTACTGGAGAATCTGTTGTCCAGAGAGAGGACGTGACCTCCTTGTGTTTCTCCTCGCTATAATGACCACACAAGCCAATAGCATGGGTCAGGGTCTGGAGCAATGCTGTGCCAGCTCTGTGGCCATGGGTCACGTGACGTTTGCTCTTCCGTTGCAGGAGACACTGGGCAGAGTTGTTGAATCTGGGCTCCCAGCCCTGCTCCTTCAGTGCCTTTACCTCTTCTTCGTCTTTCCTCTGGAAAAGGATGAGCTGCTTGAGAATGATGTTCAAGTTCAGAGGATGTTTGTGCAGGTGAGTGAGAGGACAGCTGGACTCCTCTGGGTTGAGACTGTGCTCTGCTTCTCGGTGATGCTCTCCTTTTTCTTGGCCTGAGTTCTGAAACTCCTCTGTTCTCCTTGAGGGCCCAGCTCATCCCTCTGTTCTGATGCTCCACAAATGCCTGGAATCCTGTGCATTTGGAAAATGGATTTTCTTCTTCTCTTTCCATCTCATTGTATCTGTGTACCAATATTCCCCTTGTTCTCTCCCAGAAATCTATGCTACTTGGCTCCGCCAGCGCTGTCTCCAATCTGCATTCCCAGGTCCTGCCCTCCCCAGCATCTGGAACCTCCTGTCTGCTGCCACTTCCCCTCTGAGAACAAGCATGCTAACCCTACTGGCATAACTGTAGCCAATGTTTTCTCAGTATGTGCTATGTACCCACCCTTGTGCCATGGTCTCTCCTCCATCACCTCCAAGAGTCCTCCCTTCCATCCCCAGATGTGTGTAGTATTGTCGTCCTGATTGTATAAAAACTAAGGTACAGTGAGTAAACTGTACCAGGGTCACAGAGGTAGTGGGTGGGGACTGGGGTGGGAACCCTGGGAATCTGGGGACCGCGTCCACTCCCAGTCAGGCTTTTAACCACTCAGTGATGTTACCTCCTTCTTGCTTTTCAGAAACCATCTCAGGCCACAGAGCACCCAACGTGATTTCCTCTCATCATTCCCCATCTGCTGTCCTCTCTGATTGCCAGCAGTGGCCTTTACCATAACTTCTCACAGCCTTCTTCTTTCTGACAAGTTCTGCTTTCCCAGGTTCTGGAGGCTGCAATCTCCAGAAAGCTCCTTCTGCCTGTGTCTGTGGAGGTGGCGGAGGGTGAGGAGGACTGTGCCACTTACTCATGTTTGTGCATATAGGATCTGGGCCGCGTCCCACACCGAGCAGGAACTTAGGGCCATTTAGGAATTTCCAAATGTGGCTGTCCATTGAATGTCCACATTAACACCCACTTTAGACTAATTCTCAAGCCGGAATCATCATTACTGGAGGGTATTTCACAAGTTCTGGTGGATTCCACTTGTGGCAGTTTATCCCCGAAGCTGCATTTGTTGGAAACTTAGGCCTCATTTGCCTGTACATAGTCCTATTCCAAGGGTGGCCAGGATGTAGTACTGAGCACGTTAACGAATTTTTATCATGTGGCTTTTATGTGCAGGGAGCGAGTGCAGCCCAGTCTGCACAGTTCTCTCCATGGGTAGACAGACCACAAACCACAGTGACAGACTACGTCTGCATTCCTCGGGGTTTTCCTTATTTCATTCCACAAAAATCTAGGAAGTTCCTACCGGGTCCAGCTCTATGCCAGACCAATGGTGTCTGCAGGAAGCACAGTCCCCTCTTATATAGGCGACAGAGAGAAGATGCAGAAACCAAATGGGGGAATGGTCACATGGATAAACAAGCAGTGTCTAATTTTTAAGGGCTCTGAGGGAAAAGTCAAGGTCTGCTAAAAAATGAGCACAGGGGACTTGATTTATAGTAGAGCATAAAGGAGGCTGTTTTGCGGAAATGACATTGAACCTGAGCTGAAGGTTGAGGTGGAGGAGCGATGGGGGGAGGAGAGGGTTGAGGAGCAGAAATGGTCGTCCAAGCTGAGGGTGGCACGGCCACACCGACAGGCAGGGGACTGTAGCCAGCTCCAGGGCTGCCCAGTATGGACCCTATCACTGCATTGCACGGGCTAATGGACTCAGGTGGAAGGAGATTTCTGTATTTGCTGAATTGGAAGGTCCAGTTAGATCAGTGAGAGCCCATGAGTGAAGAGGCAGGGTGAGTCCCTGCAGAGCTCTGTGTGCCGTGATTCACCTCAAGTGGATAGATGGTGTGGGAAGTCCATAGGGAGACTGAACTGGCAGGAACAACGTCTCCAGTTAGGAGGTTATAGGACAGTGCCCATGGTCTTATGGAGAAGTGGGTTTTGAGTGCTACAGGAACATATCTGCTTTGTACATACCATGGTCCTGTTAATTCTATCCTTTAATGGTTGATGGCATGTTCCCTCTTTTCTATAGAAAAAGACACTTCTCTATGTCAAACACTTCTTTATTATTCTGATTTCGAAAGGATAACAACTGCTTCTATAAGGGTAATGAGTTCTAACTGAAGTGCCAGGCCCGTCATCATTTTCGAGGTGGCACTGTTGACCATGCTGGCCTGGGGCACAGGGTGACCACACACAATCCCATCCTTTGTGCTGACACGTGCCCATCAGTGCTCTGCAAAAGTAGGGACCAAATCCATTGTAGGAAGGAGGCTTCCTAACCAGTCTTCTTGGCTTTCTTTTTCCTCCTCTCTTTTTCTCTCTCTCTCTCCCTTCCTTCTTTCCTTTTATTTATTTATTTATTTATTTATTTATTTATTTATTTATTTTCCAGATGTTGGTCAATATTTGCAGTGAGTCTCAGGGACTGGAGGGACTTCTGTCAGGGAATGAGCTCCAGTCTTTAGTGGTTGCCACGACCTGTCTCCGGGAGCACAGCTGCTGCTTTTGGAAGGAGCCCACCTTCTGCGTGCTGAGGGCAATCTCGAAGGCCCAGAACCCCAGCATCATACAATACCTGCAGGGTATGTCCCCGGTGTCCGAGATGAGCTGTGAACTCACTTTCTACAATAACACCCTGGGATGCTCTTGCAGCATCAGGACAGACTTCTGGGACCAAAAAAACAGATGGACAAACAGGGTTTTCACTGCTGCCCATCTATGCCCAGTAGATGACCCTATATTGTTTGGCTCCATTCATGAAAGTACTTTTATTGTTCATTTTGATGCTCTACTGGAGGAGGGAGGGAAAGGGAAACTTATTTACTGTCCACATACTGTCCAGCAGACACTGCTTTGGTCTGTTTATATATTATCTCCTTTTTTTCTCTGAGATAGATGTTAATGATTAATACCATTTTGTAATGGGGAAAACAGAGATTAGGAGTTGCTGCAGAATTTGCCAAGGTCCTAGTGATCGAAGAAGAGAATCAAATTTTAAGCCTGGAGGTGCCTGATTCCAGTGCCTTAGGTTTGTCTCTGGGCAGCACGTGTAGGGGTTAAGGCCATAGATTCTGGAACTAGACAGCTGGAGTGTGACTCCAGCTGTCCTCAGGTGAGTGACCTCGGACACTTATCCACTTGGGTGCCTCAATTCTTTCGTCTGTAAAATTGGGATAATAATCCCGCTGATCTCACTGGATTGTTGTGATGCTTCAGTGAGTTTCTGTGTTTGCACATAGCTCCTGGCACATCGTGGATGGCCCATAGACACCAGTCACAGCATCACTAACTAGTGTAATCACGGCGTGGTGCGGAGGCCCTCAGCAGGCCAGGGGCTCCCTTAGCACCGTCTGGCTCCTCCTGAGAACCCAGGCAACACCGGAAAGCACGGACACCATCTTGGCTCACAGAATTTCGGGAAAGGTGGTTGGCCTCCTTTCAGCACCTGGCCCATCACAGGGCTGGCGAGGCTAAGTCCAAGGGCAACACTTGGACAAAGATTCACTTCAGCTGATCCCCTCACCCACCATGTGGTATCTCCTGAGCTCCACCAGCTAGAATGCATCTTGGGAGCTCAGCCGTCCATCTCTTTGGCTGACCCCAAGGTATGGGGTCTTTCGGGGAGTGGCTCAGAACCTACCAGTGTGACCTGCTTGTCCATGAATACTTGTCCTGTAGTCTGTCTTCTTTCTGGGACCTCCTATAACAAAGGGCATCAGCCAGTGAGAACTGGGAGAGCTCAACAAGGCCCCCTCTTGCTGTCACTGAATCTGGGATGAAACAGCAGCCCCAGTTTAGGCATTCAAAGCTCCTGGTGAGGCCAAGGCCTGGTGGTCATGGTCCAGGGCTGAGCTGGGCCTGAAGAGATCAGCAGCCCAGGCACCCATCCCCCCACAGGCGAGAGTTGGAGACCCCTGAGGAAAGGCTGCATGTATTAGTGTGACGGGCCCTCACTGTATCATTATTCTTAACTGGAAAATAAAACTTCTGCCTCCATGGGGAGCGTGCCACCTGGAATGCTGTACCCCCTTAGGGAAATGGGTATCTGTGGGCATCTAGGCTGAAGAGAAGGCAGAAAGGAAGGGCTGACCTGGCAGTTACCTGCCAAGCTCTCAGCTCTTAGGATTGCCCCCTCCTGCCTCCCAGGATGCAGACTTTCTGGTGCCTCTGAGGCCTCACAGCTGAGGGGCTGAGCATGTTATTTAAGTCCTCAGCAGGCACTTTTCCTGACTTTCTCAGCTCTCGGAGGAGACTCCTCCCAATGAAAGAGCCCTAAAACAAGTGATAAATCAAAATGCAAATCCAGTGGCATCTCTCTTTTGACTCAAATCTTCCTGGGGCTTCTACAGTTCTGGGGTAACCAGAATGGCCAGGCCCCACAGGAGCCACCCTGCTTTCCTCCCCCTCCCTGGTGGCCCACACTTCTGGGCTCTAAATCCCTGATTCTTTTGTAGCTGAGACACACCATCTTTTTGCCCCTCACCTTCTCACATATTCATATCCTTCCCTGCATTTTTCATCAGGCTAGTTTCTGCTCCTGTTCAGTGCTGCTTCATTAAACCCCTCCACAGTGTTCAGGTCTGGGGTCTTGTGTCTTATTACTTATGGATCCCGACACTGCTACACGCTGGGAACTAGGAATAGAGGGCGAAGAGGCTTCCTTCCTCTCTCTGTTTCGCCTGCTCTCCACCTGGGTCTGCTCAGTGTGGCTCTCAGGATGGCACTTCCCAAGGGGGAGTCTTCTTGATCCAACAGTCAGAAAAAAAATGTTTTGGATTAATTCACATTCACATCTTGATTCACAGTTGAAAGGGGGTGGTGTGGGGGAGGGAATGACTGTGGCAGAAGAGCTGTTGCTTCTGAGCAAACGGTGCTGTTTTCCTCCCGCAGCCATGGATTGTGTCAAGATCTCCCTGCAGAACCTCTCCAGGCTGGCAGCCTCTCTCCCTGCCCCCGAGGTGGCGGAGGCTGTGAACTTGGTCTTGGGCTTCGTGAAAGACTCCTACCCTGTCTCCCCAGCTCTGTTCCTGGAGTTTGAGCACGGGGAGGGCTACCCTCTTCTCCTCAAAGTGTTACTCCAGTAAGTGGCTGTGCTTGGTGGGGGAGAACTGCCAAACCTCGGTCCTCAGAATCATTTGGAGTGTTTTGGAGAACAACAGATATTGAGGCTTATGAGAGGGTCTTCTGAAATACGAATTTCCGCAGAGCATGGCCAGAGAGACTTATTGCACATGTAATGTAATGGGCTGCAAGCTTGGAGTCACTTCCTTAGAGAACCAGTGAGCTATCGCGATAATAGTTTCCCCAAGTCCCTGTGGTGGCATGTACCACTTACATGCCTACCGGCCTGACAGACACCTCTCGGAAGGCACATCGCTGTGTTTGAGGGCTTCCTGGGACTGCTGTAACCGGCTCTGCCCATAGGCTTGGGGGCTGCTAAGGAATCAGCAGTTACCAGGAGCAGCCCTCACCCAATGACTGGCAAGAGCTGCTCTTGTGAGGCTGGGAGGGGGCAGAGGGGCAGTTTACTCTGTTTCCCAGAGTCCCCAGGAGGATTAAGCTCCAGTTGTCCGATGAGACACTTGCTGGATGACGCTCCGTACAGCCTTCCTTCCCTCTGTCTCACAGGACCTCTCCCCTGCTTGTATTTTGGGATCAACCCCAATTAAACTACTCTCCCTCAAATCCTTGACCCCTAGGAAAAGCAAATGAGGACATGGTCAGCTGGGTCAGGCTACTCCTCCACTCTGAGTCGCCATATCGTCTTCGGGTTGGGTCCAGGGACTGGATACACCAAGAGATGGAAATCAAAGAAATTGCTTGATTTTCCAAACTCTTCCAATTGCCTCAAGCTATCATGGAGGTCTTTGCCATACTAGTTCTTGAACATTTTTTTGGTTAAATGGGTGGTTGCTTTGCCCCAGACTTCTTGTGGGAGACAGGGAAATGAGCCTGTTCCGGGGAGTGTCAGAAAGGACGCACTACACTGCGTTGGTTTTCCTTTCTACCTTAAATGAAGTCACACTGCAAAGACTTTTACTATTGACATGGCAGAGCTGGAATAAGACTTGGGGACCCTTCTCCACAAGAAGAGAAACGTAGCCCACTGAAACATGAGTAGCTAAAAACAAAAACAATACTCAACCTTAAAATAAGCATGAGGAAGTCAAATAAAGTCAGGTTATTTCCCATGATGTTCCTTTTGTTGCTCGTTGGAAATGCCAAATCTCTCATTTATGGGGTGCTCCTGCCATGCTGGTGCCCAAAGCACATGCCTTTTGGGGGGTTGGTCACAGAAAACAGCTCTCTTGTGAGCAGATGCTGTTGCTCTTGCCATGTTTATTCTCATCACACGTGTAGGTCTAAGGCTGACCTTTGAAAACAGATTGCCTTGCCCAGGACACCCCCCTTGCCTTTTGGTGCTGACTTGGTAGAGACCTTTGGGGTCTTCCCCAGCACCCCAATCGGTGTCACCTCTGTATCCCAGTGAGGAGCACCATGAGCAAATGTGGCTGCTCTGTCCAAGAAGTCCAGGGAGCTGGCCTCATCTGTCCCTGCAGGTATGATGGGCTGACCCAGAGTGAAGTGGACCCTCACCTGGACGAGCTCTTCGGGCTGGTGGTGTGGCTGACAACCTGTGGGAGGTCAGAGCTGAAGGTGTTTGACAGTGTCACCTACCCTCAGATGGAAGGCTTCAAGTTCCATCACGAGGCTTCTGGTATGTCATCATGTGTCTCTGAGTACCTGGCAGCCATCGGCATTGTTTCCCGACAAGGCTACACAAGTCTTCCTTGGCTCTTTGTAATGAAACAAACACTTGGCTTGTGTCAGTGACACAGTGGATTTAAAATACCTCCTTGATAGACTTTTTTCTAGGTGTCTTGGGTGGGACTTAGAGGAAATGTTTGCTTAATAAAAGCGAAGACGAATAATGGAGGGAACCTCTGATGTCTACCGCCACCTCTGGTGTGACTTACTCTGTGACATTTGCTTATATAATGGGGACTGATGGCCCCGAAACACTCGCCCGGCTCAGAGTCAATGCTTCCTCTGTACTTTGAGACATTGATTGATTGATTGACGAACTCAATTAGCATGCACTGCTTCTTTTTGTGCAGCAGACTCTCTGCCCCTGGCTGGCCACCAGCGTGAACAGGCTAGGTGTCTGCTGCCTACAAAATCTCTGTAGAGACTGTCACACATACACAGAACCGTAATCTGCTCCATAACTGGCTGATAAATTCATGAGGCACAGTGGTGGCACCAGGCAGTTATCTGTGACAGTATGGAAACCCTGCACAGAGGGTGAAGTTTCAAGGCTAAGCATAGGCTGTTCAGGTAGAAAGGAAGGGGAAGATGGTTAAAGCCAGAAAGTACAGCCTGGGGAAAGAAATGGTGACTGGAAACATCTACCTGAGTCTGGGGAAAGGAGCACAGAGACCTGCGCAGACCAGAGGGCAGGGGTTGCAGAACTTGGGGTCAGTTTAGGAAGAGCCATTGGATAGGACTCCAGCAAGTTCACAAAGCAGTGTCTGGATCAGAGAGAAGTTCCAGAAACATCTCTGGTGTCTGAGGCAGAGAAGGCTGGAGGCTGGGAGTTCCCAGACAGTGTTTCCGGGCAAGAGTTTTAACCTTCAAGCTGGAGAGCTAGGAAACGGGGTGGGTTTGAAAGGTGTCTTTATTTAATAGCTTGTTTAGCAATGAAACTGACTTTGCTTAGTCATCTTTAACATAATTTGATTTTAATTGATTGAAACCAATCCTCCAGCCCAGAGTGGCTCAATGGAACTATAATGTGAGCCAATTTACCTAATTTGAAACATTTTAGTAGCCATATATTTTTTAAAAAAGAAGAAACAGCTTAAATTATCTTTCATAATATATTTTACTTAACCCGATATATCCAAAATATTACCATTTCAACATGTGGTCAACACAAATAATTGTTAATGACATTTGTGTTTTGTATTCTTTTCTTTGTGCTACGTCTTGGAAATCCAGTGTGCATTTTTTTTACACTCATGGAACATGTCAGTTTAGAGTGACATTTAGAGTGCTCACTTAGCCACCATGTCTTGGACAATGCAGCTTTAATCTTACCCACACTCTGGACAGCTAGATTTCTGGACTTCTGATTGAAATTTACCCACAGGAGCTAGAACATAGAAACTTTAAATGGTGTTTCCTAGTGATAATGCAATCATGTATTTCTAGGCATAGGCTGGAGAAATGACTTGTAGGATTATTCCTTTATTTTCGTTTTTAGGGGTGACCATTAAGAATCTTCAGGCCTTCCAAGTCCTACAGAATGTTTTCCACAAAGCCAGCGACTCTGTCCTCTGCACAAAAGTCTTATTGGCTATCAGGACCATGTGGACCTGGAACGCCCGCAACTTCTTCCTGTTGGAGTGGACCCTGCAGCCCATCTCGCAGTTTGTGGAGATGGTGCCGCTGAAGCCAGCCCAAGTGCAGATTCACTTCTTCCAGCTGCTGGAGACCCTGGTGTTCGAGCTGCATTATGTGCCCCATGAGATCCTGGGGAAGGTGCAGCTCCTGATCAAGGAGAGCCCTGAGCCACTCTGCACCCTCGTGGCCCTGCAGAGTGTCCTCAGGATAGCTGGGGCCGACCCACTCTTCACCGACATCTTCCGGGACTCAGGGTTCCTGGGCCTGCTGCTAGCCCAGCTGAGGAAGCGGGCCAAGATTCTGAGGAAGTCAGGTGTGTCGGAGCGTCAGAGGCAGGAGGGGAACAGACTGGGGTCAGTGTTAGCTGGGCCTGGTCTGCATGCCTGCTCTGCCACCCATCAACATAACAGAGAAAGTGAGCGTGCCAATGTCACCCGGTGCCATGAGGGTCAGGGAAGGCATCCCTGGGACAGATGACTTCACAGAGCAGCAGCCTCCCTATTTTCTATAACTGGCCTGGTCTTCCCCATGAAGAGATGAGGCGGGTGGGGATAACTTTAAACAGACTCATGGGGCTAACTCCGGCCTGATGAATTCTCAGCTTTCAGAGGTCTCTTGCATTAGATATTGTCTGAGCATTTAGATGGAGAGATAGCAGGAGGAATGACAGGTCCTTAGTAATGCAAAGAGAAAAGGGAGATCAGAGAGGCTTGAGGCTCTGGGGGGGACCTGTCAGGGTCAGCTGGGACACAATCACTTTGCTTACTCGGTACTGTTGGTCCATATGATATCCCACTTGGAGCAGGGGTCATTGCTGCCCAGTTCACCTTCTGAGTCTTGCCCACACTTGTGTGTACCCTGCTGGGCTGTACATCCATCCCCTCCCCGCTGCCTCAGCCCGTACACTCTGGGCTGTCAACATCAGCAGCCTCATCTCCCCCATGGGATTTCAGCGTCCCTCTGTCCAGGCCAGAGTGCACTCAGGAGTGCTGGCCTGGGCTCTCCCACTGCCTAACCACACCCCATTCACATACCCTGCTGGGGCCACTCTATGTGCTTGTCTGTAACCCCCACCTCTACCAACTTTCAGATACGAATCAGAGTATGAAAACTCCTTTCAGTTTCGCCTGACTTTCCCTTAATCTGTCCACACCTGCCCCTCTGGGATTTCAGCCTGAAGGACACTGGGACACAGGAAGCCAGCCACTTACCTCTCTTCACCTTTCAGTCTCTTCTCCTCCTACTGTGTTGGCTGTGAGGGGTCGGGGCTCTCTAGTCATTGGCCCTTTTTGGAATTATACTTTAGACTCAAGCTAAAGTCATCAGTCTGTCTGCTTCCTGGGCCACTGCGAGGGGAAGAAGCGGAGGCAGAGAGCGTGGGCATTGGGGACAGCCAGCACTGGGCTGGAATCCTGGCTGTGTTGCTTATGAGCTGAGTGATCCTAAGGAAGTTGCTTCGCTTCAATGAGCCTCTTTCCTCCTCTGTAAAATGGAAATAATAATAATATATATATATATGTCATAGGGCTGTTGTAAGAATTTAATGAGGAAATATCTGAAAAGGACCCATTGATATGTTTGGCGCATAATAGGTGCTCAAGAAATGTTAGTCATTTTATTTCTACAGGCCCATGGAAGACTGAGACAAACACGGTGGGAGGAGCCTCTCACACCTCTGCAGTCTCTGCAGGACCCACGCCTCCCTGCGAGTGTCAGAGCTGAGGATAAGGCACTGCCATTTTAGCATATCTGGGCCCTGGGCCAGGCCTTGCAGTCTTTTGTATGTGTTTCTTTCTCGTGTTCTTTGTACAGTCTTTTTGTTTAATGTCTCAGTGTTTTCTTAGTTGTGTATTGCTTTCTAGCAGCCTGACATTGAATTTACTCTTAAATCCAATGTCAGACCTAGTATGACCATTCCCAGGAGAATTCAAACTTTGTGTGTGTGTGTGTGTGTGAGCTGATGTATCCAATCTTACTTCGTGCCTTCTGTTAACAGTTTCTTGTTGTTTCTTAGACACTTAGTCTCCTGGTTAATAAACTCTATATTCATTCATTCATTCATTCATTCATTTCCCAAATATGTATTCAAATTCCCCCTTGTCAGGCACTCTCCGGCACTGGGGACTCAGTGGTGAACACACAGGCCTGGTCTGCCCTCATGGATCTAATGGGGACACCTATGTCCTCTAGAACCTCTCAGGCATCTCCATGCCTATGGAGTGAGCTGGCAGTCCTCGTCCTCAGCACGAATGGCAAACTATACAAGTGTCCAAAGGAAAGTCAGGAAGACAGGGCGTCAGGGATTATACAGAATAGTGGTTCTCCAAGAGTTGCTCTCAGACGTGCCCATCAACAGCATCTGGGGACTTGTCAGAAATACAATGATAGGACCTCACCCCAGACCTCCAAGCCAGAACCTCTGGGGCAGGGGCCCAGCTTCTGGATTTTAACAATGAGTCCTCTCGGGGATTTTGAGGTGGTCAAGTTGGAGAACCACAGCTCTAAGGGGTAGCAGAGTTACCTGTTATGACCTGGGATGCATGCTTCCTTATAATAGAAGCATTATCTTCACCTTTCAGTAAGGGGATAACAAACGAATGGAATCAGAGATTTGGGATCATACCATGTGCACTTAAAAATATTTCTGGATTACTTCTTAAATATGGCAGGAAACAAAGAGTCCATTCTCGGTGCTCAGGATCCAGAAAAAGAACTGACCTGTGTGATGCTGGAAACCGTCGTCATGCTTCTGAAAGGCTCAATTCGGAATGCAGGTAAAGATGGCACCAAACTTGTCTTGTCAGTGCTTGAGAACACATTAAGTGTTTTCAGTGATTTATGTCAATGTCCAAAGGTCATGTCCAAGGGCGTACCAGCACGAACGTGTGGTTGGTCTCCTGTCGCTGTGCTGTTCAGTGATCATGAACAAATTGGTAATCTCACCTGAGAACTTTTACTTTTAAAGTTGGTAAGTAAGGTTGGGAAGCAAAGGTATATCCCAGATTTGTGAGGGCCACAGAGCACCCTCCACCCCACCCTTTCATGTAAAATCCATTAATGTCCTGCTGCACTGATTATATTCTTCAAAAAGAAAATCCAAATTGTAAACTACATATAAAGCAAGCTTGTTATTTATAAGCTAGTTAATTCGACGTGTTTTCAGCCTATGACGGACATAGCTCCATCCATCCAAAACAATTTTTAGCTTTCTAAGATCATTCACCGTCCTTGTTTTTAAAAACATATGTGCATACAATATGCCTACCTATGTATTATACTATGAAGCAGATGCATCAACAAAGTGACATCTGTGGGGGTGGCCCTTTGCGGACTCTTATCTGAGGCCGTCGTAGATCAACTACACCACATGGGAGTGATTATTTCCTATGGCAGAGGGTCTCTAATGTTAGACTGTAAAAGGCTTCTGAAGGTGCTGGTTAAAATGTTCCCAGGCTCCCTCTCAGAGATTAATTAGCAGCCCAACCAAGAGCTCAGCAATCTTCTCTTAAACGAGCCTCCAGGGTGATTTCCGTGTAGGGAGCACCGGCCCCTAATTGGAACACCCCTGGCTTGTAGAACTGGCCAGTCAAATCCGCATCACGCCATTTGAACGATCCACTTACTTCCTCGTTCGCATTCCACACGATTACTCCAAATATGGATCCTGGGAAAGAAATTCGTAGGAGTAGTTTTAAAACATACCACTAGCCAAATTTCTTTAATCCTCCCCCCACCAGTCCCAAGAAACTACCTAGGAATTCAATATGTTCTTGACTTTAATTCTGGTTTGCTCTCACTGAGAATTTCAGCGAAGAGAAGAGAGAATTGCCATGGGCCCTGGATTAGGGAATTATACGGAAATAAAGGACAGAGGTATATCTACTTAAAGTTTGTAATACTTAGGTTTCTATAAAAAAAAAAAAGAAAGGAAAAAGTTTTTTTTTCAACAACAGAGTTCTCACTGGAGAAGAAAGCAGTTTTTCTTTTTTAATTCTTAGCTCCACAGTTTCTCTTTCCCTCTTGTCATTTTAGCAGTGGGCATGGATTTTGAAACAAGTTTCTAATGGGCAAAAGAGACACATAAAACTGTAGCAGACAAACTTGGATATTGTAAGACAAAGCTTTGCTCGTAATTGAAACTAAGTGCTGAGGCCCCATCGCTCTATCCCCGTGTTGTCTGTGTGATCTGCAGTTGTCCTAAAAGACCACGGCATGGTTCCCTTCATCAAGATCTTTCTGGATGACGAGTGCTACCGGGGCGCCTCCCTCAGCATTTTGGAGCAGCTCGCAGTCATCAACGCTGAAGAGTACATGAGCATCATCGTGGGTGCTTTGTGCTCGTCCACCCAAGGGGAGCTGCAGCTCAAACTGGATCTCCTGAAGGTGATGTCAAGTCCTCTCTGTGATGGGCTTTCCCATGGACGTGTAGCAGGTGATCGACCTTGGGCCATGCATTCATTCATTCAGTTGGTCACTGTAGGTGGTACCTGCTGCAACAACAAAGAAACCCCATGTCCCCAGTAGCCTGACATTAGAAGTTTCTTTCTTATGTGCAGTCCAGTCCGTGATTAGGGAGGGGTGTCATTCAAGGACAGCTGTTCCCTTGGTATCTAATCCAGCCAGCACACAAAGGAATAGAGAGCATGGAGAATTGCATAAAGCATCCTTGCTCTGGCCTAGAAATGGCATGTTAGCTTCTGTCCAATTGTCATTGGGCAGAACTTTGAACAGGACTCCTCTTGGGTGCAAGGGGTGCCAGGAAATGTAGTCACTGGCTGGGCAGCTAGTTCCCAGCCACCCTGTAAACTATGGAAGTGATTCCCAAGCAGTGGTGCCCAAGCAGCTGCCTTGTTTAAGTGGCCAGCATTCAGTGAGCATCTAGCAATTACCAGGCCTGATGCAGAATGCTTGGGACACACCATTGAAGGAGATACTGCCCTTGCCATCTGTGAACTGCCTTCCATGTTTGAGGAAGGTGCACAGAGAACGTTTGAACTGGGCAAAGGAAGCAAAGGGCAGTCAAAGGCATGAGAACGATAGCTGTCAGGGAGAAGTAAATCTAGGGTGTCACTAGGGCAGCAAAGATGAATATGTGTTTTTATTTTTATAATATTTTTAGATTATCTTAAGATAATCTTCAAACAGTTAAAGATGATATTACCTATCTTTGCCACCATTCCTTCTGCCTTATAGATTTCACAGTTTTGATGCTGTTCCTTCCTTTTCATTCCTTTTGTCTTTGTGGGTTTATGCCTTAAAAAAAATTCCCTTTCTTTTGTTATATGCTCTTTAAGAGAAGAGCAGATGTAAATTGAAATATCTCCCAGGAAGCTGACTTCGGGACCTCTCACGTATTTGTGTGACACAACCCCAGATAAAATACACACTCATGTGTCATTAACATACACATTTGAGAATTGGTGAACTTAAAAAAATATGAAGTTGCTCTGACTTCCAAAATTAAACCATCAACCTCACTTATCCATTACTATCTCGGTACAAAACCACGTGAACACTTAGAGAATGGTCTTCAGTTTATTTTCCCGAGTTTGTTTCTCTGAGGAGCAAATGCCACCCACTGAGGTAGCTGTATTGCTATCACCACGTGGCCTAAGCCTGCAGTACTTGGCGTGGCCAAAGCATCAGGAGAAGCTCGTCAAAAAGTGACCTTAGGGCCATAACTATCATGTATTTTGCAGATGACAAGAATCAAAATGGTGATTTAATTACAAGGCAAAAATAAAAAAATCAATGATGGAGATTTATATGAAAGGAAAAAAGGAAAATTAAATGTCTTTTGAAAGACACTAGAGTCCCATGATTATGTGAAATAAAGGGATTGAGGGGGACATGTACAAGAGAGAGTAAGGGAGAGAGACATCAAGAGTTAATGACAATATACAGATGGGAAGGACCTTAGCTTTATGCAGTACAATCTTAATGTTCCAGCAGAGACAAGTCTGGAGAGCTTCTAATACTAAATGGGGAATTTGATTTCGAACCTAAGACTAGTAACTTAAAATCTAGTGATCCTTCCTCTTTACCATGCTGTTTGTTACATTTCCCCCCATAGGTCTGTGTTCAGTTTGATTCGCATGTACCTTATTGTGGTAAAGAACAGGGAAGGCATGGGCCGAGGCAGTCAGGACTTTGGTTCTTTACTGGGTGAATAACAGGAATCCTCATCTATTTCAATATCTTCATATTGAAAGTCAAACAGATAAAAAAAAAAAAAAAGAAAGAAAGTCAAACAGATCCACAGAGAGGAAAGTTTTGGTTTTACTTTGCTTGGAGAGTACGAGTGTTTCTGTGTTCATCACAGAAAAGAGCGCTCTGCTTTGCTCATGGAGAGCTCATCTTGTTTGCTCTGTAGTCCAGAGGCATGTTATTGGAGTGTCAGCCCTTGGGTAATAGCACTGAGTTTCTAGAATTAGCAGTGTAAAGCCATTATGGTGTTTTACAGATTCAATATCATTTCAGAATCACACTATCAGGAGAGCGCGTCTGGGATAAACAGTGGAAGCTTATTTACAAAACCATATGCTGTTCTCAATCTGTGGTCTTCTCCCTGGGTGCCAAGTCCCTGCTGGGTGGTCAGGCGGGTGCCTGGAGCCGCCACTGTTCTCCCAGGACCAGGGCTGTCAACACATGGCTGCTCCAGTGGGTGATGGGAGAGATGGAGCCCAAGAGTCTGTTTCAGACTCAGCTCCATGGAGTCATGTGAGCTATGAGCCAACATTTGCTATCTGATGGTAGGATCTGCATTTCTTCTAAATCATCTTGGGAACCCCTTGGGACCTTAGAAACAAAGATGTAAAATCAGCTCCTTCTGGCTGTATCTCCCTTTTTAGAAGTTGAGAGTGAACTCTGCCCAAAAACTGTGTCTGCAAAGTGGATCAGGATGTAGGATGAGGGGAAATTCATGGAGAGGGGGACCTCAAAGGCAGTACCCCCCAATAAAGGTCTGCTGTCTCTGAAGTGTGCTTACATCATGGCATCACCCCCACTTCCCTTCCCTCAGGCAGAATCAGTGAGCTGTCCTTGAGGAGAAAATCCCTCCAGAAACACCCAATTTAGGGCAGTTGTTTCCAAAATCCGGAGACGCTTCCATACCAATACAGAAGCACATGTGACTTCACCACCTAATTCTTGCAAATGATAACCGAGTTAAAGAATAATGTAAGCAAATGAATTTACTCTCCGCAGCCAGTGGGACCATGATTGGGTTATGCAAAAATTCAGATTGATTTGCTAATATACGTTTAGCTGTTCAACTCTGAGCTTAATTGTATTACCTCACCAGTCTTCCAGCATGACACGTGGAAAATTATGAGGAATAACAAATAATAGAATGTGAAATAAATCCTGTTAGCCCTAACATAGTTAGCACTTTGCAGCAGACATCCATTTTATAGATTCAAGTTGGAGGACTACTAACTCTAAGACGATGACATGGTAACTGAGTTAAAGAGGAGAAAATGTGCTTAACGCTGACCTTTTTCGAAATGTGTCAACCCTAGCCTGATTACTTTGACTTTAGCTGATTAAATTTACTCCCTTCCGCAGACTCACCAGCCTGGGTGATGCATTATCATGCAAAGTTGAATGACAGTAATGGAGACCCTCCTCTTAGGCGCCCAGTTCCTGACAAATCGTTTCCTGAAGTAGCGCATTATTTATTTTCCTTTATGATAGAAATGTTTCTCTTCAGTTGCTATGAAATTAAGCCTTTGTAATTGGATTTTGAACTCTTTACTTTATGACTCTGAAAATATGAAATTAACCCCATCCCAAGAAATAATAGAGCAGTCTAAGTTCTAATGAGATTACCTCCATTTTAGATAATGACTCTGAATTCAATAAATCAAACAAAGCAACAATTAAGGAAAGCCATTCCTTTCTTCTCCCCCCTCCCAACAGGAGGAGAAAAAAGCCATCTAGGAATCACTGGGGACAGACCCTTTGAGGGACACAGATCATAACACGGGCTATTATTGGGTTGCTTCTCTTTTTAAAATACCTGCTCTCAACATTTTGAATAATGGAGTCCTTTTGAGCAATATCTGGTGTCAACTTGGACAATTGGAAGCTGGTTTCTTGAGGGAAGGGGACATTTAGTGGCTATCCGGTGCACAGACTATTGCCTATAATCTGATTAGTTTTATGTTTTAATAATTTTTCCCTTTTCGATATTAGTTTGGTCATGTGATAAACAGAAGAGTCATTCACTCCATTTGTTTTAAATAATCTCCTAGTGGTTTTAGGAGCCATCGAAAGCACTCACATAAATTTGGATGATTTAACCTCCTAGAGCATAAGATTTCCTGATGTCCTCATGATTTGCTTTTCATGGCACCAGTCAGGGACCAAGCACGAGGTTAGGTTCAGACAATACCTGTATTGTGCTCTAACACACATTAGTGTTCACACACTAGTGGATGGTCTGTAGGCAGGAAGAAAGCACCACCACACACAACTCAAGCTTAGAATGCGTTTCTAAGTCAGTTTAAGAAGTAATATTATCAGGAATGAGTTTCCCACACAAGGCAGGCACAGACACAGCATAGCTGTGTATAGCCTCTCCTGGCCCCAGTGTCCCCAAGGAGGGTGTAGGGCAGGCAGCAGTTGTGATGCTGCTACAGAGAGAAAGGCCATTTCTAGTCTGGAAAGCTCAGTGCTGCTACGTCATAGCCTACACATTCACTGGGCCTCACTAGTCTGGAGGAGCTGCTCTCACAATTTACATAATTCTCTTTAAGGGCATGTCTACAGATGTCAGCTTTCCCTGGGTTTGAGACAAATTCTGAAGTAGTTAGGCTGTATCCTCACCGAGCAGGAGAAAGCTCTTTTTGCTTAGTCCTTAATATTTTGTTTTGGCCTCTGTCTTTCTGGCAGTCTGGAAAGCTCATTTCCTGAAGCATATCCCACGACTCTGATTTCATCCCTCCTTAGTGGGTGGCCTTGATATTGAGATTCTTTCAAAGAACAAAATGACAATTCAGTTTTGTCCCCCTGAGCTGTGGTGGGTAATCACTGATCTAATCACCATCAATCATGCATTTTCTTTCTCTATAACAGGGAAAAGATCGGTTGACCCATATTGGTGAGGGTGAATATTTCAACCCCACTCTATGTCATTATTTGTCCATTTTGAATGTAATTGTGAACTTTGGCATTTCCTAGATTCTCCTAGTTCCTACAATCTTTGTCTTGTTTTGCTTTTTAGTTTCTTGAAATGTCAGTGATGAGGCAATGGGAGCCCTTTCAGCAGCTCCTTAGTCATCATTTCTTGTCATCTTTGAGAGTCCTTGCTTGTGTGCATTCATTCAGTCCTGGCCCATTTTGTTCTCCTACTTAAACGTGGGATTGACTGCCCACCAAGCAGTTCAGTTTTCATGTAGAGAATACAATATTAGATAACACATTTGGGTGTTGGGGGCACACATTCTATTATTTCAGATAAACACAAGTTATTGTTAGGGTAGGATTACCAGCATTTTGGGGATAGAGCTGGAAAATTACCTCCCCCTCACCCCCAAAGTTCATGACTTCATATTTCATATTTACCGGTAACTTTACAGAGTTTCTATTTGACTTTATCTATATAAGAGTTCATTTTTTATTTATTGTTTTTTTAATCTAGTCCTTTCCTTCCTTTTCATTATCTGACTTACCAGTTTTCTCTTTGTCCATTAACTTTCATGCCTCATGCTACTGATTGTCACCCTAAACTATGTATTGAAGACACAATATCACCCCCTCCCTCCCAGACCAGGAATTTATTTTTTCTCTTTGAATCTTTTTTCGATCATCCTGGAGCTGAGTGTCAATTGTGCCCAGACACTTGTCTTCCTGTGTCACTAGTACACTAAATATCGGAAAGGACAAAAAATTCAAATCTCCCTCCAGAGCCTATTAATGAAACCACATGGACTGGCCACTCTCTAGGAAACATGCATAAGTTGCCTGGGTCTTCGATGGAGTCCTATGCAATTTTTGTGAATAGTAAATAACTCAATACCAAAAGCTAGAGGTTTTTTTTTTTTTTTTTTTTTTTAATTAATTTTATTGGGGTGACAATTGTTAGTAAATTTACATAGATTTCAGGTGTACAATTCTGTATTACATCGTCTATAAATCCCACTGCGTGTTCACCACCCAGAGTCAGTTCTCCTTCCATCACCATATATTTGATCCCCTTTACCCTCATCACCCACCCCCACCCCCTTACCCTCTGGTAACCACTAAATTATTGTCTGTGTCTATGAGTTTTTGTTTCTCATTTGTTTGTCTTGTTCTTTTTGGTTTATATACCACATATCAGTGAAATCATAGGGTTCTCTGCTTTTTCTGTCTGACTTATTTCACTTAGCATTATTCTCTCGAGATCCATCCATGTTGTCACAAATGCTCCTATATCATCTTTCCTTAACGCCGAATAGTATTCCATTGTGTATATGTACCACAACTTCTTTATCCATTCATCTATCGAAGGACATTTTGGTTGTTTCCATGTCTTGGCCACCGTAAACAAAGCTGCAATGAACATTGGAGTACACGTGTCTCTATAGAGAAATGCTTTTATATTTTTGGGGTAGATACCCAGGAGAGCGATTGCTGGGTCATATGGTAATTCTATTCGTAATTTCTTGAGGAACCTCCACACTGCCTTCCATAGCGGCTGCACCAGTCTGCATTCCCACCAACAGTGTATGAGAGTTCCTTTTTCTCCACAGCCTCTCCAACACTTGTTACTATTTGTTTTGTTGATGAAAGCCATTCTGACTGGGGTGAGGTGATATCTCATTGTGGTTTTCATTTGCATTTCTCTGATGATTAGCGATGTTGAGCATTTTTTCATATGTCTATTTGCCATTTGTATATCCTCTTTGGAGAAATGTCTCTTCAGGTCCTCTGTCCATTTTTCAATTGGGTTGTTTGTTTTTTGTTGTTGAGTTTCATGAGTTCCTTGTATATTTTGGATATTAGCCCCTTATCAGAGGAACTGTTTGCGAAAATCTCTCCCATTCAGTTGGTTGCCTCATTATTTTGTCAATAGTTTCTTTTGCTGTGCAGAAGCTTTTCAGTTTCATACAATCCCATTTGTTTATTTTAGTTTTTACTTCCATTGCCTTTGGAGTCAAATTCATAAAATGCTCTTTGAACCCAAGGTCCATAAGTTTAGTACCTATGTTTTCTTCAATGCAGTTTATTGTGTCAGGTCTTATGCTTAAGTCTTTGATCCATTTTGAATTAATTTTGGTACATGGTGACAGATAGCAGTCCAGTTTCATTCTTTTGCCCGTAGCTATCCAATTCTGCCAGCACCATTTATTGAAGAGGCTGTCTTTTCTCCATTGTATGTTTTTAGCTTCTTTGTCAAAAATTATCTGTCCATATTTATGTGGTTTTATTTCTGGGTTCTCAATTCTATTCCATTGGACTATGTGTCTGTTTTTCCGCCAATACCAAGCTGTTTTGATTATTGTAGCCCTGTAGTACAAGGAAAAATCAGGGAGTGTGATACCTCCAGTATTGTTCTTTTTTTTTAATATTGCTATGGCTATTCGGGGTCTTTTGTGGTTCCAAACAAATCTGATGATTTTTTGTTCTATTTCTTTAAAAAATGCCATTGGGATTTTAATGGGGATTGCATTAAATATGTATATGGCTTTGGGTAATATGGCCATTTTAACTATGTTGATTCTTCCAATCCATGAGCACGGAATGTCTTTCCATTTCTTTGTGTCTTCTTCAATTTCTTTAAAAAATGTCTTATAGTTTTCAGCATATAAATCCTTCACATCCTTGGTTAAGTTTATTCCTAGGTATTTTATTCTTTTTGCTGCAATTGCAAAAGGAATTGTTTTTTCTATCTCTTTTTCTGAGATTTCATTGTTGGTATATAGGAAAGCAATGGACTTTTGTACGTTGATTTTGTAGCCAGCAACTTTACTGTATTCATTGATTGTTTCTAATAGCTTTTTGGTGGAGTCTTTAGGTTTTTCTATATATAGCATCATGTCATCTGCAAAGAGTGACAATTTAACTTCTTCATTCCCAATTTGGATGCCTTTTATTTCTTTCTCTTGCCTGATAGCTCTGGCGAGGACTTCCAACACTATGTTGAAAAGCAGAGGTGATAGGGGACAACCTTGTCATGTTCCTGAACGTAGAGCAAAGGGCTTCAGCTTTTCACCATTAATTATGAGATTAGCTGAGGGCTTGTCGTATATGGCCTTTATTATGTTGAGGTATTTTCCTTCTATACCAATTTTAGTAAGTGTTTTAATCATAAATGGATGTTGTATCTTATCAAATGCTTTTTCTGCATCAATTGATAGAATCATATGATTTTTGTCCTTTATTTTGTTTATGTGATGTATCACATTGATGGATTTGCGAATGTTGAACCATCCTTGTGCCCCGGGGATGAACCCCACTTGGTCGTGATGAATAATCTTTTTAATGCATTGTTGTATTCGATTTGCTAGAATTTTGTTTAGGATTTTAGCATCTGTATTCATCAGAGATATAGGTCTGTAGTTTTCTTTTTTTGTGTTGTCCTTACCAGGTTTTGGTATCAGGGTAATGTTGGCCTCATAAAATGAGTTAGGGAGTACTGACTCTTCTTCAATTTTTTGGAAGAGTTTGAGCAGGATTGGTATTAGATCCTCTTTGAAGGTTTGGTAGAATTCACTGGTGAAGCCATCTGGTCCAGGACTTTTGATTTTGGGAAGGTTTTTGATGACTGATTCAATTTCCTTACTGGTGATCGGCCTGTTAAGATTTTCCAGTTCTTCATGATTCAGCCTTGGAAGGCTATATGTTTCTAAGAACTTGTCCATTTCTTCTAAGTTATTAAATTTGGTGGCATATAGTCCTTCATAGTATTCTTGGATAATCCTTTGTATTTCTGTGGTGTCCGTGATAACTTCCCCTTTTTCATTTCTGATTTTGTTAATTAGTGTCTTCTCTCTTTTTATCTTAGTGAGCCTAGCCAAGGGTTTGTCGATTTTGTTAATCTTTTCAAAGAACCAGCTTTTTGTCACATTAATTTTTTCTATTGTCTTTTTGTTCTCTATTTCATTTAGTTCTGCTCTGATTTTTGTTATTTCCTTTCTTCTGCTGACCTTGGGTTTCGCTTGTTCTTCTTTTTCTAGTTTTTTAAGGTGTAACATGAGGTTATTTATTTGGGATTTTTCTTGTTTCTTGAGATAGGCCTGTAATGATATAAATTTCCCTCTTAAAACTGCTTTCGCGGCATCCCAAAAATTTTGGTAGGATGTATTTTCATTGTCATTTGTTTCTATGTATCTTTTGAGCTCTCCTCTAATTTCTTCTTTGACCCAGTCGTTTTTTAAAAGTATGTTGTTTAATGTCCATGTATTTGTGTTTTTTCCTGCTTTCTTTTTGCAGTTGATATCCAATTTCAAAGCTTTGTGATCAGAGAATATGCTTGGTATGATTTCAATCTTCTTAAATTTGCTGAGGCTGATTTTGTGTCCCAATATATGGTCTATCCTTGAGAATGTTCCATGTACACTAGAAAAGAATGTATAGTCTGATGTTTTAGGATGAAGTGCTCTATATATGTCAATTATGTCCAATTCATCTAATGTGTCATTTAGGGCTGCGATTTCATTATTTATCTTCTGTTTGGATGATCTATCCATAGCTGTCAATGATGTATTTAAGTCCCCTAGTATAATTGTGTTTTGGTCAATTTCTCCCTTTAGTTCTGTTAGTAGTTGCTTGGTATATTTCGGTGCTCCCTGATTGGGGGCATAAATATTGATGACCGTTATGTCTTTTTGTTGTATAGTCACCTTTACCATTATGAAATGTCCATCTTTGTCTCTTGTTATCTTTTTCACCCTGAAGTCTGTTTCATCTGATATCATTATGGCTACACCTGATTTTCTCTGGATACCATTTGCTTGGAGTGTCAATTTCCACCCTTTCACTTTGAGACTATGCTTGCCCTTGTAGCCGAGATGTGTCTCTTGGAGACAGCATATGGTTGGGTGTAGTTTTTTGATCCAATCTGCTACTCTGTGCCTTTTTATTGGTGAGTTCAGTCTATTTACATGTAGGGTGATTATTGATATGTGAGGATTTCCTGTCATTCTATCTTTAGTTTTCTGGTAAGGCTGTGTCTCCATTGTTTCTTTGCCTTTTTGTTGTTGTCTGTTATTTCTGTGTGGTGGTATTCTATGATGTTTCCCTCTGTTTCTTCTTTTATTACAGTATATATTTCAGATTTGGATGTTTTTTGAGTGGTTACCCTTGAGTTTATGTAAAAGAAAGTTTGATATTTAGAGTATTCCAGTTTCTTCAGTACGCTTACTTTCTCTATTCCCATATTCCAGTTCAGGCCTTTACGCTCCCCCTTTTTATGTTTCGGTTGCCACAAGTTGTCCCTGTTGATGGTGGTCTAATAGCCTCCTTTAGTATTTCTTGTAGTGCAGGTCGTGTATTAGAAAATTCCCTCAGCTTCTGGATGTCTGGAAAGGTCTTTATTCCTCCTTCATATCTAAAAGAGATCTTTGCTGGATATATTCTTCTTGGCTCATGATTTCTCTCTTTCAATAGTTTGAATATTTGGTTCCATTCCCTCCTAGCTTGTAGAGTTTCTGCTGAAAAATCTGATGATAATCTAATGGGCTTTCCTTTGTAAGTTACCGTCTTCTTTTCCCTGGCTGCCTTGAGGATTCTTTCTTTGTCATTGATTTTAGACAGCTTCAATACAATGTGCCTTGGTGAAGGCCTGTTGGGATTGAGGTAATTAGGTGTTGTATTTGCTTCTTGGATTCGAGGATCCAGTTCTGTCCACAAGTTTGGGAAGTTCTCATCAACGATTTGTTTGAATATATTCTCTGTTCCCTTCCCTCTTTCTTCTCCTTCTGGTATGCCCATTATTCTTATATTGCTCTTTCTGATGGAGTCAGAAAGTTCTTGTAGAGTTCTTTCATTTCTTTTAAGTTTCAAGTCTCTTTCTTCTTCCCTCTGTGTAAATTCCAGGTTCCTATCTTCGATGTCACTGATTCTTTCCTCCATCTGGTCAACTCTACTATCTAAGCTGGATATTTTATTGTTAATTTCTTCTATTGAGTTCTTAATCTCCAGAAATTCTATTTGGTTCTTTTTCAAGATTTCAATCTCTTTTGTAAAATGCTCATGGTGTTCTTTGATTGTGTTTCTGAGTTCATTAAACTGCCTTTCTGTGTTTTCTTGCATCTCGTTCAGTTTTTTCAGAATTGCGATCTTGAATTCTCTGTCATTTAAATCACAAAGGTCCATATCTCTAAGTTCCTTTTCTGGAGACTTTTCACTTTCTTTCTGAGCTATCTTGTTGCCTTGGTTATTCATGGCAATCACTGATTTACTATTTCTCTTCCTAGACATCTACAGGAGTGTCTTCTGCTACAGGTTGATAGGTATGCGAAGAGCTTTTGGAGTTCCAAAGCTCTTTCTGCACCAGATTCAGAGCCCGTTTGTTTCAGCAGTTCTGTTTACTCCTGCAGGGATCCGCCCAGATAGGTGGGGCTAGGGGCGGGGTGAGTTGTGAGAGGTGGCCCAGAGCAATGGCGGCGACCACCACCACAGCCAGTCCTGCTTCCACAGCTCCCTCCCCTTTGCTGGAACTAGTTGAGCTGTGAATCTGTGTCTGCGGTCCACAGTTCTCAGAGCAGCAAATATTCTGTCCTTTGATCCGACACTGCTACTTTATCGCTTCTAGCACCAGGCAGGTGGGGGCGGGGCGAGCTCTGGGAGGGTAGGGAGGGGGCGGCTAGTCTCCGTGCCTAAGGCTTCCGTTCTCCGCTCGGCAGTGAGGGCTTAAACCACCGATTTCAGCCCTCTTCCCTCAGTCTTTGCTCCGATGTCTGCCGTGAGCGAGCGTTGTGTTCAGCGGTTTTGTATGCTGCCCCCTCAGCCCTGTGGGCCGTAAGCGGAGCCCTAGCAGTCCGAGTCCTTCCCTCTCCCGCAGCAGCGGAAGATCCGGGAGCAGCGGGCTCCCGAGCACCGAGCTAGGTCTGTGTCCTGCGCCCGCGCGGCTCCGTCTCCGCACTTCTCCTCTCCCTCCTCCCCCGCTCGCGCGATTCACCCACCTGGAGGTGAATTCAGTAGTCGGCCTCTTCGTCTTGCCTGTCTGCTGTGCAAGGAGTCCTTTGTGGAGTTATTGTTGTTCGATTCGTTGTAAATTCCAGGGGAGCTTTACAGAGGCTCACCTCACGCCGCCATTTTTTTTGATCTCTCGAGGTTTTTAATCTTTATCAAAAATCATCCACACATCCTTCACTTTTAGGTGTGAAGCTTTAGCACAGAGCGAGAACTTCTTAAATGCAGTTGTACTTCCTTCCAAGTCACATGGTATATACTTGGTATTCAATAAGTGTTTTGGAAGGAGGTACCCATACTTTCACAGAGAGGGAGACAAAAAATCAGCTGCTTTATATAGATTTCACTGTGAGTCTCCTTTGTGCTATAAGAGATGGTTCATTCCATTCGTTTACTAAGTATGTGCCAGGTTCCACAGTAGTGAGTAATCCTGGTTTCATGACACTCAGCCTGGCAGAGGGCTCAGACAGTTTTCACGTGACTTGGATACAGTGTAATGAGAATTTTGATCAGGGAAGTAGAGGGGGCTGTGTGAGCACTCAGCCTGAGATGAGTATGAGCTAGGGGTCAGGGAAGGCCTTCTTCCCTGATGCATGTAAGTCAAGATACAGGACAGTAGACCAACCCTCTAAATTAGCATACCCTTTAAAAGCGGTCATTTGAAAGAAGGCTCTGGGGGACAACCTAAAACTAACATTAAGAGTAACAGTATTGACCTCCGAATGTTTCAGCATCGCCCTGCAGGTAGCAGGCTGTTCCTGGGGTGTTGAGCAGGAAAGGGTGCCCCAGTGCTTTGGCAGGGATGTGTGGGAGCTCAGTGTAAAAAATCTGCCTCCTAGACTTTACTCATTTTTACCTCGTTGGTGTTTCAGTCTCTACTCCGGATGCTGGAGACCCCCAAAGGCCGTGCTGCTTTCAGAGTCTCCAGTGGATTTAATGGATTGCTGTCCCTGCTCTCTGATCTGGAGGGGTCTCTGAAGGACCCCCCACTGCAGATGTGGAGGGCGGTGTCCCCCAGCCAGAGTCTGGGCCTGGTCCTGCACACCCTCTGCGCTGTGTCCGCAGCACTGCACCGGGACCCTGTCAACAGCGACTTCTTCAAGAAGAACGGGCTCTTTGAGAAGCTGGCTGAGGACCTCTGCTTGCTGGGCTGTTTTGGGGCCCTGGAGGAAGAGGGAGCCCCTGTGCACTCCTGGGAGGACACAAAGGCCAGGCCATTTGCTGATTTCCTGGGTGCGGCCTTTTCCTCTGCCAGCCCATTCCCACCCAAGATACAGAGCTGCCTCCAGATCCTCAGCTTTCTGGACAGCATGGCCAGTGGAACCCTCCACCTGTGCAGGGACCTGAAGGAGGCCCCGCGAGAAGGACAGGAAGCACCTGTGGACGCCCAGAAGGGAGACACTAGCGGTGATCCCCAAGGCAACTTTGAGCAGTGGCCGGAGCTGGAGGAGAGGTAGAGCTTTGTTTCTGCGACTGGGTCTTCAGTGTATGTCTGTCTCCCTGTTTCTGCCCAAACATCCTGCGCACGTGTAGTGCGGAGGGGGCCTAGGCTATGAGCTGGGTGTGCGGAAATGTCACACGCCTGTTTTTCTTTACATGACGTTAACTCTGACTCCTAGCTCCCCTCCCCTGGGGTTTGACAGCAAACCGACCTGAGTCAGTACAGGGGTTGGGGACGCTGTTGGGTCATGCAAGAGCCAGGGAAGCTTGCCGATCCTGGCCAGTGGATGCAGAACTCTGTAGACAGGCTCGTTTCCTTCTTTGGCATCTTTGCTGCTCCTGGGAGCCTGGGTGCCTGTGCTCAGCCTCCCTGGTGTGTTGGCAGCCTTCGCTTTGTTTCGCCCCCACCCCCTAGGGCACTGCCAGGGGATGGTGGCTTCCTGTGACTTACAGGACACAAAGCACAGTATCCTTCCCCATCATGGGACTCCTCCTTTTCTTTCTTGCTTCTGCCACTTCTTCTAGCAAGGATAGTCAGTCACTCCTCTTAGTACTTCTGTAGACCAGTTTCTTCAATGAGCTCAGACTTTCCTAAACAACTTTTTACTTTCATTCCTATAACAAAGAAATCCGCCAAAGCAAGGGAGCTCAAAGAATTCCCCAGCCCCCACTGTGCCCCTTGGAGCCTGAGGGGAAAACGAAAGAACAAAACAACAGTTGGTATCTTTTTTCATTCCTCTAAAGCAGCAATGACAAAACACAAATTAACACTGTGATAAACTATCCTGCCTATGCTTCTCTATGTCGTCTTGCCATTAACACCACAGGGCACTCTTCTGAAAGGCATTACACGTTTTTATCCAAAGAGAGCCCCTGTCGGCCAGACTTCTGGGTTGGGGGTTGGTGGTGAGGGAGATGGATGTCAAATCAACTACCTCAAAAATCGTGATTGTTCTTGTTCCATTGGTTAATCTGGTAAACTGATTGGTCTTCTAATTTTGCATTCCTGCACAAATTTGTTCACGAAGTAATTATTGCTGGATTTGATTTACTAATTTTTTAAAAGGATTTTTGTTCATGAGACAACTTAGCTTTTCACACTCCTTGCTTGACTATTTTTACTATCAAATTTACGCTATAGCTTTATAACAGGAGTTGGGCAGTGTTCCCTGTTCTTCTGTTAACTGTGTGATAGAAATTGCCAGTGAAACTTCACGAGCCTGATGTTTTCTTTTGAGATTTATTCTTGTGACAATAAACTTCTATTTATTCTTGCATCATTCTTAGCAAGTTATTTTTCAAGTTAATTTCCCCATTTTATCTAAGTTTTGATTTATTGGCATGTGACTATTTATATCCTTTTAACTTTTTATTCCTAAAATTATCATTTGTGTCTCTATCTCCCCTGACCTGCAGCACCCAGCATTCTTGACAAACCTTTATTTATTAGTGTACCTTATGAACCAACTTTTAGCTTTTCCTGTCTCTCATACATAAATTTTCTGTCTCTTTTTGTTGTTGTTTTTGTTGTTGTTGTTATTTTCTTCTACTTTCTTTGAGTTTATTCTGGTATTCTTTTTCATAATTTAATTGATTAGGAGACTAATTTTCTGTCCTTTTTAAAAAATATAAATGTCCTGTAATTACTACTTCAGCTGTATCATACAACTTTTATTATGTTGTACCTTCAATACAATTTAGTACTATTTCCTGATTTCCCTTATGACTTACAGTTTTACTCTTGAACCTTGTTTGAATTGCAGATTTCCAAAGTTACAGAGTACTTTTGGTCATCTTTTTGTTATTGCCTTCTCATGTTATCATCATGACAGAAGGTAGACTGTATGAGGCTAATGCTTTGAAATTAGTTGAGCTTGTCTTGGTGCCCCAATGTGGTAAATTTCATTAATGTTCCATGTGCGCATAAAAAGAATTCATATGTTTCACTTGTTAAGGACATTGGTCTATTATTGTCCTTTAGATCAAATTTGTCAATTGCCTTTTTCAGCTTTTAAGATTTCTTAATTTGGTTGGTATATTAATTACTAAAATATGTTAAATATCTTCCATTTTAATAGATTTGTCAATTCCTGTTAATTTTTGCCTTACATATACCTGAGGCTATTAGAATCACTAATATTTACAATTTTTACATCATTTGGTATAATCAAAGTTTTTATCATTATATGGTGACTTCTATAGCACATTTTGCCATAACGATTGTGTCTAATAATTGTGGGGGACAGTGAATTAATCTCTCTACCCCTTTAGTTCTTCTGGCTGGCCAAATAATTCAAACAACACACAACAGATTAACAGGAGAAAATCAAAGTTTAATATATGTGTATGGGGAATTCACATATTCATGAAAATCCCAAAGACAGTGAGGCAACATTGGGTATATAAGACATTTTTGGACAAATGAGAGAAAGAGGGAAACAGAGCTTTCAACTTCAGAAGTGAGAATGGGCAATTTACAGGTAGCTAAGGAAGCACAGGACATACACGGCAGGAAATTTCTTTCTGGGCAACTCGGAAAAAATGGTACACAGAAGGTGTCTAGCTAACAGGTGCCTCCCCAATGCCCTCCTATTTACCAACTTAATTCAAGTTAAGCTATGGCAGCGTTCTAAGATTTCCTTTCTGAAGCAGGTTTCTGTCTGAATCTCTTGTGCAGGAAAGTGGGGGAGGACCAAAAATTCTTTCTGAGTCTTATTTCTCAATAAACAGCTTAAAATCAATACCCCAAAAGTCAGCTTCAGGGTGGCAAAGATTTTGGTTCCCTTCATAATGATAGGACTACACCAGCTTTCTTTTGGTTAGCACCTGCCTGGATTTTTTTTTTTCTTTTTTTTGTATTTTTTTAAGCTGTCTGTGTCTTTATGTTTCAGGTATTACTTCTGCAAACAGTAAAGAGCTACTTTTGTTTTATTTGGTTTTTAAACTAGTGTTTGTTTTTTGTTATTTCACTGGAGTATGTGCTTTGTTTACAGTTTTTATTAATTATTAATATATTTAGAATGATTTCTACTTTGGTATTTTACATGTTTATTTTTTTTGTTTGTTTTTCATTTTTTAAAATTTATTGGGGTGACAATTGTTAGTAAAATTACATAGATTTCAGGTGTACAATTATGTATTACATCATCTATAAATCCCATTGTGTGTTCACTACCCAGAGTCAGTTCTCCTTCCATCACCATATATTTGATACCCCTTACCCTCATCTCTCACCCCCCAATCCCCTTACCCTCTGGTAACCACTAAACTATTGTCTGTGTCTAGGAGGTTTTGTTTCTCATTTGTTTGTCTTGTTCTTTTGTTGTTTTTGGTTTATATACCACATATCAGGGAAATCATAGGGTTCTCTGCTTTTTCTGTCTTACTTCACTTAGCATTATAGTCTCAAGATCCATCCATGTTGTCACAAATGTTCCCATATCATCTTTTCTTACCGCCGAATAGTATTCCATTGTGTATATATACCACAACTTCTTTATCCATTCACCTATCAAAGGACATTTTGGTTGTTTCCATGTCTTGGCCACCGTAAACAAAGCTGCAATGAACATTGGAGCACACGTGTCTTTATGTATAAATGTTTTCTAATTTTTTGGGTAGATACCCAGGAGAGGGATTGCTGGGTCATATGGTAATTCTATTCGTAATTTTTGAGGAACCTCCACACTGCATTCCATAATGGCTGCACCAGTCTGCATTCCCACCAACAGTGTATGAGCATTCCTTTTTCTCCACAGCCTCTCCAACACGTTACTATTTGTCTTGTTGATGACAGCCATTCTGACTGGGGTGAGGTGATATCTCATTGTGGTTTTTATTTGCATTTCTCTGATGATTAGTGATGTTGAGCATTTTTTCATATGTCTATTTGCCACTTGTATGTCCTCTTTGGAGAAATGTCTCTTCAGGTCCTCTGCCCATTTTTCAATTGGGTTGTTTGTTTTTTTGTTGTTGAGTTGCATGAGTTCTTGCATATTTTGGATATTAGCCCCTTATTGGAGGCACTGTTTGCAAAAATCTCCCATTCAGTTGGTTACCTCTTTATTTTGTCAATGGTTTCTTTTACTGTGCAGAAGCTTTTAAGTTTCATATAGTCCCATTTGTTTATTTTAGCTTTTACTTCCCTTGCCTTTGGAGTCAAATTCATAAAATGCTCTTTGAACCCAAGGTCCATAAGTTTAGTACCTATGTTTTTTTTCTATGCAGTTTATTGTGTCAGGTCTTATGTTTAAGTCTTTGATCCGTTTTGAATTAATTTCGGTACATGGTGACAGATAGCAGTCCAGTTTCATTCTTCTGCACGAGGCTATCCAATTCTCCCAACATCATTTATTGAAGAGGCTGTCTTTCCTCCATTGTATGTTTTTTGCTTCTTTGTCAAAAATTGTCTGTCCATATTTATGTGGTTTTATTTCTGGGTTCTCAATTCTATTCCATTGGTCTATGTGTCTGTTTTTCTGCCAATACCATGCTGTTTTGATTATTGTAGCCCTGTAGTACAAGGAAAAATCAGGGAGTGTGATACCTCCAGTATTGTTCTTTTTTTTTAATATTGCTTTGGCTATTCGGGGTCTTTTGTGGTTCCAAACAAATCTGATGAGTTTTTGTTCTATTTCTTTAAAAAATGCCATTGTGATTTTGATGGGGATTTCATTAAATCTGTATATGGCTTTGGGTAATATGGCCATTTTATTTTATTTTATTTTTTTAATTTAAAATGGCCATTTTAACTATGTTGATTCTTCCAATCCATGAGCACGGAATGTCTTTTCATTTCTTTGTGTCTTCCTCAATTTCTTTTAAAAATGTTTTATAGTTTTCAGCATATAGGTCTTTCACATCCTTGGTTAAGTTTATTCCTAGGTATTTTATTATTTTTGCTGCAATTGCAAAAGGAATCTTTTTTTGTGTTTCTTTTTCTGAGATTTCATTGTTAGTATATAGGAATGCAATGGACTTTTGAACGTTGATTTTGTAGCCAGCAACTTTATTGTATTTGTTGATTGTTTCTAATAGCTTTTTGGTGGAGTCTTCAGGGTTTTCTATATATAGCATCACGTCATCTGCAAAGAATAACAATTTAACTTCTTCATTCCCAATTTGGATGCCTTTTATTTCTTTCCCTTGCCTGATTGCTCTGGCAAGGACTTCCAACACTATGTTGCAAAGCAGAGGTGATAGGGGACAGCCCTGTCATGTTCCTGAACATAGAGCAAAGGGCTTCAGTTTTTCACCATTATTAGATTGGCTGAGGGCTTTTCATAGATGGCCTTTCTTATGTTAAAGTATTTTCCTTCTATACCTATTTTATTAAGTTTTTTAATCATAAATGGATGTCGTATCTTGTCAAATGCTTTTTCTGCATCAATTGATATAATCATGTGATTTTTGTCCTTTATTTTGTTTACGCGATGTATCACATTGATGGATTTGCAGATGTTGAACCATCCTTGTGACCCAGTGATGAACCCCACTTGGTCGTAATGAATAATATTTTTAATGCACTGTTGTGTTCGATTTGCTATAATTTTGTTTAGGATTTTTGCATCTGTATTCATCAGAGATATTGGTTTTTAGTTTTCTTTTTTTGTGTTGTCCTTACTGGGTTTTGGTATCAGCGTAATATTGGCCTCATAAAATGAGTTAGGGAGTACTGTCTCTTCTTCAATTTTTTGGAAGGGTTTGAGGAGGATTGGTATTAGATCCTCTGTGAATGTTTGGTAGAATTCACTAGTGAAGCCCTCTGGTCCAGGACTCTTGCTTTTGGGAAGGTTTTGGATGACTGATTCAATTTCGTTACTGCGGATCGGTCTATTCAGATTTTCCAGTTCTTCATGGTTCAGCCTAGGAAGCTATATATTTCTAAGAACTTGTCCATTTCTTCTAAGTTATTGAATTTGGTGGCATATAGTCCTTCACAGTATTCTTGCATGATCCTTTGTGTTTCTGTGGTGTCCGTGATAACTTTCCCTTTTTCATTTCTGATTTTGTTAGTGTCTTCTCTCTTTTTATCTTAGTGAGTCTAGCCAAGGGTTTGTCGATTTTGTTAATCTTTTCAAAGAACCAGCTCTTTGTCACATTAATTTTTTCTATTGTCTTTTTGTTCTCTATTTCATTTAGTTCTGCTCTGATTTTTGTTATTTCCTTTCTTCTGCTGACCCTGGGTTTCACTTGTTCTTCTTTTTCTAGTTCTTTAAGGTGTAGCATGATGTTATTTATTTGGGATTTTTCTTGTTTCTTGAGGTAGGCCTGTAATGATATAAATTTTCCTTTTTTTAATTTTTATTTTCTATTAAATTTATTGGGGTGAAAATTGTTAGTAAATTTACATAGATTTCAGGTGTACAATTCTGTATTACATCATCTATAAATCCCATTGTGTGTTCACCACCCAGATCAGTTCTCCTTCCATCACCATATATTTGATCCCCCCACCCTCGTCTCCCAGCCCCCACCCCTTATTCTCTGGTAACCACTAAACTATTGTCTGTGTCTATGAGTTTTTCTTTCTCATTTGTTTGTCTTATTCTTTTGTTGTTTTTGGTTTGTATACCACACGTCAGTGAAATCATATGGTTCTCTGCTTTTTCTGTCTGACTTATTTCACTTAGCATTATACTCTCAAGGTCCATCCATAAATTTCCCTCTTAAAACTGCTTTTGCTGCATCCCAAAAATTTTGGTAGGATGTATTTTCATTGTCATTTGTTTCTATGTATCTTTTGATTTCTCTATTTTTTTCTTTCACCCGGTTGTTCTTTAAAAGTACGTGTTTAATCTCCATGCATGTGTGTGTTTTTTCTGCTTTCTTTTTGCAGTTGATATCCAATTTCAAAGCCTTGTGGTCAGAGAATATGCTTGGTATGATTCCAATCTTCTTAAATTTGCTGAGGCTGATTTTATGCCCCAATATATGGTCTATCCTTGAGAATGTTCCAGGTACACTAGAAAAGAATGTATAGTCTGATGTTTTAGGATGAAGTGCTCTATATATGTCAATTATGTCCATTTCATCTAATGTGTCATTTAGGGCTGCTATTTCATTATTTATTTTCTGTTTGGATGATCTATCCATAGCTGTCAATGATGTATTTAAGTCCCCTAGTATAATTGTGTTTTGGTCAATTTTTCCCTTTAGTTCTGTTAGTAATTGCTTGGTATATTTCAGTGCTCCCTGATTGGGGGCGTAAATATTGATGATTGTTATGTCTTCTTGTTGTAGAATCCCTTTTACCGTTATGAAATGTCCATTTTTGTCTCTTGTTACCTTTTTCACCCTGAAGTCTGTTTCATCTGATATCATTATGGCTACACCTGACTTTCTCTGGATGCTATTTGCTTGGAGTGTCAATTTCCACCCTTTCACTTTGAGTCTATGCTTGTCCTTGTAGCTGAGATGTGTCTCTTGGAAACAGGATATGGTTGGGTTTAGTGTTTTGATCCAATCTGCTACTCTGTGCCTTTTTGTTGGTGAGTTCAGTCCATTAACATTTAGGGTGATTATTGATACATGACGATTTCCTGTCATTCTATCTTTAGTTTTCTGGTAAGGCTGTGTCTCCATTGTTTCTTTGCCTTTTTTTTTTTTGTTTGTTTGTTTGTTAGTATACATTTTTCCCCTTCTTTTTTTTTTTTTTTTTAAGATTTTATTGGGGAAGGGGAACAGGACTTTACTGGGAACAGTGTGTACTTCCAGGCCTTTTTTCCAAGTCAAGTTGTTGTCCTTTCAGTCTTAGTTGCGGAGAGCACAGCTCAGCTCCAGGTCCAGTTGACATTTTCCAGTTGCAGGGGGCACAGCCCACCATCCCCTGCAGTTGTCGAACCGGCAACCTTGTGATTGAGCAGACACATTCCAACCAGCTGAGCCATCTGGGAGCTCAGCGGCAGCTCAGCTCAAGGTGCCGTGTTCAATTTTCGTTGTAGGAGGCGCTGCCCACCATCCCTTGCGGGACTCAAGGAATTCAACTGGCAACCTTGTTGTTGAGAGTCCATTGGCCCATGTGGGAATCGAACCGGCAGCCTTCGGAGTTAGTAGCATGGAGCTCTAACCACCTGACCTACTGGGCCGGCCCTGTTTCTTTGCCTTTTTGTTGTTGTCTATTATTTCTGTGTGGTGGTATTCTATGATGTTTCCCTCTGTTTCTTCTTTTATTACAGTATACATTTCAGTTCTGGATTTTTATTGAGTGGTTACCCTTAAGTTTATTTAAAAGAAAGTGTATATTTAGAGTATTCCATTTTCTTCAGCACGCTTACTTTCTCCATTCCCATATTCCAGTTTAGGCCTTTACTCTCACCCTTTCTATGTTTTGGTTGCCACAAATTGTCCCTGTTGATGGTGGTCGAATAGCCTCCTTTAGTATTTCTTGTAGTGCAAGTCGTGTATTAGAAAATTCCCTCAGCTTCTGTATGTCTGGAAAGGTCTTTATTCCTCCTTCATATCTAAAGGATATCTTTGCTGGATATATTATTCTTGGCTCATAATTTCTCTTTCAGTAGTTTGAATATTTGGTTCCACTCCCTCCTGGCTTGTAGATATTCTGCTGAAAAATCTGATGATAATCTAATGGGCTTTCCCTTGTAGGGTACTGTCTTCTTTTCCCTGGCTGCCTTAAGGATTCTTTCTTTGTCGTTGATTTTAGACAGCTTCAATACAATGTGCCTTGGAGAAGGCCTGTTGGGATTGAGGTGATTAGGTGTTGTATTTGCTTCTTGGATTCGAGGATCCAGTTCTGTCCACAAGTTTGGGAAGTTCTCATTAACAATTTCTTTGAGTATATTCTCTGTTCCCTTCTCTCTTTCTTCTCCTTCTGGTATGCCCATTATTCTTTTTTTTTTCTTTTTTTTTTCCCCATTATTCTTATATTGCTCTTTCTGATGGAGTCAGAAAATCCTTGCAGAGTTCATTCATTTCTTTTAAGTCTCAAGTCTCTTTCTTCTTCCATCCATGTCATTTCCAGGTTTCTGTCTTGGATGTCACTGATTCTTTCCTCCATCTGGTCAACTCTACTACCTAACCTGGCTATTTCATTCTATTGAGTTCTTAATCTCCAGAAATTCTATTTGGTTCTTTTTTAAAATTTCAATCTCTTTCGTAAAGTGCTCATGTTGTTCTTTGATTGTGTTTCTGAGTTCATTAAACTGCCTTTCTGTGTTTTCTTGCATCTCATTGAGTTTTTTCAGAACTGCAATCTTGAATTCTCTGTCATTTAAGTCATATATTTCCCTATCTTTAAGTTCCTTTTCTGTAGACTTTTTACTTTCTTTCTGAGCTGTCTTGTTGCCATGTTTATTCATGGAATTACTGATTTATTATTTCTCTTCCTAGACATCTACAGGAGTGGTTTTGCAACAGGTTGATAGGAAGAGGTCTTTCTTTTGTTTTCCAGTACTTGTTGGTAGAATGTTTTTTCTCTCCGACTGCAGCCTTTTTTTCCCTCTCTCACACGGTAGTGCTATGTTTTCTCTGCACTATTCCAGCTTCTCTCACAATGGGGGGATTCCCTGGGAAACGGGCTTCTCCTCTGTTAACAGTTCACCTGGGTCACAGGGCGCAGTGTCCGTGTAGGTATGCGAAAAGCTTTTGAAATTCCAAACTCTTCCTTCACCAGATTCAGATCTCATATGTTTCAGCAGTTCTGTTTACTCCTGCAGGGATCCGCCCAGATAGGTGGGGCCAGGGGCGAGGTGAGTTGTGAGATGTGGCCCAGAGCAATGGTGGCAACCACCTCCACAGCTGGTCCTGCCTCCATACTCCCTCCCCTTTGCCAAAACTAGTTGGGCTGTGAATCTGTGTCTGCGGTCCAGTTCTCAGAACAGCAAATTTTCTATTGTTTTGATCTGACACTTACTGTTCCGCTCCTATCACTGGGCATGTGGGGTTGGGGCGAGCTCTCGGAGGGTAGGAAGGGTTCGGGTAGTCTCAGTGCCTAAGGCTTCCGTTCTCTGCTCCGCAGTGAGGGCTTAAACCACCGTTTTCAGCCCTCTTCCCTCAGTCTTTTCTCTGAGGTCTCTGCCATGAGCGTTGGGTTCAGCTGTGTTGTATGCTGCCCCCTCAGCCCTGTGGGCCATAAGCGGAGCCCTAGCAGTCCGAGTCCTTCCCTCTCCCGCAGCGGCGGTAGTTCCGGGATGCAGCGAGCTCGGAGCACTGAGCTAGGTCTGCGTCCTGCGCCCGCGCGGCTCCGTCTCCGCACTTCTCCCTTTCCTCCTTCCCCGCTCGCGTGATTCTCCCATCTTTAGGTGAATTCAGTAGTGGGCCTCTTCATCTTGCCTGTCTGCTGTGCAGGGAGTCCTTTGTGGAGTTATTGTTGTTCGATTAGTTGTAAATTCCAGGAGAGCTTTACAGAGGCTCACCTCACGCCGCCATTTTGATGACGTTGCATTTTTATTTGTCTCACTTTGTCTTTTGACTATTTTTTCTTGTCTTCTTTTGAATTATTTGAGTTTTACTTTTTCTATTTAATTTTTTCCATCTATTACTTTGGAACTAGTATATTTTCCTATTAGTCTTTTAACATATAAAATAATTTAACACGCATCTTCATAATGTTTAACTATTTAATTTGCACTGTTACTATATATATTTTCCTCCCTCCAGTTGATATGTAAAGACCTTAGACACTTAATATCATTATTGTTTCCTAACATGTTTATTATTGTTGCTCAACATTTTAATTCTGTTTAATTTGAGTTAATCTATCAAATAAGGAATTTGTTATTATTGTCTTAAACAATGTCTATTTAGACTTACCTATGTAGTTTTCAATATCTGTGCTCCCATGCTTGCATTATTCCCTTCCATCTGGGATTATATTCCATCTGCTAGCAGTACATTTATTAGACCTTTTAGCGAGAGTCTGTTTATGGTAAATTATCTTGGTTTTTATCTGACAATGTCGCTGATTACTAATGATAGTTTTTCTGGGTATACATTCTTGGTTGACAGTTATTTTCTCACAGCACAGAATGGGAGCCAAACACTTCCATTGTTGCCACTGAGGAATTAGCTGCAGTTTTATTGTTCTTCCTTTGAAGTTAATCTGTCATTTTTCTTTGGCAGCTTTTAAGATTTTTCATTATTCTTGCTCTATAGTTTTATTATAATGTGTCTTGATTTGGATTATTTTAAACATTTATTCTGCTTGAAATTCACTGGGATTTCTGAATCTGATAGCTAGTGTCTTTCATCAATTCTGGATGTTCTATTTAATTTACTACCTCTTCCCCATCTGTTTTCTATTATGTTTTTCTGGAGCTCCAATGATATGTATGTTAGTTTTTTAATTTTGTCTTCATTTTATTATATCTTCTACTTTTCTTTCACATTTTCCATGTCTGTGTGTCTCTGTGCTGTGTTCTGAACAATTTCTCTTGATCTCTCTTCCAACACATTCAATTTCCTATTAGCTGGGTCCAAAGCAATGTTTAATCCAGCAATTTAGGTTTTGAATTTTTAATTTCAGTGATCATATTTTATGTTTCTAGTTATACTGTTTGGCTCTTTTTCAATAAATTTGATAATTTTATATTCTTTTCCATGCCTATGTTTCTCTCTGCTTTATTTTTTCAAACATATGAACCATAATTTTTTTTTCTGTGTCTTTGGAGAGTCTGATTCTACAATCTGTTGTTTCTGTGGCTGTTACTGTTGGTTTCTTGTTTCTTTTGTGGTTTATGATTTTTGACTGTGAGTCTTGCTCTGAGACTTCCCTTTTTGCAGGCTCTGGACAGGCCTTATTTACTCTGGCCAGCCTGCCTTTATGCAGACATGAGAATGAACACAGTGAGGCTGTAGCTACACTTTGTGAGCCAAGCCTTGGCCAGATTCCAGGCCTGTTTCTTCTTGCTCTGTCTTGGGGAGAACTTCATCTCTGAGGTTCCCTGATCTCTATTCCAGGGGCACTCCCTGAGAAGGCCTCTGCCCTGGCAACCTGAACAAATGCAGGTCAACTTGGGACCTCAGTGTTGAACCTTGTTCTACTTGTTCCTGGAGGGCAGGGAAGTATGTATTAGCAACAGAAGACTTTAAGTAAGTGGTACTGGGTGGTGAAAAGCGAGTCATTTGTTGAATGCTTCTGGGGGCTGAGCTCTAAATACTAACTTTCATTTAATTTTCTCCCAAATCCTTGAATATTACCAATAAAGAAACTGACTGAGAAAGGATAAATAACATGGCCAAAGATCACACGTTTAGTAAATAATAGAGCTAGATGTTTTAACCCAGGTTTATCTCCAAAGCCTCTGTGTGTGTGTGTGTGTGTGTGTTCCTCCTGGACACTCCCACAATAATGGCGCTGATTTGCCAAACGTTCCGACACAGTTTAAAGTTTGGTTTCTAACCTACAGAAGGCATTAACCCTGATTCTTCTCCTTCTTCTCGTCTTCCTCTTCCTCCTCCTCCTCTTCCTCCTCCTTCTCCTTCTTCTTTTTCTTCTTCTTCTTCTTCTTCTTCTTCTTCTTCTTCTTCTTCTTCTTCTTCTTCTTCTTCTTCTCTTTTAACAATTTTTAAAATTTTTATTAAATTTATAGGATGACATTAGTTAATAAAATCATATGGATTTCAAATATACAATTCTATAATACATAATCTGTATATTGCATTTATTTTCATCACCCAAAGTCAAATCTCCTTCTATCACTATATATTTGACCCCCTTTATCCTTTTTTTACATACTCTTCCCTCGTTTCCCTCTGGTAACCAGCATACTGTTGTCTGTGTCTAGTTTTTGCTTGTTTGTTTGTCTTGTTCATTTGCTGCTTTCAGTTTTACCACCTACATATGAGTGAAATGATATGGTTCTCGACTTTTTCCATCTGACTTACTTCACTTAGCATAATAATCTCAAGATCCATCCACGTTGTTGCAAATGGTACTATTTCATATTTTCTTATGGCTGAGTAATATTCCATTGTATATATGTACCATATCTTAATCTAATCATCTATCAAAGGACACATTGGTTGTTTCCATGTCTTGACTACTGTGAATAATGCTGCAATGAACACAAGGGTACATATATCTTTACAAATAAATGTTTTGAAATATTTGGGGTAGATACCCAGAAGAGGGATTGCTGGGTCATATGGTAATTCTATTCTTAATTTTTTGAGGAACCTCCTTATTATTTTCCATAGCGGCTGCACCAATCTGCATTCCCACCAGCAGAGTATGAGGGTTCCTGATTCTTTACAGATAATGCCTGTGTCAAATGTCACCTTGGTTTCACAATGAGGATTTTTGAAATTTAGAAGAGTCAGATTTCATAAATAGAGCACTTTTTCCTTATTAAAAGAAATATATTACTCTTGACCTTCTGTAATGATTAGAGAAGAAGTGAACCCTGTCCTGTCCTGAGAGAGTTGGGGAAAGGGTAGGGCAGTGGGCTGGGAATGGGGGACATAGTGCTCAGCCCTGCCCACACCCACATTCAGATCAGCCAGCTTCACACTGGCCTCTGAGGAGCAGAGCTGGGGCACAGTTCCCTTTTCTTAGCATGTATGCTGACAGCACTGCTTCCTAAAGTGGAGAGCTGAAACCTGGAGGCAGCCCAGGCCAGATAAATGATGGGGCCTTCCACGCTGGAGACTTCCCTGACTTTGAATGCCATTCAGCAACTTAATTATGCTCTCCGCAGCTCAGGTTCCTTATCTGTAGAGGAATCAATATCTACCTGTTGTTTAGGGACTTACTGACTTGAGCATCATAAAGCATCTGCAATAGGACCTAGTTATCACTCAGGAAATATCACAAGTTCAAAAACCAGCAAGATTGGTCTTTATGAAAGCATATATAATATCCTGTCGCCTGGAAAGACCCAGTGCAAGTGCTTGGTAAACTGCAGGTGAAGCACTTGAACCTTTTGCCTTTTTCACAGTTAGTCACAAACTTAACAACACATCCATCCACACCTTTAGAGAAGTCTAGGGATTTGCTGAGATTAGAAACTCCGCACACCAGGCTGCATTTGTGCCTGAATCTTTGAATCTCCCTCTGAGTTCTGTGGGCCCTGGGATGGAAGCAGATTTGAGGGTGTCACTCTGATACTGGGTCCCCACTCCTCCCTGACATCAGCACCCTGTTCTCTGTGCCTGGGGGCCCTTAGAGGATGGCCTGGCTTCCTCCCTGCTGGATCGGCCCACTCCCCTGAGCAGTGGCCTTACAAGCAGATCTTGCTGTGTCACATTGTCCCTTTGGACTAGGGTTGTTTTTCCATGTTCTTCTGCATAGCCATGGTGTGTGTGTGTGTGTGTGTGTGTGTGTGTGTGTGTGTTCGCGCGTGTGCATGTCTGCGTGCACATTTGTGGGGAATTGTGTGCATGTGTGTTTAGTACAGTAGGAGTTGGGTGTGGATCTCAGGTGTGAGAACCCAGCCGAGCAAGAAGCATCCACCTCAAGCCTATTACTCCCTCTATGGAGTGCTGGCCTCCAGGGCCCGGTCCCTTAGCCGCCATTCCCGTGTGGTGGCTTTGTGATCAGTAGCACTTCAGACTGTTTTAACTGCCACACAGCCCGATGTGGAGGCCATCTCCTCATGACTGCAGAGTGGCTGCTCCAGCTGGCATCCCTGAGACATCCACTGGGCTCTGGTCCTGATGCTCAGATGCCACCGCTCCTGCCTGCACCTCTCTTTGGCTTTCTTCTGAGTAGAGCCATCTGAGCCCCAACAATTGGAGTCCGGAGTTTTCAGCAAGCCTTCAGGGAATGCCAGCTTATTGCCCGGCATGCGTAGTATCTGGGAGAAGGGGAACAATGACCCCACCCCAGTCCTGCAAACTTGTGTGGAAGAATCAACGCTGTGAACTGACCATTACACCCGCATGATGGAGGCCATGATAGGGGAAGCCCCAGAAATTAAGAAGGAATGGAGCAGTGCACCTAATGCAGTCTGGGGGCGGTGCTTGGCAAGGCCTTCCTAGGTGAAGGAACCCCAGGGCTAAGCTGCGATAAGAGAAAGAGTTACCTGGGTTGAGATGGTTTGGGGAGAGCATTCCAAGGCCTGGGGGAGAGACTGAAAAATCAACCATGTTCAGTGAGGAAATTCAGGTCGTTGCTGGGGCTTGCTGAAATGTAGAGCCTCAGACTGGAGCCCAGAAGCTGAGCGTAAAAGTGGGTCTGCAGGCATGAATGGCCTTGCTGGCTGGCGAGGAAAGTGTGTTATTCTGTGAAGAACAGGCAGGCGTATTATAGAAGCACTCTGGTGTATGTGTGTGTGTGTGTTGAGGGGAAGGATGAGTAGAAATGAGAATGGACAAGGAGAGGAGTGCAGGAGCTGTTGGTCTCTCCTTCCAGGAATGCCAATGGTTTGAATGAGACAGGGGTATTGCTGGTAGGAGGACACCTTGAGACATATTTAGGACATAGCATTCCCAGGACTTGGTAACTGATCAGAGGAGAGTGGGAAAGAGAGTGGCTGGCCCAGGCTCTGAGAGAAACATTGGAGGAAGATGTGGTTTGGAAGCAGATGGTGGCTCCCTGGAGTAATGGGCATGAACTGCCAAAATGAGACTGTATTACTTTTGGTCTTCTAATCAGTCACTCAAGAACCCATAGGCCTTAGTAAGAAGAGGTTGAGTATCTTAATCCTGCCCCTTGAATTTGGGTAGAGTCCAGATAGGACATAGTGTGACTTCCATATCTCAGCAGGAGAAATGCCAAGATCTGAGTGGCCCTCCTCTATGATGTGGGGCTACTGTGATGAACAGGTCAGTGCTGAGAGCCGCGCTCGGGCACTGTGTAATGTGATGAGGCCTCGCTGGTTCAGATTCCCCCACAGGCCTCGAGGGTCCTTCAAATGAAATGTCATCACTGGCACTTTGTAAAATTTGGCCAAGCCTCTCCCTCCCCGCATTCCCACCTCTGGGCTCCCAGATACAGATAATTAATACTTTCAGGTACATCCACAGGTCTTTTTCAAAATACAAGCTGTTCAGGAATACTGGGTTGGGCTGGGGTACTCGTGTCTGCCCACCTTGGCGTCCAGAACTCCTGACCCCTTTCCTGCTCTTGGGATCCAGGCTTCAGAGCAGTGCTTCTCAAGCTGTGGCCTGGAGACCACGTGCATCAGAATCCTTTGCAGAGACACTAAAACACAGTCTCATAAACCAGATTTCCTGAATCACAATGTCTGGGGTTGGAGTTTAGGGATCTGTTTTTTCAAAAGCTCCTCTTATTATTTTTAAGCACATTCAAGTTTGAGAACTTCTGCCCTAGGTACTAAGCATCTTTTCCTTTAACTTTTTAAAAAAAAAGTCTTATTTTTTTATTGAGGTGAAACTCACATAACATAAAATTAACCATTTTAAAGCTAACACCTCAGTGGCATTTGGTACATCTACAATGTTGTACAGCTATCACCTCCATCTAGTTCCAAATATTTTCATTTCTCCCAAAGGAAAATCCACACATATTCCCATTCCTTCAACTAACTCCTGTGCAATCACTAATTGGCTTTCTGTCTCTATAGATTGACCTATTCTGGATATTTCACATAAATGGACTCATACAAAAGTCTTTTGTGTCTGGCTTCCTTCACTTAGCGTAATATTTTTCACGTTTATCCCCCTTGTCACATGACTCAGCACTTCATTGTTTTTATGGATGAATATTATCCATTTATATGTATATACCTCGATTTCTTTATCCATTCATCTGCTGATGGACACTTGTTTTGTTTCCACCTTTTGGCTATTGTAAATAGTGCTGCTATGAACATATGTATACATGTATTTATTTAAGTATCTTTCAGTTCTTTTGGGTAAATGCCTAGGAGTGAAATTGATGGGTCAAATGGTAATTCTATGTTTAACTTTCTGAGGAACCAATAAACTGTTTTCCACAGCAGCTGAACCAATTTTACATTCCCACTAACAATGTGTGAGGGCTCCAATTTCTCCAGATGCTTACTTACATCTGCTATTTTACATTTAAAAACTTAGCCATCCTAGTGTGTATGAAGTGGCATCTCATTGTGATTTTGATTTGCTAATGGCTACTGATGGTGAATATCTTCATGTGCTTGCTAACCATTTGTATATTTTCTTTTGAGAAATATTTATTCAAGTCCTTTGCCCATTTTTAAGTTGGATTGTTTCTCGTTTTGTGGTTGACTTGTACAAGTTCTTTATACACTGTGGATAGTAGACGCTTATCATATATAAGATTTGTGAATATTTTCTCCCATTCTGTCGAGCAAATTTCTCCCATTTGCTCTTTCATGTTCTTAAAAATGTCCTTTGATGCACAAAAGTTTTAAATTGATTAAGTCCATTGTATCTATTTTTATTTTTGTTGCTCAAGCTTTTGGGGTCCTATGTAAGAATTTGTGGCCAAAGTCATGAAGATTTTGCTCCATGTTTTCCCCAAAAAGGTTTACGGTTTTAGGTCTTATGTTAAGTCGTTGCTCCATTATCTGACGTGAGGCCACAGTTCAACTTCACTCTTTTGCATGTGGATGCCCACGTCTCTCAGCACCATGTGTTGAAGAGCCCATTCCTTTTCATAACTGAAGAGTCTTAGCACCCTTGTTAAAAATCAATTGGCTGTAGATGTATGGGCTTATTTCTGGACTCTCAGTCCTATTCCATTGGTCTCCATGGCTATTCTCATGCCAGTTCCACCCTTTTGATTATTATAACTTGGTACTAAGTTTTGAATTCAGAAAGTGTGAATCATCAAACTTTGTTTTCCTTTTTAAATATTGTTTTGGTTAGTTAGCGTCACTTGAAATACTACTATATGAATTTGAGGATCAGCTTTTACTACTGAGTATGTTAGCTGTTGGCTTTTCATAAATGTCCTTTATCATGCTGAGGAAGTTCCTGTCTATTCATAGTTTTCTGAGTTTTATTTTCTGTTTTTAATCATGAAAGGGTATTGGATATTGTCAAATGCTTTTTCTGCATCAATTGTGGTGATCATTCCCCACCCCCCTTGCCTATTAATGTGGTGTATTACATTGATTTTCTGACGTTGAACCATGCTTGCATTCCTGGGATAAATCCACTTCGTCATGGTGTATTAACATTTAAATATGCTGTAGGATTTGGTTTGCTAGTATTTTGGTGAGGATTTTTGCATGTATGTTCCTAAGGGATATTGGTCTAGTTTTCTTTGTGTGGCTTTGGTACCAGAGTAATAGTACAGACCTCCTTGCTGTTCCCTGAACATATCAGAAAAACTTCCACTTTGTGGCCTTCTGCACTGGCTGTTTCCTTTCCTTGAAATGCTTTCCTCTGGATATCTGTATCTCCTCTTTCAGGTCTGCACAAATATCATCTTCTCAAGAGGCCAATCCTGCCACCCAAATTAAAATGAAAAATTCCTTCCCTCTTCCACTCTTGATTCTTTCTCTGCTCTAATTTTTTCTTACAATAGCATTTATCATCTTTCGTCATACCATATAATTTACTTATTCACTATTATATAACAACAATATATTATACTATATATTAATAGTATATATTATATAACAACAATAATAATTTTATTATGTATAATTTACCTGTGTTTATCTTTATTATCTACACCTCTTCCCTTATGTCCTGGGTACGGGTTTTCGTTTTTTTAGTTTATAGATGTATCCAAAGTGCCTGAGTAGTGCCTGGAAAATATTTAGGCCAATAAATATTTGCTCAGGTGAATTGAATAAATTAATACCAAATGCAAGAACCACTCCTGGCACCTGAGCCATTCTTTAGGGGTACTGGTGCTAAGAACAGTCCCACCAGGGGTTGCGAGACAGCACTATGGGCAGGATGTTCGAACATCAGGTGATGGTAATTTGGGATTAGCCTTATGGTTTTTATTAGTTTGTTTTCATTACTATCTTTTTCAGTTCACATACACTAGCGTCCCCTTCCTTTTCTTTGGTGTGGTGTTGTATGGATTTTAATTTATGTTAGAGTCATGAGAGCAGTGCCACAGTTAGAATACAGAACAGTTCCATCATCTGAAATACTTCCTGAATTTGCCCCTTCGTGGTGAAACCTTTTCTCCACCCCAACGCCCGGCAACCACTCTTCTATCCCTATAGTTTTGTCTTTTCCAGAATACCAGGTAAATGCAAGTATACAGTGTGTAATCTTTTGAAGATAGCTTTCTGCACTCAGCACAGGACTTTGAGATCTATCCAATTTGTTGTATTAGTTCATACATTTTTATTGCTCAGTAATATTCCATCGTACAAATGTAAATATTTTCTCCCAGTCTGTAAGTTGCCTTTTCATCTTTAAAGTGTCTTTCATAGATTGAAAGTCTTTAATTTTGATGGATGTAATTTACCATTTTTTTCTTTTATTGGGCTTTTTGTGTCACATCTAAGAGCTCTTTGCCTAACCCAAAGCCATGAAGATTTTCTCCTATGTTTTCTTTAAAGAGTTTTATATGTTTATGATACATTCTGACTTACTTTCTGTACAAGGTGTGAAGTTTAAGTTTAAGTCGAGTACATATTTTTGCATTTGGATGTTCTACCTACGCCATTTGTTGAAAATATTCTTTTTTCCATTGAAATATCTTCATATGTTTATAAAAAATCAATTGACCATGTTTATGTAGGTCTATTTCTGGACTCTATTCTGTTCCATTGATCTGGGCATCTAGGCCTCCTGATACTGTTGTCATGACTGTAGCTTTATAATATATTATAAAACCAGCTAACGTGAGTCCTCCAAATTTATTCCTGCTTTTTCAAAATTGCTTTGGTTATTTTATTTGCTTTGCCATTGGCTGTTCCTTTAGATATAAATTTAATGATTGGCTTGCCTATATCCACAAAAAATCCTGCTGGGATTTTGATTGGAATTGCATTAAATCTACAGGTGAATTTGGGGAGAATTGTAACCTCAGCTGTATTACATCTTCCAGTCCACAAACATAGTATGTTTTCTATTTATACAGATCTGTGATTTTTTTTTTTTAATTCAAGATCTGTAGTATTCAGCATACAGAGCCATCACATGTTTTCTTAGATTTATACCTGAGTATTGAATCTTTTTTGGAGCTCTGTTTTCAATGGTATTTTTAAAGTTTTGTTTTCTAATTTTTACATCTAGTATATAGGAATGTGATTAATTTTTATATGTGACTGCATCCTGAGGCCTTACTAACTTCACTTATCAGTTCTAGGGGCTTTTACAAAATAGATTGCTAAAGATTTTTTACGTAGACGCTCATGTAGTCTGTGAGTTTCTTCTTTTCTAATCTGTTGTTCTAGCATAATATTGAGTAGGAAGGGTGAGAGTGGACATCCTTCCCTTATTTTTAATCTTTGGGAGAAAGTCTTTAGTCTTTTGCCACCAAATACTATATCAGCTATTGTTTTGTACGCACCCATTATCAAGTGATGGATGATTCCTTCAATTTTAGTTTACTGTTTTTCATGAGCTGATGTTGAATTTTTCAAGTGCTTTTTCTGCATAAGTTCAGGTGTTTCTTTTTCTTTTTTAATTTATTAATATGATGGATTATATTGGCTGATTTTTGACTAATAAACCAGCCTTACGTTTGGGGGATAAGCCCAACTGGCCATAGTGCTTCATTTATTTTACATATAGTTATATTTGATTTCCTACTAGTTTGTTGAGAATTGTTACATCTATGTTCATAAGAGACGTTGACAAGTAGTTTCTTATACTGGTTTTGTTTGCTTTTTGTATCAGGGTAATTCTAGCTTCATAGAATGCATTGGTAAGTGTTCTCTTATATTTTTTGAGAGAAGTTGTATAGAACTGGTGTTGTTTATCGTTTGGATGTATGGCAAAGTTCACCAGAGGAAACATCTGGGGCTGGAGTTTTCTTTGTGGAAAAGATTTCATCTACATATTCAGTTTTCATAATAGTCATAAACTATTATAGCTATCTTTTCTTGCTTGACTTTAGTAATTTATGGCTTTGAAGGAATTGTTCCATGTCATCTAAGTTGTCGAATTTATGTCCACAGAATTATTTGTAGTATTTTCTTATCCTTTCAATGTCTGTGGGATGTGTAATGATACTCTCTCTTTCATTCTTGATATTGGTAATTTGTGTCTTCCCATTTTTGTTAGCTTAGCTAGTGGTTTTTCAAGTTTTCAAATATTTTCAAAGACCTGCATGTTTATGTTATTTATTTTCTTATTGTATTTCTTTTTTTAATTTCATTTTTTTGATATCTTTATTATTACACTTCTTGTTTTGGGTTTACTTTTCACTTTTTGAAAATAGCATCTTATGGTGGAAAGTTGGATTTTTTAATTAGAGACTCTTCTTCTTTTGTAATGTAAGCATTTTAACCTATAAATTTTCCTCCAAGCACTGCCTTATCACTATGTTAGTATACAATATTATATTAGTTTCAGGTGTACAAAATAGTTACTCAACATTTATATACCTAAAGAAGTGATCACCATGATAACTCCAGCAATCATCTGACACCGTACCATGTTATCACAATATTATTGACTATATTTCCTATGCTGCACCTTGCATCACCATGACTTACTTGTTTTATACCTGGAAATTTAAGATTCTTATTCCCCTTCATCTTTATCCATCCTGTTTTAATTTTTCAATTACAGTCCACATTCAGTATTATTTATATTAATTCCAGGCGTACAGCATAGTGGTTAGACATTTATATAATTTAAGAAGTGATCCCCCTGACTAGTCTAGTACCCACTATACATAGTACTATACATAGTACTATGGTACTATACATAGTTGCTACTATATTGTTGACTATATTCCCTATGCTTTATTTTACATCCCCATGACTATTTTATAGCTACCAATTAGTATTTCTTTTTTTTTAAATTAAAGTTTATTGGGGTGACAATTGTTAGTAAAATTACATAGATTTTAGGTGCACAATTCTGTATTACATCATCTGTAAATTCCATTTTGTGTTCACCACCCAGAGTCAGTTCTCCTTCCATCACCATATATTTGATCCCCCTTACCCTCATCTCCCTCCCCCCACCCCCTTTACCCTCTGGCAACCACTAAACTATTGTCTGTGTCTATGAGGTTTTGTTTCTCATTTGTTTGTCTTATTCTTTTGTTGTTTTTGGTTTATATACCACATATCAGAGAAATCATAGGGTTCTCTGCTTTTTCTGTCTGACTTATTTCGCTTACCATTATACTCTCAACATCCATCCATGTTGTCACAAATGGTCCTATTTCATCTTTTCTTACCGCTGAATAGTATTCCATTGTGTATATATACCATAACTTCTTTACCATTCATCTGTCGAAGGACATTTTGGTTGTTTCCATGTCTTGTCCACCATAAATAAAGTGAACATTGAACATTGGAGCACACATGTCTTTATGTATAAATGTTTTCTAATTTTTTGGGTAGATACCCAGGAGAGGGATTGCTGGGTCATATGGTAATTTTATTCGTAATTTCTTGAGGAACCTCCACACTGCCTTCCATAATGGCTGCACCAGTCTGCATTCCCACCAACAGTGTATGAGGGTTCCTTTTTCTCCACAGCCTCTCCAACACTTGTGACTATTTGTCTTGTTGATGACAGCCATTTTGACTGGGATGAGGTGATATCTCATTGTGGTTTTTATTTGCATTTCTCTGATGATTAGTGATGTTGAGCATTTTTTCATATGTCTATTTGCCATTTGTAAGTCCTCTTTGGAGAAATGTCTCTTCAGGTCCTCTGCCCATTTTTCAATTGGGTTGTTTGTTTTTCTGTTGTTGAGTTGTATGAGTTCCTTGTATATTTTGGATATTAGCCTTTTATCGGAGGCACTGTTTGCAAAAATCTTCTCCCATTCAGTTGGTTGCCTCTTTGTTTTGTCGATGGTTTCTTTTGCTGTGCAGAAGCTTTTAAGTTTCATATAGTCCCATTTGTTTATTTTAGCTTTTACTTCCCTTGCCTTTGGAGTCAAATTCATAAAATGCTCTTTGAACCCAAGGTCCATAAGTTTAGTACCTATGTTTTCTTCTATGCAATTTATTGTGTCAGGTCTTATGCTTAAGTCTTTGATCCATTTTGAATTAATTTTGGTACATGGTGACAGATAGCAGTCCAGTTTCATTCTTTTGCACGTGGCTATCCAATTTTCCCAGCACCATTTATTGAAGAGGATATCTTTCTTCCATTGTATGTTTTTTGCTTCTCTGTCAAAAATTATCTGTCCATATTTATGTGGTTTTATTTCTGGGTTCTCAATTCTGTTCCATTGGTCTATGTGTCTGTTTTTCTGCCAATACTATGCTGTTTTGATTATTGTAGCCCTGTAGTACAAGCTAAAGTCAGGGAGTGTGATACGTCCAGTATTGTTCTTTTTTCTTAAGATTGCTTTGGTTATTCGGGGTCTTTTGTGGTTCCAAACAAATCTGATGATTTTTTTGTTCTATTTCTTTAAAAAATGCCATTGTGATTTTGATGGGGATTGCATTAAAGCTGTATATTGCTTTGGGTAATATGGCCATTTTAACTATATTGGTTTTTCCAATCATGAGCATGGAATGTCTTTCCATTTCTTTGTGTCTTCTTCAATTTCTTTCGAAAGTGTCTTATAGTTTTCAGCATATAAATCCTTCACATCCTTGGCTAAGTTTATTCCTAGGTATTTTATTCTTTTTGCTGCAGTTGCAAAGGGAATTGTTTTTTGTATTTCTTTTTCTGAGATTTCATTGTTAGTATATAGGAATACAATGGACTTTTGTACGTTGATTTTGTAGCCAGCAGCTTTACTGTATTCTTTGATTGTTTCTAACTGCTTTTTGGTGGACTCTTTAGGGTTTTTTATATATAGCATCATGTCATCTGCAATGAGTGACAATTTAACTTCTTCATTCCCTATTTGGATGCCTTTTATTTCTTTCTCTTGCCTGATTGCTCTGGCAAGAACTTCCAACACTATGCTGAAAAGCAGAGGTGATAGAGGACAGCCCTGTCGTGTTCCTGAACGTAGAGCAAAGGGCTTCAGTTTTTCACCATTAATTATGAGATTAGCTGAGGGCTTGTCGTATATGGCCTTTATTATGTTTAGGTATTTGCTTTCTATACTTATTTTATTAAGTTTTTTAATCATAAATGGATGTTGTATCTTGTCAAACGCTTTTTCTGCATCAATTGATATAACCATATGATTTTTGTCCTTTATTTTGTTTATGTGATGTATCACATTGATGGATTTGCAGATGTTGAACCATCCTGTGCCCCGGGGATGAACCCCACTTGGTCGTGATGAATAATCTTTTTAATGCATTGTTGTATACGATTTGCTAGAATTTTGTTTAGGATTTTTGCATCAGTATTCATCAGAGATATTGGTCTGTAGTTTTCTTTTTTGTGTGTTGTCCTTACCAGGTTTAGGTATCAGGGTAATGTTGGCCTCATAAAATGAGTTAGGGAGTACTGTCTCTTCTTCAATTTTTTTGGAAGAGTTGAGCAGGATTGGTATTAGATCCTGTTTGAAGGTTTGGTAGAATTGACTAGTGAAGCCATCTGGTCCAAGACTTTTGCTTTTGGGAAGGTTTTGGATGACTGATTCAATTTCATTACTGGTGATCAGTCTTTTTAGATTTTCCAGTTCTTCATGGTTTAGCCTTGGAAGGCTATATGTTTCTAAGAACTTGTCCATTTCTTCTAGGTTATTGAATTTGGTGGCATCTCGTCCTTCATAGTATTCTTGCATGATCCTTTGTATTTCTGTGGTGTTTGTGATAACATCCCTTTTTTCATTTCTGATTTTATTAATTAGTGTGTTCTCTTTATCTTAGTGAGTCTAACCAAGGGTTTGTCAATTTTGTTAATCTTTTCAAAGAACCAGCTCTTTGTCACATTAATTTTTTTCTATTGTCTTTTTGTTCTCTATTTCATTTAGTTCTGCTCTGATTTTTGTTATTTCCTTTCTTCTGCTGACCTTGGGTTTCGCTTGTTCTTCTTTTTCTAGTTCTTTAGTTTATAACATGAGGTTATTTATTTGGGATTTTTCTTGTTTCTTGAGGTAGGCCTGTAATGATATAAATTTCCCTCTAAAAACTGCTTTCTCTGCATCCCAAAAATTTTGGTAAGATGTATTTTCATTGTCGTTTGTTTCTATGTATCTTTTGATCTCTCTTCTAATTTCTTCTTTGACCCAGTAGTTCTTTGAAAGTATGTTGTTTAATCTCCATGTATTTGTGTTTTTTCCTGCTTTCTTTTGCAGTTGATATCCAATTTCAAAGCCTTGTGATCAGAGAATATGCTTGGTATGATTTCAATCTTCTTAAATTTGCTGAGGCTGATTTTATGTCCCAACATATGGTCTATCCTTGAGAATGTTCTATGTACATTCGAAAAGAATGTATAGTCTGATGTTTTAGGATGAAGTGCCCTATATATGTCAATTATGTCCATTTCATCTAATGTGTCATTTAGGGCTGCGATTTCGTTATTTATCTTCTGTTTGGATGATCTATCCATAGCTGTCAATGATGTATTTAGTTCCCCTAGTGTAATTGTGTTTTGGTCAATTTCTCCCTTTAGTCTGTTAATAGTTGCTTGGCATATTTTGGTGTTCCCTGATTGGGGGCATAAATATTGATGTCTGTTATGTCTTCTTGTTGTATAGCCCCCTTTACGATGTTGAAATGTCCATCTTTGTCTTTTGTTACCTTTTTCACCCTGAAGTCTGAAAAATCTGATCATAATCTAATGGGCTTTCCTTTGTAGGTTACCGTCTTCTTTTCCCTGTCTGCCTTGAGTATTCTTTCTTTGTCGTTGATTTTAGACAGCGTCAATACAATGTGACTTGGAGAAGGCGTGTTGGGAATGAGGTAATTAGGTGTTCTATTTGCTTCTTGGAGTCGAGGATTCAGTTCTGTCCACAAGTTTGGGAAGTTCTCATCAACAATTTGTTTGAATATATTCTCTGTTCCCTTCTTTCTTTCTTTCTTCTCCTTCTGGTATGCCCATTTTTCTTATATTGTTCTTTCTAATGGAGTCAGAAAAGTCTTGTAGAATTCTTTCATTTCTTTTAAGTCTCAAGTCTCTTTCTTCTTCCATCTGTGTAATTTCCAGGTTTCTATCTTCGATGTCACTGATTCTTTCCTCCATCTGGTCAACTCGACTACCTAAGCTGGTTATTTCATTCTTAATTTCTTGTATTGAGTTCTTAATCTCCAGAAATTCCATTTGGTTCTTTTTTAAAATTTCAATCTCTATCGTAAAATGCTCATGTTGTTCTTTGATTGCGTTCTGAGTTCATTAAATTGCCTTTCTGTGTTTTCTTGCATCTCGTTGAGTTTTTTCAGAACTGCAATCTTGAATTCTCTGTCATTTAAGTCACATATTTCCATTTCTTTAAGTTCCTTTTCTGTAGACTTTTCACTTTTTTTCTGAGCTGTCTTGTTGCCTTGGTTATTCATGGCAATTACTGATTTATTATTTCTCTTCCTAGACATCTACAGGAGTGGTTTGTGCAACAGGTTGATAGGAAGAGGTCTTTCTTTTGTTTTCCAATACTTGTTGGTAGAATGTTTTATTTTCTCTCCGACTGCAGCCTTTTTTTCCCTCTCTCACACAGTAGTGCTATGTTTTCCCTGCACTATTACAGCTTCTCACATAATGGGAGGATTCCCTGGGAAACGGGCTTCTCTGTTAACAGTTCACCTGGGTCACAGGGGGCAGTGTCCGTGTGGGTATGCGGAGAGCTTTTGAAGTTCCAAACTCTTCCTGCAGCAGATTCAGAGCTGATATGTTTCAGCAGTTCTGTTTACTCCTGCAGGGATTCACCAGTTAGGTGGGGCGAGGGGCGAGATGAGTTGTGAGAGGTGGCCCATAGCAATGGCAGCGACCACTACCACAGCCAGTCCTGCTTCCACAACTCCCTCCCCTTGCCGGAACTAGTTGGGCTGCGAATCTGTGTCTGCGGTCCACAGTTCTCAGAACAGCAAATGTTCTGTTCTTTTGAGCTGACACTGCTAGTGTTCCGATTCTAGCACTGGGTAGGTGGGGGTGGGGCGAGCTCTGAGAGGGTAGGTACATGGCAGCTGGTCTCAGTGCCTAAGACTTCCGTTCTCTGCTCAGCAGTGAGGGCTTAAACCACCGTTTCAGCCTTCTTCCCTCAGTCTTTTCTCAGAGGTCTCTGCCATGAGCGTTGGGTTCAGCCGTGCTATATGCTGCCCCCTCAGCCCTGTGGGCCCTAAGCGGAACCCTAGCAGTCCGAGTTCTTCCCTCTCCCGCAGCTGCGGTAGTTCTGGGATGCAGGGAGCTCGGAGCACTGAGCTAGGTCTGTGTCTTGCGCCCGTGCAGCTCCGTCTTTGCACTTTTCCCTTCCTTCCTCCCCTGTTCCAGCGATTCTCCCACCTTTAGGTGAATTCAGTAGCGGGCCTCTTTGTCTTGCCTGTCTGCTGTGCAGGGAGTTCTTTGTGGAATTACTGTGTTGGATTAGTTGTAAATTCCAGGGGAGCGTTACAGAGGCTCACCTCACGCCGCCATTTTGATGACATCAGGTTCTAGACCATTTTTTTAAATGTAATTTTTGGTGTGTTTGGTTTTAGGTCTACCATCTTATTATTTGTTTTTGTTATCTATTTTTTTGTTCCTCTATTTCTCTTTCCTATCTTTTCTGTGGATTGCTTGAATATATTTTAGTATTCTTTTTAAATTTATTAATATTTTTACTATCTCTTTGTTTAGTTTCTTTAGTACTTGCACTGAGGATTATAATATATATACTTAACTTATAACAGCCTACTTAGAATTAATGTTTTGCTACTTCAAGTCAAATATAGAAACCTTACCTCTACGCAGGTCCCTTTGTCCTCCCTTATTTCTGTTGTTGTTATGTGAATTACATCTAACACAATTTGCTTTCAATCATTATACATATTTTAAGAACTTAAAGAAAAAATAGTCTATAATATTTATCCATGTATTTATTGTTTCTCTTGTTCTCGTCATTCCTGAAATATCAAGTTTCCTTCTATTATTATTTCCTTTTCAAGTTTTAGTATTAATTATAGAGAAAATCTGATGATAAGAAATTCCCTTTGTTTTCCTTCATCTGGGAATATATGGTATTTATTTTTGCCTTCATTCTTTAAAGATGTTTTTGGGATATGGAATTCTGTGCATTTCTTTTCAGCACTTTAGAAATGTTTCCCTGTTTTGCGATTTCTCAGAAAATCCACAGTCATTAATATTGTTTCCCTATGTATAATGTGTTATTTTTCTCTGGCTGCTTTCAAGATTATTGTTTTCTTCTTTTTAAAAATTCAAATGTATTGGGGTGACAGTGGTTAGTAATATTACATAGGTTGCAAGTGTACATGGTTAGGAAAATTACATAGGTTTCAATTCTATAAAACATAATCTATGTATCACATTGTGTGTTCACCTCCCAGAGTCAGTTCGCCTTCCATCACCATATATTTGATCCCCCTTACCCTCATCTACCACCCCCATCCCCCTTACCCTCTGGTAACCACTAAACTAGTCTGTGTCTATGAATTTTTGTTTCTTTATTTGTTTCTCTTGTTTCTTTGTTGCTTTCAGTTTTATATCCCACATATCAATGAAATCGTATGGTTCTTAACTTTTTCTGTATGACTTATTTTGCTTAGCATAACAATCTCAAGATCCATCCATTTTGTTGCAAATGATACTATTTCATTTTTTCTTATAGCAGAGTAGTATTCCATTGTGTGTGTGTGTGTGTGTGTGTATCTTCTTTATCCAATCATCACTAATCATCAGAGAAATGCAAAGCAAATCCACAATGAGATATCACCTCACACTGGTTAGAATGGCTATCATCAATGAGACAAATAGTAACAAGTGTTAGAGAGGCTGTGGAGAAAAAAGAACCGTCATACACTGTTGGTGGGAATGCAGACTGGTGCAGCCATTATGGAAGGCAGTGTGGAGATTCCTCAGAAAATTAAGAATAGAATTACCATATGACCCAGCAATACCTCTCCTTTTGGGGTATACACCCCAAAAATCTGAAAGCATTTATTCATAAAGATATATGTACTCCAATGTTCATTGTAGCTTTGTATCCGTTGGCCAACACATGGAAACAACCAAAGTGTCCTTTGATAGATGATTCAATAAAGATTTTTTTCATTGTCATTAGGATTCAGTAGTTGATTATGATGTACCTGGGCATGGATTTATTTTATTGGTTTTGTTTGGGTTTTGCTAAGCTTCTTGAATCTTTAAGGTTATATATTTCACCAAATTTGAAGAAATAATGACTAAAAAACTTCCCGAATTTGTTTATTTTTACAACACACTCTTTCTCATATCATTCTGGAACTCTAACAACAGGAATGTTAGTTAGATGCTATGGTATTGTGACATATGACCTTGAGTCTTTCTTCATTTTTTTGTTCAGATCGGGCAATTTCTACTGATCTATCTTCAAATTCATGGACTCTCTCTTCTCTCATCTCATTCTCCCATTGTTCTAATTCAGTGAGATTTAAAATTTCAGTTATTGTATTTTTCTGTTCTTAAAATTTCATTTGATTCTTTTATATGATCCCATGGCTTTACTGACACTTTCTAGTTTTTCATTCATTTCAAAAGTATTCACCCTTATTTCTTGGAGTTTGGTGAATTAGAGCTGTTTTAAAGTTTTCATCTCCTAATTCAATATCTGTGTTATCTCAGACTTGGCTTCTGTTGATTACTGTTTTCTGAGTGAGATATTAAGGTTTCCCTCACTTTTTCTATGCCGAGTGATTTCAGATTGTATCCTGAACATTTTGAATGTTATGAACTCTGGATCTTGTTAACATCTTCTGGAGAATGTTGATTATTTTGTTTTAGTAGGCAGTCAACCCAGTTAGGGTTCAGGCCATGAGTTCTTACCCACATCCTGTATTTGTTCAGTTTTCAAAGCCTTTGCAGGGTGTTGTGCTCTGTCCCCACTTGCCCCATGCAGTAGCCAGTTTTGGGTGGTGATCTACCACAGAGTTCACATCTCAGTCTTTGGAATGTGGTTTAGGGTCAGATCCACACACGTGCAGCTCAGAATTGAGCCCAGAGTTTGATAAACAACTTAGTCATCTAACTTTCTTAAGCCTCTTCCTCATCATCATCTCTTCAACAATTTCTAGCTCTTAGGAACCCTTTCCTTTTCTTCTGTCTAGAAAGTCGTGGCTTGTTTCCTTGCTCTGCCACACACTTCCCACAATAGCACCTGTCTCTGGGGCCAAATAAGTAGAGGAAAAAGAGAGACAAAAGCAAGGTGATTTTTGCCTACACTTTTGGGACCACAGTTCGTCTGGTCAGAGAATAGAATTCTCCTCTCCATGAATTTCAGATGCCTGCCTAGCCACCACTTCTGCTTTGGGGTTGCCTGGAGGCCGGGGTGAGGAAGAATGGAGATGCCCAACAAAGAAAATCTCAGGGGTTCTCCTTAATGCTCTGTAACTGCTAGGAGCCTCCTTTGCTGCTCCTCACACCAGAAGTAGAGGTCTTCTCTTGTAGCTCTGTGTGTCCTGTCCATGCCTGGTGCACAGTTCTGTGAAGCCTATCCCGGGGGATGGCAGAGGGAGATGCCCCAGGAAACTCATTGCCAGTTGTATGGTACTTTGGATTTGGTTTCTTTCTCTGCTGTCATTTATTTTTCAGTCTCAGTGAGCTGCTCATGCATTCTGTCTGGGTTTTTAGTAGCATTCAGTGGATAGGACAGGGTAGATTGTGCTTATATCAACTTGAAGAGATCTAGAAGCCCTTGTGGTGTGTGTGTGTGTGTGTGTGTGTGTGTGTGTGTGTGTGTGTGTAACATAAAATGAGTGCTTCGCTATCTCCCACATATATGGAGAGAAGGCCAGGGAATTGACTGCCATTTAGCACCAACTATGTGCCAGGCTCTGAACTTTGGTGCACAGAAGCATTACTCTATAGGTCTGTGAGGAAAGTATAGTATTATGTTATGTTATGTTATGTTATGTTATGTTATGTTATGTTATGTTATGTTACGTTATGTTATGTTATATTATATTATACCTGGTATTATATTACATATTATGTTATAGTATATTATATAAGACCTAGTTTTATATTATAGTAAAATAAGACCAGATCGTATATTAATTTTTGCTCCAAATGATGCATTAGAGCTGATTGTACAGCTAGCTCTTATTTTTGGGGAAACACGGTACAAGTGGGGACAATTAGCTGAAGGTCATATAGATAATAAGTAGTAGACTGAGGATGTGTATCGTGGCCTATCTTAGAAAGATCCAGAAAATTCTATGAAAAGCAAAAGGCTCAAGGCTGACGTCCTGCTTCCCCTCTCTTGCAGGATGGATGAAGGAGATGCTGTCATCATGCACCCTGGGGCCCTCTGCATCATGGTGAGACTGCTGCCTCGGCTGTACCATGCCGATCACCCCCAGGTACCTGCTAATGAACACACATATTTGTCTTTTGCACATGACTGATCTTTGAAGCTCCTCTGGTCAGAGGCTAAGTTTTTCTTTCTACTTTTGCCCTCAGTCCTTCATTAGCAGAGCCATGCTTATGAAGTGCGTCCTGTTGGGGAGTGTCAATGTCTCTTAGACCCTTGACTAAATTCTGCCCACCTTCCAAGGTCATTCAAAACAGAGCACTTCTATTGGTGAAGTGATCTTCTAAAACAACAGCCAAACAAAAACCAACTGAAAATATTTAACCTTCATGAGGCAAATACCAAGGCTATGGACAGCCCTGAGAATTGCTGGGACTAGGAGTTCTTTGCTCTTCATGTATATCCATGGGTGCTCACCATGACCCTGACTTGGAGCTCTGTGCAAGGCATGCAGGGCTAACCAAGATGAGCACTGTCCATGGAGCCTGCCTCTGGTGGGGTCTGGCAGGTGGTTACGGTGCAGACAGATTGAATAAATAAGCTCACAAATAAATGTCCAATTACAAATTGTGACAAGTGGTGTTAAGGGGGAAAAACTAGGGTGCTGAGAGAAAATAATGGGAATCCAGGTGGAGGAAAGTCTTAATTAAGTCTAATTTAGATGAAGGGATGGAAGTTAGGGAAGCCATCTCTTAGATGGTGACATTTCAGCAGAGCCCTGAAAGATGAGGGACAGTTGACTAGGTGTGAAGGAGACTGCTGCAGGCAGCTGGGGCTGGGGTGCCGGGGGAGAGTGGGAAATGTGCAGGTTGGGGCAGACAGAGGAAGGCGAGCCCTGTATGGGGTGGGGTTTTATCCCTGGGGCAACAAGCCGCCTTTCTCAAGTGAGTGGAGGATGATACCATCAGGTTTTCGTGTAAAATAGATCTCTGGGTACTGCGTGGAGGATAGCTTTGGAATGAGGCTGTATGGGAGAGGTAAGGGGATAGCAGTCAGGAAGCCATGTCTACAGTCCAAGTGACACATGGTGGTAGCTTGATAAAGGTGTTTGTTAGAAAGAGTGAAGAGAAAGGAGTCAAGAGACGTATTCAGAGACAGAACCCCAGGACCCTGAGATGAGCGGGGTGCAATGAGTGGGCAAAGGGCAGATGCAAAGGTGACTCCCATTTTCTGACCTGGTAGAATTAAGGCTTCATTTCAGGGTGGCAGACTCTTATGGCTGACAACACTGAGCAACAGAGTGAGGCAAATCCTGAAAAAGTACTCTCAACTTGGAGAATAAGTACTGTGAAAGTTCAGAGAAAGAAACCAGAAGAGTTGAGGAAAACCTGGAAAATGCACACTTTAGATTTATCTACAGCAGAGGAAAGAAAATGAATTGAACTGAGCACCTACTATGTACCAGGCATAGCGCTGGGCATTTTCACCTTTATTTATCCTCCTGGTAGTTTCTTTGGGAGGATTATGGTCTTCACTTTAACCAGGGGGGATATGGAGGCTCAGATATTTTAAGTGACTTTTGAGGATTCCCAGTTGTGGGCTTGGTATTAAATGTGGTCCCACCGAGTGACAGTTCCTGGCCTTTTGCCTGCACAGCAGGGCTTCTGCAGAGAGAATGGGGGTGAGGAGGCATGGCTCTGGCTTTGCTTTGTCTGGAGTTAAAAAGGAGGTGATATGTTTTAGGAAGAAATGACAACTAGTGACATTATTAATCACAGCCTGGAAATGACACTGACCTAGTAAAAATATTGCAAACTTTCCGACATCAGTGAGGAAAGTGGAGTGAAGGAGAAAAAGCCTTGATTTGTAGGGAAGGGTACTTTTCTTTTTTTATTCAATTAAAAAAATCAATTCCAGTTGACATACAATATTAGTTTCAGGTGTACAACATAGTGATTAGATATTTATATAACTTATGAAGTGATCACCCCGATAAGTCTAGCACCCACCTGACCCGTACATAGGTATCACCATAGCGTTGACTATGTTTCCTATGCTGTACTTTACATCCCTATAACCGACAACTTGTGCTTCTTCATCCCTTCCCTCTTCTCACTCATCCCCCCAGAGAACTGTTTTCACTAAGGAAATTCTGTAGTGTTTGTTACAGGAGTGAAAAAAAGGACTCTCTAGGTTCCAGGTTTACATGTCCCTTTGTAACTAAATCCTTTTTCTGGTTCCTGTTCTTCTGCTAGAAAGTGATGATGAAGTGATGTTTCAAACCAATGAATAGGGATACATCTAATAGTGAAATGAATACACTCTATGTTTTTTGACATTTATGGAATACCAGGAGACAGGGACAAAATGGGTTAGAGTGCTCCTTTAGTTATCTGTTGCTATGTGACAGACCGCTGCCAAGTTAACAGTGCCCAGTCATTGTCATGTTTCTGTGGGTCAGGATTAGACAGGCACAGCAGGGACAGCTCGTTTCTGCTCCATGTGGTGTTGGCGGGGCTGGAGCATCAAAGTTGGCCTCTTTATTCATCGAGGGGGGACCTCACAAGGCTGCCCAACTGACGCGGTGCTCCTGGGCTGGCTCAAGTGGGTCAGATGTCTGGGGCCTTGTTGCGAGCTGTTGGTAGGATCTCGAGTTCTCCTCCATGGAGCCCTCTCCATCTGGCCTCTACCTGTGTCCCTCCAAGTGGATTCTTCAAAAGGCCACATAGTAGCTCAGGGCTCCCAGAGGCACAAAAGCAGTACATGCCAGGCCTTTTGAAGGCGTAGGCCTGGAGCAAGCCAGCATTGCTTCTACAGTGTTCTGTTGATCAGAGCAAGTCACAGGTTCAGGTGAGGCTCAATGGGAAGGGATGTTTGCCTCACCCACTAATGTGTGGGGTGCCATTGTGTACAGGAGAGAGGAGAGTGTTTGGGGACATCTGTAAAGACCAGCCACTGTATTTGTCTTAGGCATCCAACTGACGGATATAAATGTTTGATCCCTAACCAAATGTCTTCTAGTCATTTTGTTTTCTAAAGTCTGGGACCTTACTTTCTTTACCTTGGTATTGAAGACAGCGTCTGTCTGGAGCATATCAGAAATGAATACACATTCTTCTACGCCAGGAATGTTATTTCATCAACATTCATAACAGCTCGGGAAAGCACATGAGAATCTCCCCGTTTTGCAAGTGTTCGAGACTCAGGAAAGTTGTGTAACTTCCTAAGGCCCCGGGGCTGGTGAGGGGAGAGGTGAAACTCTCCCAGGCCCTAGGTCAACCTATGTTTGATGAAGGAGTCTCTCACCTTTGCAGCTCTTGCATGATGCAAGGTGGTGCAGTCTGGACACTGTATGGTTTTCCAGGTGCAGTCGCCCCATTGTGACAATGTCTGATTTCCCATATTTTGTACCATGCAATGGACTTGCAATGAGAACAACCAAGCCCATGGTTTGGGTGATCTTAGCAGCCAAACAGTTGCTCCTGAATACATTGTGCAAATTACACCGCAATGATGGCTGATGAAATGGTACATAGTAGACGGCTGCCTGTCCTTTGCTCTCCTAGTGCAGGGAAACTCTGGGTAAGCCTGACTTTCACAAAAACTCCATGAGCTGTCACATTAGTGTATGGGGAGGAACTTCTGCTCATCCTTGATGGTAACGAGCCAAATTAAATATGCAAATGAGAATCCCATTTGATAGGATACTTTTTCTCTATTCAGGTCACAATAAGTAATTTAGGAAAAGTCTAATTCTCCCTCACTATTTCTCAAACATGCAAATGAAACGTAGTGGTGCATTTTCTGGAATATTTTCTGCAGATGCCTAATCAGCAGTTCTTCAAAGTTGGATAATTATAGTAATTAATTTCTGAAAGGAGGGATGGAAAAACCTCATAACAACAAATAGAATAGTAAATCAAATGAGAAATGAGACCACACAATAAAATGCTGAAATGAAACTGACTGCAAGACTGCAGATTTCGGTGCAGAAAAGGGACCAGGAAGTTTCGGTAGATGGCACTGTTACTCACAAGATGGGATGTGAGTTCCCACACATCTCACCTTAGGTCTGCCCAATGGTTCCCGGCTTTCCCTGTGCTCTTACCCACTTTATATTTGTCAGATGCTCTTCCTACCTAAGGGGGAAAAACTGATGGCTTTCCAAGGTGCAGATACCATTTTGGGAGCAACAACTTAAATAACTACATATACGGGTTGTGGCCACATTAAACTTTCTCTGTTGACAAAGAAGAGGTGCTTTTTTCCTCTCCAAAATGCTAGCACTCGCGAGCTGCTCTTGGAAATAGATAATCCAGCTTTTTTCCCACCCTGTTGTGTCATTACCAGTATTACAATTGGACTGCGGGAATTTTACTGTGAATGACGTCCTAAGCACAAGGCAGAAATGGAGTTCAGCTGAAGTTCTCTTGAAGCTGAGTTGGCCCCAGTAACAAATACATTTGGGAACAAAGACATTTTCCCTGCCCGGCATGCTCAGGAGTCACGAGAGTCTTGCCATAAGGACGTGGCTGTGGGCGAGAATTCAGACCGGTAGTGGCAGGGCTTCTGGACCCACGCACCACTCCACTTGCCCCAGGAATGTGGAACTCAGCCTGTGTTGGAGGAAACATTGTGATGCGTTTGCATCTAGGAATCATTAGTAAGGTGTCACTGGGGATTCAAAGCCGAATGTCACAGGAACTCACAGTCTAACTTCGAGGGTGGGTAGGGAGAGAAGTGTAGAAGAGAGTAAGACAACATTCTGATGGCTGCAACAAAGGTTTATCCACAAGACCATGAGACAGAGGGGAGGGGTCACTGGAACTGAGCTTTAAAGAAAAGATGTGTCTATGCCAGATTAGATAGAGGAGGAAGGGAAGAGAAGCTCAGACCCAGAGAGAGGCAAAAAGAAAAAAAAAAAAGAAAAAAGAAAATGCCCATTTGGGGACTTTGGATAGTTCAGCAGGGCTAGGAGAGACCACTTGGGTACAAAAGCAGTGAGTGGCCTGAAAGGCTGGCTGAAGCCACATTATGAAGGGCCTCGAGTGCCCTGTGAAGAGGACGGGACTTTATTGGGTGACTACCCATCGTCTGTGTCATCATTGTCACCACCAGCACCAGCACCATGTTTAAGGAGCACCCACTGCGTGAAGGCAAAGCTCAGGCTCTGGAGAAAGCAGATGTTGGTCACATCTCAGCTCTGCCACTTAGCAGTCACAGAGCCATGGGACATTAGTTAACCTCTTTTATCCTTAACTTTCTTTGATGTAGTTGGGGATAACATGTTCTTTGGCATTACCTGGAGGAAGAAATGAAGCAGCGCATGCATGGTGAGCGCGATGAGCGGAACACATACGGCAGCACGGGCAGCCCTTGCTACATGCTCTAGCTGCTGCTGTCGTTGCCCCAAAACTCTACAAGCATGTTATTATTAAATCTTTATAACAGCCCTGCAAGGTGGATGTCACTATTCCCACTTAGCAGATGAGGACTTGAAACTTGTACAATTAAGTGACAGTTAATGGCATAGCTAGGTGGTGGCTCTCCCTGACGTGAGGCTCCTGGGCCTCCTGCCTCTGTGCCAAGTTGCCTTTCCTAAGGAAGTGGTAGCCACGAGAGGTCATTAGAAGAAACAGCATGATCGTTCTGACCTTGAGTCACTGTTGGGTGGTTCCAGATTCTATTGCCATGGAAACGTCCCACACAGTCTGATGGGATAGAAATAAGATCAGGCTGGGAGCCGCATTTGTCTCTCTAATCATTTGTCCCTCATTTAGAAAAGGGTGCCATTTTCTGGAATTTGCCTGTATTTCAAACACATTGAACTAATCACATGGGTTTCAAATAACTGAAATATCGACAGCGTGAATAGCTCTGGATAGCACTGTGTACCGGCAGGCTGTTTAAAAAGCGAGCCATTTCCTCCAACAAGGAAATAGGTAACGTAGGAGTCTTGCTTTGTTAAATTGTAGCACTTTAGAAATTCCAAATATGTTGAATTTCTAGGTCCCTCATGCTCTTTCTGAACCCCATCCCCCAAATATTTCTATTGTTCCTGAGTGGAAGATCTCAGATCCTAATCACACTCCAGGTGATGACTTCTTAGAAAAGCCTCTTAAATACAGCAAATAGAGATAATCTCGCATAGAGATAAGTGGGTCAGAAGCAAGCTACAATGGACATAGAATCGTGAAGTGGAAGTTTAAGTTGGAGAGGATAAGCTCGGGTCCAATTATCAGATGATCTTTCTGTTAGTCCTTTTTCTCATCGTTATTTCTATGATTTATATAGTCCACTTCCCTTTCTGCGTCTCAAATTCAGCTACTCAGATTTGGCCTAGGTCACAGGGATTGCAGACTCGAAGTCTTGGGGTCAGAGAGGTAAAGTAAATGCTTAAATCAAGCCAGGTGTCAACCACAGGGAATGGTGAGGCCGGTGGCTATAGGGAAGGGTGCCTGCTCTGCCTGAAGTGCTCACATCTAACTAGGGAGAAACGAAAGCAATGCCAGACGAAGCCCACCAAATAAAACACTTCTATAGACCATGAGTTGATGACCCTCATGAGATACTAAGTTGCCTTCCTTACGAATACACGATGCATTGTTAAAATCATGAGCTTTGGAGTAAGACCCGGGGTGGGTGCCAGTTCTGCCATTCATTAGCTATGTGACCCGAGGAGATTGATGTATCCTCTTCAAGTCTCAGTGTCTCATAATATTTTCCCATCGAGAAAAGGGGTGGAGAATATAACTGTAAAGTTCTTAGTACAGAACCTGGCCTACAGTGAGTGCTCATGTAGATGCTGGTATGATGACCCCCTACCATTCCCTTCCAGCCTTGGTACTCTGCGTCTCTAGGACTCGGATCATGATACATAAAATTTTGAAAATATCAAGTGAAAGATAATACATGTTAGGTACATTTCTGACTGGTATTATACTACTGATAAATCAATAACAGAATTGATATTGAATTATATGTTAATATCTACTTATGACTCAAAAGACTGGGATCCCCTCCTCTGCCTGTTCTGCATTTGATCAATGATCTGAGTGAAGCTTAAATGGTAGATAACAGAACGGAGCTGCAAAAGGTCTCTACCAGCTTAGGCAATGGATCAGAATCCACTGAGTCAAAATTCAGCAGAGATAATCATGGTTGTGCTCATGTCTTAATGTACACACACACACACACACACACACACACACACACACACACTGGATAAGGAATGACAGAAGACTGTGTATGAGAGTCCTTGGGGGTTTGGTGCAAGGTCAATAATAGTTCCAAGTGGGGTGAGGACACCATGATGGTGAATTTTATTTTTGGCCATATATATAGAAGTATAGTGCTCTGCCAAAGGGAGGTGATGATCCCACTGATCCCTCAACAAATCACCCCTGTGTTTGTCCAGATGTGGGAACTTAGTATGATGAGAGGCCTAATCTCAGGGTGTATAGTCTAAAGAGAGAAGACCCTGGGAGATTGAAAGCTGGGAAAATACTTGCTGGTTGACTGGTGGTAGAAGTAGACAATGAAAGAGAGATAAGGACCAGTTAGGTAAACAGTGAAAAATTTAGGCTCAATATAATGACACACTTGTTGAAACTGGATGGGCAGCTCTGGAGGTTGTGAGCAGCTCACACTGGGCGTTCCAAATGGGGTGTTAGGTTTGAGACGAAGAGAATCCCGCACATGAGCTTTGTGCCCCCTGTGATCCTGACTGGCTCTGAGAGCCTGAGGCTTGGGAATGTGGTCATTGGTGAGGTGCATCTTCTTAGACACCCACCTGGCTTCTCAAGATGGTGGGAACGGTCAAACACATTTATATGTGGCTCGTGACAAATACCATGTGTCAGTTCCTAAATTCAGGTAACCTCTGTGTGGGACAGGACCATGAGCACTTAGCTTTTTCTATAAGTTTTGAGGGGGTGGCCTAAGACAGTGCCCAATCCAGGGTGTCAGCAGTTTCAGTTGGCTCTGCCTGTGTTCAGTTCATGCTGATTCAATTCCCACAACATCCCTGACCTACAGGAGGCTGGAGGTACTGCTGCACACAGAACCTGCAAAGTAAAGGCAGCTCTGAAACCTGGAACCAGCAGGTGTTGTATAAGTCCGCACCTAGGGGCCTGAGGGCCAGCAACTGCCGCAATGCAGTGGCCTCTGGAGCGGACACCCTCGTTTGAACTCCTGTCCCTCCACTCACTGGGTAGCCTCAGAGAGCCATAATGTCTCTGAGCCTCGGTTCCCTCATCTGTAAAATGGGGTCATAATAGCCTCTCGAACATGATGCTTACCTGAGGGTTAAATGAGCTAGTGCACAAAAGCACTTAGAAGAAGCTTGCCAACAGGAAGCACACGGTGATGTTAGCTCCGCTCGCCAGTGATGGGGCCTGAGACAAGACAGGTGTGTGCTCTGCTCAGGTACTCAGCTGGCACAACACGCAGTGGCCATGCACACTGGCCACTCAGTTGGAAGGAATCTTATCGATGTTACATAAGAAAAGAAGACAGGAACTAAGAGGGGTTACTATCTCAGAAACTCTTGTATCCTATAAGAAAGAGTGCTTTCATGGGTGCTGTTACTGTTGACTCCCACACATAAATATAATGTGAGGTAGTTTCATTATTCCTATGTCAAAGCTAATGAAACGGAGTCTTAGGGAAAGTACCTAGCCCACGTTACCTATCAGGTAGTGTCAAACCAGCACAAGACTGTGCTCTTGGTACATGTCTGGGTGTCCTGTGCCCAGAACGTGAAGGAATGGTGACTGTTTACCTGGAAGCTCAGAAGCAACACACCAGGCTTTGAGCCATAGTCTGCTTGTGAATAGACCCCTCATTTCCACAAGAGACTGTGTTCTCTACAGTCTTGTGCAAGGAATCTCCTCCAGATAATCATGGATGGGAATCTGTTAACAACAACAACAAATCTGTTTAAAAAATATCTCTTAACAAAAGAGTTGTTTTGGCAGTTTACTTTGGCCCAAGCAGTAGGGACACCCAGAGTAAGTCAGTGCCCCTTTTACTGGGCACCCCGAGGATGCCCCAGCCATAGGTGGGAAGGGCTCTGGCTGCAGGGTGGTGCTGGGTCTCAGGGAGCTGTCCGTCGAGCTCTGCTGCTTACCTGATCCAGCCATCATGGGTGAGGGAATGTGTCCACGGTGATGGAAGCTCTTCATAGATGTGTCAGGTTCCGGGTGTGCAGGCACTGTCCTGGGGGATGTCTACAAGCTGATTTCCCTGGTGATGTTCTCATGCTCCATTTCAGGGCTGACCACAGGGGTGAATACGCCGGGCTGACCACTGCCCACAACCTCCAGCCTTTTCCTGCAAGGCCATGCTCACTCTCAACCCCTGGCCTTTGTACGTGCTGTCCCCTCTTCCAGAAAGACCAATTCCCCTGCTGGCCTGGCTCTCTCTTCATTATCCTTCAGCAGTTATTTGGCACTTACTCACCTTTTCTGACCACTTCATCAGCTCCCTGAGTTAGGTGCACTTCCTGTGTCCTAGAACACCTTGTCCCCTGGGGCTTGCACTTATTAGGCAGCTATTGTGTTTGAGGGACAGAGACAGGTGATAGGAAAACAAGGCTGAAGAGTTATCACCTCAGGCAGTAATGCACAGTGAAGTGGGGGCTGAGGAGGGCAGGGAAGGGACAGAGAGTAAGAGCGAGAGAGCGAGAGCAAGAGGAGAGAGAGAACGTACAAAGGAGCCTGTCAAAGTGTGGTATTTATAATGAAGTATGGACACAGTACTGGTTGGGAAAGAGAAGTTTCCTCAGATGAGAGGACATATGAATAGTCTTTTGAATAATAAATAGGAGCTCAACAAAAGGATGGGATTGGAAAGTGCTTTTCTAGCTTTGAGCATCAATCAAAAAGTGGTTTATTTAGCAAAGGGAGAGACTATTACTGGGGCTGGAGCACAGGGTGGACCAAAGGAGAGGATGGAAGTAAAACCAGGTAGAGACAAACACTTTGTAAATAGTGTAAGGTCCCTGGCTTCTGTCACCAGGAAGCACTGGCTATCATACGTATGTAATCTGTGAAAGAAGCAGAAGATTTAGAGCAGTTGGTCTCAGTTGCATACCTGTGCAAGTACAGCCAGGATTCCACGCCCTTGGTTGTGGCTTCCACAGACTTGATGGGATTTAGACCCTTCATGCACCGAAAGCAACATCGCAAACTCCCAGGCCTACAAGGCCATATGGGTATCGAAATATCAGGCTGTTTGGACTGTGGCAAAATGGAAAGTTTACACCCTTATAAAGAGAGAACTAAGCAAGCAAAGATAAAAACTGCAACAGCTTATTAAATAAAACACATCTGTGGGCCTATTTATCCCTGGCATCCCCTTAATAGTCTTTGATTGTAAAAGCTGAGGTCACTTACATTGCACCATCTCTCTTCCAAAATCATCAAATAAAGAATATGTCAACAAAATTGGAACAAGCGACTCAGACACATTTGAGGAGCTCAATAGAAGTCCCTAGTTCTTTTTAAGAGTCTGGGGGAAGCAGATGCGGATCATCGGATGGCTTGCATGTCTACGTCAGGGCACGGTGGTTAATGTCTAGGAGACACAACGTGAACTGATGCGTCCAAAGCCCATGCCACCCCCCCAGGACCCAGCCCTCACTGGGTGCTGGAACCATATTAGTATAAACCAAGAAGGAAAGTGGGGATGGGGGAGAGAAGAATAAACATCCATAGCTGGACAAGGATACATGTGAAGACACAGCCGTTAAGTGGAGAAAGCAGGAAATTCCTTCAGGCCACCCCACAAAATGCTCTGTGATAATTTGCCGTGGGGTCCAGCCCGGTGACCCTGCACACTCACCACTGAGTCCTAATTGAACCACCATCCCCTTTCCTGCGTTGGAAGTAATATGCGTTAGGAAAATCAATCCATTTGTAGGGGGAGAACCAGACTGGTTTCCTGCTACTGCTCATATTTTCACTAAAACCCCATTTTACTGGAATCAACATTGAAAAACAGCACATTTTATTCAAAACAAGGCAATATTGGTATTGACAGAGCTGCAGTGATAATGAGGACGATCAATTTTCCCTCCTCCATTATGGGGCATTGAGCAATTTTGGAGTAAACTTGTGGCATCATTAGGCAAGATCAGCATTTCTCCCTTTTGGAAACTTTTTGCTGTTTTTCTTTCTTTTTCCATGTTTCTGTATGTAGATTTTAAGTATGTCTGCTCCGGGGGGGGGGAGGGGGAAAGCAAAAACAAACAAATGGAAAAGAAAACCAGAAGTCCCCAAAGCAGTAAGTGAAGTGCTGGTATAAAAACTGGAGCTTGGAGACATTTCTTTTTAAATCTTATTCATAATACATTGCGATGTGATTTTTGCATCTTGTTTCATACAACTCTCCAACCCTACCCCTGAAGACTTCCCAACTCTCCCCACAAATTAAAAGACGCAGTTACCCAAATCCAAGTTCTGGGAGAGGGAAAGTTTGAGGCAAGAGGGTGGGAGCTCCTTTTCTGTTGTGAGAAGAATGGAGAAGGAAGGCAGAGAAGCAACCTCTGCGGGATGCAGGAAGGGACACTTTGAGCATCAGAAGAAAGCTCTGGGGAACAGAGTCAAGGATGTTGGGTAGATTTCCACATGGAAGAGCTCTTCAAAGTAAAAGTGATGGAACTGCTTGCTGCAAATGAGTCTTAGCATTTCTACCTCTGTTGCTGGTTCCCGTGGGCTACACATACGTCTCTACCAGCCCAGGCTGGCTGCGCAGACCGTACAGGGACAGGGAAGGACGTCATCTCCATCCATTCCGGCTGCTATAACAAGAGACCATGGAGTGGGTGGCTTATGAGCAACACACATTTATTTAGCACAGTTCGGCAGACTGGGAAGTCCAAGATCGTGGTGCTGGCAGACTCAGCGTCTGGTGAAAGACTGATGTCCCTCTTCTTACTGTGTCATCATAAGGCACAAGGGAGGAAGGAGGTCTCTGGGGTCTCTTTTAGAAGGGCTCTGATTCCACTCTTGAGGGCTCCCACCTTCATGATCTAATCACTTCCCAAAGGCCCCACCTCTAAATACCATCACACTGGGGGTTAGGTTTCAACATAGGAATTTTGGGGGAACACAAATATTCAGTCCTTTGCGGGGACCATCATCTCCAAGTGATTAGATCTCCTGTTGACATCAGTGGTGTTGCCAAAACAGTGACATTTCAGAATGGCAAAATCCTGCATGGGAGCAGTCCCCCTGGAAAACCATTTTTTTGTGGTTAAATTTTAAACTGAAATCAAATAGTCTAAAATTTTAAATCTGAAATATTACTGAAAGTATTATAAAGATGGGAATTGTACTGAATGCCATCAGTTTGAAGCAGGAGCTATGGGCGCCATGCTTCTGGAAGGAAGGTTGGAGGGCAGTAGGGTGAGCTGTTGTAACCCATTCATTTTTAAAAAAAATTTAGAAACTGGTGATCAACAGTGTAAGTATGTTTCACCATACAATTTAATCCTTGAAACATAAATACTACAAAACTGTGTTCATGGCTTGTAGAAGAATGTTATCTTACTAATTTCTGTACCTTAGTGATACAAACATTCTCTTGACTGTCTCTGGGCAGGGCTCCCCCAAATCACTGCACATGTGGGGAGGAGATAGATTGAGGTGATTCTCAGCCAGGATTTGCCCTAACTTGTGGCCTGGACAATTGACTTCTCTGGGCTCAGTTTCCTCATCTGTAAAATAGGGATAGTAATAGTACCTCCCTCATATGTTTCCTTATAGGGATTGCATAATCTATACATGTCAACATGCTTTGACTAGGGCCTGGCACATCCTGAACACCCAGGAAGGAGTCCCATCACAGGGTAAAATTTGGTCCCCAAAGTTGGTGCCAGGCCTCGGCTCTATTCTAACTCCAAGAGCTCCATGAAATTTGCGAGGGGTTGTGGGGAACTCCTGCCCTCCCAGACTGTGTAAATTTTCTGCTAGAACACTTCTGCCACTGGGCTGAGACTCTCTTCACCTCTCTCACCTTTAGTCTCTGATTCCCTTGAGAGCGGGGTATATTCACCTTGAAATGCCTAAAACTTTGCACACATCTGACACTGAAGAGGCAGTTAATACCTCTTTGTGGGAGAAGAAGAAAGAGAAGCAGGGAGGACTCCAAGAAAGCTTCATGGGGGCACATGTGGGTGACAGATGGTCTGAGACTCGATGGGACCAGAAGCCAGCCCTCATTAGGTAAAGATTATTCAAGAAGCGCCTTTGTGATTACTCCTGGCTTTACATGGTACACTAACCTAGATGCCATCTACACAATCATAGGTCTCTGAGATTTGACACACAGTGTCTGTGTGTCCAAATGTACTTAAAACAGAGAGCTGGACAATGGACAATTGGAAAATGGTGGGGAGGAAGATGACACCCAGCGGGTAAAGGGGCCATGTCAGCGAAGGCTTCCACAGGAGCAGTGGTCCTCTCTGGGAGGGGTTCAGTACGTGAGGGCTGAACCTCACAGAGGGCTGCGTGTGCCACAGCCAGGAGTGTGTGTGGGTTACTTCCCTGTGAAGTGTTAGGGGTACAAACTCAAAGACAGGTGTGCTAACTGAGTCAGCTGTGGGGGCAGCAGGGGGGGAATGTGGGACCCACTAGAGGGCACGCCACTGCTTAGCTCCAACTGCTTTTCAACACACGCAGGACTGCAAACCTCCCTGACCAGATCGTTCCATCTTTTGAGAGAGGCCGTAGATCTGGACTTTTACCTGAAATCTGGACTTTTACCTGAAATCTTCAGGCTTTTAAATTTTAGCAATTAATTCAGGAACTACTTAAACATCGTGTGGGTCAAATACCACCCACCTCTGGTTTCAGCTGTCTGCCTCCTCGGCAGCTGAGGCCAGCAGCACATGTCACCCTGTAGACTGGCCTCTGGGGCCTGAGCTTGTGTGTGAAGAGGGCCTGACTGGAGTGCAGGCTGTGGTGGGAGCAGCCTTCTGGCCCCACAACCGACTCGGGGCCTGACCGGAGCCTATCAAAATTGCCCACAAAATGTTTTGACCTCAGGGACTCATGGTTGGCTCTGGTTACCTTTCAGCTTTCCGAGGAGATCCAGTGTTCCATGGCCAGTCACATCCAGTCCCTGGTGAAATCGGAGAAGAACCGTCAGGTCATGTGTGAGGCAGGGATGCTCAGGACCCTCGTGACCTCCTGCCACCACATCTTCACCACGAGTAGCAGCAGCAGGCCTCTGCACTCAGGCCTCATCAGGATTTTTGAAAAGCTTGCTTCTCAAGCCATTGAACCAGATGTGCTAAGGTACCATGTGCTGCATGTGAAACACTGCTGAGCCCCTGATAGCTGTGCTCGCACACAGTAGGCAGGAGGAGTGCATAGGAACAGGTGTCCCCATGCTCCTCTGCCACCGTGGGGCATGTCCCTTCCTGGCACTGGACACCGGAAGTCCGGGGAGGAGCCGTGGGACTGTTGGAGTGGTGTGGAGCTCACAAGGCAGAGGCCCTCCCATGAGCTGATGGTCTCAGGGAGAGGGTACGATAGTCAAAGGGTCCTGTGACAATACAGAATAGCTGTGTAGGGACACTCAGTGGAGAGTGCTGGGGCAACACAGAGCTGGGAGAACCACAGTTGGGAGAATGGGTGTAAAGAGGCGGGGCTTCAAGGAAGCCAGCCTGGTGAACCTGAGGCCTGTGCAGCCGTTCAGCAGCCCAGGAGACGAGGGAGCCCGGCAGACGAAGACGCTCTGCTGAGAGGGGTGGGGGCTGAGGGCCTGATTGTGCCCAGCGGCTAACCTGCAGGGAGCTTGGCTGGTGTGAGGGGCAGTGGCAGGGACTCCTGACGAGGAGGGGCTCAGAGGCAGTGCCATCATCATCTGTAGGGGCCTTCATGGCAGCCCCTCCATGAAGCCACATGTTTACCGGAGAGCTACAGCAGGGCGGGAAGAGGCACAGGGCAGAGCAGACACAGAAGACAAAAAGACAGGAAAGAAAGGCTGCAGGATGGCCCCCAGTCTCACCCCCCCATCATGGGGTAGGGAGGGTGGTGCCTGAGGGTCACAGGCCTGCCAGGCCTCTGCTGACACACAGTACCAAATGTGGAGGGTTCAGAAGGTAACGCCTTCAACAAACAGGCCTGGGACCCAGGGGTCAGGCCCGCCTCTTTCACCCTCCGTACATGCAAGCTGCCAGACAAGGCCACCGTTCTTCATTCGGCTGCTTAGTAAAGTTTGTTAGAAACTTATAAACGATGCATGACAGAATTATTTTCCAACGTATTCCTTTTCTGTTTAAGGTCCAATTTGAGCTCCTAGCTGGTCACTGGTTAAGTCAAAAGCACCTGAAAAGTCAAAACTCACAAGCTGTCCGATCTGGGAGCTAGAGGGATGGCCTTTGTGCATGACTTGAAGAGTTTCTAGGCAGGGAGAGAAAAGCTTGGAGGGAGAACCAGGGAGCACTGAGGTCTAGGACAGTACTCGATGAAGCTGGAGAAAACGTCTGCCCACATAATGTCTTCATTTGGTTCTCTTATATGTTATGATACTTAGACAGTTCTTAGGTCTTGGAACTCCCCCACGTCCGTCGGCTGCAAGGACGTCTCCTGTGCGTGGAGGGGACTCTGGATGCTCAGGTGAGGACAGAGGAAACCACAGGGACAGGTTAACGGGGATTAAAGGACTGTGTGCTCCTTGTGAGGGCTTATTTACAACAGATGGGAAGCAGACAGATTTAAAAACTGGTTTGCCCAACGCTCACTGGAGCAAATGAGGAAAAGTCAAGGGGCTGGTGGTCCTGAGGAGAGGCCAGATCTGAAAGGAGAGGGACAACCCTTACCTCATATGAGACAGGGGATGCTAAGCACATTCATGATCCCTCTGGGCCCCGATCGCAGAAACAGTGATAGGGTCACGACACAGCTGGAGTTCCCGGAGCTGCACCTGGATGGAGGTGCCCAGGGGCGGCTTTCTGTGCAGCTCCCAACTCAGGGGAGTTAGGGGTCAGGAGGTCAAAGCATGGGTGGATTCCTTAGTGTCAGGCCTGGTACCTTGGAGAATGCTGGTCCAGGGAACCAGCTGGGAGAAAAGGAAGCTGTGGATGTACTGAACGTAAGGTCACACAGGACGTCAAGGAGAGGAGGCCCAGCTCGAAAGCAAGACAGAGTCGGGCTTGGGCTGGGAGCTGTAGGTGGGAGAGAAGAGCTTCAAGGAGACAGGCTATTGTGAAAGAGTGTGTGAGGTGGGTGAGCCAGCCCTAAGCCTCAGAGAGTGACTGCCAGTGAGGCAAGCCAAGGACAGCCACAGAAAGAGGGGGCATGATGGAATTAAAGGGAGAAGTTTCTAGGAGGAGCAGGTTGCACCATGGTTCACCATTATCAAAATCAGCAGGGAGTCCAGATGGGCAGGCCCAGGAAAGCCATCCTCACAGTGGTCAGGATGCATGGCAACTCTGCAGAGCCCTCCTTCGAGGAGACTGTGGCAGAAATGGCAGGGCTATTGTCAGAAGAAAGGGGAGAATACTTCGAGCAAAGACGTATCTCTTCTCTTTCTTGCTATCTTAGGGTCACAGGCAGGGGTACTAGTGACTGTTGAGAGTCCTGCAAGAGCCATCCAGGATGCCAGCCCATGCCCGGCAGTCACACAGACCCTCAGGCCCTCGGGGCCGTCCCAGGGCTCCACCGCCGCCCTTCCAATGGCACTGAGCCTCATCTCCATGACCTCCCCACGCAACCTGCAACCTCAGAGGGCTGCCTTGGCTCCATCGTTCGTGGAATTTGACATGTCTGTGGAAGGTTATGGGTATGACAGACTTTTGTATATTTGAAATATGCTTTATTAATTTCCTAGTGTCTGATTATAAATGAATTATAATATTGATTACAAAATTATAGTTCCCATCAGCTCCCACCACTCAGTAGTAGACTGTGTCTGGGTCACGGACACCACATCTACTCAGTGGCTTTTTAGGGGCAGCGTCCCCAGCTGTGTAGGGCCAGGACCTTCTCCTCCCCCTGGCATGTCTGCATTCTAGAATGTTCTCTCCTCCAGCCTTCAGGTGGATTCCTTCTCTTAGGGCCATGGTACCAGCATCAGCTGCTTTCTGTCCTTGGGGGCCTCATGGTCTAAGAGCGAGTGAGGCCCCTACAGAAGGACAGAGGGCAGTTGTCACAGCAGAGGCTGGAGTGCAGGCCAATGATCTGAGACCCTTTCCTTTTTCCAGCTGTTTGTTTATTCCGACCCTGTCTACAGTTATGGGAACCAGCACCGAGTACTCAGTCTCCGGAGGGATTGGGGCAGGTAGGTGCTTCCCTGGGCTAGCTTGCTGAGCTCTCCTCATTCTGCCTGGGGACTAAGTCCTTAGAGAGCCTTGATTTCAGATTTCCACTGGGCATTTCAAGAAAGCTGAGTCTTCCTCTTGGTCCTGTGTATCTGTAGATGAGCCATCCTTCCAGTTTGTCATGCCTCTCTCCGGGCAGGGCTGTCCTGCTCATTGTGTGTCCCAAGAGCCCAGCCCATGGCTCTGTGTATAAAGGGGGCTTAGTGAGTACTGATGGGCTCAGTGGGTGACCGGGCAGCTGAACCTGAGTTTGATTCATTTTGTCGGTGACTGACAAATCCTGAAATGGACACCTCGCCCCTAGAGAGGAATATGAGTTCCATGTTGATGACTTCCAGGAACAAGCCCGTCCTTGGCTTGTGTGGGGATTGACTTGGGCCTTGGTGTGCTTTGCACAGTGATGTGCTCTGCTGAAAGCCAGGCACCCTCTGTTAGGGGAACTGGGCCTGGGTTTCGTGTGAGAGTGGGTGCTCAGGAGCCATTGCATTCATGGCCTGTCAGAGTGGGGCACCAAGGCTGATTCTGCTCACTCAGTGAGGAGGGCAGGCCTCACTGGTACTGCCAACCCTGTTCCGAGGTGGGTGGGCATGGGCTTCCCTAGAATGGAGCCACCCCATGCAGGTGTCAGCTGGGAGAGGCCAGTGCCCTCCATCCCACGTAGCACACTGCCCACCTTTAGACAGGTGACTAGTGGGCCAAATGATGATGGATGTCAGGGTGTGACCCCCACCTTGTCTCCTTGGCAAGGCAGCATGGAATAATAGGTGGGACAGGATTGCAGAGAGGCTTTGAGGATCTAGGCTGAAGTCCTGGTGGGAATTTGACTTATTCCTGAGAGAATGAATAAGGAGACAAGAACATCCTGCTGAGTGGGGTGGAGGAAAAGCAGGCATGAGTCAGGTGAGGCACAGCGGCTGGCTAAAGCCTAAGGGTATGCTTCTGTTCTGACCCCAGGTGCTGCCAGGTCCTTCCCTCCCCCCGGGGGCTTGACCTTCTCCTGCTGGTTCCTGATCAGCAGACACAGCACTGTCACCGAGGGCCACCCACTGCACTTCCTGACCCTGGTGCGCCACCTGGCCAGGACCGAGCAGCCCTTTGTCTGCTTCTCAGTCAGCCTCTGCCTGGAGGACCTCTCCTTGATTGTGTCTACGGAAGAGAAAGAGTTTCAGCCCCTGGGTAAGGTGTTGGAGGCCAAAGTTGGTTTTGTTCACACTTGGGGGGAATGGGGCTAAGTCAGCAGCTCTTGGCGCCAGGTCCTGGGAGTCCAACCCTCTTTAGCATGCTGAGGCTGTCCTGGGTCTGCCATTTGGAGCTCAGCCTGGATCTCCAGGTTCACCCACCTGTGATAGCCCGAAGTGGCCCAGCATGTCCTGGCCACACCTGCTGTTCTCCTGTGCCCTGAGAGTGTCATTGTGAAATACCTGGAAGGCCCAAAGGGTGGCTTGGCATCCTCGACACACAGCATAACTGTCCTTTCCCTGCCACCTCTCAGGACTTCGCCAGGAAATGTGCATCACTGTGGTGGCACTCTGGTGTGGGCTAGACCTGGAGCCGACTCCTGGGTTTGTGCCCTGGCTGCATGAACTTGGGCAAGTCTCTGTGCCTCTCTGTGCCTTGGGATGGCAAAATGGGAATTGTGATAGCACCTATCTCACACGGTTTCCATGAATATGAAATGAGCTAATATTTATAACAGTCCTTAAAACACTGTCTGGCATAAAGCAAGACCTCAGTAATGATAGCTGCTGGTATTATTGTTTTATGAGAGGGGGCATGGCCATGGCTCTTTGGCCCAAGGCTCCTTTCTTTCTTTGTGTGTGTGTGCGTTCTGAGGGGACATCTGCTGTATTTGAATTCTTTTTTTTTAATTTTTTTTCTTTTATTTATTTATTTTTTAATTTTAATTTATTAGTTTCAGGTGTACAAGACAAGGTAATACTTAGACGTTCACCATTTACATCCCTCACACTGTGAACCCCCCTCCCCCCATCCACTATCCCTCCGACCTCACACTGAGCCATCACATTATATATATAAAATTATAGTTGGCATTCATTATTGTTTAGCTTCTGGTGTACGATGCCATGATCAGGCATCCACAGTATCCCTGAGGTGGTCTCCCAAATAGGACGCATGTCCATCAGATACCCAACAAAATCTTTACAACATTATTGATTACGTTCCCCAAATTAATTTTCAAAAAACCCTGAGGCCATCTTGTGGTTGGTTACCAGCTGCTTCCTAATCCCTTCACCTTTCCCCTTATCCCCACCCCCCCCCCACCCAATTAACAACTCTCGGTTTTTTCTTTGTGTCCCCAAAACTGTTTCTGATTAGTTCATTCACATATTCTTTTCTTTAGATTCCGCATATAAGTGAGATCATATGGTACTTGTCTTTCTCTTTCTGACTTATTTCACTTAACATAATGTTCTCTAGATCCATCCATGTTGCTGCAAATGATAAGATTTCTTTCTTCTTTATGGCTGCGTAATACTCCATTGTATAAATGTACCACAGTTTCTTAATCCAGTCATCTACCGATGGGCATTTCGGTTGTTTCCATATCTTGGCTATTGTGTAAAGTGCTGCAATAAACATAGGAGTGCATACTGATTTTTGAATTGGAGTTTTGGATTTCTCCGGGTAGATGCCTAGGAGTGGAATTACTGGATCATAGGGTAGTTCCATTTTCAGATTCCTGAGATACCTCCATACTGTTTTCCATAGTGGCTGCACTCATCTGCAATCCCACCAACAGTGCACTAGCGTTCCCTTTTCTCCACATCCGCGCCAGCATTTGTTGTTTGTTGATTTATTGATGATAGCCATTTTGACTGGAGTGAGGTGGAAACCATCAATAAAACAAAAAGGGATCCTACTGAATGGGAAAAGATATTTGCCACTGATATGTCTGATAAGGGATTAATATCACAAATCTATTAAAAAACTCACTCAACTCAACTCCAAAAAAACAAACAACCCAATTAAAAAATGGGCAGAGGACTTGAAGAGACATTTTTCTAAAAAGGACATACAGATGGCCAACAGACATATGAAGAAATGCTCAACCTCACTAACCATCAGAGAAATGCAAATAAAAACCACAATGAGATACCAAGTATCCTTTCCTGTTCTGCTGGGTTGCTGTGGCATGAAGCCGCCTTTGAGATATGGTGTTTGTTCTCTTTCCTAGATGTCATGGAACCTGAGGATGACTCTGAGCCTTCTGCAGGACGCCAGCTTCGGGTCAGGTGTGGCCAACTGCTGGCTTGTGGTCAGTGGCATCATCTGGCTGTGGTTGTCACCAAGGAAATGAAAAAGAATTGTAATGTTTCTACATACCTGGATGGACAGGTCATTGGCTCAGCCAAGGTGAGATGGTTCCCTCAGTGGCCTTTGCCCATGGCCATTCTTCCCAGCTACACCACCCTGGGTGGCCTCAGTTTAGTTCTTGGTTTGCTTTTGCCAATGAAATCCCCTTGCTGTCCAGAACACTTGGCTGAGCTCAGGCATAAAAGGACATCTTTAGAAAAAGGAATAAATGTCACACAACTAGGGCAGAAGTTAAAACATGGAAATAAGAATACTCATGACACTTATGACTGTACGAATGGCCATAAGAAAATATAAATGTCAGAGTGAACAAAGTATTCCCCAGGTAGGTCTGAATGGGGTTGGCTAAGGTTCTGCTTTTCTAAGAGGCTTCCTGCTGAGTTTAATGTAGCTGATCTGTACACTAAGTTCAGAGCAAGACACTAGAGTTTGCAAAGGGACCAACACATCTTGCCAGATTTCAAGCAAGAATGGTGAGGAAAGGATGGTCCCCTGCTTAGAGAAGGCAATGGAATGAGAAGAAATAGTTGGACAAAGCATCATGGAGAGACACCTGAGGTCCTGAGGGATAAGGGAGAGAAAGCTGGGAGATGACGGCTCTGCTCCAGCAGCGACTGTCAGAGGTCCCTGAAGAAACCAGAGAAGGAAGGGCCCAGAAGACCAAGACCACAGGGGGCAGTCTGGAAGAGCATCTTACACGAGGCTGCACTCTAGAATCACCTCGGAAGTCTTTCAAGTTTTCGTGCACAGACTGCACCCCACGTCAATTATAGCAGAACGTCTGAGGGTGGGGTAATTTATTAATGATGTCGAAATTTCCCCCGGTGATTCTAACGTGCAGCCAGAATGGAAAATCTTACCTTAATAGGGTTTCTCAATTTTAACAGTATTGACATTTGGGGGTAGATAATTTTGTTGTGGGGGCCTATTTCATGTAGAAGAGGACATTTAGCAATATTTGTGCCTCCTCCATCAAAATGCCATATCGTTCCCCTCTTCCCATTTGGGACACCAAAAATTATCTCCAGACATTTCCAAATTTACCCTGGGGGGAAAAATCACCCAGGTTGAGAATCATTAGGTTAGAACAACCTAAATTCTTTAGAACACCTAAAAATGAATTTGATGTTATCTTTTGGTAAAATTGTCATAAAAGAGGCACTGGTAACCAGAAAGACTTGTTAGGAGCATAAGAAAAGCAGGTCCTCTAACACATAAAGTTAACGTTTTTTCTCCAGTCATTAATAATACTAGTTCCTCCTCCCTCCCTCCCTCCCTCCCTCCCTCCCTCCCTCCCTCCCTCCCTCCCTCCCTCCCCCAGTTCCTCCCTCCCTCCTTCTCTTTCTCATTAAATATTTGTTGAGCACCTACTATGTGGTAGGTACTATTTTGGGTGTTGGGAATTGTTCACGCCCACCAGCCAAATACTTCCAGGAGTATGGATATAGTACAGAACAAAAGTTAGATTTATTAAGCTTGCTGTAGCAAGAGACTCCGTACTCCATGGGGCAACAAGGACTTAAGAGGGGCTTCTATAGGATTTGGGCTTATCTTAGCTGATTTTGGAAAGGGTTCAAAGAAGTAAAGTCAGTCTGTTCTGAATTGGATGCTGCCAGAATGAGAGGCAATTTGCTGTCTGTGTATGTTTAGAATTTCTACCCAGGAAGTAGGAACAATGGAGCAGGGCTAGAGTTGTCACTGGAGAAGAAGAAATAGTTACTCACATTAGCCAGGATGGGAAGTGTAGTCCCCTTCGTGGTCTCAGTGTCTTTGTTTTATCTGTTCAGGTATGCTTACAGATGGGCTTTCAAAAAATCTTTTTTCACAGATATGTTGTTATTCTGTCTTGTTTCACAGAATAGGTTGGTATTCTGTGAAATAGTACACGCATCTTGAGGCTAAGAGACATGTCCTATTGATATCTGGATCTCGCTTGCATCTAGCCAGGGCCTCACAACTAGTAAGCGTGCAATAAGCTCTTGGTGAATTGCATTAAAATTACAGCCACAAAGAGTAACATGGACTGGGTGATAGCGTAGTTGAGTGAATTGGTACATGAAGGAACTTCTGAGCTCACAGGATCCGTGCAACGAGTCAGTCAGCGGGGAAGTTGGGAGTGGGGTGATATCATAGGATATGCCAAATATGCCAAAATATGCCGTGGAGAATGGCCAAGGGCCAAGGCTGACAGAACTGACTTTCCAAGATGATCTCAACAAGTTGGTTCAGGGTCAGTAAGTGGGCTGCACAGACAGGCCTGTGTTTAGATGCAGACATCCGGGCCACGACCAAGATGGGACAGCTTATGTTGGGGACAACGCAGCTTAACAATTGTTCTCAAATGTCAGAGACTTTGTTTTTATTTCCAAGGGAAGATAAGTTACATTTAGAAAGGTGGGGATTATTGTAACATTCCGAATTGAACAAAATGATGTGAGGGTAATTTGAAACACATTAAGTTTATAAATCAATCTAAATTGTATGGTGAATGCAGTAGGAATTTGGGAAGAAAGGGGGCAAGCTGGATCGGAGGGGTGGGGCAGAGCTTCGGAGAGAGAGAAGTCTCTGCCTGGGAGAATGGCAGAAGGCAACAAGCACTGTGGGCTGTGGTCCAGGCAGGACTGGTGTTTGAAAGCTTGCTTTGTTTTTATTTGAAAATCTCATTTAATTGGTAGGGAAAAAATATTTCTGAAATCATCTGAGCTCTCACTGAGAAAATATGTGTTTATATACATATTAATGTCTATAGTGATTTTATAGTCTTTATAAAAATAATATAAACATATTTTGAAATAACTGAAAAATAGAGAAAAGTAGAAAAATGATCACATTCCATCTTACCATAGTTTGTAGTTTCTGTCAGATTTTTTTCCCTTTAAGAAAAGTAGTTGTGACTTCATTGTACAGAAAATGTATACTACTTAGTTAACTTATACTATTATTTTAAAAAATTGTCCACACAGGCTTTGAAATTATCAATTTTTAGTTGTGAAAATCTCTTAACTATTTCTCTTTTATTTTACTGAAATTTTTGTTCAGATAATTGTAGGTTAAAATGTAGTTATAAGAAACAAAAGAGAGTAATCTTGTATAATTTCCCCCAGTTTTCCCCAATGGTAACATCTTACAAAACTATAGAACAATATCACAACCAAAATATTGACATAGGTATAATCTACCAATTTATTCAAATTTCCCAGTTTTACTTGTGTTTGTGTGTGTATTTAGTTTCACACAATTTTATCATATGCATAGTTTCCTGCATCCACAACTACTGCCAAGAAACAGAATGTTCCATCATAAGTATCCCTTGCGTTGCCTTTTCAAAAAAGATGTAACTATAGCCACCTTCCACCCACACCCCCTCACCCATCCCCCTCCCTAATCTTGGCAACCAGCAATCTAAACTTTTGTCATTTTACAGTGTTATAGCTATAGAATCATACAGTATATGATCTTTTAGGATTAGCTTTTTCGTTCAGCATAATTCTCTAGAAATCCATCCAAGTTGTCTCATGTGTCAATAGTTTATTTCTTTTTATTGCTGAGTAGTATTTCATGGTATGAATACCTAACCACTGAAGGACATCTAGGTTGTTTCCAGTTTTGGGCTACGGCAAATAAAGTTGCTATGAACATTTATGTATAGGTTTTTGTGTGTATGCCTAAGTCTTTATTTCCCTGAAGGTCCAGTTGCTGGGTCCTACTATAGTTACAGGTTTAAGAACTTCCAAATTATTTTCCAGAGTGACTATATCATTTTACATTTCCACCAGCAATGAGTGAGTGATCCAGCTTCTCTTCATTTGGTGTTGTCACTAGTTTTTAATTAGCCTTTCTGATAGGTATAGTGATACCTAGTGTTTTCAATTTGCATTTCCTTAATGGCTCATGAGACTGAACATTTTCTCATGGGCTTATTTGCCATCTTTATATCTTCTTCAGTGATGTCTGTTCCTGTCTTTGCCCATTTTCTAATGGGATTGTCTATTTTTTCTATTAGGTTTTAAGGGTTTTTCTATATATTCTACATACTAGTTCTTTGTCAAATATGTAATTTGCAAATAATTTTTCCTAATCTATAGCTTGTTTTTTTATCCTGCCTCACATCGGATTTTGCAGTCCCAAAGTTTCATTTTGATGAAGTATAACTTATCAGTTTTTTCTCTTATGGGTAATGCTTTCAGTTTCTAGTCTAAGAATTTGCCTAGTCCTAGATCCTGAAGATTTTCTCCTATGCTTTAAAAATTTTTTTTTCTAGTTTTAAATTTCACATTTGAGTTTGTGATCAGTTATGCATCAAATTTTGCTGAAAGTGTGAGGTTTAGGTCACAGTTTATTTTTTTGCCTGTGACTGTCCATTTGCTTCTTCACCACTGTGAGAGACACTATCCTTCCTCCGTTGAATTGCTGTTCAACCTTTGTCAAACATCCGTTGGGCATATTTGTATAAGTTTATCTCCTGATTCCCTCTTTTCTTTCAGTGTTTTTTATCTATATAAAAAACAATATATATATATATATTGTTTTGTGATATAACAATATCACACTTTCTTAATTATTGTAGCTATATAGTACACCTTGATATTGGGTAGAGTGGTACCTCCCACTTAATTTTTCTTTTACAAAAACAAAAACAAAATTGAGCAATTTGTTAAGATACTTGTTTAAGCTATTCTAGGGCCTGTGTCTCCCCTTGTACGTTTTAGAATTAGTTTGCTTGTCTGCAAAAACCATCTGAGATTTTGATAGGAATTGCATTAAACCTATAGATCATTTTAGAGAGAAACGACAGCGTTAACTATGTTGAGAAATGATGTCTTTACTATCCAGGAACATTGTAGTTCTCTTCATTTATATAAGTCTTCTTTGAGTTCTTTTATCATCCTTTTGGAATTTTCAGTATATAGATCTTATACATGTTTTATTATTTCACTTTCTTTTGAGAAATTGTAAATGATAGTGTTTTTAATTTTAGTTTTTGCATGTTCATTGTTAGTCTACAGAATGCAATTAATTTCGGTGTGTTGCTCATATATCCTGTGACCTTACTAGTTCTAGGAGTGTGTGTGTGTGTGTGTGTGTGTGTGTGTGTGTGTGTGTGTTAGATTCCTTGGAATTTTCTTCATGGACATGTCATTTGCAAATAGAGTTTTATTTCTTTCCTTCGAATCTGTATGTTTGTCATTATTTTTAGCACTTAAAAATTAATATACCAATACTAGACATTTAGGTTCTTAGAGGAATACCTGAGACAAACATTGGCTCTCAATATTTCTTTTCAAATTTGTTTCCAAAGGCACAATGTCACTTTTATACCCCCACCAGCATTTTATAAACTGTTTTGCTGCACTGTTTCTCAGCTTTAAGAGTTATGTTTTTAATGTTTTATATAAAATACTTTTTTACTTTGAGAGAAGAAAAAGGTACATCATTTTATATCCATATGTATTTATTTAATTAATTCTGAAGTTAACCACCTCCCATCCTTTTCATTTTAACAGATGCTGTACATGCAGGCCTTGCCAGGACCTTTCCTCTCAATGGATCCATCATCATTTGTGGATGTTTATGGATATATTGCTACGCCTCGGATTTGGAAACAAAAGTCATCATTAATATGGCGTCTTGGCCCTACATACCTCTTCGAAGAAGCCATCTCAGTGGAAACTCTGGAAGTTATTAACAAACTTGGCCCAAGATACTGTGGAAATTTCCAAGCTGTGTATGCCCAAGGTATGGAGTGTTTTGATTTATAGTAATCTTGCTGATATTATTTAAAAATAGGCACACATTTATTTATAAAGAATAAACTCAGCATGGGTCAGTCCTCAGGGAAGACCTCTGTAATTGGATCCTCATATATTTACAACTCTACAGAATATGTCACAAGAAAGGAAATGACAGTTTCCTTCATATTTCAACTCCAAAGCTCATAATGGAGGAGAGTGGGTGGGTCATACCATCAGCAAAGAAAGAGAAGAGAATGAGATAAGTAAGTTGCATTCCTTTTAATGAAGAAGCTTTTTAACTAAAGCATAATGTTGTCTTCAATTATTAAACAGGCAGACAAAACCTCCACATTTTTATTATTGATTGCTGGCTGTTCAAGCAGGGAGCGCTGTTCTCTGTGCTCTGTCAAGTCCAGGGGGTCAACTCCCATCTGGGAAGAACAATAAATGACTCTACGTACAGAAGTCTTGTGCGTGGTGGAGAACAACTAAGCGCTGGGGCGTGCTTTTGTCTCTAGGCCCCACGTCTTCCTCAAACTTCGTTTCCTCTGGCAAATGGCTTGGGCCAGAGCAATGTGTGAGCCAAAGTTTCTCTCCATTCTTACCATGCTTCGCAAGTCACACATGTGGCTCTCCTTGATGCAGGGATCAGGGCGCTAATTCCAAGTGGGATGTGCAGCTCGCTGAATATCTTCGGACTTTCAGACAAACCTATTTCCTTTTTTGTAAGTCAGCTTTCTTATCACTTAGCATTTGGGTTTCAGGACTAGATAGATGTTTCAAGCTTAGTAATTTTACACCTGGAATGCCTTTATTTTATCGTACAGTTAATATCGTGAGATTGCTCCACAATTTTTTATACATGTCAGGAGCACAGGTAAGGGCACAACATGAGACATATGAACACACAACATGGGAACATACAACGTAACAACAATTGACAGCATACAAATATAAAACATAATGAGATACAAGCCTGCTCTCAATAATTACTTTTCCATGTAGCTGTACGTATTTACTCTTGTGAGGATTCAGATCCTTCACTATAAAGTGAGAGTGGAAGTGATTAAAGATATGCTATTTTAGGAGAGGAACCTGGTGCAGAAGCGGTGTCCCTGGTTGCAGAGGAAAGGGTTGCCTTTGGCTTTCACGTTGCCAGCTCCTCCACCACGAGTGTTGCGAACATCAGAAACATGTACAATGAGGTGGACAGCCGCCTGATTGCCAAAGAGGTACGCCTTCTAATCTCACTTATGCCCCCTTTTGGAATCCCGATTCCATGGCTTGTTTCAGCTTTCAATGATTAAGTGAACATTACTTCCTGTTTGCATGTGTACAGACAGATATACACAAGAGTGCTTCCCACTCATTTGTTAAAGCATTCTGACTCCCCATCTATACGCTTCCCTCAAGACTAAGCATTTTATTTGTAATTGCTCAGAGAAAAACGTAGGTGCTCTTCATTCTTCACAGCAGAGCAAGAACAAATTAAATATTGAAAACCTTCGTGACACTGAGAACTTAGTGGAGCTTCCTTTTCTGGGTGCTACCGATACCCTCCACCCATACACATGCAACACACACTGCAGTGTTCTGTGAATTGCTCTTTATTTTAAATAACAAATTTGCAAAAGAGCAAACATATGTTTCTAGACGACGAAGCCATTAGATTTACTATTTCCTAATTCCTGCGTAAAGAGCTCTTTGGCTCACTGCTGATAAGTTTGGGCTGGTGTGTTATATTCTCTCCACCTTCACAGACAGAGGGCCCCCTCCCTTTGCTGTGGAGGAGGGGTCAGGGATTAGGTCCTATTGAGCACCAAAGAAGTGTCTGACCAGCAGAGTTTCTTCTGATGGAGGAGGCCAGGATTCCTGTTTCTTGCTCTCTGAAACCAGTAAGGCTGGGGCTTACAGAGGAGGGACGACCCTAGCCTGGGAAGCAGGCGACCCTGGCCTTCATGGCACTGTTTCACCTCTACGTCCCCTAGGGTCCTTCTTGCCCCCGTTAGCTCCTTACTCTGAGCATGTACGGCACCAGTGGCCCAGTTGTGTAACTGAAGCCGCTCCCTTGATTAAGCCACAACCTGGGAGGCAGTACACGAGAACCTGAATTTTGGCTTCAGTCCTCCTGACTTCGGTTCAGTTAGTATTCATTCACAGAGTGCCAGCCATGGGCCAGGCCTTGGAGAGACTGTCCTCCAGGAGTCTGTGAACAAGACCTTTTCCTTTCCAGGAAAGTTCCTTAGGACTAATCGTTACCAATTTCCCTAGATGAACATTTCATCCCGTGACAATGCCATGCCTGTGTTCCTGCTAAGAAATTGTGCTGGGCATCTCTCAGGTTGTCTTCGAACCATTGGAGCCGTGGCTGTGGGCCATTTAGGTAAGTCAGGCTATCAACCTTTACTGCTATTTGGGAAAAAGGGCTTGTGGCTGTCACCGCTTGTGCAGCCTGTAATTCTGAGCGGCAGGCAGGACAGAGCCTGCTAGAAAGCCCGGATGGTGCGGGCAAGAGTTGGCAAGTCAACCCTGCCAGAGAGTTGGCCTCCTAAAGTACATGAGGTCAGTTCACCTCACTGTATCTGACAGTTGGTAGTGAACTCAGCTACTAAGCGGGCTCATCTATGCACAGCGGGGCCCATCTAGTGAGTACAGTGTGATCTTTGTTCAGAGGCTCTGGTTGTGGTTGTTGGAGTGAAAACAATAGCCAGAGACTGTCAGTTGCCTTGTAGTTGTGCAGGAGTGAAGCAAAGACCCAGCCCCGCAGGACCCAGAGAGTAGACCAGAGCCAGCAGCTATCAGAGCACTCAGCAGACTGAGGCTCAGATGGTACCTAAAACATCTGGCTCACCGGGCACTGAGGCAGAGGGCAGCGGTCTGAAATCCCCCGGGCTGTTTCAGCCTGCTGGTAACTCAGAAAGGGTCAGAACAGGATCTCTCAGTGACCCAAGACTTTCAAAGTCCCCTACACTTCCTCCCAGCCTGTCCCACGAGTGCAGGCTCCTCTGCTGTGAGGGGAGAGTGGCTCTGGCAGCTCATTCAGCCCAGAATGCATGCTGCCAGGGACTTTTCATTGCAGTGAGGCTGTGACTGCTGATGGAATGCCCCTTTGTCCCACACAGGGGTAAGGGTGTTCCACTCCAGCCCTGCTGCCAGCAGCCTGGACTTCATTGGTGGGCCTGCCATCGTCCTGGGCCTCATTTCCTTGGCGACAGATGACCACGCCATGTACGTGGCTGTGAAAGTCCTGCAGTTGATTCTTACCAGCAATGCCATGTGTGACCGCCTGATGCAGCACATCTTTGGGTACCAGGTAATCCCACCCTCCCACCTGAGTCTGCAGCTCCCCAAAGGGCTGTTGTCCCGAGGCACAGAGAGGAGCCTCTCTGGCTGCGGGGGGCAGTCCCTCCACAGTGAGTTCTGGAGAAGGGAAGCCTAAAGCGCCTGGGTCCTGAGACCCTGGAGACTCAGTCCAAAGCAGAGAGTAGGTGACAGCCAACTGGGGAAGGACTCTGATCTGGGTGGGGACTGGGCATGCGCACCCGTCTGGCTACCCGCACCTTTCACTAATGAATTCAAGAAGCATTTGTGGTCCCCCACCACGATGGCTAAGAGGCTGGGCCATGGAGCCGGAGTGCTGAGTATGAACCCTGCCTCTTCCTCTAACTCTCTGTTTACTCCTGGATGAGTTACTCTCTGTCTCCGTTTCCCCATCAGCATTATATGGACTCTCCCATACCGTGGGGGTGCAGTGAAGACTAGATGATTTAATATAGGTGGAGGGCTTAGAATTATACCTGGCCCAGGAGAAGTGCTCTGCAAATATTAGCCATCTTCAACCTTTAGTCTCCTGTGCCTTAGGTCTCCCATGTGTAAAATGGGAATCATAATAGTGCCTACTATTGTGTAGGGTTGTGATGATTCAGTGAGTTAATTTATACGGTGTGCTTAGAAGAATACCTGCTCAGAGGGCCTGCTCTGTCTGTGTTCAATGGGAGTGTTACTGCTACTTAGTATCCCCTAAATCAGATGAGATTGTCACTGCCCTGGAGTACCTTCTTGCATGGCTGGGAGGTGGCCATGAAAGGAATCCCCAGGGGCAGATTGGTTCCTGCGGTGGTTCCTGCTGGTGCAGGGATTATGGGAGAAAGCATCCCTGTCCCTTTGGCCCCCGAGTCAGGGTCTGAGCAGAAGAAAGCAGTGTGGTGTCACTTCAGATGCAGCCTCTCTCGTCTGGAGAACTGGACAGTGGCCCCTTCCTCCTGCCGCTCCCTCGCAGCCCACTGCCACCAGTCACAGTTCTGCATTACAGACCTGATAATACCTCTTCCCTATAGAGACTCTTCAGAGATATCCCACTGATATAATATCCCAGACTCTTTGGATTACTTTCTAAAGGCCTTTCAAAACTGGCCACCAGCCTGTCCTTCAGCCCCTCCTACTGCCCAGCCAACATCCCCCCCACACACACTGCTGCCTTCCCAAATCCTGCACAGTTACGGCTAGCTAAACACACTGTGTGACTTGGTGTACTTGTGCCCTGCGCTTGAAGTGCCATCTCCCTCTCCTCCCCAGGCACAGTCCTTCTTATCTCCCCAGGTCGAGCTCACACGGCAAGGGGGCTACCTCCGCAGCCCCTGGGCTGAGTGTGTGGCCATCATGGCCCCCAGTGGCACTGCACAGACGCCCTGTTCTAGCCTCCGTTCACGGCGCTATAAGGATCTCTGCTCATCTCCACTAGGCTGTCACCGTGTAAATGCCTGGCTGTTTCTTATTTGTTGCCAGTGTATCACTGAGAGCAGAGACACTCAGTAAACATTTTGGTAATAATTGAACGAGCATGTCTAGGTTTATATTCAAATTCAAGAATTGGAGATTTGGTATATAAAAGTTTTTAATTTAAAATAATTTTTATTATATTGTTAAAGGCAGTAGTAGTGAGATTTATCCCAATTCAGCACTTAGCTATCTGCTACTACGGATTTTAACAATTATTGTGAGCATTTCCAAAAAGGTACAAAGCAGTTCCTGCTCTTATGGATGTATCGAGAAGGACAATATAAGACAAATACCAAGATATTTTTTAGTATCAATGGAATGCTGTAAGTGCTAAGCTTCTCTTCCAGAACCACCGTTCTCTGGCTCGGTGGTTATCCAGCCACCTCCCAGAAACTCTGTGTTCTGTAGAGAGCCGGGATCCTCGTGTACTCCCCACTGGCCCCTCACTGCCAAGTGCAGGGCCTGGCACGTCGTGAGTTCTCAGCGACTGCTCGTCGCATGAACCCAGTGCTTTGAGAAAGAGAACGTGCTGCATACCTGCAAAGGGCCCGGCATCAGCTGTGGGGAGGGGCGTCCAAAAGAGCTTCAGTAAAAAGGAAGGCAGTTGGAGGAGGACCAGCGGATTCGGTTGGCTGAGTTTGTAGGAAGAGATGCCCATGGATCTATTTCCTCAGCTCGTATTGACTGAGCACCGCCCAAGAGCCAGGGACTGTCTAGGACTCAGGGATACAGATGAACGATATGGGTGTAGTCCCTCCCTCTATGGAACTTACTGTCTTTCTTAGTTTGTTCAGGCTGCTGTAACAGAAACACCATAGACTGTGTGGCTTACAAGCAACAGAAAGTTGTTTCTCACAGTTCTGTAGTCCGAAGTCCAAGATCAATGTGCTGGCAAATTTGATGTCTGGTGAGAACCAGCTTCCTAGTTCATAGACGGTTGCACTTTTGCTGTGTCCTCATAAGATGGAAGAGGTGAGGGAGCTCTCTGGAGTCTCCTTTGTAAGGACACTAATCCCACTAAAGGCTCCGCTCTCATGACCTAATCACTTCCCAAAGGCCCTACCTCCTAATACCACCATAGTGGGGATTAGGTTCAAACATATGAATTTTGAGGGGACATAAACATTCAGTTTACAAAACTATCTAATAGGATGGACAGAAAAATATTATCAGGAGACAAAGACTCTCAAATACTTTGTCTGAGGAAAGAACACATCAGATTGGGGATTTATTATATCTGTACACATGGTCGCAGAAGAAAGAAATTTAAAAACTCTTCTTATGGCTTAGAAAAGAAACATTTAAAATATTTATGTCTTCATGGAAAGTCAAGTGAGGCTGGGCAGTGGTAGGAGAGGTGGGAAATGCCAGGTTTGAGTAAAGAAACAAGAGTATCATTATTATTTGCCTTCCCTGACACTTTATGAAATAGAGCCCCCATCCTACCTCATCCGTTTCTAGATACCTTTTCTTGCTTCTTTTTTCTTCATAACCTGCATGCCCATTGGCATGATCTGTATATGCCTGTGGTCTGTTTTGCCTGCTACACTATGCTCCATGAGGGCAAGACTGGCCTGCTTGTTCATTACTGCACCCTAAGATCACATGTAGACAGTAGGTGTTTAGTAGATTTGTGGAATGAATCAGAGTATGATAACAAGGGTCTTTAATGAAACAGCTTGCTTGGACTGAATTTGATCAATGTATTCATTTGCTGGTTTGCCGATTGGACATGACAGCATAATGAGAGCATAAACCTTTCTATCTGTTATTTCTATCAAGCGTATTTATCATTTTTTCTCAGACCTGGTGACATCCAGCTGAATTTTATGAGATGGATTTTCGTAGCATGGTAAAGAAGGAGGATAGTGTTCCAGACTTACATAAAAATACGTGAGGGATCAAGTACAGGTTCTTCCTCATGGCCAGGAAGAAAGGATAAGTGTGAGCCATTACACAGCAAGCCTGGATGGAGAGAGAGGGAAGGACCAGAAATCTGCCACTCCAAGGAGCATGGATTTTTATCTTGGAAATGAAGAGTAATCATAGGAAGTCTTGGAACAGGGAAGTGGAGTGATTGACAGTTTAGAATGACCTTTGGCACCAGTGTGGACGATGGGTACATGGGTCAGAGGGGAGATATTTACGCAGGAGACTGCGCTAGAACCCAGTCTGATGGGAGAGTGCATTCCTGACCCGGGGAGACTTGGGATCCTTACGAGCAGTGTGGGCAGACAGCACAGGCAATGCTGTCGGTGATGCTGTGTGCTGGAGTGCAGACGGGAAGGAAGGAAGATATTTGAACTGACTAGGTCTGAAATGTCTGTGAGACATCAAAGGTGAAATATCAAGTGAGACAGATGGCTCAAGATTCAGAGGGGCAAGCTAGGCTGGAGGTATAAATATGAGAGTCATCAGTATCATCGTGATGCTATTTAATCCAAGGAAATTGATAAAATCATCAAAGAGAAGGAGTAGAGAGAAGAGAGAAGAGGAAGAAATAAGGAGCTAACCACATAAAGATTGGAAATATTATTAAAACCTAACAAAGGAGATTGAGAAGAAAGAGGGAGGAGAAATTAAAGAAATTTTGTCAAAGAATCTGAAAAAAAAGAATGTGCTTTGAGAAGGCCAGTATGGTCAAACAATGCTAAATGCTGACAAATATAAAGCAAACTAAGGACAGAGGTGTTTCTATTGGATTTGACACCTGGAAGTCACTGGTGACCTTTCTGAGACAGGTGGACAGGTGGAGACAGCAGCCAACAAGGAGGGATGAAGAAAGAACGTGACATGAGGATGTGGAGCCAGCAGTTTGCTTATGGAGAGGAACAGCAAATGGAGTCAGGACTAGAGGGACGAGGGGTCAAGGGAAGGGTACTTGTAAGATGAGAAATACTAGAGCATTTTTGTTGGTGGAAGTGACAAAGGGAGAAGGATGAAGCTTGGACAGAGGAGTTATCTCAAGGAAGAGTGCCCTTGAGAAGGTGAGGGTGAAGTCTAAAGGCCAGGTAGATGGAGACCTTGCTTGTGAGAGGAACGAATGGAATGCAGACATTTATTGATATGGTTTTGGGAAGGTGACAATGTTCTTGTCTGATGGTTTCTATCTTCTCATCAGAGTATGAGGTTGGGTTGTGGAAGGGAAGGAAGGTAGGGGGAGGAAGAAAAGATGACATCATTGTCTTTAGGACCAGGAAAACCAACTCACTAGACAAACAGAGTTGGACTGTCAGGCCAAACTGAGTACTAATTTGACATTTGACACTACTAATGTGAAGTGGAAGCAGCTAGCCTGAGTATGGCTTTTCTAAGCAACTTTCAGCCATCCTAATTATGACCTGGTGGGGAAGGAAAGACTCGTCAGATTTCAGATATGTCAAAGGACGGACCTGAACAATCTGAGAAGATACTGAGAATTTGCTGATCACAATGTTCTTAGTCAGTTTGAGCCTCTGTAACAGAAAACCATAGACCAGGGACCTCATAAACAACAAAAAGTAATTTTCTCACCTTTTTGGGAAGTTCAAGGTCAGAGGGCCAGCATGATCAGGTTGGGTGAGGGCCACGTTCTGTATTGCAGACGGCCAACTTCTCATTGGATCCTCACATGGCAGAGAGCAGAGAGAGGAAGCAAGCTCTCTTGTGACTCTTATAAGAGCACTAATCCCATTCATGAGGGCTCCACTGTCCTGACCTCATCTAATCCTAATTACATCCCAAAGGACCCCCCTCCAAATACCATCACACTGGAGGGTAGGGTTTCAACATACAGGTTTTGGGAGGACACAAACATTCAGTCCATAACACCAAGCCTGACTTCCCAATGGCACATTGAAAGAGCATGTCTGACAGGATGGGGGAAAAGGGTGGATTTGTGTCAAATGCAGACAAGGGGAGCTGAGCTGTGGGTGAGCTGAGCTGAGAATCCAGATGAGGCAGATAAGAACCAGATGCCAATGGATGGCTGCGCATCCTGACTTTTGTGTGACTGAGGTCAACAGAGACATGAGGCCAGAAGGGCTCTATCTTATTAGTCTCTGAGATAGGTGTGGACCACTGGAATCCCAGTGCCTCCATTCTGGTCAGGATGCCTGCGTGTTGCAAGTTTCCTAGGACCTAGCACAATAGAATGGCACATCTGGTGGTTTGCAACCGGGAGTGATGTGTGTAACTGGGTTTCTGGGTAGTTGATGGCTTCCTGGTGATACAGCAACATTTACAAATCTAGGATCCAGTAAGGAAAATGAGAAAGAGCACTCAGAAACAGGAGGAAACCAGGACAGATAGAGAGTGGCATTCTGGAAACAAGGGAAGAGATTTAGGAAGGAGCAGGGGATCCCTAGTGAGAGTTCAAGTCACATAAGTATAGAAAAGGGGACCCCAGTGGGGAAGCAGCCACAGAGTTGGTGTATGTTTTTCTTCTGAGAACATAGAAATGAAAGAGGTAGCACCAGAGAGCAGAGGGTTGCAGACTGGGCTGACCAAAGGTGCTGGGAGGAATGAGCCGGTGAAGGAGAAAGAGTCCTAAAGATTCATTTATGAGCAAACTGCTCTGTGTTCTAACCTATTCAGATAATGGCGTTTCTCCTGAGGAAAAAGACCTCGCTCCTAAACCATCGAGTGTTTCAGCTGATTCTCTCCATTGCTGGCACTGCAGAACTGAGCTTCGGGTCATCTGCCATCACCAACGTTGGCATCTTCCAGCACGTCCTCTGCAATTTTGAGGTAAATTGGAGACAAAGGAGTATGTGATGCTAAAGAAAGTCTGGAGCTTTCTCTAAACCCAGCAGGTCAACTTCTTCAATAGTTATGGTGGTTGTGAAGGGGGAAAGAACCTCCAAGGCTTTGGAGCCCAGAGTCCAGAGCTCCCAATTTATAATGAAATCCTACCACCAATAAGCTGTGTAGCCTTGGGCAAGTCTTTTGATTTCTCTGAGTTCTAGTCTTCTCGAGCATGTAATGGAGACCGTTTTCTCTCCCTCAGAAGCTGGGGTGTGGGTCAAACCCAATAGTACCTGGCATAGGATTTTAGAACTGTAGCCTACCACTTGTATGTAAGGGTTTTAGAAAATGTACCCCAATTCCTTTGAATGGTGCTTCGCTGTTCACAAATGCTCCTTTAAAGAGATGACTAAGATGCTGAGGGCCCTCCTGAGGCTAAGTGAGGAGTTTTGCCAAAACTTTGGGTGGATAGGTCCATTCACGGAGCATCATTTGCTGAGTGCCCACTGGGGTCAGGCACAGGTGTTGTTCAGAGCACATGTGATAAGCAGGACGCAACCCCTCTACATAGCTGCCTGGGCCTGGGACACGACAGAGGTGACACTACAATGTGCTGGGTGTCAGTGAGGCAGGCACAGGGCATCTGGGGAGTGGGAATGAGAGAATAGTCAGTTCAGCTTTATGGAGCGGGGATTCTGGGGCTAAGTGTGGCTCAGTGCACCCAGAGGGGACATCCCAGGTACAGTGCATGCTGTTTGCACACACGTAGGGATGAGAGAAACCACGGGGACTGAGAGCAAGTGGCCTGGAGGGTACCTGCAGGGAGACTTGCAAATAGAGATGAGGCTGGAGGGGGAAGGAGAGAAGGTGGGCTAAAGACACTAAGCTGCAGGGCATGAATTTTAGCCAAAACATGCTGGGATCCATGGAAGTACTTTAAAAACCGTTTTTTAAATTAAAAATAATACATACTTATTACAGAATGTTTTAAATTAGAGAAAAGTGGGGTGGGGGTAGAAACTCCTATTTCTGACACTTAGGCAGCTGTTTGTGACGTTGACTGCATCCTTTTTTTGTACTTTCTATGTATACTATTATATATATATATATATATATATATATATATATATATATATATATATATATATATATATATTTATTTATCATAGTCATGATCTTAGTATAGTTAGTCCTACCTTTTCCCACATAACATAAACATTTTTAAAGTTTGATTACAGACTTTTACAAGCATTATTCTGAGGTCAGAATAATAATCAGTGTTGTTCCTGGTTTCTGCACCATTCCACTATTGTCAAATTCTTAGGTTAGTTCTATATGCTGTCAGGATGAACGCTGTTATACACAGCACTTTTATGCGCACAGTTCCCCTACTTAAAAAAAATCCTTAGTATGAATGATCAGAGTTGAATGATTAGAATAAAGGCTTTATGTACAAATTTTAGATTGTTGATACATTTTTCTAAACTGCTGATACCTAAGAATGTTAACTAAAGAACGACATATTAGAACTTTATATTTTATATTTGGTCTATTACTTAGGTGGCAAGAGCCCCAGGCAGGAAGATAGGTCATGAGATGGTCGTAGAAATCCAGGTAGAAGATTTTGAAATGTGGATTTCAGCAAAGGCAGTGAGATAAAGAAGAGGATCAATGAGATCTAATTCAAATTAGAAGTGAGTTAGGACTGAATGACAAGGAAATACTATATGTCAAAACACTGCGGGAGGCTGCTGAAAGCTGGACATAGAGGAAAATTAATAGTCATCAATGTGTATATTAGGAGAGAGAACATTTAAGTTAATGAACAGAGGCTTCAGATCAAGAAGTTGGAATGCCAAAAGAAAAAAAAAAACACCACATAAAACAAAAACAAAAAAACCCCAAACAACAACAACAACAAAATTCTAAGCAAGAAGCAAGGAAAAATAAAGATGAGAACATGAATTATTTAAATTGGAAAGAAACAAACATAGAAAGGATCAACAAGGCCACTAACTGGTTCTAACAGGACAAACCTGCTGAGATGGGTCAGGAAAAAAAGACAGGAGTCATAACTAAATTGTATTAGGAAAGGAAAGGGAAGAAGAACCATGTAGGACTGAGCAATGAGAAGGGTAACAGGAAAATAGGACCAGTACATTTGTGCCAATAAATGTGAACACTTAGCTCATTTGATTAATCTCTAAGAAAATTTCAGTTTCCAAAACTCACTCAAAAAGAAGTATAAAAACTAAAATGGTCCCATAACCATCTATGTAAATACGTGGAATCCAGGTTTCAAAGCTTACGAACAAACAACATCCACAAGGAAAGTCCAGGCCTGGGCATCCATAGGGAAGTTCTACCAGTCAGGAAATAGACCATCCCAGTCTTATATTGTCTTCCAGGAAACTAAAAAGGGAGCACTCCCAGCTTAGTTTAGGACCTAATGTTGATACCAGAACCAAAAAAAGAACAGAATGGGAAATGAAAAAGTACGGTCCAATCTTGTTCATAAATATAGCTATAAAAATCCTGACTCAATTTTTAGCCAATTGAACCAGACCAGAATGCATATGCTGGACCTGGACCGGAAAACAGTTGAAAGGATTGTGGAAGAAGCCAGCATAGCTTGGCGTATGGGCTGCCTGTGCACAGGAGGGAAAGAGGTGTGCGTAAATGGCCTTGCTGCACTGGCAAGCAAGATGGCATGATTCTTCCAGAATGCTGTGCTAGGCAGCTTGGCTCCAAGTTTCCGTGCTAGGCAGCTTGGCTCCAAGGCTTCCCTGCCACCAGCCTGGCCCAGGGATTACCTGTGCAGGAGCCCACATCCTCCCATTGCCTGCTCCTGGAGTGGCTGTAGGCGCTACCCCACACCCTCCCAAAGTAAACGATTTCCTCAGGTGAGCTGGTGCTTTTAAAGCTGGGGTTAAGAAAGCAAGCAACCAAGAAACCAGAAGTTAAAAAAGCAAAACAAAATAAAATAAAACAAATATTAAAGATTAGGAGGAGAGAATTTCAAAGAAGAAAAGTTTCCCAACTGTCTGCCACTATCAAGTAAAATAAGGGCAGCGATGTATATAGGGGTATTGTATTTAGAGTTCAGTGACAGGCCTCATGAAGAGTTAATAATGCAGTAAAAACTGAGGTCAAGAGGGGAGAGTAGGATGGAAGCAAAGCCCGTCAGCAGGCTTTGGAAGAAGAAAAGAAGAAAGAAGAACGTAGAGGGGAGGAAGTTTCAGGAGATTTGAGTCTCATTGTAGGACGAGGAGGAGGAGCTGTGGAAAAAGGGTAATCACACCTCTTTGTGGATCTGAAAAGCAGAGTAAATGAACAAACAAAACAGAAACAAACTAACAGATACAGAGAACAAATTGATGGACGCCAGCTGGGAGGGGGTTGGGAGATGGGTGCAAAAGGTGACGGGATTAAAACGTACAAGTTGCCAGTTATAAAAACTGTCATGGGGATGAAAAGTACAGCACAGGGAGTATAGTCAATAGTATTGCAATAACTGGGTATAGTGCCAGGCGGAGACTAGTCAGGGGGATCACTTTGTAAGTTATGTAAATGTTTAATCACTATGTTGTACACCTGAAACTAATATCATATTGTATGTCAACTGTAATTGAAAAAAAAATTAAATAAAGCAGTTATTTCAAGAATTGAAAAAAAAACACAAAACAAAACTACAGTGAATCAACTATTGATGGGACCAGTCCTTAAAGTAGAAGGAGGGTTGGAGACAAGAAAACAGGTTATAGGAGAAGTGGTGGGATCCATGATGACCAGGACAGAGAGTTGAGAGGTAGGCAAGGAAGGGGAAGCTGAGAAGCAGGGAGACGCAAAAAGTTGTAAAGCAGGGGAGATACCGGAAGTTGAGGGTATGCACATGTTAGGCTTTTGGTTATTTGAAGAAGGGACGGACCTGCTCATTCTGAAAGTGAGGTGGTCTCAGGGGTGGGAACAGGGCAAATTTTGACACATTATCCATTTGATATTCAAATAAACCTAATCCAGACATCTCACTGCAGTCCTTAGTACAGGGGTTATGTGACAGGATAACAAACAACAGATTCAATTATCTATGTTTTCCAAAATTCAGATACATGGTATTATGTAAACTAATTTCCAAGTGAATTAGGCAGCCTCAAATGTACCGTGGCAACTTCTTACTGTCCTAATGCTCTGCCAAGGAGATGGGGGATATGCTTCTGGGGGACGGGGAAGGGACACAGCAGCAGTCTAGACTGGGAGGTTCATGTCTTACTTTCTCAGGTTTTCCAGCTCCCAGCATTGAACCTGGCATATCATTTGTTCAGTAACTGACTTCATGAATGAGTGTTCCAAGTGTGCAGAGCTCCTGGTGTCCTACTAGCGTGTACCTTGAGGGGCCATGACTGCGTACCCCTAACCCCACTGGAAGCACATCAGCCCACACCAGCACTTCCAAATGGCAGCTGCCCTACCTCTGTGTGTACTGACATGTGGCTGTGATTACAGGGGCTGAAAATCTGTCAGCCTGTTTCTGGCTGAAGAGCAATCCACTGATTTTACCTTCATTTCCTTTGCATTCACTCTTAAAAAAATTAATGGATTCTTATGAAGTGCCCACCATGTGGCAGGTGTGATGCTTGGCCCTGGGGATGAGACAGGGGTGCTGTCTGCCTTCACGGGCCTCCTGACAAACTTGGGTCCACCGAGGCTCTTCTGCTTTGCTTGTAAGCAAGAGCATGGGGTCATAGCCCCCTGCTTTGTTCAAGTGAGGTTGATTTTTGACCCTGTGGGTCACTGTCTGCAGGAGATGCATGTTGGGGAACACAGGGCGGAGGCAAGAGAATGGGTTCCCTGGTTAGACAGGCCAGGCTTTGAAGCCAGTCTCTGCCAATAATATTATAAACGTGGGGCGCCAGGCAAGTAACTTAGGCTGTCTCCCAGCCTCACTCCTCTCATCTACTAAATGCAAATTATATCATTGTAGGGCTTTGCATGGCACTTCTTACCTCCAGCAAATGGTATCATTTGTAAATGTGAGCCCTCTTTGCTGCTGTATGAATGCACTATTATAATCTCATGTCTGAACTTTCTCGATTTGGGCCTTAGGAAAAGTCAGCATTTAGAGGTAAGAAATAGTAAAGCTCTTTAAAGGGAAGTAGAAACCAGACATGAAGGCTCATCAGCTTGGTCCTGAGGGTAGCGAGCAGCTGTATTTTGTTTACTATGAATTAAGACAACCCGAGTGATAACCTTCTCTTTGGGAATCTCAATGCATTTCACACCTGTGTCACTCACAGTTCTGCTGTACAGGAGAAGGGAACGTGGGCTGTGCTGCAGCTTTCACGAAGAAAGTGCTGCAGGCACAAACTGGGTGTGTCATTCTAGTATAAAACCAGAAAGGTGTACACCTGAAATCTATGTAATTTTAGTAACAAATGTCACCCCAATAAATTAAAAAAATAATAATAATTAAAAAACAACAACAACAAAAAAAAAACAAACCAGAAAGGTGAGACCCAGCTTCAAATTTCAGTTTTACCGCTTGCTGGTAGCGAATGGAACCCGTCACTCAACTGGTCTGTCTCAGCCTCTATTTTCTCATCTCTAAAGCAGGACTACTGGCATTTGCCTTTCAGGATGAGATGCATTTGGTGTGTGTACACAGCTGCAGGGCTCAGGGCCGGGCAGATATTGGTGAGCGCAGGTATCCTTGTTTGGACTCTAGACCCACGATGAAGTGCCAGGTAGCAGGAGAGATGGGGAGGAAAGGAGTGGTGTTTGAGCTCCCGTCTCCCCCTACCTGGGGGAAGGAGCTCTCTACATTCCAGCTGTCAAGAGATTTGGTCTGACATGGTACCAGGACCTAGCAGTGCCTAAGGAAATACTATCTGGTACTTAGAAGGAATTTGTGCTCTCATGGCAAGACAGATGACTTTGTCATAATGTAGCATTTGCCGTTGGGGCACAGAAGATATCAGAAGAAGCTGGGTCTGATTTTGCAGAAGAAGTGACATTTGCACAAAGGTTTGAATCCAGATTAGTATGCAAGTCTTGGAAGAGAAACAGGCACAGAGAGCAAGAGGCAAACAAAGAAAATATCTTACGTTTGTTTGAAGCCTTGCAAATACGGGAATTTTGTTTTCTAAAAGAATACAGATTTTTTAAGAAGTATAAACAAAACGGCATTAATAACCATAATAATATCATCAGGTTTTAACTGTTTCGGAGATGCTATAGTAAATAGATGGGAACTGGGTAAACTGGAAGGTAGACTAAAACATTCTGTGCAAGAATTGAAGTGGGCTCACTACAGGAGTAGCAGTTAAAAGAGAGACAGGAGATGTAATAGCTATTTTCTTCTCTGCAAACCATGTCGGCCACATTCCCAAACAACTGTGCACAGGTGTGATCATTAAGCGCCTCAACCTGGCCTGTGCGGTATACCTCTCCATTTCTGTCTGGGGTTCTTCTGACTAGGGTTTCCGGGCAGGAGTTCCCGCCCATTCTCAGGAGTTTTTTTTCACTTTCCCATTCCTGACTTTTCTCAGGATTTGGGAATGGGAAAGTGAAAGGGGTTCCTGAGAGTGGGTGGGAATTCCCGCCTGGACACCCTACTTCTGACCTGTGGCAAGGGACACCTGCAGAACCTGATCTGCACTCACATACGAGTATGTACAACTCATAAGTGGGAAGTTGATGCCCACAGAGCCAACCATGACAAGAGGGAGAAGATAGATAAACGCTTCTTCTCTTCATCCCTAAAGCAGGCAGTACTGAGACACATTTCATTGAGCAGCTCAGAAGTTCTCAGCTGATGGAGCATCTTCTCGCCCGTAGCAATGACTGACACCATAACACATATTTGCACTGGCTTTTCTGTCTTCTCTGTGTCACTCCCCTTGTCCAGCACACCCATCCCCTGCAGCTCATTCCCCAAACAAACAATCTGCATGCAAGTCTTCATATTAGGTTCTGCTTTGATGGGCATCTAGGACGAGGTACTGGTTGATATGGAATATCTGAGGAGTTATACCATGTTTATAAGTTTTCCATCCATATCCCTAATTCAAGGAACAGTCTATGAAGACCATATGACTATATGCCTACAGACTCAGCAGATAACATGATTGGATGTTTCAGAGGGTGGATGAGAATAGCCACTTAATAAACTGATTGCCTTAAGATGTGTCCCAGCATGACAGAATTAGCTAGGCCAATCAGATTCTCTGTGAGATCTTACATGAGAAAAATTAGAAGAAAAAGACAAACAAAACAAAAAAGAAGGAAAAAAGAAAAAAAATAAAAGAAAGAAAGAAAAAGAAAGAAGAAAGAAGAGAAATTTGATCTGATTCCGTAGGTGGTAAATTGTGGTTGTGACTAGAAGCCAAAGTGACCACATCTGGCATCCTATGTGCTCACACTGCCTGGAAACCCGTTTTCACACACGCCTTGGTTTCGCTGTGTTTGTTGTCTTCCAGCTCTGGATGAATGCTGCAGACAACCTGGAGCTCTCCTTCTTTTCTCATCTTGTGGAAATCCTTCGATCACCAAGGTAGGCTGGGCTTTGGCCGCCTGGGCATTAGATCCCAACGCTTCATGCCAAGAACAGGGACTGAGAGCAGATTAGCCCGTGGCTCGGCAACCACAGCCCTCGGCCACTCCCAGAGCACTGGGTTCCTGGTGGCAGCACATCTGCCTTGGACTGCTCAGGCTGCTCTAACAAAAATACGATAGACTGGGTGCCTTATAAACAACATTTATTTATTTCTCACTGTCCTAGAGGCTGAGAAGTCCAAGATCAAGGTGCTGGCAGATTCAGTGTCTGGGGACGACCCCACTCCCTGTTTTCTAAATGGCTGTCTTCTTATTATAATTTCACCTGGTGGAAGGGACCAGGGAGCTTTCTGGGGTGTCTTTTATAAGGGCACTAATCCCATTCAGGAGGGCTCCACCCTCGTGACCTAGTCACCTCCCAATTACTATCATCCTGAAGATTATGTTTCAACATAAGCATGTGTGTGGGGAAACGAACATTTCAGGTTATAGCAATGCCCTTCCCAGCGGCTCACGTATGGGGGCACAACTGTCTCCCCTGCTGGTTTTGGGCCTTGGGAGGGGCCTATCTAGCCCTGGCAGCTAGCACCTCCACAGGGCTCAGCAAGTGTGGCCAGCAAAGGAGAACCCTTGTCAGGGTCCCATTTGCCTCCCGACTCATTTTCCCTCTAAGTGACTTTTCCATGTCACTTTTTGAATCAGTCAAGGCTCTTTGGTTACAACTTCAACCAATTTAGGGAAGAAAGAAAAGGAGGAAAGGAAGGGGGAGGGAGAAAGGAAGTGGACAAAGAGGGAATTTATGGCTCATACAATTGAATAGGTGGATCTTTCCCCATGGCTGGGTGGCACTCACATTATTTTATCTGAGATCTGTCACCATTCTCACCTATGTTTTCTTTCTTGCTGGTAACATTTCAGCAGGCATTCTGTGGCTGCAGGGTGGGTGCTGGGCAGCTCCTCAGAGCTTTTCCTCCTCTCAGCACAGTCAGCAGAGAGGGCTTCATTTACCCCATGGTCCTAGGAATAGGATGCAGTCTCACCGGCCACCTGGGTCACGCTGCCAGGCTGGGAGCATAACTTCACCTCTGGGGTGGGTGGAGGGAAGTTAGAAAGTGGTTCCCAAAGAAAACCTGGGACTGTGGTCAGAATAAGGGAGAAGGAAGGCAGGGGAGCCAACATGTCGACGTCCCCCACATTCACCCGCTCCTCAATGGGTCTGGATATTCCAGCGGTCATTAGCACCTTCAGTGTTTTGAAAGTATTTGTAAACATCTTTTCCTTCAGTCATTCATGACTACATACGAGGATGTACTATAAACTCACTCCATTTCACACTGGTTCTTAGAGCTGGAATTTTGGAGAAGAGTATGACACAGTCCCATAGAGAAGGAATACGGAAAATCAGGCTGCTCAATGCTGTGATGAGAAAGCTCATGAAAGACAGTGGGGCTTATAGGCAATGGACACATGTCACACACACAACTGGGCCGGCTCTGCCTCTGTTTTGTGTCAGAGATGTGGAGCTTGGCAGAATTTAGCATATTAGTACTAAAAAGAGAGTTTAAGAAGGAACAATCTACCCAAACTTACCCTCCTCCCTCATCTCCCCCCCACCTATTTTCCACTGTCTGTACCTGTTGTTTTCTAAGAGGTGAGCATTTACCCCGGGGGCTGTTTTCATGGGGGGAGTAGAATTTACTGGAAATGGCATTGTGATTTTCCTAAGGAGGGGCTGTGGGTACTTGAATTCTGCCTGGTTCCCCTTTGACTCCCGCTGGTGTGTACCTCACTTTGTGGTTTGGAGCGGGCAGGAAGAGTGCACAGCAGACAGGCGCGCCAAGGTCCCCGTGCCCCTGGCTGGTGGGAAGTGCTGGTGGTCACTCGTGAGTCTGCTGGCTTTGTTCTGAGTTTTCTGAGACCACCATTAGTTTTCCCTGAGGCTCGGAATTTAAAAGTCGATAATTGGGGTTTGTCTTTGAAGGCAGCTTCCGGGGAATGGAAGGGTATAGAAGACTTTCCCCTGAGTGACTCTGGTCCTTGGCAGACACATATTTGATGGGTGTCTGACAGCATTTTGATGAGTTGCCAAGTGAGCATTGGAGTCAGAGGGCCACAGAGCAAGCTCAGCTTGGAAAACCTTTCTAGCAGAAACACAGAAAATTTGGTTCATTCCAGTAAAAGCTTTTACTGCCTTTTTCATGTGCTCACCAGGGAAGGACCCCGGAATGCTGAAGTTGCTCACCAGGCACAGCTTATACCGAAGCTCGTCTTCCTCTTCAATGAGCCAGGCCTCACCCCCTGCAAGATCCCCATCATCATTGCCATCCTGAGTTGTCAGCTGAGGGGCTACTTCAGCATCCAGGATTTTCTCAGGTACCACACAAGCTTCCCAGGGGGAAGGGCAGAGCCTTGGGACCCATTTATGAGGGAATATTGGCCCCAGCTCTCCTGACCACACTCAACCCATTATCACTACCCCTCAATGCAGTGGCAGGTTCTATTCCTTGGAACCTTCAAAGGGGGTTCTGGGCAGGGCCGAGCTTTGAGTAAAAGGGTGGGTGTGCAAGACTCCCCGGCAGGACTCTGTGTCCACTGCCCTCAGTGCTCAGAAACACCTACTGTGTCAAGAATTCAAGATGTTCTGTGAGCATAGCCACTGCCACCAGCTGACAATCCCACATGTCTGCCTTCCCAAAGGACAGTTCCAGCTGGCATACCATTTAGTCTTTCCATCATCACTATCTGTTCTGTTGACCTGGCAGAGCCAGAGTTAACTGCTCTGATGAATCCTGGAAGATTTTAGAAGTCCTTGGAAATATTACATGATCACAAATGACGTGATTCCCCTCGGAACCTCCCTTGAAGCTGCATTTGGTGGATCTGTGTAGAAAAACTTCAGCAGACATGGCTGAGCCCACCATTGAGTGTGTCCTTCTCTCTGCATTCAGAGTCGCGGTGTTTGTTGTGTATACCCTCAAACCTTCATCGGTGGACGAGAGGCAGATCTGTGTGGACAGAGCCCCAGAGCCCTCCGTGCCTGGTGAGAAGACCTTTCCCAGAAGCCAGTCCGAAGCCGGCTGGCGACCCTCACGGCCCCACTGAGAGCCACACCTTGTGGGGCCGTTCTGTAGGGGGAAAAGCTGAGGCAACAGAAGGAGAAAGCACGCACAGCTGAGCAGTTATTCCCAAATAGTGGCTTGTGAGGTCATAGTTTTAGGATTAGAGTCACAAATCACATTCAAATGTACATTCTTCCTTCCCAACCTGGAATAGCTTCCAGGATAAAACTCAGTTCCCTGTAGACCAGCAGGTGGGATCCTTCATGCTGCAGCCCCTGCCTACATTCCTGGTTCAATCTCCCCGCCTTTGCCACCTCGATGAGCCCTGATTTCAGCACTCTGACCACTGGCAGGTCCCACTGTGTGATGGCCTGCCCTCTGCCATGCTTTGCAGGTGCTGTTCCCTCGGGGGGAATATTGGCCCCACTCCCACTCCCCCATCGCACCAGACGAGACTACTGTCTGCTCTGTCCCGGGCCCTCCAGCTCTGTGCTGTCCAAGATGAGAGCCTTGAGTCTCATGTGACCATTTGCATTTTTAATTCATTGAAATTAAATGCAGTCAACAATTCAGTTCCTCCATCACACTAGCCACATTCCAAGTGCTTGATAAGGACGTAGGCTGGTGGTTACTGCATGGACCGGGGAGATATAGAACTTCTCCTCATTGCAGAAGCTTCTCCTAGACAGCGTAGCTCAATCTAGTTAAGTTCTCTCTTCTCCTTAGATCAACATTGAAAAGTAGGAATTACCATTGCCAATTTGTAGATGAGGAAGCTGAGGCTCAGAGAAATTAGGATCTTAACAAGAGATGGGGACAGACTCCAAATGGAGGGGAGTATGATTCCACTCCTTCAAGCTGCCTGTCAGCTCTATTTCTGCAGCATGGTAGCTGTGCCCTGCTTTGGTTGTAAAATAACTGGCCAAACAAGGGAATGAATGAATGAATGAATGAATGAATGAATGAATGGAAAATAGTCAACAGTGAGCTTACTTAATCAGCCCTCCTTCTTACATGGACTCTATTCTGAAACTTTCATCTAAAAAACATTTTCTCTTAAGACAGTGATAACATGTCCTTTGAGGCTATGATAACATTCAGATGTAAAGTTTCTTCTCCCACTGGGTCTCTATTCCTTTTGCTGTGATTCAAGCTCTATTTCTACTGCACCACCGACATGTCAAAGGCCTAGCCCGGAAGCACGTTGAGAGCAGGAACCAAGATTGAGGACCATAGTCTTCACACTGTGCTCCCAATGCCTCGTATTATACCCAGCACATAGTTCAGGAAATGTTACAGCCTATGATAATTAAAAACTTTCTTTTACTGGAAGATAAATTTCATCTTATCATTTTTAGGATTTTGGGGGAGATGGGGAGCATTGAAAACATCTCTAGTTAAAGGGAACTTTAGGAACATTTCCTAAAAAAATCTGAAAGTATTGTATTGAAGTCTAGAATTGAATACCAAAATTTAGAATCCCATCCATGCCCCAATTCCTGCGTGAAATAAGCATTTGGTGAATATGATTGCTTACTGCAGCAAATATGATATCTCTTTACATCCGTTTTCTCTCAAACCTAAACTTCCTTTTTTGTAGCTGGAAGCCAAACATCTGGAAAGACAATCTGGCTCAGAAACCAGTTGCTGGAGATGCTACTCAATGTAATATCTTCCTCCCAACTTCATCTGTCCTCTGAGTAAGTAGCTCCAGGAAGAGTGACTTGGCATGTGGTTGCCTCATACAGGGTGCGGTATGAAAACCTTTCTTAATGAAAAGTGGAGCATCTCCGAGTCAGCTTTCTGCAGCATGTTTCCTGCACTAGTCAGAAAGAAAATTGTATTCTCTACACCTGATATAGCAGACCTTGCTCTAAGATATTCTGATGCAAATATTTAACGGGCATGAGTAACTCGAAACAGATTTGGTATAATTACAATCAACTCCTTTTGCCACCATTGCCATAGTACAATTGTTATTGTTTTGGCAGTTGTGACAATTACTGATTTTGATGTCCCGTACTTGGCAGACAATAGAATGGAGAAGTGGTTAGCTTAAATAACATCTATCAAGGAAAAGGTTTGCCAAATTCTTCTTCCATTTACTGTTAGTTACTTAGTTTATTTTTCCAGGTTGGAAAAAGAAGTATCTGCCTTCAATTAACTTTCAAAACAATGTATAATCATAAAATTCCATTAACTCTATCCCACTGACTGCCTTCTTTACCTTTACCCTGGAGTCATTTATTCAACAACTGTTTGTTTAGCACCTACTATGTGCTTAACACTTCCTTGATCCAAGGATGTGGTGCTGAGCAAGTCAGTCCAGATCCTTACTCTTGCTGAATTGACATTTCAGTGTGTGTGTGTGTTTGGAGAAGGGATGTGGGTGGGAGTTAATCCTCAGGAAAACAGCTTTGCAAGTAATACTTAAAAATTTGCTAGCCCATATGTGTTTACGTAGCTAGAATCAAAACATGGTAGAACTGGAGAACTTGGAGATGAGTTAGTCCACACCCTTCCTTGTCTTTCATTTTGAAAGGGAATATTTTGTAGTGCTTAAGCACCTGGGCTCAGATACTAGACCTCCAGAGTTCAAATCCAAGCTTTGTTCCCAGGAACCTTGGGGAAATAACTCTTCTACCCATCTATGTGAGGATAAAAATAGTACCTGCCATATTTGGAAATTAATATATGGTAGCCCAGAGCATGGTATACCACAGATATTCATATACTCACTGCTATCATCACCACCATCCTCATCACCACCATCCTCATCACCACCATCCTCATCACCATCCTCATCACCACCATCATCACCACCATCCTCATCACCACCATCATCACCACCATCACCATCACCATCACCATCTTCACCACCATCACCATCACCATCATCGTCACCATCACCATCACCATCCTCATCACCACCATCATCACCACCATCATCACCACCATCCTCATCACCACCATCACCATCAACATCATCGTCACCATCACCATCACCATCCTCATCACCACCATCATCGTCACCATCACCATCACCATCCTCATCACCACCATCATCACCACCATCATCACCACCATCCTCATCACCACCATCACCATCAACATCATCGTCACCATCATCATCACCATCATCATCCCCATCACGATAATGGAAGAAAAGGACGAGAGTACATCAAGAGTTCTGCTGAAGTCACCCAGTTAGTACACTCTGAGGCAGGGCTAGAAGACAGGATGGTCTCTTGATTCCTAGGCCACTGGCCACCCCTCCCCACGCCTGGCCTGACAGCTGGCACTGAGAACATTGCCTGGCACAGGTAGATCCTTCCCTGACTCCCAAGAGTCTTGATCCTTTGCTGAGCATTTGCCTCTAAGGATTAGCTGCCCACCTCCCTGCCCTTCAGTTCCCTTCTAGGAAGTCTATATGCTTCAGACTCATCATTTTAAAATTCATTTTTGAAAGTGACAGTTAATTATGTATTTTTTTGGCCTAAACTGATAAAGATTCAGAAACATTGGACTATTTATTCCATTTCAGTTAATTTTGACAAATACATAACCATTATGTGTTTCATATGACTATATTGTTGTAATTAGATGGGTGGCTATCAGACATTGTGTAAGAGTGAATATCAGTGGAATAGAGCTGTCAAGGTGCCTGCATGTTTTACATCTATTAATACATTATTTCCAATTGCTTTGAAAATCTTACACTTCAGCCATTAATAGACAAAGTCATCCATTTTGCAACAAATTTGCCAGCATTTTATTTACCAATTAAAAAAAATGCAGCATGTACTTTGGTAAGTGATCTCCAGATGTTAACCTTAGCTTGCCTTTCCTAGGTGACTAGTGAGGCTGCACATTATTTATATTTTCTGGACATGCCATTTGCTCATGGGCTGAAAGATAATTTATTGCATTGATTCATCTCCCAGGACAAAGGAAGAGATGTTCCTGAGCCTGGCCCCTGACTGGTTCCTGCTGCTCATGCAGGGCCACCTGCATCCCAGCACTGTCGTGCTGGGATTAAAGCTGCTGCTGTACTTTTTGTCAAGCCCCTCCCTCCGTGGGCGATTTAAAGATGGCCTGTGTGCAGGATCCTGGGTGGAACGCAGCTCCGAAGGCGTGGACATCATGATGGGTGAGTGTGCAGCCATCTCCAGGAGGCCGGGTGCCAGCTCATCCTGGGCTGTGACTGAGGACCTGCCAGTCTCCTCTCCATTTGGGACCTTCGGACTCCCGTGCAGTAATGTCGTCTTGAACCACGACTCCAGATCCGCGCAGCCCTCTCTGATTCCCCTTTTGTGATCCTCAAGCACCTCCCTGCTCTTCAGGCACTGGGGCTTCTTTCAAGTCCTCAAAGGCTCCTTAGCTCTTTCCCTCTCCCTGGGATGCTTCCCCCAGCCCACAGCCGCAGCAGGCCTCGCCTGGCTGCTGAGGCCTCATCCTCACGGTCCATTCCAATGCTACTTCCTCCAGCAGAGGGGGTTCCCGCTAAGTGAGGACACCTCCGTTCTTCTCTTTGCCCCGATTACTTTCCTTTATAGTGTTCATCACAAGCATATATTTATTTGACATTTAATTGTTTAATGGCTGTCCCTCCTACTACCTTGTCAGTACTTGGTGAGTGCCTTGGGTTCTGCATATTTTGTCGGAACATTACGTCTTTTTTGCTTAATACAAAGTTGCCTTGTTGCTCTAATGTGGTAGTCATTAAATATCTGTTTTTGAACCGAATGAGCATGACAGGAATAGGGAAAGGAATTCTTATTGAGCACTTTCTTGTATTCATGTGTGTATTACACATACCATATTTTGCCATCTATAATGCACACTTTTTTGCGTACATTTGTGAGGGCAAAATAAGGATACACATTATACATGGGAAGTATTAATTCTGTATCTATATAAATGTTTTTAATTCTTTTATTTATGCTTATGAGTTAAAAGTATAACTCTAGAAATCAATAACGATACCTGTATGCAAAATAATACCCTGGAATACTACGACTGGTTTTGTTGACTAAGAGTACTTGGCCTTCTAAGATGCATAAGTATCGTAAATTTGTTGCCAGTGCATAAAATTTCTTGCACCTTCTATCTGTTCTTGTGTTTGGTAATTACTTGTCATATAAAATTTCTTGTACCACAATATGTTACAAAACACACACAAATGCTGAAATTCCACTATAATACAAAAGACAAGTACCTAAATGTAAATAAGTACAAATCTGAATTAATAAATTAAAATGAAAGAGTTTTTCCCCCTAAAAGTTTGGGCCAAAAATGTGGGTGTACATTATACATGGCAAAATATGGTATTTCTATCCGGCATTTCTAGGTGATGGGTGGGTGGCAGGGAATTCCCTCATGCGCCCAACCCCCACCTTGACCATAAGCAATGCTGTTGTTGTCAGTCAGCTTTTGTGCCCCTTCCACCTGATTTCTAGATAACTTGAGGAACCATCCGCCCACGCCTGACTACAGCACCTGCCTGCTTCCTGGGTTCCGAGTCCTGAATGACTTTTTGGCCCACCGTGCTCACGTTCCGGAAGTCTACCTCATCCTGTCCGCCTTCTTCCTACAGACACCACTCACAGAGCTGACGGATGGACCCAAAGTAGGTTCTTGGGGCACTGTGGGATGGAGTGACACTTGATTTTCTAATTCCATGTGACCAAGACACGTCCCTAAAACTCTCCACCCTTTCTTGCTCCACTTCCTCCAACTTCTATTATCCTGACCCACTTCCTTCCCTAGCAGTCCACATGCCACGGCTGGCTCTTCACATACTCTTGACTTCCTCTATCTCTGCCTCCCATCATCCTCCCCAGAAGGTCTCCATTGTTGTCATTCCCGCTTTAGAATTCTTCTCCTTTTGGGCACAGCTATAAAAACCCATGATGATGGGGGTGGCATTGGGAGCTGAGTTGCTGCCACCACAGACTTAGAGCCTCTGTTTATGCCTTCAGAAAACAAACAAACAAACAAACAAACAAACCCCGCACCCCCCAAAAGAAACATGTCCCTTTACCTTCGTAATGCCCCTGCTCTTCCCCTACTTTCTAAAATAAACCTTACATGCGTTGAGTCTTCTGCCCACAGCCGCCCTTTGCTTAGATGACTTACCTCGTAGTGGGAGTGGAGGCTGCCCAGAAGGAGCAGTGCCTCTGTACCTTGCCCTCCACCATCTGTTTATGCCATGACCCTCTTCATCACATTCTCTCCATTGTCACTGGCCAAGGGCAGCATTTCAAGGCTGACTTGGATTCCTTCCACTCCTTTCCTGAGTGAACTCACCCCATCGTATCCCTTCTTTCTTCTGTATTTTCAGCATCACCTTTTGCACTGACTCTTTCCTCAGAGTCCCTAATAAGTATCATAAACTGTGTCCCACCTAAAGCCAGAAGCTGCCCCCTGGACTCACACTCTTGACTAACTGCTGTCCTGTTGATCACTCTCCTGTCCTTCCTTGGCCAATTTTCTCCAAAGAGGAGTCTACATTCACTGTACATGCTCACTTACATACTCGTTTGCTCCAAATCCAGGTCCTCACTGGCTCCTGTTCCTGTGGGATTCATTTCAGACTCCATAGCCAGTGTCTAGGCCCTTTGTGACTGGGAGTCTGACCAGTCTCTCCAGGTAGCTTCCTCATGTGCCTGCCCTTCCTGAGTCACCTCCACACCAGCTGCTTGTGCTTGCCCACTCTGTGCCTTTAATGAGCTCTTTCTCCCACTGTCATCTGCCTCAGATACCACCTCCCGTTTCGGCCCCAGGGAGAGGGAGCCATATCCTCCTTTGTGCCTCAGCATGCTTCCATCTTATGTGACACAGACACATTTCCATGTTTCCCTTTTTCCTTAGGTACTGAGCACCTTAAGGACAGACCCACCTTTTACTCACCTTCCGGGGCACCCGAGAAACAGCAGACTCAGAGATTGTTTCTTGGTCTTAACTGAGTCACAGCACACTGAATTGAAATGGGCTAGGGACATGGCTTTGCAAGGAGAAAGCTACGAAATACAGCTCTTACACATCCTTGTATTTGACGGTCTAAATCTTGATATAAGCTAATAGTGTTAAAGGTCCCACTTCAAAATAAAGTTCTGAATATGCTTGCTAAGTTCATCAAAACCCTATATTTTTATTTCTCCAAGAATGTATCTAGGGAAACCAACATCTGCTGAGTGTCAGGACCCACGATAGATGCTTTACATATCTTATTTCACTTGATACTTATAACAATCCCATGGGGTAGATAATGTCCTTTCCATTTCACAGAGAGGGAAACTGAACTGTCAAGAGGCTGAAGAGCTTGCTTAAGCCCAGCTATTAAAGAGGCAAAGTCAGATCATCCTGCTTGGCAACCAATGCTCTTTCCACTACAGTCTGCACTTCCCCGAAGTGAATTCATCATGTCTTCTATAATCTCCATTTACAAAGATTCATTAAAGTTGATTGGGACATTATTTATGATGTCAGACCAAAAGAATTAAGCTCGATGCAAGTTGCTAGTGGGGTCTTCAGCACCTTCTTGGAGTTGTGTGTTTCCATTAGGTACCGAGGGGGCTGGAATTCCCCGGATGGGCCAGCCACCTGGGTGTGCTGGGCAGCTTGGCCTTTCCCAGTGTGCTCCCGGGAAACACAATGTCCTGGCTGCACAGCTGGTCCCCTCGGTGCAGCCACAGGTCTCTGCAGCCCCAGTCTCCCTTTTCAGGACAGCCTAGATGCCATGCTTCAGTGGCTCCTGCAGAAGCACCACACAGAAGAAGTCCTCCGGGCCGGGCTGTGCACTGAGGGTGCCCTGCTGCTCCTGGAAATGCTGAAAGCCACCATGAGCCAGGTGAGGCCCGTTCCCCACATGTCGTCATGAGGATCAGATGGGAAATCAAGCTTGGAAGGGTCACCTTGACTTTTCCCAGCAGTTTGCAAGTAATGCCAGTAATTAGGAAGTGTTATTCAGAAGGCTCGATAGAAGAGTCGGGGGGGTTCTTGGTGATAACCTAGGTGTACAATGGGAAAGTCAGCCTGAATGTTTCCAATGAGGTTTACCTGCTCCTGCCAGAACTCTTCCGTTTTCCATTTGTAAACATTTGGCTTTCTTTACTGGGAGATTTGTGTGTTCGGTCAAAGGGAACATTTCTGAGCAACTACTTTAGGTCAGGAGGTTCAGGCATGCTGTGGAGGGGGGAAAAGGGCCTTTCCCTCAAGGAGCTCCCCTCTGCCAGGACATGGGGGCCTCACATGTGAGTGACCTGCGAATCAGAGACTTGCCTTAGAGAAGACAGATGTCTATCCACTAGAGACATGGCATGGAGAGGCTTCGTGGAGAGCCTTTCACCCAGGCCTTCCAGGTCCACCAGAGGTGGGTGGAGAGGTTATTTCAGACGTGAGGTGAGTGTCAATGGGCGAAGGCTGTGTGGCCCATGAGCAGGAGCAATTGTGCGCCAGATTGACAATAACTGGCAAGAGAGGCTGGAAACTTCAGGCTTCATTCTGTAGATATTAAGGGCAACTGGAGGCTTGGTTGTGTGTGGAGACAGTATTGCTTTTGTGAAACGATGCATTTAAAATATAAACAAAAGAGAAAATAAGACAGTAAAAATCACCTGAAATACACTCATCCAGAGATAACCCCTATAAACTATAGTGGAATATCCTTCTAGAAACCTCCCTGAGATTATACCATTTCCTTATAGAAGGTTAGACCAAATAAATTATTTTGCCTTTTTTCCCTCAGAATATGGTGGACATAGTTCCATGCCAATAAATATGAGTATATGGGAATCATATGTGTTTGTAGATGGAATTTTATATTGTTTCTCGAGTGATTGCTGTTATCAAAAGTCTGTAATGAACTTCCTTGAGGGGACACATATTCTCTCTAGTTTCATGCCCTCCTTAGTGTAATTTCTGGAATGTGGGATAGTGGAGCAAAGTGTACTTCATGCATTTTCTTTTGGATGACCTTCTCACAAAGGTTGCATTAGACATTACACACATACATTCCTCCACTTAATATACATCTCACCTCTTGTGTAGAAGTGTTTAGTCAGTCCTCACAGCCTCAACAAGACAGCCAAACTGGTGGTGGTTCCATAGTTGAGTTCTGCATTTCTTATTACTGAGGTTGATATCATTTTTCATATACTTATTAACCATCTATTTATTTTACTGTGAATTGCCTGTTTTTATCTTTTGCCAGTTATTTCTGTGTGTGGTTAGGAAAGTACAGATTATACTTTTTGCTCTTTTTCAAAACAGGAATGTGTTTAATTTTTATTAAATACTCTTTTAGCATATAATTAGATAATATGCTTTTTTTAACCAGTTACCCATGATAAATTACATCAATAGATTTCCTTGCATTCCTGCGAAGACCTTCCTTAGTCACTTAGTTCTTATTCTTTTAGTGTACTTCCTTATTCTGTTTATAAATATTTTATTTATGATTTTGCATGCATATTTATAAATGATATTAGGCTGCAGCTTTCTTTTTGTTATATCTTTGTGAGGTTTTCATATCAGTATTACACTAACTTTATTAAAAAAGACTGCTCTCCTTTATATTTTAAGAAGATATTAGATCCTGGAGAGGATACAATATGAGAAATTAGGTAAATGCTGTGCCCGCTGCCTCCCAGGATCACATCAGAATTACAAATAAATTACAGAACAATCAACGTCAAGAATCATCTGAAGACTAGCTGAACAGAGCCCCTGTAACCAAGGATATAAAGAAGGGGCCACATCAAGACTGGGTGGAGATTTAAGGTGGGCTGACCCCAAACACACAGGTGGAGGTTGAACACTGGGAGGGACACCTCAGTGGTGGAGGTCCCCTCTGAAGAAGGAAGGGTCCCAGTCCCACACCAGGATACTCAGACCAGTGGTGCTGGGCCAAGAAGTGGAGTCCCACAACACCTGGCTGTTAAAATCAGCAAGAACCCTGTCTGTCCATCCTGGTGAGAAAGAGCGTTGCAGGAAACCCAGATGTCCTCTCAAAGGGCCCATAAACAGACTCATTCACTTGTAAACACTTACTAGGGCTTCAGTGTGAGGGCGGCAATTCGAGAGCCACCAGAGTCATATGGGGAGACTGAGCTGTGTGGCTTTGGGGCGAAGGCAGGAGGGACAGCTGCTACGTCCCTGTGTGGAGCCTGCCTCCTGGGTGTGTAGCCTACAGGACAGCATCATCTTTGCTATGTCAAAGAAGTACCAGAAGGAGAATCGAGGGAGAAAGGGATCAAGAATCTATTTGAAGAAATAATGACTGCAACCTTCCCTCACCTGGTAAAGGAAATAGACCTACAAGCCTAGAAAACCACAAACAAGAGCCACAAACAAGATTATTCTAAATAGGCCCACACCACACCAAGACACATCATAATTAAAATGGCAAAGGGTAAAGACAAAGAGAATCCTAAAAGGAGCAAGAGAAAGGCAACTAGTTACTTACAAGGGAGCTTCCATAGACTGTCAGCTGATTTCTCAACAGAAACTTTACAGGCCAGAGGAGAGTGGCAGGAAATGTTCAAAGTGATGAAAAACAAGTGCCTACTCTACCAAGTGCCTACTCTACAAAGACTACTCTACCCACCAAGGCTATCACATAAAATTTATCATGTAAAATTAAGATAAAAATCTTCCTAGACAAGAAAAAGCTAAAGGAATTCATTACCATCAATCCAGTATTATAAGAAGTGTTAAAAGGATTTATTTTAAGAAGAAGGGGAAACAAACAAACAAAAGAAGATAAAAAATGTGAATAATAAAATGGCAATAACTATGTACCTATTAATGCTCACTGTAAATGTAAATGGATTAAATGTTCTAATCAAAAGACATAGGATAGCTGAATGGGTAAGAAAACAAGACCCATGCATATGTTGTCTACAACAGACCCACCTTAGATTAAAAGACACACATAGACTGAGAGTAAAGGGATGGAAAAAGATATTTCATGCAAATGGAATTGAGAAAAAAGCTGGGGTACTTACAATCAGACAATACTTACATCAGACAAAATAGATTTTACAACGAAGGCCATAATAACAGCCAAAGAAGGACATTACATAATGATAAAGAGATCAATCCATCCCTAGTAAACATCTATGCACCCAACATAGGAGCACCTAAATATATAAAACAGATATTGACCAGCATAAAGGTCAATAGAGATCGATAGTGACACAATCATACTAGGGGAATTTAACACCCCACTAACACCAATCGACAGATCTTCCAGACCAAAAAAAAAAAAAAAAAATCAACAAGGAAGAGCTGCCTTAAATTACTCAGAACATTTTCCAAGGTAGACGACATGTTAGGCCACAAAACAAATCTCAATAGCTTTAAGAAGATTGAAATCTTCTCCAAAAAGGACATACAAATGGCCAATAGACATATGAAAAAATGCTCAACATCACTAATCATCAGAGAAATGCAAATAAAAACCACGATGAGATATCACCTCACCCCGGTCAGAATGGCTATCATCAACAAGACAAATAGCAACAAGTGTTGGAGAGGCTGTGGAGAAAAAGGAACCCTCATACACTGTTGGTGGGAATGCAGACTGGTGCAGCCGCTATGGAAGGCAGTGTGGAGGTTCCTCAAAAAATTACGAATAGAATTACCATATGACCCAGCAATCCCTCTCCTGGGTTTCTACCAAAAAAATCTGAAAACATTTATCTATAAAGACATATGAGCTCCAATGTTCATTGCAGCTTTATTTACAATGACCAAGACATGGAAACAACTAAAGTGTCCTTTGATAGATGAATGGATAAAGAAGTTGTCGTATATATACACAATGGAATACTATTCTGCCATAAGAAAAGATGAAATAGTACCATTTGCGACAACATGGATGGATCTTGAGATTATAATGCTAAGTGAAATAAGCCACACAGAAAAAGTAGAGAACCATATGATTTCACTGATGTGCGGTATATAAAACTGAAAACAACAAAAGAACAAGACAAACGAATGGAGGAACAAAAACTCATAGACACAGACAATAGTTTACGGGTTACCAGAGGGTAAGGGGGAGGGGGATGATAAATGAGGGTAAAGGGGATCAAATATATGGTGATGGAAAAAGAACTGACTCTGGGTGGTGAACACACAATGTGATATGTAGATGATGTATTACAGAATTGTACGTCTGAAATCTATGTAACTTTACTAATAATTGTCACCCCAATAAACTTTAATTAAAAAAAGATTGAAATCATATCAAGCATCTTCTCTGACCACAGTGGTATGAAACTAGAAATCAAATAAAGGAAAAAAAACCCTGAAAAACCACAAACACATGGACACTAAATAATATGCTACTAACTAATGAATGGGTCAACAATGAGGGCAAGGAAGAAATCAAAAGACACCTGGAGACAAATGGAAATGAAAACACAATGACCCAAAACCTGTGGGACACAGCAAAAGCAGTCCTAAGAGGGAAATGCACAGCAATGCAATCCCACCTAAAGAAACAAGAAAAATCTCAAATAAAGTCTAATTTTATACTTTAGGGAATTGGAAAAAGAACAGCAAACAAAGAAAGCAAGAATATACTTTGGGGTAAAGACAGTCTATTCAAAAAATGGTGTTGGGAAAACTGGACATATACATGCAAAAAATAAAATGAAACTGGACCACTGTCTTATGTTATATACAAGATAAACTCAAAATAGATTAAAGACTTAAATGTAAGACCCCAAACCATAAAACTCCTAGAAGAAAATAGAGGAAGTAAACTCTCAGCTATTACCCTTAGTAATATTTATACTGATACATCTCTTCAGGCAAGGGAAAGAAATGAAGAAATAAACAAATGGGATTATATCAAACTAAAGAGTTTTTTCACAGGAAAGGAAGCCATCAACAAGATGAAAGAACATCCTACTGAATAGGAGAAGATATTTACTAATGATACGTTTGATAAGGGGTTAATATCCAAAATTTATGTAAAAAACTCACATAACTCAACCATAAAAACAAACAATGCAGTTAAAAAAGGGCAGAGGACCTGAATAGACATTTCTCCAAAGAGAACCTACAGATGGCCAATAGACATGAAAAGATGCTCAAAGTTACTAATCGTCAGAGAAATGCAAATAAAAACCACAATGAGATACCACCTCACTCCTGTCAGAATGGTCATCAATAAATCAACAAACAAGTGTTGGTGAGCATGTGGAGAAAAGGGAACGCTTGTGCACTGTTGGTGGGATTGCAAATTGGTGCAGAGCCACTGTGGAAAACAGCATGGGAGTTCCTCAAAAAATTAAAAATAGAACTACCTTATGACTCAGCAATTCCACTCCTGAGTATTTATCCATACAAATCCAAAACATGAATTTGAAAAGATATACGCACTCCTATTTCATTGCAGCATTATTTATAATAGCCAAATATGGAAGCAACCCAAGTGCTCATAAATAGATGATTGGATAAAAAACTATGTAGTTCATATATACAATGGAATATTACTTGGGCATAAAAAAGAATGAAATCTTAACATTTGAGATGACATGAATGGGCTTTGAGAGTATTATGCTAAGTGAAATAAGTCAGACTGAGAAAGACAAGTACCATATGATGTCACTTATATGTGGAATCTAAAGAACAGAGTAAGTGAACAAACAGAACAGAAATAGGCTCATACCCTGTTTCCCTGAACATAACACCAGGTCTTATATTAGTTTTTGTGCCATTAGGGCTTATTTTCAGGGGATGTCTTATTTTTTCATATACAACAATCTACATTTATTCAAATACAGTCCTGCCTTCTTCTGGAACATTGTCATAACGTACTAAATGCGTCCATCTGGCTGAGTCTTAACTGGGGCTTTTTTCGGGGTAGGTCTTATTTTCGGGGAAACACGGTAGATACAAACTGATGGTTGCTAGATAGCAGGGAATTTGAGGGATGGGTGACAAAGGTGAAAGGATTAGGAAATACGAATTTGTAGTTACAAAATAGTCATTGGGATTTGAAATACAGTAGGAGGAATATAATCAATAATATTATAAAAACTATGTGTAGTGTCAGATGGGTACTAGACTTATCGGGGGGATAACTTCATAAATTATATAAATGCCTAACCACTATGCTGCACACCTAAAGCTAATATTAAATAACATTGAATGCCAACTATAATTAAACAATATATACATATACAATATATGGTCACTGGATGTAAAGTACAGCATAGGGAATACAGTCAATGGTATTGTAATAGCTGTGTGTGATGTCATATGACTCTTTGACTTGGGGTTATCACTTTGTGAGGTGTGTAAATATCTAATCACTATGTTTTTTTATACCCCTGAAACTAATAATAAAAAAGAGAAGATGTTAGATTCATAGTTTTTATTTAAATTTTTCCAATGAAACTTCTTGGGCCTGAATTTTTTCCATCGTGGCTTTGTTTCGGGTTTTAAATGTCTCCTTGATAGAGTTTAGGTAATTCATATTTTAAAAAATCTTCCCATTTGTTCAATTTTCACAAATGGTCTCTTTTAATTCATTTAATTTTTTGAGTTATTATTTTCCCTTTCTTATTCTTTTTTAAATTAGTTTCAGGTGTGCAAAACAATGCACTAGTTAGACATTTACATCCTTCACAAAGTGATAAACCCCTCCCCCAATGTACAACCCCTCTGACATCGCATATACCAGGTTTCCCCGAAAATAAAACTAGGTCTTATATTAATTTTTGCTCCAAAAGACTCAATAGGGCTTATGCTCAGGGGATGTCATCCTGAAAAATCATGCTCGGGCTTATTTTCTGGTTAGGTCTTATTTTCGGGGAAACATGGCAGCTGTTATAATTGCATTGAGTCTATTCCCCATTCTGTACTCTTATGCCTAATTTGTAAGTTTATACTCTCTCTTTGCCCCACTTCTCCCATTACTTAAAAAGCCGAGTACTTGTGGATTTATTTAAATGACGAACTTTAGATACATTATCATTCTCTTGATTTTTTTTATTCTGGTTAGTTCTAAGATTTTGATATTTGGCATCTTCATTTTTTGTTGTTTTCTAGAATTTTTGTGATTGCAGTTTTCAAGAACTTTTGAACTCATTTTTCAACGTCCATGTGGTTGAACGTTTATTTTAAAAATTTTTTTTATTGTTGCTATCTATTTCCAGTTTTGTTTTATCCTACTCAGAGCATGTGATCTGTATACTTTCCATCTTTGGAGAACTTATTCATGGTTCCATTGTAGGCCTAATGTGCAATTAATTTTTGGGTGTCAGAAAAAATGTTTATTTTTCTTTCTTTCATTTTTCAAATTTTTATTGGAGAATATTGAGAAACAGTGTGTTTTTCCAAGACCATCAGCTCCATGTCAAGCCAATCTAGTTGTGGAGGGCGCAGCTCACTCGCACACGTGGGAATCGAACTGGCAACCTTGGTGTTATGAACACTGCGATCTAACCACTGAGCAAACTGGCTGCCCAAAAATGTGTATTTTCTGTTTGCAACATAAGGTGTCTGTTACCTTTCTAATCAATTAATATTATTTTAAAAAAGCAAACAAAAGGAATAATGACAGCGTTTAAAATAAAGAAAATATATAGTATGCTAAAAGAAGTAAAAATAAAGACCAAACATTTACATTATCATATCAATCATAAAATGGTTAACTGGTGTATTACAGATGTGACTCTTAGATTGGTTAATGAACAAGACCCAACCTTCTGGGATCTAACAAACATATAACAGAAGCAAATTCACTCAAAGATTGTTTTAGTTCAATGAAGATATCTATCAGGAAAGCGTAATTTACTAAATACAGTAGACAAGCATCAAAAAATAAATGGCAAAAACTGGAAGGATAAGAGAAAGATACTAGAAATTCAATTATAGTGAATAACTAACATACCTTTTTCAAATAGTTATTTTATCTTACTTACGTGATTATTAGCTTTGAACTTTACTTTCTTTGACATTTTTCCCTTGTTCAGTGGTAAGCCAGACTTAGATAGCCTGTTCTTGAACTTGATATAAATGGAATCGTACAGTATATACTCTTTTGCATATGACTTCTTGCACTCATCATTATGTTTGTGGGATTCATTCATGATTTTGTATATGTCAGTAATTCATTCTTTTTCATTGTTGAATAGTATTTTATTGTGATAATTGATCACAATTTATCTATCTATTCTCAGTTGTCTCCATTGGGAAACATTATGAATAAAGCTCCCTGCACTGCACGCCTCTCATGACGTGTAGGCTATGTACATATCTGTGGGTAGATATATGAGTTGGAAATATACCCGGGTGTGAAATTGTGGATCATAAGTTGTACACATGACGTGCACTGGTAGATATCGCCAAATTGTTCTCCAAAGTGAAGTGCCAGCTTACACTTTTCACCAGCTCTTAATCTGGAAAGTTTCTAGGTGTTCCACATCCTTGCCAATGTATTGCATTGTCGGTCTTTTAGATGTTAGCCATTTCGCTGTGTGCAAAAATCCTTTGAAACAGACAGCATTATCTCTATTGTACAAATGTAGAAAGTGTAGCTATGGAGAATAACTCATTCAGGCAAGGTCATGGAGCAAGGGCATGGTGGAGGCATGTGTGTCCAGCATTAGCATTACATTCTAGGTCATTGTCATGCCTAAAAAACTTCTGGGGGTCCTGGTTTTTCAGTGTGTAAATCCAAATTCCTCTTCCAGAAGTCCAAATCCTCTATCTGATCTTATCTTCCAGCTTCTTTTGTATGTACCCTGTGCTAGTCACTGAGAAAATAAGCCCGAAGCACTAAAATGTCCCATTCAATCCTCACAAAAACCTTATGGAATAGGTCATATTACAATCCTTGTTTTATAGGATTGGGACCAGAGGGGAGTGAGATTAAGGAACAGTCCTAAGCTAGACCGTTAATTGGAGGGAGAGGCAGGATTTGTACCAGGCCGACTACAGAAAACACTCTCTGAACTTCAGCCTCCCTGGAAATCTGATATCACGTTGTACGAACCTAGTGGGGAAGCCAGATGCAGGGGACTTCAGAAGCGGTTTCTCTCTGCTTGCCTGCTCAGCTCACACCAAACCCTCATAGGATCCTGTGAGTGAGATTTTAAACGGCTGTCTAATTGTCTCACGCACGTTGCCTTTTTGACAATTAGGTTTGAGAATGCTAGTATGAGGCTCCCTTCCCGGCACTTGATAGCTACTTGGTAAACAGGGCGTCCTGACTCATGCCCATGGGGCCAGGACTTGAGGCAGGCTCGTGGGGGAAGGAGGAAGCCATAGATGGGAGGGGCTAGGGCTGAGTAACTGGCCAAAAGGAGACCAGACGTCCACCTATGACATCCGCAGGAGTAGGCTGTCACTTAGTCTAGTTCTTAGTGTGGCTATGCAGGGTTGGTGAATTTTAAAGTTCCAGACTGTCCATTTAGGAAAGAGCAGGACCTCAGGCAGCAGATGGACACAATGGGGCTCGAGTCAGTCTCCAGAGTAAGTTGGCAGAGCTGGTCAAGAAAGCTGAGCAGCAGCAGGACACTAGTGTGCAGCCAGGATAGAGACTCAGTCATGTGGCCGAGGCCAGGTAATGGTTTGGGGCAGACAGACGCACAGGTCCCCTCAGGACGCTGGGTATCAGCTCAATACAACGTGATCCATTCCAGACCTCTGGCTGGTGGGGAAGGGGCTTGTCAGTTTCTGCCACCCCTGGGCAGGGTTTGTCCAGATGTCAGCCAGCCAGGACAGGGTCTAGAGCTGGGAGCATAAGCACTGGGTTGGGGAAGGCTGGGTTCAATGCTGATTGGCAAGTTTCTTCAGCACAAGGCCATGACCAATCACACAGAGACAGTATGGGGAAGACAGGCAGACTGTATAGCCAGATTGCCTGGGGTCAACTCATGGCTCTGCTCCTTATCCACTGGGTGACCTTCGGCAAGTTATTGACCTCTCTGTGCTTCTGTCTTCCCATCTGTAAAATAGGGGTAAACAGAGGACCTACCACAGAGGGTTGTTGTGAGGTGAGGAGTACATGTGACAATCTGGGAACAATGCCTGCACATGTAGAACCCTTGCCCAATTGATGACCAGTATCTGTGGCAACCCACAGTCTTAGGGGTCTTGCAATGAGGTTTCTGGTTGAGAGTCTATGAAAGGAGGTGTTCTGCCTCGATTTCAAATCTGGCTCCCGGCACTGCACGCCTCTCATGACGTGTATGCTCAGCCCCTGACAGGTCGTGGAGACGGTGCCTGGGAACGGACCTTCCCGGACAGCGTGCTGCATTTCCTTGGCCTCGTACACAGCACTTACCCCCTGGACCCAGCCTGGCAGGCCCCAGAGTTCCTGCAGACCTTGGCCATCATTACCTTCCCTCTGGGAATACACAAGGTAGGACATGCCAACACCCTACCCCAATGAGAGCCGGGGTGAGTGTCTTAGTTCAACAAGGGCAAAGGGCAAAATTCTTTCCCCCCCAAATTAAAGTACATTTGAAGGTAACTTAGCTGAAACAGTAAGTAAACAACTTGGATAATTTTTTCTTTCTCTGCTGAGATGTAGCTTGTAGTCATTTTCAACTCGGAGATTCGTAATTTTTTTGAGTTGTTAGAAATCTCAGTAATGAGAAATTTGATGGTAGATCAAGTCCAATTCTACATGAATACCCTCCCACTGGTAATGTGGAACAACAAATTCCATCCCAGGAAGCCTGTGGCAGTGCACCCGTCCGGTGGGGGTGGGGGAACTGGAAGCGTGTCCCTCTCTGCCTCTTGTTCTCAGGACGCCCATCCTGTTTGCAGGGCATTACTCGGACCCCTGGCAGTCAGAGGATGGCTGAGACAACAGAGGGTCCGGCTGGGTCTTGAGGACGAGGTGTGATGAAGTGGGGTGTAGAGAAGGGGCTATGGGAAGAGATGTGATTGAGTTGGAGACCGAGAGCCAGTCCTAGCAGGTGCATGGGGCTCAGTGAGCTAAAGGAGTCTGGGAGCTAAGAGGAGCAGGTGAGAACCAGTGTGAAGGGAGGACACCGGCCGTCACCTGGCCTTGGTGGTGCAGGAAGCTGAGAGCCAGACAGAGCGCGTGAGCTGCTGACGCCTGTCTGCAAATCAATGACAGCAGCTAAAGGAACGCGGGGAAAGGCAGGCGATGGTGAGGAGGGGGTCTACAGGCCAGGCCAGGCACAGGCAGGCGTTCAGTGTTTGCCCTGCAATGACTTGGTAAACCACCAGTGAGTGCATGAACGTGGTCTTTGAGCTAATCTTCTTCTGGAAGTGTATTCATGGTGACAGCCTGCATGGATGGAACACCTCCGACAATCCTGAGCCTGGTGCTCCACAGACTCTGATGGGCGCCCTCCGCAGGTGGAGTGTGTTAGTCGGGGAAAGGGATGCTCAGTGGTGAAGTGGTGCCCACCAGAGTCCTCTGGGCTTAGCGGGGGCCAAAGACCTATGTCACCAAATGGTTGAGAGAGTGAAATACACCGTGGCTATGTGATGAATAAGTGACAAAGCTAAGGTTTGAATTTCACCCATCTCTTTCAATAGCCTCTTCTGTACCCCCACCCCACACCCTCACCCCAAGTCCCACTTCCTTTCTATCACAATCAGTTTAAAATAAAACTAAACGGCCAAGTAAAATTTAAAAGTAATTTGTTTTTAATAAAAAGACTAAATACAAAGACTAGAAGATTTGCAAAAAAGATAAAATGGTTTGATGGGTTCATATCAAGTAAAATAACAGTGCGAAAGTAAGAACAAAGAAGAAAGACGTACTGGCGGGGGTGGAGGTAAGGCCCTGGGCTCAGAGGCCACGCGGCAAGGACGGACAGTACCAGGGCTGTCCCTCACCACGTCCTACAGCAGGCCCTCTGCAGGGGTCCAGGACGATGAAGTCAGACATTCTTAGCCCAGATCCCCACCTCAACCCCTGCACAGCAGGTCAGGCTCCCCATTTGCTGAGATGGGGTTCCAGCTGGCGGCCCGCGAGCAGGTGGAACACACTCTGACGCAGGGCTTTTCCTCCCCACACTCAATGTTTCTGCCCGGGGGGAGAGTCTGGCCCAAAGTCACCTCCCCAGCTGACCTAGAGGAGCTAAGCCCTGTCTTGGGGCTCCTGGCTCCAGTTCCAAAGTGCTTATCTCCACACTTCCTTGCCTTGTCCCAGCTCTAAGTCAGCTCCAAAAAACCTTTGTTGCACGGAAAACATGACAGACCCTCTTCGTGAAGAAGGCTGGTGGCCAAAAGCCTTCGATTTGCTGTGAATTTATGTGGCATCTTTCCAGTCAAGGCCGCGTGTTGCTAATTAATGCAGTCACCACCTCCCTAGGTGCCATTAAATTCATTTTATGGCTTAATTAAGAATGGCTGCGTTAATTTTATGAATGAGCAAAGGGAGGTGCCAACAGATGACTACGCGTGAAAGTTCGTCAGCCAGGAGTCAGGAGACCTGGCTGCCTGTCCTTGGCTGTGTCATTCGGCCTCCCGGCATTTCCGTATCACTTGGATGTAGCTGGGTTGGTGAGGCCAGTCTCATTTATCCGCCAATATTTTTATAAATATATGAACGAGAATGTGCAGGCCACGGTGATTCAGGGACTTGGACGCCAGGACCTGTTGAAGTCCTTCTCCTCTTTACACCTGAGGGTCCTACCTGTTAACGTCAGTAGAGCCTGGAGGCAGTAAAGGTGAGGGCTCCTCCAGAAGTGGGACCGGCTTTCTGACCAGATACCAAGGCCAGGCACGGCGGCACACACTGTCCTTGCATTGTGTCCTCACATGTCTTGTGTTGTCCTTTGTAGTGTCACCATTCAACTGAAGGGAGCTGTGGTTCCGAGGGGAAGTACCTTGCCCAGAACACGTTCTGGGCTTCACAGCTCAGTACTCCATGCTCAGCTTCTTTCCGTGACTGCCACCCATGTCAGGCTCAGGGACCACAGCAGGCCCCCTTATGAGCCATGGGGCTCTGGGCAAGTTGGCTACCTCTGTGTACCCTCCATTTCCTTACCTGTTAATGGCTTTGACCAGATTCCCACCCAGGCACACCTCAGAGATAGATGTGAAAGCATTTTGGGGCAATGCAGGTGCTCATACTGGGGTTCTCTTGTCTTTGAGGGAGTTACCACTGAGTCTGCCCAGAATGCCGGCAGTTTCGGACCCGAGGCTGGAGAAGACAGAATTGTGGAGGGTCTACAGGCTCCTGTCCAGTCACATCCCGCACGGCGACAGCTCAGGAAGTTCATGCAGCTCCTCTTGAGGGAGTTCTTACTTGCAGCTCCCAGCCCCAAGCAGTGGCTGCCGCTGGAAGTGATCCTGGAGGTGAGTAGAAGGGTGCTGTTGGGCCAGTGATGTGGGAGCGGGCCTGGGAGGGCACAGGCTCCATGAGGTTGCGGTATGTGCAGGGAGACCTGAGGGCCGATCTCTTGCAAGAGCTCGCCTAGGCCTGTAGCTGCCAACTGGCTGGCCGTGAAGAGCGTCTCCTGGGACTTCGGTGATATTGGGGGAGGGAGTCCTTGTCCTCCAGGAACTACAGGCACTGGCAGAACAGGGAACATACCAGCAGCGAGTGAATAGATGGATGAGGGCGTGTTGTAGCTAGGTCCCTAGAAGCAGAGCCTGAGATAGTACAGAAGTGAATTATTGGTGGCTGTCCTTTCAGGGGAGGTACTCGCCAGGTGGTTATTATCTGTGGGCCACCCCCACTTGCCTTCTCTCCCTGGGAAATGCGCATAGCCTCCTATGTGCAGCACCTTGGTCAGCAGAGGGCAATGCCTTGTAGAAGGGATGGTGAGCTGGTGGCAGCCCATACTGCTAGCATGGTGGTAGTGGCATACAGGCCAGGCAAGGACCCCGGTAGGCACTGAGGGGACGTGAGCCCTGTGGCTGCCGTCTTAGTGCCGGGTGTGCTTCCAGGCATCTCCAGACAATGCCACCAGCCAGCAGAAGCGAGACTTCCAGTCTGCAGTCCTGCTTTCCACCATGGAAATATTTCATATGATGAGTGGAGGTGACATGTCGGTGCTTAGAGGTGAGTGGGGGTGGCTTGCTCCTCACTGTTTGTGACATAAAGCTGTGACAGCTGAGCAGGAAGTCCAGTGTGCCCACCAGCCACTGGTGCCAGTCTTCGAGGGGAAGCCTGGGCCTTAGTGCTGCGGGCACTCTAGGAGTCACCGAGCCGTCGGTTCCCCCACGAACCTGCAACCAGAGCTCAGTGACCCTATCCGGAGGCCCCAGGGAAGACATGCTTGCTTCTTTCCATGACACTTTTGCCATCCTTGGGCCACTTGGAGACAGAAAGTCCTTCTGCCAAAACCAGTTCTCCACCTTCAGTAGAATTGTGTCCTCTTCCCATGAGGGAAGTGAAGATGTCACCTGGAATTCCACATTCTTTTTTTTTTTTTTTTTTTTGTCTCAGAAACACCTTTATTACAATCGACTTGCTTGAATCAGGATTCAAATAAGATCCACGCATTGTATGTGGTTGATATGTTCCTTATGTCTCTTTTTTTAAATGTACTGGGGTGACAAGTGTTAGTGAAATTACATCGATCTCAGGTGTACAATTCTGTATCCCATCATCTATAGCAGCCGTACCTTCCCAACAAGAGTAAGCCAAGTCCTTTCCGTGTTTTCTAAGCCACAGAAGCCTTAGTGACACGACTCATTTTCTGAACTCCTCTTTGCCCCACAACTCAGAGACCCTGACTGTCGATCTTTCTTGTGGAGTACCTGAAGTGTGCTACAGTAGAGCTTGGTAGTCCCCGTTGTATGTGGCTCTGTCCCTGGGTGGTGGTGTGGCTGTGGTCACCAGGTGCCCGAGCCGGTGGATGGGTGCTGTAATCGTGGCTAACTCAGGGAGTTGCTACCACAATTGGCTGAGATCATCACCGCCCCGTCTGAGCACAACGCCCATCGTGTTGGTGAGCACAGACTGACAATCCAGACGCAGCTTTGTCCCAAGCCTGCCGGAGCAGCAGGGGCTCGGGGATCACTACAGCAGCCTCTCTATTTACCTTAGATCTAACATTTCCTTCACCTTCATTCTACACGGCCACTTGAAGGAAAACTGCCCACATGTCCTTCCTCCCCACTTGGTTTATATCATTAACTAGACGTTTCAAGATCAATTTATTTTGAATAAATGTGTGTTCATTGGATACCTGTATGTAAGACCCCGTCTTTAGAGCAGTGGGGTATACAGAGGGCTAAAATGGGGAATACAGAGTTGAGTGAGATGTGCTTGGTTAACCAGAGGGGCTTGGGGACTGTTGTGAGAAGGTCATTCAGACTTTGACGATTTCTCAAACTCGGTCTGTCTCCTTACCCCACCTTAGGTAGTGAAGAGTCTCAGCCAAACACAGAAGCTGCTTCTCCTCCACTTGTGACTATCTCCCACTTCACCCAGAAGCTGGTAGAGAAGCTGTACAGTGGGCTGTTCTCAGCAGACCCCAGACACATCCTTCTCTTCATCACAGAGCACATCTTGGTGGTAAGAGCCCACGGCTGGCTATTGTGGTATGGAAACTCTGGCTGACTGACCGCGTATGTATGACATGCTGTTGGCTGTGCAGTTTGTCCAGACCCACCTGCCGTCTTTCCTGGAAACAGGATCTGAGATGGGTGGGAGGAAGGAGAATAGTGGCCCAGGCAACACCTGGTGGCTGTTGAGTGCCCTGCAGGCTCTCACTGTAGGCCACCTTAAATCCGTCTCAGTGGTGGGCAGCCACGGTCCCCTGTGCTGGCCCCTGAGCTCTGCCCCCTCCTAGACTCTACACACCACCTTTGGGTTTTTATTGTGATTATTGTTTTAATCTTAATATTGTTATTCCTCTTCACCAAAGAAAGGGACAAAAGGGTCCTTATCTCCAAAAGAGTTATTTAATTTTCCTCTTTAGTGTCTACCTCCAGTTGTCATGTTTGGGCCTTCCTGAAATCTAGGCAAGAGTCTGTTTTTACTTAGTTCTATTATTCTTGCATGTGCTCTCTCTCTGGCTCTCTCTTCAGAGAGATCTATAAATCTATGCATACATGCAAATACATGCCTATAGATACACAATTAAATATAAGTTTGTGTGTACATGTGTATACATTTTTTTATTGTACATGTATACACACACACACATACACACACAGAATCATACAGTCTCAAAATTGTAGAGGTAAACTCTTTAGTCCTCATCTCACATTTCATTCTGGAAATCTTTTCATTCTGGAAATCTTTTCATTCCTTCCTTGAACTCTCCATGAGGAGTTCACTGTGGTCCCAGGTGGTCCCAGCCAGCAGGACACCTGTGATTGTCAGAAAGCACTTTCTCTTACTAAGCTGAGCTCTGCCTCCAGCAGCTCCTGAGGTGCCCTCTGCAGCAGAACCCAGGAAGCCACTCTCATTCCTCGTCATGCTTCACTGGGGGAGTGACATTGTCACCCTCAGCACCCTTCTGTCAGTGGAGTTACCCAGAGACCCCAGGACAATTCCTAGGTCGATAGTCAGTCTGGCTGATGCACAGTTCCAGGCAAGCCTGAAAATAATGTATTCAGAGGCTTTTTCAAGGAAAAAGCTCCAAGAGGGGAGAAATATCCTTCATCAGCTCCAAGAAGATTCAAATCAGATACTCAGGAAGTTGTGCTGATAGTGAAAGGAGCTCCTGAGCTCTTGTGTTAGTTCGGGCTGCTGTAACAAAATACCATTGACGAGGTGGCTTAACAGCAAACATTTATTTCTCACAGTTCTAGAGGCTGAGAAGTATGAGGTCAAGGTGCTGGCTGACCTAGTGTCTGGTGAGGGCTGTCTTCCTGGTTTGCAGGTGGCTTTCTTCTTCTTGTATTCTCACACGATGGAGAGACAGGAAGAATGCTCTCCCTGGTCTCTTCCTAGTCATATAGGAATCCCATCATGAGGGCTCCATCCTCATGATCTAATCACCTATCAAAGATCCCCACCTCCAAATACCATCATGTTGGGGGTTAGTTTCAACACATGAAGATTGGGAGGGGACACACACATTTAGCCCACAGCAATGTCCAGTAGTCAAAGTAAATACTCAGAGCTAATACCGAAGTGTGGGTGCTCGCTGGGCTGATGTGCCCTGAGGGGTTGCCCGTCCATCATCAATTCTGTCTCCATCCACCATCCTTCTCCATCACATGAGAATGCAAGAAGAAGGTGACCAATCTTGCTCACTGCCTGTGACTCTCATAACTCTTAACCTCAGTTTGAAAGATGTGACCTATCTGAGGAGTAGGAGATGATAAAAACATGAATCCCCAATTACAGCAGATTTAAATAAAACTCAACTTCATTAGTGTAGGTACTTGCAGTATCCATAAAATTTAAAGAGAGCAATCTATAACTAACAAATGATCTTTCTAATAGACTGAAAAATTTTGCATGTACTTTTTGTTCTATGGATTCTTTTTGATGAATCCAAACAAATGGAGGGACCAATGAGTAGTAAGACTATAGGGGTCAGGACCTTCTACCTTCCCCACCTAAGTTTTTCATGTGTAAATTACGCAAAACACTTAGCACGATAACTGGAATATTATAAACACTCTATACACGCTGATTAGTATTTATAGCTAATAATATGTTTGGTTTTTAAATTAGGCACTACTAATAGCATGTTCTTACACACTGAAGGTTACCCATTTTACCTGTATTTCAGGAATCTCCGGTCCCCTATCTATTTTCTGTAACATGACTGTGGTAAACTTTAAAAACTTTTTTTACACCAATATTTGGTAAATCCAACAATTTGACGTGCCGTTATTGATCATTCATAACGGCACCTTTGATCATTCAGCTCAAAGGTAGAGGAAAACTATCCTATTTGAATTTTAGATCATGCCACTTTTTGAAATATAGAAGAGATTGAGATCGTATCATTTTCACAGTTAACTGGGTCAGCATGTAAAATCGTAAAATGTTCACAAGTATGTTTTTGTATGTGTGTGTTTATTTTATGACACAGGTCATCGAGAATGCCTCTTCTCAAAGGGACACTGTCATCAGTGCTTTATACAGCAGTTTAAATAAAGTCATTCTTTACTGCCTCTCCAAGCCCCAGCAGTCCCTCTCCGAATGCCTCAGCCTTCTCAGCATCCTGAACTTCTTACGGGAACACTGGGACGTTATCTTTGCCACCTATAACTCCAACTCTAGCTTCCTCCTGTGTCTCATGCATTGTCTGTTGCTGCTCAATGAAAGGAGGTGAGAGCTGCCCACTTTTTGTTTCATTGTCCTGCCAGTGTTCAGTGCAGACAAGAAAGCTTCAAAGGGACACTTTATTGAGGTCAATATAAATGATACAACTCTTTTATCTGGTTGTCCAAATTATGTGCAATGTTTGATAGTAAACGTCCTCAAACTTATCCATCTGACTGAGCAGCTAGAATCATCATGAAATAATAATTTATCCTGTTTCCACAATTCTCAGGTTATAAGAATCTTCACTGATTTAGTTTTGGGGGCAGAAAACTGACAACTCCAACATTAAATATACACATTGATTTTACAATGCAGGCAGATGTGAAATATGAACATTTGATAAATACAATAAATGGAAAAATATATACTAAGTTGTATTATGCAAACCAGGAATGATTTTGCTTACAGAAAAAAATACACACAATTTATAATATAAAATAGCATCCATAAATACATTTGTGTGTGAAATACAAATGAAAAGAAATTAATCTCATTTAAATCCTTTTCTTGAAGTCCCAAGTTGAAAATATGTTAGATTTCTCTGCGTCTGTGCACTTCCTCTCTGTGTGTGGCACTATGTGTATACCACTCAATGCCAGTCAGTGCTTTGGCATCACGCTGCCTACGCATGTGTCATTAATTGAGAGCCAGGTTGAGTGTAGAGGAAGGGAGGACTATGGGATATTACACTTTGCTCTTGTCCTTTTTCTTGATTGTATTTATACCAGTACAAATTATGTTTCATTTCTGGGGGGGGAAAAATCCCACAAATCCTGTCAAGTTTTCTGTTGAACATTACAGAACACTAAAGTTACTCTCTGGGAATTATTGGAAAACACTCCTAGCCCAGAGGAGGAACTTGCCTTTTAATTTGTTTGAAATAAAAGAATCCAATTTCAGTGTATCGATTAAATTGGGAGATCTTTTTATTTCCTTGTATTTCAAGAACTAGGCCTTATCCATACTGAAAGCATAGGTAAGAAGAACGAAATGTTAATTGATTGGTGGGCTTGAAGTTCCACCCTCCTGGGAGACCTCTATTTAGCAAAATGGACTCCAAAATCCAAAGGGATTGCATTCTAGAACTTTCAAGAATGGACATTCTTATATGCTCTCTTTTTTCATTTCCTTGTTTGTCATTTTGGTTCAATCTACAAACATATGCTGAGTACATATTCTGCTTGGTTGGCTGAGGGAGCCCCAAGAAGAGAGCACAGGGATATTAACATGACTAGGAACCCTGGAACTCATGGAGCACCTAATATGGAAACCACTGCACCCTTATTAGAACTAGCTACAGATGTGTGGGGCCCTAGCAAAATGCAAATAAGGGTCCCTTGTTCAAGAATTGCTCTGAATTTCAAGAGTGTAACAGAAAGCTCCAAATATGGGCCCTTCTAAGTGTGGACCTTGCGTAGGTTGCAGGCCCAGGAGGTTGGCCTCGGCCCCATTCCAGATGGGATGAGATCAGTGCCAAACAAAGGCAGAGTTCAATGCTTTGGGAGCCTGCAAAAAGAAATGACCGGTTCTGCTGCTGGAGAACCCAGAAGAGGTTTCAGGGGGTCTGCTGGGAGCATGGATTGGTTTTAATAAGATAGGAACAAAAAGAAAATATTTTCCCTATTTTCCAGAATGCTATTATATTGTATCTGTCATGGAAGTTGTCATGAGCTGTTTGCTTAAACTTGATTAAACAGTTTTTCCATATTGATATGTACTGAGTTTGGAGGATGATTATGTGTGATAAAGAACAATGGCATAATCCCAAAGAAATTGGGTTTCATAGTGAAAAATCTCTTGTCTTCCAGTTATCCAGAAGGGTTTGGATTGGAACCCAAGCCTAGAATGACTCCTTATCATCAAGTGTTTCTTTCTCCCAGTGAAGAAGTGAGAGAAAAAAGAGAGGACGATGTCCCAAGTTTGAGTGATGGTACATTTTATTTGTTGTTTATTTTGGGGGGAGTGGATGGATACTGACAACTTCTAGGGTTGCATTCTTCAGTTAATCTTTCTCAAGATGAGGAAATAACTATTCAAAGGCCAAAAGAGACCCTAGGAACACCAGAATAATGTAGCAGTATTGAGAGGTAACATGGTGGAGAATAAAATTAGAATGATCTTCCTATATTTACAATGGAATGGAATGGAATGAAAGGGTGAATGTATAAATGGAAGAAACGGGAGCTCTATGGGACATGGTTAGACTGAGAACTTGCTGTTCCTATGAAAATCCTAGAGGACCTCACTGTAAGTTGATTTCACTTTCTAGGTGGTCTCTTGAATTTTTCTTTGGACCACTAGATATAAAAACTAGCATGCTATCTCACCCAGTGTAAGGCATTACCTAGCTCCCAGCTTTCTTCCCTAGAGAATGGGACTGGGATAAATAAACTAATTTCTTTTATGAGATTTTTGGCTTAATGGAGTTTATTCTCAGATTTGCTAATTAAAACCAAGTTAAAGAGATTGGCAATTTGTAAAAAAAAAAAAAACAAAAGCATCCAGATCCATTTGTTGGAGACACTGCTCCCTTTTGGTCCAGGAGGCTTCAGCAGATCTTCTTTCACCACTTTGTTTTGCTACCATTTACCAGGTGATATTCTGTGATACTAGACAGTACACACAACGCCTTGTTTTCTGGGCAGATAGATGCCCAAAGCCAGTGCTCAAAAAGCATATGAGTTTAAAGTTTACTCTGACACAGTAATAACAACATGGACATTAGCATTTGGGGACAGGGCTAGTAGAATGAACTGAGCAATGTCCATCCCCCTAGGGTGAGATAAACAGACTGTATACACTGGTACCAAAGGGGGTACCCAGTGGTCCAAGATCAGAGGGAAATTAGGCAACTGAACAGGGGGTTATAGTTGTGGGGCATAGCAGGCAGAATTGGCTTGGTAAAGATCTGTCCATATTTGGGCAAATACAGGGCACTGCGAGGGGTGGGTTGTGAAAAGCTTGATCCAGCACCAGGAAAGAGTACTGATTTGTGTCTTGGGCCTATGGGCACATTCTTGGGTTGGGTGTCCAGTCCTCTGAGTGGCCAACATAAAACGTAGGTTGGAAGGAGCTTTGTGGGGAAGCTATTTGGCATCGGCCCGTGGCTCTATGTACTGCCTGGTTTCTGGCTGGAGCTTGCAAAACTAGGATTATTTCAAGAAGGATGTGAATAAAATCAGCCGTGAGGTGCCATCCCTGGCCCTCTCTGGGAGAAGTACTGAGGCGTCCTGGTTACGTGACGTGCTCTCTCTCTTAGCCCAGCACAACATCCAAAAGACGGCGCGGGCTCTCTGGCAGCAGCTGGTGGCGCAGCGGCGGCAGGAGCTGGAGGACACCTTCAAGATTGATCTCTCTGTAAAACCTGCTGAGAGAGAAGTAAAGATTGAAGAGGTCACCCCGCTCTGGGAGGAGACTGTGCTCAAGGCCTGGCAGCATTTCCTAGGTCTGTCTACTGGGCTCTGGGGGCCGAACTTCTGGGACTCATAGAGCCGGACTTTCCCAAGGCTCCACTCAAGGTTCAGAGCCTTTTCCATCCAGATCTTCCCTCTCATCCCCTTGGTGGGTGGGATTGACACCCCTGAAACCTTGTGAGTCTTTGCTTACAAAGAAGGCATGCTGCTTTGCATCTTAGGTGAAAGGAAGGCAAGAGGTGCCAACCGAGCAAGTAGAGTGCAGTAATGTCTTAGATTGAAGGGCCACCATTTTAGGGCTCCAGCCTGGGCTCTGGAACCTGGGGTTCTAGGTCCTGCCCTGATTTACCTACCAGCTTTGAAACCTTGCCACCAAGTCATGCAGTGACCTGGAGCCTCAGGTTCTTTATGTTCCAATGGAAAGTCTTCGTCCCAAAGATATTAATGTCCCGTGCGTTCTATCAGAGACTCAACATTTTTACACTCATATTAGTCAACACAGTTGGGGAAATGATGGTTTAACTTTGTTTTTAAAGAGTTCATTGCTGTCAAATCATGGCTCATGTACTTCTTTTAACTCTTTTAGCATCATAAAATTCACAGTGATTTAAGAGTTATTTCCATGTATAGTGTAGTTATTTCCATGTCCCAGACTACCCAGTGGTGTAGCACCTTTATTTCACTGGCTTTCCAAATTAGCCCTGGAAAATATGTATATACATACTATGTATATACAAGTACATGTACAATTTGAAGTCAGAATGTCAGATTCCATTTCAGGGAAAAGTTCAATAAAATAGGGCATATATACCCATGCACATATAGTGGAATAAAATGGTGGGATGGCCCTTAAAGCTTGCAAACGGCTCTCTTTTTGCCAACAACTGTATATTGAATACTTTCTGTGTTCCAGGGCCTGTATGTAATCTTATTTACTCTTTATGACACCACAATGAGGTTAGATACTATTATTCCCATTTTACAGGAAGAGGACACTGAAGCTTAGGAACTTTACTAACGTGCCCAACAAGGAGTCTAAGCGAGGCCTAGTGACCCCAAAACCCACACTGCATTTCTCAGTCAGAAGACAGTAGTGTGAGTTTGTAGCCTGGAGGCAGGAACACGGGGCTCGAGTCCCTGGCTGGTCCTTTGAAAGCCAAGCCAACTGTGGCGATTGTGTGTTCTCTCGACTTCATCTCTGACCGTCTGTGCTTCTCTATCCCAGCATCTGAAAGGAAATCACTGGCCAGTCGCTCGAATGTGGGACAACACAGCAAAGTCACTTCGTGGAGTGGAAGCTTATCCTCAGCCATGAGGCTGATGCCCGGGCGGCAGGCCAAGGACCCCGAGTGCAAGACAGAGGTGAGCCCAGGTCCCTTTTCCTCACAGAAGCTCCGTAAGTCTTGTCTCCTCTATGTTCTCACTAGACACAATCTAATTCCTTGTTCTTCTGAACCTTTAAGGCGATGCATGTGGCTTCCAGGCTGAGGCTACACCTAATGGAGCCAGGTGTTGGGCTAGCTTTCACTTGAAATGAAAATGGGCCCCCCTTGAGTTCCAAGAGCAGGTGTTCCTGATGGCATTAAAAACAAAAGTGATCCTTGTTCCCGTTCTCCTTTTGCATCAGCTGTGCTCACAGAGCACTTGCCCATGGCTCAATGGGAGCTGCGTGTGTGGGCTCAGCAAACGGGGACAGAAACGCTGGTGCTATTACTGGGAGACGTAGTGTTGGATCCTCTTGACTCTGTGGGGTTGAGCCATTGGGGGTTTCCAATCCATTTCTCTAAAAGTGCATAACAAACTGTCCTCAACGCAGTGGCCCCCACGATGAGTTTTCGCGATCCTGGACGCTGCAGTAGGAATTTGGAGCATAGCAGGGGTTGGGGGGTCCCTACTCCATGATGTCTGGGCCTTCCATGGAATCATCAGAAGGCTCATTTCCTCACCCATCCCAACCCAGTGGTTGCTGCTGGAGTTAGTCTGAGACCTCAGCTGAGATTGGAGGTTGGAATACCTACATACAGCTTCTCCACGTGTCCCTGATGGGTAGGCTTCAGGGGCTAATTTCTATAGGGAGGGGAAAGGAGAATGAGGATGGAGATGAGGATGAAGAGGAGAGAGAGAGAGAGAAGCAGGCAGAAGCCACAGTGTCTTCCATGACCTCCCTCTGGATGCCATGCAGCATTAGCTCTGCTGGGCTCCTTTGGTTGAGACACGCACGAAGTTCTACCCAGGTTCAAGGGGGGGAGATATACTCATCTCCTGGGGGGAGGTGGTAAGGTTCTGAAAGAGTCTGTAGGCTCTTTTTGGAAAACACATCTGACGTGTATTCTCATACTGGGGTCATTGACTTATCTTCAGAGGCAGTGAATGCCGTCATTCGATGGACTTGGCCTTAGGGTCAGGAGACCTTGGGCAATTTACTTAACTTCCCTGAGTCTGTATCTCCTTACCTTCACTATGGGGCAAATAACTATGGGAAATTGTGGGAAAGGGCTCCCCAGGGAGGTAGAGTAGATGGTTGATAGACACATTACACAATTGGAGTTCTTTGCCCACTTATCTTTGGCAAGTGAGCTTGGCTCCAAATCCCATCTGCTTAGTATCTGGGCCCTGCTATCCCCATGTATCTGTGGTCTACTGTGGCCAGTGACTGATGGGGAAGGGCACTGTCTTCAGATATTGGGAACGAAAGAGGAGTGAAGGGCTTCCTGCAATTGCCCAGGCAACCAAGGGAAGGACAGTTTCTTTTTTCTAAGCTTCCAGAACAATAGGCTTTAGGACATATGGAGAAAGATCCCAAACTTAGAAGGGAAGGCAGAAAATGAGCTTGACTGGGCTGGCTGGCCTCCTGGTGTTCAGAGCCAGAGTAGGCTTTGTCCTCAGAGTGCTGGCTTATAGAAGACACTGCTCAGGAAGTTTGTCAACAGACTCACTGGCTGACTGGGTCCATCACTTAGATTGTAACAGTTGTAGCCCACAGCTAGTATTAGCCCTGTTTTATAAAGTCAAGGGCTTTGCAGCCAGGAGGTGGCAGAGTGGAGATAACATCTCCCATCTCTACTGCCAACCATGACCTTAGGCCATTCCATAGCCTCTTGGAGCCGCGATTCCTGAACTTACACCTGGAAATGTGTTGTTTATTAGAATATGTGGAAGCACTTGGAAACTGCAAGTGCTTTAGAAATAGAAGACAGTTTACAACATTCCATTTTACCTTCTAGCTCTCTCTGCCATGGGGAAGACCATCCCCCAGGGGACAGAGGTTCGCAAGCCCTGGGAGCTAGAGCATCCCCACCTGTGCCCACACACCTGTTACTGACCAGGTCCAGTTGTGGAGGAGCAGCCCAGCTCCATTTCCTTTGACTTTACCCAAGTTAGCATTGTCCCTGGGAGGTCAGGTCAATCTGGCTGGGAGCTAGGCAAGGGACGGCTGGGATGCATTTTATGGGAACCCTTGCAAGCCATTGATGCTGCTTCTTCCAGTGTCACCTGCCCTCCCAGGTCATTAGATCAGCTTAGCTGCCTCCAAGTCTCAGGGAGATGGATTGAGAACCAGCTTATCTGAAAAAAGCTTCCAGATAAGAAAGAAGCTGAATAGGCTGCAATATTTGGGGCCATGTATGTTCACAAATGGCTTACCACAGTTTACTCTTGGCTCACTGAGAGATCTGGGAAAAAGAATATTTGAAACTAGCTCTCTCTTTCTGTGAAGGCAGGCAGTTGAAGATGTTTCTATACCAACTGAGGTCTCATTCATTCATTTATTCATTCATTCACTCAACAAATGTTAAGTGTTGAGTCTGTATCCTCTTCCTTGTTCTAAGCTCTGAGTTCATAGGAGAGAGAAAAAGTGACATATTCTCTGCTTTCATGGAGGCTGCTTTCTAGGGGTTGAAGATCGACAATTGACGGTTAAATTCATAAATGTTGGGAGTGCTAACTGCAATGAGAGAAAAATCAGCAGGGTAACTGGGAGAGGGTGGTGAGACAGGTGCCAGGTGGTTGAGATGGAGGTAGTCAGAAGCCCTCTTTGGCAGGGGTTGTAGGAACAGAGAAATAAGGAAGGATATGTACCTGGTGAGTCTCCGGAAAAGAGTGGTCAGGCAGAGAGGACTGCCAGGCAAAAGCACTGAGGCAGCCATGTGCTGAGGTGTCCTAGGGCCACGAAGGCCAGTGTGGCTGGGCTAAGGTGCAGAGAGGGTGGCCCTGGGGGTATCACCCTCAGCTGTTAGCCCCAGGAAGAACTGTGCTTTTCCACAGCAACTCATTGACAGCAGGACTTCTGTCACTGTTGTGTTTTCCTCTTTGGTCTGGACACTCAGAAGCTCGGAGAGATAAGCATGGCCCAGCTCTTGTAACTGCACACACCTCGTGGCATAAATCTCTGCAAACTGTGTACTCGCACACACCCATCTCCTTGGCTGTTTCCTTCCTATTTGAGCCCTATTTTACCTTCACCCTGATTTATTTATCCTTTCTGCACCTTGTAGCTTGTGGCGTTTTTAAAGACGAATTGTTCTGAAACAAAGTGGATTACGTTTTAATTTTAAAAGTGAACTGCAGCTTCGCTGAGCAGCGTCCTATTCCTGCTCCTCAGTCGGTGCTGGCACAGTGCCTGGTACATAGAAGGTTCTTAAAGAATGCGCAGGGACGTGCATGGAGCTCCCCAGTCCTGGCTGAGGTGGAACTTGCCAGCCTCAGACCCCACGCCTCTCATGCAGCCTCGCTGTTAGCCTTTGTTGCTAACAGAAGGCGCAACTTCTCAGGTACATATGTACACGGTGATGTCATAGCATGCGAGCAGCAACTATTTGCCCTGGGGTCTGTTTAATTATTTTTAAAAATTAATTTTGATTATTACAGCTGATTACACCTCAGTGAGCAATGTAATTGATATTTTCTAATGTATCCCAAGGAACATTTTGTACAACATGCTTTTTGTTGTTGAAGGTTAAAGACTCCGTTATTGGTTTTTCCCTAAATATGCCCACATCATTAGTCCCTCCAGTGAGAAGGTCGCCATCTGGAAAAAGCAGCATGGAGACATTACTCAGGCACAAGTGCATGAAATTGGTGTTTCTGCATCTTCTGTCTCTCTTCTGGAAAGAAGAGGCTTGTAATTAAAGGAGTAGGTTTTGGAGGAAACATTATTCATTTGGTGTTATTCCTTATCATGTCAGCAGCTGACAGCTCTACAGCACTGATAAATTGTTCCTTGGAGTGAGACCTACAGTGTACAGTTCCTAATTCCTTTCACCTATCTTCACTTTTAGTAGAAAATGTTTTCTGGTTGTCAGGTGAGCCTTTGAGGCAATGCTGTACGATAGATGTTGTTTCTTCTTTTTCTTCCCCTGACTCCTTTCACAGTCCCTTCTGGAATCAAATTGTGAAGTTACAGTCTCTACCAGGTTGAAGGCTGTGGGCGCCAGCCTGTAGGACAGAAGTTGGGACCTTGGGCTCCCTTGAGGCCACCAAAAGCCACCTCAGCATGTCCTGAAAGCCACCTCATCATTCCACCCTCAGTGTAAGAGAAATCCAGAGCATACACTCTGGCCAGCCATTCCTCTTCACAGCACTGGGCGTAACTTTGCCTACTTGCTCCATTTCAGACTTTCTTGTTTAAAAACAAGTTGAATAAACATCAAGGACCAATGCTGGTTTCTTAGTTTTGACAGACAGGCCATGGCAATGATGTTTGTCAAAACGATGTTAACAGTATGGGAAACATGAGAACTCTGTACTGTCTTTAAAACTTTTGCGTAAGTCTAAAATTATCCCCATATATAAAGTGTGTCATCTTCTGTGTTTTTTTTAAGCATTGGCAAATCGAAATAGGTACGCTGGATGTGGGAGCTGGGGGCCGGGTGGCTACGGGGCTTATGCAGAGCAGAAGGATGATTGGGGACGCTGCAGGTGGGAGGGTGAGCATGGGGTCAGGTTGGGGGTTTCTGTGGTCCATAGGAAAGGGTTAAGCAGGGGGGCAGCACGTCTATGTATGTGCAGGTGAGATTGGAGGTCAGGGCCCTTGAGCGAGGGGCTGGTTTGGGCACCGCAGCACCCTTCAGGTTGGAGAGGATGAGGCCTGCAGCAGCAGCGGTCTGAGCAGTGGAAATTAAAGAACACACGAGAGAATTCTGTTTAACCAAGGCTAAGATGAGCAAAAAAAGGAAAAAAAAAAAGAGGGCCCAAAAGACAGAGGAACCAGGAAAGCAGGCCATGAGAAAAGAGGTGCCCAGTGGAGGGAGGTGCGCAAGTTGGATGTTCTGTTGGCTCTGCATAGAATGGGGAGCAATGAGCGAGAGGAAGGGGGTTGAGAGTGCAGTGGGAGCCCCTCTGGGTAGCGCAGCTGCCTGACCGGGGCCTTGTTTGGGAAAGTGTGAGCTACATTTCACCCCACCTTCCTCTCAGGATCACCTGTACACGTGTGGACGGCTGTGTCACGCACAGCCCAGGTGGGCTCTACTGAGGAGCAAAACCCCATGGAGTGGGCTGGCCTGCGTCCTCCATGTTTCCATGAGGTTTGGAGATAGCTGAGCAAGTTTTCGGTTGCTATTTTCAAAGATGAAAAGATGCATGTGGAGAAACCAGGGCTGTATGAGAATTAGCAGAAAGGGATAGAAAGGCACCAAAAGCCAGAGAGTGACATATTGGAGTTGCTAAAATACCAAGAACAAACTTTTTGTTGCAATTCTATGCCTGCCCTGGCAAGGATATGAAAGCACTAGACATTTTCTCCCAGGACCTCTGGGCTTCTCTACAGCCTGCCCTGTGGGTGAGCCCCCTGCCCACCCAGACGCATCTTAGCCTCCTATAAGGTCAGCAGTGCTCACCCTTGGGGGACTTGAAGAGCTCAGAGACTGACACTTGTGTGGGCAGGGTGACTGTGGACCTGCCATCGGCCGCTTCCCTGCACCTGTGCCCAGGCCCACTGTCTCCCAGCCCTCTGCCCCTGGCAGAAGATGAGATGCTGGATGAGACCAGCTAGTGGGTGACAACTGTGTTAAGGGCAGCCCTGGCTCAAGTCCTGGCAAAGGAAATGACATTTTTGACCATCCACTCTGAGCACTTTACCCATTATCTCTTTCAAAAATCATTGTGGAAAATTTTGAACATATACAGAAGTAGAGAAAATAATAAAACGAATACCCATTTATCTACCCATCACTTCCACAACTTTCAGCTCACGGCCAATCTTGTCTCATCTCCATCGCTACCCACTTCCCCCTCTGCACAAAATAATTTTGAAGCAACATCCCAGATATCATTTCATATCATTTCATGTGTAAATGTTTCTATATACTTAGTTTTTCTTGAAAGAGATCACGAAACCCAAATAAAAACTGCAGAAAAGAAAGCAAGTGAGCAGACTTGGAGGGCTTTAGCAGCCAGTTGAGAGAGTGACCTAGCTGTTTCTGGTCTTGTTCTTTAGCGTGCTGCTCTTGGGCTCCTGCTTCTGGGTGATGATGGTCTTGCCGAGGCTGAAGGCTTGGAGAGCCTCCTGCCCCTGTTTCAGGAAGGAGGGTGAGGTCTGACGAGGACACAGTAGTGCTTCGGCACATCGGTGTTCAGGGCTAAACAGCACGTGAGGTGAAAGGAGGCCTCGGAGTACACTTAGCTGGGAAAAGCCTCGGAGTCAGGAGAGCCCGGGACTGAGAAGAGACTGTGAACACAGACAGGAATGGGCTTTGAGATGAAGGGAAGTGAAGGAAGTGGTAGAATCCAGCGTAACAGCTGAGGAAGTAAAAGTACGTGTGTCAAAACAGAAGTTAGAATTCCCAGGGAATTTCTGCTGTAACAAGCGTTAAAGTCAAAAATCTTCAAGAGGTTGTAAGAAATTTTAGAAATCTGAAATTCAGAAAGTTGTCATCTGGGATATATTTACTTAAACTTGTAGTAAATTCAACATGTTTGTCGGCAGGAAAGAAAGAACTTTTGCAGGAGATGAATATGCCTTTAAGAGAGGTATTTCAAAGCAGGTGGTCTAAACTTGGGGGGAAATTAAGATACGTGAGGACTTCTAAATTGACAGGGTGAGAGGACCTACAGAGAGAGACAGTCTTGACAGAAGGGCAGAAAAGGCAGCCTGTGTCAGCAAATCGAGAGAGGAGGGGAAACAACATTGAAAACTGCAGAAAAAAGGAGTGATTTCAGAAAACCTGAAACTGCAGATTTTCTGAGAAATCACAATGCTGTGTGGTTGGAAAACCCAGTTGTGTTCAGTGGCGGGAAAAGTCTTGTGAGCAAGTAATTAAATGGGATTCTCTGTTAGAGGAATAAAACCACTCAGAAACAAATGAAAGTATGATTAAAAAAAGATTCTGAAAAGTGTAAACTGCTCTACTGATGTGATCATGGTTTTCTTAATTATGGTGGGTTAGGCTGTCAATGACCTATTTTCTCTTACTGCTTTTCCTAAGATAACTGACTCTAAAAATAATGCCAAGCTCCCCAGCCTGGCCTTAGAGCTCTTCACGGTGCATCTGCATTAGTGTTATTTCCAGAAAGGATTTCCATTGGGCTCTAGTTGCAGTCTTATTTGGGGGCAAAAAAAGAGAAGAATGATTAAATCAGATGATCTTACTTACTAAACCTCTCAGGTTTCCTTTTCACTTCAACTAAAAGTAAAGGCTCTGGAGCATGCATCTTAGCCCTTGGTCTTGCAGGCAGCTGTGCTCCAACACCACACGGGAATTGACCTTCCCACAGCGGCATGGTATCCTGGGGCAGCAGTGGGGACACCACACTGCAGGGTCATGGGCATGAACCCAGGCCGGTCAGCGGGGAGGGATGAATTAGACCCTTTAGGTGTTCTTCCGGTGGTCTGGGCACTCCACCAGGGCCTTCTCGTTTGTTCTCCTCCCTTCACACACACACACACACACACACACGCACACACACACACACACACACACACACACACACACGCAGAGCCCGTTCTACAAACCACTGATGTTAGAACCAACCTATCACATCAGTGAGAAGTGAGCGGGAAAGAGTTGCTTTGAACAAGGAACCCACCTCATAACTGAACACAGTCTATAGGTCCTGACAGCAGGGGATTCGAAAAAGCAGCATCTCCAACTCTGTGTTAGCATCGAGAATTAGGGAGAAGCATAATAACGGGCTGATGGAGACGGTGGCTTTTCTTTTTCCATTTTAAGGAAGTTTTAAATGTCACTAGTTTATCACAAGTGCCTATTACATGAGTTTGGAAAATAGAAGTAAATGAACAAAGCAAACACTGATACCTTTAATGATGTTTCTTTACCAAGTGCATCATCTGGGAGACATCTTTATCTTCATAATAGAAAGATAATTAACATCACTAATTATCTAATTAAGTTCATTAAGCATCCACCAACAGTGCACGTGAAGCTGACATTATGTTCTACTGTCAACAAATGCTTTTGATTTCTTAGGAAGTAATTAAAATGTAAATTAGCATGCACTTATATGCACAGGGGAAGTTTTGAATCAAATATTCATTTCAGAACGGCTTAGAGCAACATAGTTTTTATTTTTTTCTTCAATAAAAGCAGACATTTTGCTATCAGTGGTATATATTAAGGTTGCCATTTTGTTGGATGATGTTTGAATCATAGTAAGGTTATGGCACGATGTGACACAGTATTTAGCTGATGTATTTGCTATTGTGCTTTTGTTCTAATTTGATCATTTTATTTAGTATATTCACTTATGTTTGTGTCCTTTGTGTTAAAAACACCACCACTGATACCTTTTTCTGAACACTTGCTGTAACTCATTTTTTTTTCTGAAAACTTTCTGTAACTTAAATTCTCTAGTTGTGTTTACCTTTTAAAGGAATTTTAGGGCAAGCCTTCTAACATATCCTTTCTGTCAGGCTATGTTTGGAGAACATAATCAATGACTTGCTGAGAGCAGTAAACACAGCCGCTCTGTGTGCACGGGAAGGAGAGCAGCTGCACACATCAAACCTGCGGTCCACGTCCTTGGTTGCAAGTTTATATTTTCCTTCATTTTTAGGGCAGCCCCTTGGTTTCTGATGAATATTATAACTGGAATGAACATGCTGTGGTGCTAAATACAGTAATCTCGTCAGGTTAGAACCCTTCCTGAAACATCATACTTGCTGAAAAGGAGACTCCCAAGATAGAAGCCACCATGCCCAAAGCCCTAGAGTTTTCATTCTTTACACAATCCTGATCAAATCCTGGGATTCCCAAACTTCTACTGAAGTTTAATTTATTGTGAGAGCTCAATGGACGTAATACCTATCTCTGCCATCTTTTTGCATGAAGATGCTTGGGCCGTTTGAGCATCAAGCTGATGTCACCTGTTCAGTGAGGAGGAAAAGACTCCATATATGATACTGAACGTCCTCAAACTCTTCTTGGATGATTTTTCCAGGGATGGATTTAGGTGGTGCTGGATCCAGCCCCATCAGTTTTGTGTGAACAAGATTGCAGATGAATGCAGAGAAAGTACAATAGCCTAAGAGAGACTGTCCCTTGTGCCTTTGAAAGGGCTTGGCCCTGAGTAGAGCCCATTGGAGCGCTAACTGCTCATCGCTGTGGATGCAGACAGATATCCCCATAGTTCAAGCAGAGAGAGGCTGCTCCCCTGGGACAGGCATTTTTGTGTAGTAACTGGTGGTGGTTGTGAGACCGGCTGGGCTGTGGAGAGCAGTGGCACCACACTGATGAAACGGACCCGCACGGGGCTCCAGTCCTTTGGGGCGAAGGGCCCTGCCTTCTGTCTGAGCTCTGCTAGCAAGCCATGAGCTGTAATGTGGTTTGTTATGCACTTGGTAGAAGGGCGCCTGTTCTCATTTGCCCTTCAGAGGGGTCTCCTTTTTCTAATTCATGCATAGGACAGTTGGCTGGATTAGCAGAGACCCTGGCTTGACCAAGTGATCCCACTGCTAAAATCAGAGCATGATGACCTTCTCTTCATGTGCAGCAGGCACCTATCTCAGCTAGCTGATAGAATGTTCTACCAGAATGTTCCTCTCAACGGTCTCTTCTTAAAACTTGTCATAAAAAGTGGTCCAGTATATCATGACTAACAAGAATGCAAAGTCCATACAATAAATGAATAAGCAATACTAACAGGAACTCACTTTGTCCCGTGGCTTGCTTGTAGTCTTGCCTCCTGCTAGTCACACACTTCTTCACCTGTAACGGGCGCTAACAGATGGCTCCACAAAAGGGCCGTGCCTCCACAGGGTCTGCCACCTCGGGGCAGCCCAGAGCCGCCTCCTTGAGCACTCTTTTTGGTGTCTGGCCTCCCAGGAAATGAGGTTAAAGTTGTCTTGCTCTCCGAGAGAACAGCCACCAAGTTATGCAAGTTCTACGCATCAGGCAGTATTCTCAATGCAAGGACACAGTCACGGCCTATTGAAAGATACATGAGTCTCAACCATGAAAAGTTCTTAGGGATGGATGCCTGGTTCCTTCTTCATAGACTTCTACCCAACAGAAATGTCTAGTCTGAAAAGGTGAACTAGACCTTCTTACCTCCTTCTGCTAATTATTTACTGATTTTCTGTCTTCTCTTTCCTATAGTATTGTATTTTATTACAAAATCAGGCTAACTGTATTTATATGCCATATATGATGACTGTCATTGAGAAATTTTTAAAAGTGACTTAAGGTCCAAGTCTGCAGCTTAACCCATATTTTTATGTACATACACACTTCATCATATGCAATTCAACAACACATGAATTTATTGACTAGACACAGCATTCCTTGATAAGAATGTAGAGACGAATAACACATAGTCTTTATATTTAAGGAATCCTTGTAGTCTGGTTGTTTATCTCCCTAGTTAGATTACATCTAAAAAGAATCACAGTACATGGGGTTCTGAGTAAAAATGTATATAGATCAAAAATTTATAAATTAAAACAGATTTGGAATTAATTTAGGAACCTGGCAATTAAAAGGAATCTTGGGTTGAATTCTTTTGAAAACTGAATACAGTCCTTTACTTTAGAAGGTGAATTATATCCAGGAATCACTGTTGAGGTTCAGATTTTTGTATATTGGATTTCCTAATGCGAGATAACCTGCATTGTAAAAACTAACATTCTGGTTAGGGCAAGGTATCATCATACCTGGACATGCTTTCAAATTTTAAAAATTATGACCTGTGGATGGGGAAACAATTTTTTTTTGTTTATTTCTCTAAATTTGAATAGTTAAAACTTAAATGTATTCATCAATGCAAAAATGCTTTAGAGTTCACAGACAGAAGCCTTGCCAACCCTATAAATGACAAAACGGCAGATGGTCCTGGAGTGGAGAATCAGTGTGAGGTCCTCCTGAGGCGCTGCTGCCACTCACACCCCGCTAAGCCCCCCGCCCCCCCAGGCAGGCCGCCAGGCCCCTGCCGCGGGACTCACAGTGCGCTCTCGCCCTGGGACCCATCTATTATGAGAAACCATTTTGGTTAATTAAAAAAGTCTTCCAAAGTCTCAGAACAGGACGTTATGAAATTTTCTTCTCTTTGTTGTCGTTGATGGGGGTTGGTGAAAACGTGGCTCTTTGTCCTGGCAAAGAAGTGAGAGAGACTGAATGTGGAGGGGAGAGAGTAGGGGTAGCAGATGAAGCGTGGTCCTGGGTGACCTAAGAGTGAGGCTCGGGGTCCTCAGGTGTGAACTCACCTACTACTACAATTAGGAGTGATAAAGGGAGTGGCTGAAGTCCTTGAGTAACAAAATGCAACTGAGAGAGCCTGTGTTGGCATTGACAGCTGCAATGGCTCTGACTCCGCGACCTCTGGGCTGGGACCCACTGCACAGGGTGGACCAGCTGAGGTGCCTGTTCTCTGGGGAATCAGACTAGACACCAAAGGGAGTAGATGAGAAAATATTAGCTAGTGGGGCTCAGTCTGAAGGAAATTAATGATGTGCTGGAGTCTGCCCCGGTATCGCCGTAGGTTGGAAGGTCGCAGAAGGTTTCTTCAAGGAAGTGATAAGGAAGCTGAGAGGGTGCAGTGGCCGCCCAGCATCTGTGGGGTGTGAGCCCCCAGAAAGGACCCAGCTCATGGCAAGGCTTGAGGGTAGAAATGAGTTTGCACATTTGAAAACTGAGAGAGTTTCCTATAGCTAGAGCGAAAATAAGACCGGGTCTTATACTAAGGGTTGCTCCAAAAGACGCATTAGGGCTTATGTTCAGGAGACGTCATCCTGAAAAGTCATGCTAGGGCTTATTTTCCGGTTAGGTCTTATTTTCGGGGAAACATGGGATCAAATGGGGGAACAGTCCAGGTGGAGGGGACGGGGGCCAGTTGTCACGTTTGTTCCAAGTTCCCCAGGAGATCAGAAAACACCTTTGTGCTGTGACTCCATTTGCATCTAAATCTCCATCTCTCCCTCTCATGTACTAAACATCCATTTCTGCTCTGAAAAGTCCTTTCTTCAACATTCCAACTCGTTTATTGATTTGCTACCATATCCCAGGCCCTTGGGTAAAGGCCCGGGGATACTGACAAGAAAAGTCACAGTCCCTGGCCTGCCAGGCCCACCTTCTAGGCAGGTGAAATAACTACAATGTAACAAGAGTTGTAAGGTGCACAAGGTGCCCAGAAGAGAGCCCTCCTAAGTAAGGCTTCTTGGAGGAGTCTGAGCTAATACTCAGAGGAGGTGAGTGAAAATTGGAGGTGAGGGAAGGGAACGTCCAGGTGCAAAGGGACAGCCCTGGCCATCTGCCTTGTGGGACAACTTCTGACTTGGTATTGCTGGAGTATCATATCCCATTTCTCCTAACTTCATGTATTTATTTAGATCTGACTCACTCCCCAGGGAATTTACGGTACCTTCAGATGTGCATGCATGCAATAAAATAAAGAAAGGAGACCAGGAAAAATAATAATAAAAGGAGAAAGTCAATTCCTGGAGAATTAATATACAGTCTGTGAACACTCCTAGTCAGTCATCTACATGGCGCCTGAACTTCCTCCTGTATTTGAAGAACACTGCTCCTCTGAAAGCCCACCAGTCCCCTTCAGCCTGGCTGTGACCCTATGCAGCTACAGCAGCCTGGCCCCCACCATGGGAGCTTGATTTTCTGATGTATCTTCCTGGGTAGATTTTTAAGTTCCTGGAGGGCAAGCTGTGTGCCCTGTTCATCTTCGAGGCCCTATAGCTAGCAGAGGGCCTGTTTGCACTCACGATGGCCGCATCTATGAGGGCCCAACCCAAGGGACAGGGGAACGGCTGGCGTTGATTAGGTTGCTTGTGAGCCACATGCAGCCCAAGTGTAGGAACCTACTGGCAAGTTCCGGGGTAGCCCACGAAGGCATCAGTATGGGCAGGTGTGTATAGCATCCTGGAGGGTCAGAGTGGCCCTAGGGAAACTCCTGTGTGGACCCATATTGCAGCTAGCACTGTCCTGAGAGCTCAGGCCAAGGGTTTGCTCTGGAGGTGGGCAGTGATAGGCCGACCCTGACCAAGAAGGTCTTGTCTCTCTCTGTAATGCCTTAAGAAGGAACCCGCCCCACAAACTCCAGGCCCCATTTGTTATCTCTCTTGGAAATGTCGGCTGCAGTACCCAGGCTGCCTCAGTACTAGGCATTATTTGGAGTGAAAGAAGCTGTATTAGTTTGCTCCGGTTGCCATAACAAAGTCCCATGGGCTGGGGGCTTCACCCACTGACATTTTTTAAAATGCTTTTTGTTTTAAAATTAGTTTCAGGTGTACAAAGCAATGTAATAGACATTTACAACCCTCAGAAAGTGATCACCCCGCTCCCCCAAGCTAGTAGCCCTCTGACATCTTACATAGCTGTTCAGATTCCATTGATGATCTTCCTTAGGCTGTACTCCACCTCCCGTGATTTTATATATACATATATATATTTAATTATAGTTGACATACAATATTATTCAACTTCAGCTTCAGGTGTACAATAGACATTTATTTTTATAGTTCTGGAGGCTGGAAATCTGAAATCAAGGTGTTGTGTTGGCAGGTTTGGTTTCTCTGAAGGCTTCTCTCCTTGGCTGATAGACACCCATCTTCTCTTTCAAGCACCCCTGGTTTCTCTTCCTCTTCTTCTGAGAACACCAATCAGATTGTATTAGGGCCCACTCTAAGAGCCTTATTTAATTGAATCACCTATCTAAAGCCCTATCTTCAAATACCTCAGTTACATTTTGACGTACTAGGAGCTAGGGCTTCAACGTATACATTTTGGGGAACACAATTTAGTCCATAATAGCACCTCAAATCTGAATACATGTTCAGAGGAGATGTTCCCATGGGTTTCAAACCCCCAGGGCAGAGTCTCACATTCATCTCTCATCCAGACCCCTTCTCATAATGCGTAACCTTCTGCCCCTGCTGGACGAGGTGTGCACCTTCGCGAACCTTACCTCACCTGCGCGGACAAGGCTGACAGAAACCTGGGGAGACGGGGCTGAGTTCAGCGAAGGGCAGCCAGCTACACTTCCCATCTGTCTGAGCCTCAAGGAGGCCCTTAGACGTAAGAAGGAGGCGTCGACGAGGGAGAGGGCCCTTTACCTGCAGTTTGGAAGGTTTGTCCGTGGCTACATCGGAGTGTTTTCCTTCTTTTCTTTTTTTTTAAAGTAGTCATTCTCCATGCACTCATGATGATTGAATTTAATAAAAACATCACAGTTCAAAAAAGACGAATTAGAAACCACCATTCGTCTTAGAAATTAATCTGTGAGTGGATGTAACAAGAGATGAATTGTGCTGTGGTGATCTGGTCCCTCTTCACCCACTCCAAGCCCCAGTTGTTTGTCGTTATTGCTGGAAATATGATTATTACTGTGGTATTGCTTGACATTTATTAAGAATCCAGGGACTACATCTCCACAGCAGAGAAAAGTGCAATTATCTGGGCACTTGGAGAAAAAAGCATTTCCTGGCCTGAGCCGTCCAAATAGATATCCCCAAAAGGCCCCTGGACCACTACCAAGGTTGATTGCAGAGCTCAGACCATTCTGTCACTTGGCACATATTGTATCTTCTTTATAATGGGCTGCTGGCATTTCATGGGTGCACATATAGATATTATACACGATTTGCCAATGAACAGGAAAAGTATTTCATTGTTTCCTTGTTTATCATCTAACCCAAACCAGGTCTCCACTAAGGACTTATATTTAAAGGCAGCTATGTCAGCCTTATGTGAAAAACTTATGACAGAAAAATGTGTAGGTAATCTGTTCATTGAATATCTTGCCACCAGGAAAAGACTGCATTTCACATGGGTTCAAACATGGCAGCGGTAATGAGAGCCAGAATTACTCCTGCTCCTTTCGTCCTTTGCAGACCTGGAAGTGTTGTCAGCTGACCCTGTTGGGTCTCACTCATCCTGACCACGTGGAATGTTTTACTCTGGGCAGGGACAGACCAGCGGCAGATAACTTGGCCGAGAGGAGTGAGGAGGGTCTATGAGCTTCATTTCAGTCTCTCAAATGTTTAGTGTTGCCTCCATTTGCCAGGCCCATGGGAGCAGAGATAGGCATGTCCTCAAGCTGCTGACTCTATTGGGAGAGGCTGGTGGGAGGTCAGCCACTGCAAGTCTGAATGCTGCCTCTGTAGGGTTTACACTGTACTGGGGAACCCTGAGGAGGCATGCTGGGAAACAGCAGTGTTAGTACTAAGTACTGGGTACATGATAACTGCAACGTGCTCGCCCAGATGTAGTTCCCTCTGTTGCTCACTGCCATCCAGCGACATGGCATGGTTAATCAATTCCCTCCTCCTCTCAGCCCCCACCAGTGGAGGAGAGGTGACCAACAAGTGACCAGTGTGACCAATGAGAGTGACGGCTGAAAACATGTGATGCATGGGGTGTGCACCTCTTCCATACTTGCAGTTTCACTCCAAGCTCAACGAATGGGACGTGACCTGCATTTAACTTGAACCTGTTACTTGTTTCTTTGAGCAAGTCAGGTGTTAAGGGAGTCTAGACTTGACACTAAAATCAAACAAGGTGGTTATTGCCTTTTCTTTATGGAATTATTAGTGAATATTTAGAAAATTTTTTAAAAATTGTGAAAAAGACTGCCTACAGTGAAGTCACGTTATATGAGGTTAAGTTTTAAAATGCATTCATAAAATGGAATCAAGTTGTCAACAATACTCTTAAAATTCCCCTAAATTATTCATCAAGAATGATACCATTTGTGGTTTTGTGAATTCTGGATCATCCTTCTGTACATGACCAGGCAGCTTTTCTACCATCTGAGGGAGCAATTACTATTTCTTTGTTAAGTGTCTGATGAAGTGGTTGGCTTGTGCAATTTGGGGAAACAAGATTCACCAAAAGTTTTTTCTTTAAACACGAGAATTACATTCAATACGATGAGGTGTTTATACCCAAGGAAACAGGGGACTATGTCCAACTGAGAGAGCAGTGACTCCTATCTTCCATCTCAGTTTAATGACAGGCTTAGGTGGAAGGGTTCTCAGAATTCCATTGTATTGTTTAATATACTTTTTTATTTATATACTTTTTTATTTATGTATTTATGTACTTTATTTTATGTACTTTTATTCATGTACTTTCCATATTCATATTCACGACTGCCATGTGCTTCTCCAGTTTCCCCCGTTGTTGACATCTTACATCGTGTTGTATTTTGTTAAAGCTAAGATTTTGACATTGGTACATGACTAGTAACTAAACTCCAGTCTCTATTTTGCTTTCACCAGTTTTCGTACTAACCCAGGATCCAGTCCAGGGCACCACATTACATTTAGTTACCAGGTCGCCTTAGTCTCCTCTACTCTGTGACAATGTCTCAGACTTTTCTTGCTTTTCATGACCTTATAGTTTTGAGGAGTACTGATCAGATATTTTTAGAATGTGCCTCAATTTGAGTTCGTTTAACATTTTTCTCATAATTAGAGGTATGGATTTTTGGAAGAAGACCACAGAGAAGAAGTGCCCTTCTTTCTCATCCCCTTATATCAGCTAAGGGAGGCATGTGACATCATCACCGGTGATGTCAGCTTTCATCAAATGGTCCTGTGGTGTCTGCCAGATTTCACCATTTTACTGCTTTTCCCTTTCCACACTCCATTCTTTGGAAGAAAGTCATTAAGTCCAGCCCACCTTTAAGGGAGGGGGTGAGCAATTAGGTTCTGCCACCTGGTGGGGAAGTATGTACATATATTATTTGAAATTCTGTAAAAAAGGCTTGTTTCTTTCTCCCTATGAATTTACTTATTCAATCTGTTATTTATTTCTGTAGACACTCCTCCATGATTCTAATTGGGCTATAATCCATTAAGCCTGTTAGTGATCTTATTGCTCAAGTTGTTCCAGCGCTTTGTTCATGGTATTTAATTGATCTCACACTTGCTTCATGTGTTTTAAGGCAATTCCACTGCAACCCTTCCTACCATTTTTGATGTGTGCATTATTTGGGAAGTTAGGTTATATCACAGTAATAAACACCTCCAAATCTAATTGGCCCAAAACAGCAAAGACGTATTTCTCACTTGTGCTGTACATGCATTGTGCGTGGGCCGGGAAGCCGCTGGTCTCTAATCCTCAGCGGCACTGGCTCACGGAGCAGCCATCATCTAGAACACCGAGTGTTGCTGTGACAGTTAAAACAGAGCTTAGCAAATTGCTCACGAGCCCTTGAAGCTTCTGCACATTTCTCCGGGGCCTCACCTCACTCAAAGATAGCAGGAAGGTTGATCGATGCCATGCACCTTCAGGAGGAGAGAACTGGAAATGTTTGGCAAATAGCACTAATGACTAGCATACAGTCTTTTCTTTCAGTCTTTCTTTTCTATGCAAATCTATACAGATGTAATTGTTGTTATGGTTAGAATACTGTTTTCTAAACGTCTTTAAAAAATCTAGAGGGGGTTGCCGGTTAGCTCAGTTGGTTAGAGTGCGGTGCTGATAACATCAGGGTTGCCGGTTCACTCCCTACAGGGGCCACTGTGAGTTGCACCCTCCTTAAAAAAAAAAAATCTCGATACATCATAAACTTGATCCGATGTCATTAAATATTTTTGGACACCAAGGCTGCAGTGAATGGTTGTGTAGATTGTGTGCAAGGGCAGCAGTCAGAGTGGCGAAAGGAAGCTGAAATCCAGCCTTCGTTCCACTATTCAAGTCATCCATTTAGGTCCAGGATGGTGGCTGCCTGGGTGGCTGCCTATTGGTGGCCCTTGGTAATGACTTGTGCTAACTGCATAATACTTTATGATAAGGAGGCAGCACCCCTCCATGTGCTGATATTTAAGATGTTTCATTTTATGCTACTATAAATAGGATGGTGGGAAATGTTGTCCAGGGAATATTTGTGCATATATCTTATGATTTCCTTGGAACAAATTACTAGCAGTGAAAATGGTGAGTCAAAGAATTAAAGTGAGAGGCAGACGATGTGAGTACATGGCAGATACAGTGCAGACGAAAACGTGGCCTTTCTCACTCCTGAGTTCCGTCCCAGACGTGGCATGCGCGGTGCTTGGCTGGAGAGGCCAGGACCTCTAGGTGTAATCTTGGCACCATGATCGGAGCAGGATCTGAGGGGCCGCCTTCAGATGCTGGCTTTTCTGCTTTCTGCGAGGCCACACAACTGTGAATGCAGAGCTAATGATGCTTTAAACAAACAATGTAATGACTGTCATCAGTAGACAGCAGGCACTTCCTGAGGGACAGCTTGGGCAGGAGGGTCAGTAGCAGCTGGCCAGCCCAGGGGTGCCCCAGACCAAGGTGGGCACCACCAAGCTGAGGTCAGCTCACTTAAAGGTGACCCTCCAGGCGGACGTGCCCCGTTCCCCACTCCAAGATCTGATCTGATCCTGGAGCCAAGCCCTTCCCTATGTAGGCTCTGGCAGAGCAGGCACAGGCTCTGGAATCCAGATCTGCCTCCCTACTCAACTCTCCAAAGGGCCTTTGGAGGCCCTTTGTTCTACTTCAAAGGTTCTCAAACTCTTTAATGCACAGGCAGTTGCTAAGCAAAGGCTGTTTAGCTCCATTAAGCCATGCAGAGTTCTGTTCTGAATTTGTCCCTGCTCAATGTGCCACATTCACTGCTGCCCAGGCAGATGGGCCTCTGCCCTTGAACTGACCCAAATTACCCTCCTCCTTTCTCCACATACTAAGTGTGATGATTTTCCAGGGCATGAAAAATCTCAAATGCCAACAGGAAAGTAGTGTTTTCTGAGCACTGAGATGTACAGGGTGCAAACGATCGCAGTAACAGTCTAAGAATTCATTTTCTGGCACTGTGGCAGTATTGTGGGAGTCACTTATCCTCATTTGTCCTTGGTTTCCTGTTCTGTTAAACGGAAATAATCAAGATAGAATTGTCAGGAGGCTAAATATTAAATGTGATAATGCATATGGAATCTCTTTTGTCAGTTATAAAGTGATATGTGCACATTAGTCAATAGGATATAATGTTGAGGGAACAGACCAAAGGATAATAAATATTGAGATGATCAGTATGCTTAAATAATGATCAGTGTGCCCCTGGTCAGTTTCCCCTCCCACCATACTAATCCATATTCCAAACCTTCACCAGAACGCTGTTCAGCTCTCAGGGGAAGCAGAACCATCTTAACCCTACTCCACTCTGGAACTAGAAGTCGTCAGGGGAAACCACCTCACTTTCCAGTGTTACACTTACAAACTCATCCCCATCTGCACCAGGCTCAAATCCTTCCCTCTGGGCTCGTCCTTCCCCATTGCTCAGGTCAACCCCTCTATGGGCTGCTGACCCCCTCCTTTCTTCTCTTATCCTACCAAACCTGTGCCACCCATGGCCTCTCTCTTTCCTTTGCTTTTCATCCTTCTCCCATTTACGGCCGAGTTCTCCTCAGCCTCATCCTATACTTGAGTCTTATCATTCCTCTTATATCATATAGTCTTCCCCACCTCTTTTTTTCTCTTCTTCAGAGTCAAGTTTCTTGAATAAGCTGCTTATACTCACTGTCTCCATTTCCTTACCTCCAAATTTCTCGTTGACATTATTGCGTAATCATTCAAATGGCAAATATTGATGTCTAATCATTACTGTGAATTAACTCTTGCAGGAGTTACCAGTGGACATTTCCACACACAAATCCAATGAACATTTTCAGGCTTTATCTTACAGGATTTCTCTGATGCATTCACTATGGTTAATGGCCCTTGGTTTCCCTGACATTTCTCTTTCTGATTTTTCTTAAACTTCTCTAGACTTTCTTTTCCTGGCCTTAATTTCTCTAGTGTTCTCCAGGTTTCTGATCTTGTCCCATCAATCTCCTCTGTGTATATACTCTCTCTGAAGAATCTTAGCATTTCTCAGGGTTTATCCTATCATGTGATTGCTCATGAAACAACTCTGTACCAACCTTGGATCTTTCACCTGAGCTTTACTCTAGGGATGTCTATCTGTACCTTTGACACTTCAAATTCAACATGTCCTTATATCACTTAAACTTGCTCTTCCTCTTGTCTTGTAATCTCTCTTATTTTTCTTAGTTTATTTAATTTAATTCACTCAGTTAGGTAAACCTAATTCTTACCATCTCATACAGTCACCAGTTTTACTTTTCATATAGTTCTTGAATTTGCCTCTGACCCTTCATTCATTCCACCATGTGAACTCTCACTTGTACTGCCATTGTAGTGTCCTCAGGCGGCTCCCTATTTCCAGTCATGCCTTCATTAAATCCATCCTTCAAATTACTACCATGTTTCCCCAAAAATAAGATCTAGCTGGACCATCAGCTCTAATGCGTCTTTTGGAGCAAAAATTAATATAAGACCCATTCTTATATTATATGATGTTAGATAAGACCTGGTCTTATATTATATTAAAGTAAGACTGGGTCTTATGTTAATTTTTGCTCCAAAAGATGCATTAGAGCTGATGGTCCGGCTAAGTCTTATTTTCGGGGAAACACAGTACCAGAATGAGTTATCAAAAATGCTATGGGACCATGTCAGGCTTCGATTGAAAAGCTCTTATTCAAGAATCTGCTAAAACATTTCAGTCAGGGAGCCTTCTCTGCACACAATGCACGTGAGTCCTCTCTTTTGTGTGCTGCATCTTGTGTCACCGTGTCCTGTGCATGGTAGATCTGTCTCAACATTGGTCATGTCAGCTCATAACTCTCTGTCTCTTCCAGTAGGCTCCACAAAAACAGATATGGGTTCATCTTTGTACTCCAGTGCTGAAAAATAGTAGGTGGACAGTGAATGTTTGCTGAACTTAACAACAGAGAGTAAATTTGAAGCTAGAAATCGAGTACCTGAGCAAGGGTATCCACAGCCCTGGGCTGCAGGTGTTGTACACAGGGCATTTATTTGAAGAGCAAAGATGATTTATAACGGAAGTCATGCAGCATTTCTATCACTATTAATTTTGAAGAGATCATCTAGATCAATTGTTTCCAATTGATCTTATCCATGACTTATACTCAGATAATCTCTTTGGATGACCCTTTTCAGTGTATGAAGTACTTTCATTCTACTGTCTCATCCTAGCTTTATAACATCTCCTCAGAATAAATAAAAGGTGCTTTTAACCTCCTGTTATAAATTATAAATAAAATTTCAGGAATATTAAATTATTTGCTTATGTAATGTGACTAGTAAGGTCCAAGAATCCGGTGTCTGGACTTGTACTCTTTCTACCTCCCACACTGATTCAGCAACACTCACGAAAACATGGAAGTCTACTATATCTTCCTATATCTCGCTGAAGTCTACCTGACTGAAACTCCCTACCCTGGTCCCCCCTAATTTCCTGGGGCCATCCACACAAGGCCTACCCTCTTTGACAAGATAGCACACTTGGTATTTGATGGGAGTTGTTTTGTGTCCAAGTTCTCCCCAAGAGTTTTCTTCCCCTGTTGCATGTCTCTAAAGCATCATATTAGAGAGAAGTTTGGGCTTTTGCCTTAGATGAAAAATAGTCAAATTTGTCAGCATTTTATGTTACTTGCAATGCTCATAATGGTTGCTTTACTTATAAATGTGTATAAGCATGTAACAGCAATATTAAGAAAAATTTTGCAGACAGAAAAAAAAAAAGAAAGAAAGAAAAGAAAGAAAGAAATCACCCTAATTCCACTACTCCAATACAGTAATTGGGGTTTTAAAAATTATATTGTTTTTGCATTTTTGAATCTTTGATGATAAATATTTTTTAATTTTAGGAAAAAGTGTTCAAATCACAAATATACAGATTTACAAATTTTAACAGAGTAAATATCTGACCACTATCCAGATTAAAAAATACAACATTAATGGCACCCCACAAGGACCCCCAACTTCATGCACCTATTCTAGTCATTGGCTCTTTTTTGCAGAAAAGTAGTCATACTCCTGGCATTTAATATCATACATTAATATAATACATTTAATATACATTTCCACAATTTTTACTTTTATAAATGAAATAACGTAGCATATACTCTTCTGTCTGGCTTATTTCACTCTAAACTGTATTTGTGAAATTTATCCACATCATTACATGAAGTAGAAATGTATTATTTTCATAGTAATAGAGCAACATTTTCATAGAGTTCTTACACTTTTTGGTCTCAGGACCCCTTTACCCTTAAAAATTACTGCCAACTCAAAAGAGCTAATGTTTATGTAGATTGTATCTATGATTTTATATTAGAAATTAAGACAGAATTTTTTAAATAATACATTTAACTCATTTCAAAACAACAATAATAAATCCATTATGTGTAAATACAAATATTTTAACTCTATTTTTCAAAACAAAAATTGTTAAAAGAATAGTATTATGTTTTTACAAATCTTTAATATCTATCTGGGTTAGTAGAAGACAGCTGGATTCTCATATCTGCTTCTCTATTCAATCAGTTGAATATTTTATTTGATTGAAATATATAAAGAAAACCTGGCTTCCCACAGATACGTGGTTAGAAAAGATAGAAGTATTTTAATAGTCTTTTCAGAAAATTATATTCTTTTTCTGATACTACACCAAAACTCAACAAGTAAGAGTTTCTTTTGGAAATGTGTATCAGTGAAACTTTTGTACTTTGTTACATTAAAATGTATTGCTCTATCTTGCACTTTGTGTGTATATTTTAATGCACACATAATTTTGGAACATGCGTATAACATGCATTGGGAATATTGTTCCCAATTGGGAATATTGTTACACAGATCTCTGAAATGTTGACACTTTTCATTATGCAGTATGGAAAAATCATGTTCATGTCACCACCAATTTTACCAGAAAAATGTTTAGCTACTGGAAAACTGTCAAGGTCAGAAAGGCAGATACAGGTTTTCCAACATTCTGATATTTGAAATTTGAAAACTCAAATTTTATCATTGGTAGCAAATACTGTCAGTTGGTTTATTTGAGATGATGGGTTTACTTTGATTTCATTTTCCAAAAAATATCTGCTAAATACTCAAGTTGTAATAATTGTAATTTTTTTCTGTCAGTCATTCTTTCAAATAAAAATACTGTTTTATTACAAAAGCAGGTGGTTCAGTTCACAACTCTAACAATTAGACAGGTGTTTTCCTTGAAATAGCCATCATGTTTTTAGGTATTCAGAAGAAATGCTTTATGCATACTTTCCATTTTATCACACAGACTATTAAAAAAAAGAGTGTATTCAAAGATTGAGATTTAATAAAATAGATCATTTTTACTGTTTCATTCTTAAGTGAAGATTTTTTTCCTATTAGTCCTTGTGGTGAGGAATACATAGAAGGATTATTGTACAGTTTGTGCCAACTCTTTGATTTGGGCTATGACACTAGTTTTACTCCCTGTTGCTTTTGGACTATGAGTGAAAATGTCAACACACAAAAAAAGACAAAGATGTCCTAGCATTTTAAAAATAGTTTTGACTTCATGGATCCTCTGAAAGGGGTATCAGGAACCTTTAGGGATTCATGCAACCACACTTTAAGAACCCTTACTATAGAGTATTCATTATATGAATGTATCATAATTTATTTATCCAGTTGATTACTGACGGGCATTTGCATGGTTCCCAGTTTGGGACTACTTCAAACACTGCTGATACGAACATTCTCTCACATGTCTTTTGGAACACACGTATAAATTTTTGTTCTAGGAATGAGATTGCTGAATTTTGGGGGATGCAGCAGTTCACCTTTTAAGACACTACTGAACAATATTGCAAAATGGTTGTAGCAATTTAACAGCGTGAGAGTTCCATTTTCTTCATATCATAATCAAAATGTACTATTATTAGCCTATTTGAATTTTAGATATTCTTGTTGTGGTTTTAACTTGACCATCTTCTCATATGTATATCGGTCATTGGGACGTACATATTCAGTTTTTTCTTTTAATAAAATTCTATTGAATGTTTGTTTTTTTTCTTACTGATTTATAGTAGTTAAGTGTATTTTCTGGATGTGGGTACCTTTTTTTTAATGGTAAACATAAAGACCTCAGTGACTTTTAAAAACTTAAATGTTTTATTTTGAGAATTGCGGATTCAAGTTCAGTTGTAAGGTATAATACAGCAAGATCCCCTGTACCCTTTATTCAGTTTTCCCCAGTGGTATCATCTTGCTAAACTGTAGTACATTATCACAACCAGGAACGTTTCATCCCTACAAGAATCCCTCATGTCGCCCGTTTGTAGCCATTCCCACTTCCCTCCTGTCTCCCTTATTTAACCCCTCACAACTACTAATCCTTTTCTCATTTCTATAATTTTGTCACTCTAAAAATGTTATTTAAATGCAATCATAGAGTGTGTGACCTTTTGTGATTGTCTTTTCTCATTCAGCATAATTATGTGCAATTTAACCAGGTTGTTGCATGTATCAACAGCTCATTCCTTCTTATTGTTGAGAAGTATTCCATGGTATGGCTGTAACACAGTATATTTAACCATTCATCTGTCCACGGACATCTGGGTTCTTTCTAGTTGTTGTCTATTATGAATAAAACTTCTGTAAACATTGATGTACAGGTTTTTGTGTGAGTATAAGTTTTAATTTCACTGGGATAAATTCCCGGGATTACAACTGCTGGATCCTACAGTAGTTACATAGATTTATGAAAACACTGTTGAACTGTTTTCCAGAGTGGCTGTATCATACATTCCCATTAGCAATGTGAGCGATCTAGATTCTCTGTGTCCTCACCAGCATTTTCTCTTGTCACTTTTTAATTTTAGCCATTCAGATATGTGCATAGTGATATCTTGTGATTTTCATTTTTATTTTCCTAATGGAAAATGATGTAAAACATATTTTCACATGCTTTGTTGCTATCTATATATTTCCTTTAGTTAAATGTCTATTTTTGTCTTCTGTACATATTCTAATGGTATTCTTCTTTTTAACTGGTGAGTTTAAAGAGTTCTTCATATATTATTCTAGATACTAGTCCTTTGATGGCTATGTGCCTGACAAATATTTTCCCAGATTGTAGCTTGTCACTATATCCTCTTCACATGGGTTTTTGCAGAGCAAAAGTTTCTAATGTTGATAAGGTCCAATTCACCAATTTTTCCTTTTATGAATCATGCTTTTGGTGTAAAATCTAAGACCTTTGAGCCCTTTGTTGAGTGGGAGCCATGAAAGCAGACATCTTGTTCATTGTTTCACATTAAATATAGTGTTAGCTTTAGGATTTTTGCAGATGCTCTTTACCAAGTTGAGGTAATTCTCCTGTATTCCTAGTTTTCTGAGAGTTTTATCATTAATGAATGTTGCTTTTTGTCAAATGTTATTCTGCATCAATTGATATATCACATAATTTTCTTCTTTAAGTAGATTATTTAATCTACTAGTAATCCATCAGTAGATGAATGGATAAAGAAGAGATGGTACATATATATAATGGAATAATATTCAGCCATAGAAAAAGAATAAAATCTTGCCATTTGTGATAACATGGATGGACCTAGAGGATATTATGTTAAGTGAAAAATGTCAGAGAGAAAAAGACAAATACCATACGATTTCGCTTACATGTGGAATCTGAAAAAAAAACAAAATAAACAACCAAACAAAAAAAACAAAACAAAACAGAAACAAACTCATAGATACAGACAACATTTTGATGGCTGTCAAATGGGAGGGAGGTTTGGAGGCTGGGTAAAAAGGGGAAGGGATTAAGATGTACAAATTGCCATTTATAAAAACAGTCATGGGGATGTAAAACACAGCATAGGAATATAAAATACTGTATAGTCAGTAATATTGCAATAACTATGTATGGTGTAAGATGGGTTCTAGACTTTTTCGGGCGATCACTTCATAAATTATATAAATGTCTAATCACTATGTTGTATACTTAAAACTAATATAATATTATATGTCAACTGTAATTGAGAAATAAAAAGTAATAAATTATGAATTCAATTTCCTTAACAGTGATAGGGCTATTCTAATGATTTATTTCACATTGGGTGAGTTGTGGCAATTTGTGTTTTGCAAATAACTTGTCAATTTTATCTAAGTTGTCACCTTTATGTACGTACAGTTGTTTGTTTTATTTCCTTGTTATCTTTTTGCTGTCTGCAGGGTCTTTAGTGAGTGCCTCTCTTTCATTCTTGATATTGGCAATTTGTGTCTTCTCTTTTTTTCTTTGTCAGTGTTTCTATAGGTTTATATATTTTATTGATCTTTTTGAAGAACCAGTTTTTGTTTCAATTCTCTAGTTTTTCTGTTTTAAATTTCATTGATTTCTGCTCTTTATTTTTCCTTCCTTCTGCTTGTTTTGGGTTAATTTTTGTCTTTTCTCTAATTTCATGAGTGAGAGCTTAGATTATTGATTTGAGAACTTTACGCATTTTTTTATGAGAGGCTCTATGACACAAACATTTTTAAATTACTGCATTTACATTTTTTAATTTAAAATTTAAATAAATTTTTTAAAATTTAATTTTATTTAAAAAATTGTTAATTTAAAATTTAAAAACATTATTTGTACTGTGGTAAAATTGTATATATTTGAGATGTACAACTTAATGTTTTGATGCATATATACACTGTGAAATAATCTACCCAATCAATGTAATTAACACATCCATCACCTCACATAGTTACCTTTTTTGTAATGAAACCACTTAAGATCTACCTTCTTAGTAAATTTCAAGTATATAATATAGTATTTTTAATTTTCATTTTGATTTCTTCTTTGACCCATGGGTTACTTAAAATATTATTGCTTAATTTTTAAATATTTCGGGATTTTCTTTTTGATATTTACTTACAGCTTCATTCCACTATGTTCAGAAAATATTTTGTATAATGTTGCTCATTTGAAATTTCTTAAACTTGCTTCGTGTTTCATCACGTGGTAGATTTTAGTAGTGAGTTTATTTGTGTATCCTACAATTTTTTATTTTTCCACATTTTTTACATTTGATTAGGTCAAGTTTGCTTATTATGTTCTTCAAATATTCTATATCTATGTCTTTCTTGTCAGCTTATTCTACTTAGTTACTGAGTGATGAGTTAACATCTTCCTCTATGATTGTAAATTTGTCTGTTTCTCCTTTTAGTTATTTTATATATTATATATTTCAGATCTAAGTTTCTAGATGTTTCACATTTAGAACTTATACTTTCCTGGTGTTGACCCTTTTATTATGATGAAACGTCCTTCATTGTGACTAATGAAAATTCTTGCCTTAAGTCTACTTTATGAGAGATTTGTATAGCTTTATCCGATTTCTTTTGGTTAGTGTTTGTACCTAGAGGATTTATCTTTAGGCAACCTTTTACTTTCGACTTTCTGTATCCTTATTTTCATGGAGTGTTTCTTGTATGTAGAATATACTTAGGTTTTGCTTTTTGATCCAGTGTAACTCTGTTTATCTTTCATTGGGAGAATAGTCTACTTACATTTAATGTAATTAATGATGTTTTTAATTTAAATCCATTTTAATGTTTATTTTCCATTTGTAATATCTGTTTTTTCCTTTTTTCCTCTTTCAACATATTACCAACTATTTTAAATTATTCTACTTCCCTTTTATAAGTGACTGTTACATATTTTTTATTATGTTTTTGGTGACTACTCTAAGAATTACAACATGCACACTTGCTTTATTAGACTAATGTAAATTAGCCCCTTTTTACAAATTTTTAATTAAAGAAACTTAGAATACTTTTTTCATTTATCACATTTTTTTCAAGTATTTTATTTTTTAATTTTTGTTAAATCCCACAAATAGATGTTGTTGTTGTTGTTTTTGTTATTTTCCAACAGCTAATATTTATGTAGACATTTATTATTTCTATACCTTTTCATTTACTCCAAAGTTCCATGCTTTAATATGGAATCGTTTTCCTTCTACCTGAAACACTCCTTTTGCGTTTCATTTAGTGCAGTTCTGCTAATGATACAGTCTCTCAGTGTTATTCATCTGAAAATGTTTTAGTTTGTTTTATTTTTGAAGGATATTTTCAGTGGGTGGAGAATTTGAGTTTGACAGTTATTTTCTTTCCGGACATGAAAATGTTTCGCTGTCTTCTGGACTCTACCTTTCTTATTGTTCCTTCTTTAAAGACAATATGACTTTTTCTCTGTGTTTTTTAATTTTTTTTTTGTCTTTTGTTTTTGCAGTTTTACTATGATGGGCTTATGTATGGTTTTCTTTGTATTTTTCTTGCTTTAGGTTTGTAGAATCTGTCAAATCTGTGGCTGATGCCTTTCATCCATTTCAGAAAATCCTCATTAACTTTTTATATTGCTTCTAATTCATTCTTTCTCTCCTCACCTTTTGAGACTTTAATTCTACATATGCTAGATGCTTTTTCCATATTACACATGAATCTAATTCTCTGTCTTTTAAATATTTTCCGTGCTTTTATCTCATCATACTTTAACAAGGATATTTATTTAAGTTCACTCGTCCTCTGTTCAGTTGTGTTCACTCTGCTGTGAAACTCACCCATAAAGGTTCTCTTTTCAATTAATTCATTTTTACAGATTCATAATTTTTATTTGGTTATTTTTCATAGATTCCATGTCTCTTCCAAAATTCTCCATGTTGCATTTTTGGACCAAATAACTTGCATTATTTTAAGGTCCATGTCTGATAACTCTAATATCTGGATACATGTGGGTATGTATGTTTTTCTTATTTTCCTATTGGCCCTTTTCATGGGCACATCTAGTAATTTCTGCTTGACTGCTGAACATTTTGTATGAAAACCCTCCATTAGAGGCTTAGATGATCCTCCTTCAGAGATGACTCATCTTGTCTTCTGACATGTATTTACAGTAGCTGTCATCACCAGAACATATTCAGATGCCTGGTTTGTTTCCAGGCTACCTCAATCCCAATGCTGCAGCCCCTCAGAGATCCCACCTTAAAGCCCAACTCCTGTTGGTTTCTACAAGCCAAGATTGCTCGAAGCTTTACTTCTCAGCCTCTCAGCCCCACACTGTTTATGAATTGACAGCTGATTAAAGGGGAACATCAATGCACAAAGCTGGCCTTGTTTCTCTTTACTGTCCTATTTCTGGGCTCCTGGTCCCTTATGTTCTGGATGACTTGGTCAGCCTGAACTCCAATTTTTGTCTCGTTAGCCACCTGAGGCTTCCAAAAGCTCTGCTAAGCTTCTCTGCTTCTTAGCCACCACATTCTGTTTAGCTTCTCAGCTTCTTGTGCTATTTGCAAACTTGGAAATATCTCCAGGGAAAATAAAGAAAGCACAGGTATTAAACATTGGACACATCTCAGTGAGTTTTCTTTTTTTCCAAGATGTTGGCTCTCTTGATAGCTCTCTGCTGTCTTAAAGAAGATTATTCAAATTTAGCCTTTCTAGTTATTCTTGGGAGGAAGATTTATCTGCTACAAACCGGCTCATCATAGCTGGAAGTGGAAGTAACCCACAAACATGCATGTCTGTATGTAAATGTATCAGCATAGGTGAAGTCTTTATTCATGAGGTTGTGACTGATTTGACCAACACATCCTGTGTTATTTACCTTGATAATTGGTCAGAATACAGAAGTTCCTATAAAATCACAACTATCATTAAGCTGTGACTTGTTTCCTCTCCTCTAGGATTTTGTGTCGTGTATTGAGAACTACAGAAGAAGAGGACAGGAGCTCTATGCATCTTTGTACAAAGATTATGTACAGGTAAAGAAACAAAACAGTTCCTGTCTTTACACAGTAGACCAGAATCCACCTTGAATCTGAAATAAAGAATCAGAAGTTCTAGACGGCCTAAGTCAATAATGGGTCATCAATGACTCAGTCCAACTTGCACGACCTGTTCATTGGGATTTGAATCCACCCTGGAAGCTACTTAGGAGATAGAAATGTGTCCCTCCACTCATCTTCTCAGCTGTCTCAGACATTTGCTAGGAGCTAGAGGCACAACACAGCAGACATGGGCTTCACTCTCAAGTAGCTGCACTCTAAGGGAGAATCATACATTAAATACCTGCACAAATAAATAGATCATTATAACTCGTGATGAGCAATAGATGTGGAAAATACAGGTACAAAGAGAGATTATAACAGGGGAAAGAATTTGGGCAGATGGGAGGCCCTCTCTCAGTGAGTGACCTTTAAGTTGAGAACTGAAGAAGGAGGAATGTGGGCTGAAGCATTTTGAGGAAGCATTTTTGGCTCAGGGGAGGGCACGTGTGAAGCTCCTGATCTAGAAAGAGCTGGATGTCATCAATTAACTGGAAGAAGTGACTGAGTGACTTCAGCTGGGAAGGGACGAGGCTGAAGATGAGGCAGGGTGAGAGCAGACAGGGCTTGTCACCACATTAGAGTTTTCCCATTTTATCCTAAGTGCAATGGATTGCCACTGATGAGCGCAGGTTTAGATATTTAAAACACCTCTCTAGGCATGATTTCTGTGTTTTCTAGGTAAAGAGCACTGGCTGCCATGCCAGTGAGATCTCTATATGAATCAGGTCTGCCTTTTCCTAGGCCGCAGCCTGAGCTTTAGGGTCCCTGTCTTTAAGATAGGATAATACTTCTCAACAGTGAAGGTGAAATAATAAGTATAAAGCATCTAGAGAGCAGCTGGCAGAGATAGATGTCCCCAAAATGGTTATGGAATGGCTAAGAAGTTGTCTTTAGTTGGTTTTGCTGTAGACAAACAAACAAACAAAAAATGATTGCTAATAATGGAACACAGTATATAGTATTAGAACCTTACTAATTATATTATATAGTTTATAATGTCTCTGTTCATAAGTCTGCTGGGAATAGGAAAGGCAGAGGTTATAATGGCACTGCTCGGCCTCGTGGGTTCTTAAAACTCAGTAGACAGAGCACCCAAAATAGGGTGGTGAGGCCAATACTAGGAGGCTCTACTATGAGGAGGTGAACAGGGGGGTGTACGAAACCGTTAGCTGTATTGAGGTGGGGTGAGGGGCCAAGTAATGATGAAAGCAGCGGTACCCAAGGGCAGGGGAAACAAAACAGGCTCTCATCAATTTAAGCCATATAACCTGGTCTGGTTGCCTCCATCTAACTCATTTGGATGTCCACAACATGCCTCAGGAGTAGGGGTTTGTGAGCTGTACGGCCGGCCTCCCAGAAGCACAGTGTAGCAAAACTCCCCCCAGGCTGTCCTATGAGTAGGTGGTTTATCAGACATGGCAGACGTGGGAAAGGAGCTTTGGGGGTGTGAAGTTGATGTGGGAAGCACAGAACCTCAGGAGAGGCTCTGAGCCCAGAAAGAAAGGATCCAGCCTCGTAGGCGATGGTCCGGCTCCTATTTAGCTAGCCTGACTGGGGTTTGGAGAGCACTTGAGAAAGTTGTACAGAGTTTTACTGTTAATTAAAGTATATTTGAGAAAATCAGCTTTCTGAGGCTAACCCATAAGGATCCTTTCCAAGTGTTTAAATATTTAAGACAGATTGTTTCGATGTTTAAAGGAATGCAGAGTTAATCACCGTCTGCCAGAGATAATGGGGTCTGGAGCACTCGCCCTGTTTTTTTCAGGGGCAATACACTTTCCCAGTGCAGGTCCCCCTCCACTTTCAGAAAACTCAAGTTCAAATTCTGGGAAGAAACCAGTCTTGTGAAGTCTGCCACGCTGCTCAAGGACGGCTTCTTCCAGGTGCGCTCAGTGAGGTCCTCCCAGAGGGTGGCAGTAATGAGATGCAGGGCTCCCCAGCCTGCAGGGCTCTCAGTCACTGGGCCCGTAAGACTGCTTTAGCTTGGCATGCTACCCACAGCTAAGAAGTCCCTGGGGATGGCAGGAGCCCGCAGCATACACTAATATGACTATGCCCTAGTGCCCTGGAAGTCAACCTAAGTGTCATTATGTCCCACCATTGTATCACCAGCAAATTAGGCAGTTCTAATATTTCATCTCCCTAATTTCTTGTCGCTGTAGAAGTACTGGTGGAAATAGCTGCCTGTACCCTGTCCTGCCCAGGTTTCCCTTTGCTTTTTCCAAATTATATTTCTCCGTGGTCCGGATGCTCTGGTTCTATTCTCTTATATACCCAGGCCATACTGTTCTTATATCAAGTCCTCTTCATTATTTACAGAAATGCTTCCTTCTGCCAATGCTGTTTTAAAAACATCACATCTTTACTGTTTAAAGCTTTTTGCCAGATACCCAGCACCCCGGAAATGCCCTTTCTTTTAGAATGTGAGAGGCACTGTTCTGTCACACTCTCTTATGGGCTCTGTAGGGGCCAACAGGCTGTTGACATTTCTTGCTCGGTGTCTGTGTGTCCATTAAGGTCTGCCACAGCTCTTTTTAGATACAAGTATCAGAATCTCAACTCAAGCTGGCTTCGGTAACAAATGAAGTGTTTTGTGCTATTGAAAACTCGAGGGGCAGTGCAGGCTTCAAGAAAAGCTGGATCCAGGTGTTCAAAGTCTGATCTAAGGAACCTGTCTCCTCTCTCTCTTCTCTCTCTTACACTCACACATACAAACACAGACACACACACACATACACACACAGTGTTTGAGGTTACATTTGAGATTTGAGGCACTAGAGCACATGGATGAGAGTATGTGAGTCTGAAAGGAATTCACGTTCTTCCCCCCCAGGCGGTACATCCTAGAATGGGGCAAGACTCACGTCAAGGATGGGGAACATTTCTAACTTGGACAAAGGCACTGTCTCCTTGCCGAGCTGCCAGCCTGTAGGCTATGTCTGCCCGAGGGGGCCCTTCTCCTGATGCTCATAAAGGTGCCCTCGGACTGGACTGTGTATGTGTATATCCACCACCACACTGTCCGCTCTGCATGGGCTCCAGAGAGCACCACTGCCAGCCCCAGGGGATGATGCTCACCAGCCTATCCTATAACCATTCACCATCACTCAGATTCCCCGGACTTGGGTGACATGTGCAGCTAGGACTGGGCTCGGACCCACCAAAGCACCAGAGAATGAAAGTAGAGAAGGTTGCTCAGAAGAAAATCTCAGTGATGCTGGCCAGGAGTTTCCATTCAGCCAAAACTCATAGCTGCCTCTAACGTACCAGAATCCCTGCCCCTGAGTCTCTGGTGTGGCATTGGAACTGAAAGAGGTCCTTACATTGAGAAGAAACATGGACATGAAGGTGCGGGGACACAGGGCTTTTGCTATTCAGTCATCTCAGTGCTCTGTCCTGGGACTACACGTAGGTTTCTTTCATGGACTAGCAACCATTCCTCTCTGAGGGGTTTCACACTGACACACGTGTGTGGCTGCAGATATTCAGGACAACTCACGTGCCCTGTGATGAAGACTCCGGCAGCCATGCACCACCATTACATGAGTGGAGCCTTGGAGTGGAGGATGCTCTTACCACACTAATGTGAAGCCCAGGATGGACAACCGAATAGCTTGGGATTGTTCATCCTCTGTAAAGCTCAATATGTTACTATAAACACAGCAAACATTTCTAGGGAGCTGAAATATTTTTTTTCCAACAAGTGTTCATTTCATATAACCAAATACCTATAAAAGGCTTTGGACAGTCATTATTTTTTCGGGCGTTCCTTACTGACCAATTGGAGTACTGGATATAAATTTAAGAACTGTGGAGAAACAAAATAATCTTGTTTTGAAATAGAAACAAAATAATCTTGTTTTGAATTGACTTTATTCACAATAATAATACTAACTACTTAAGCTGAGTAAGGCACTGTATGAAACTCTTGAAAATATTATCTCATTTACTCCTGATATAAACCCATGGTTTTATTTATTCTCTAATATTATTAACCAAATCTGGCTGCTGCGGAAGCTGAGCCTCCTGCAGAGTAAACAGCGAATGAACAGCAGAAACGTGATGACAACCCAGCTTCATCTGACGCCACAGATCACGTGCTGTCCACTACACCATCTGTGATATTTTCATGGGAATTTTCAAGTTCGGAGAATGATTTACCTGTTCCAAATGGCCCATATTTGCTAAGTTTGCCAGCCTTTGAAGTAATAGTGGCACAAACCATGAGTTAATAAAATAGTACTAGGCCCATAGGAAAGGAATGGAACCTGCAGGCTTATGCAAACTCTTTGGAGTCAGACAGACTGTGTTTAAATCTCAGCTTGCTCACCTGGTGGACCTTGGAGAAGTCACTTCTCCTCTCCTAGACTTGGTTTCTTTATGATGATAATAAAAATTGCTTACAAATTTAAGTTTCTCTCATAAAGCCACTGAGTAGAGGAAATGAGATGAGATACAGTAGATGAAGGGCTGAGCTTAATGCATGATAATGAGTTTCTTTCCTTTTTATGCTAAGTTTATGAGACCTGTGCTTCCTGTTTCACCTTTCAGTGTCTGACAAATTAAAATTCATGACAAATGCCATCAAATATTTGACTAATTGCAAAAGTTCACCCTGTAGGCAAAGTTGATTCTACTGCCCAAACTGAACTGAAATGTTTCCCTGACAAGTGGTGTACAGAAATCGAATGTGTCATACAGTCAGTTTAGGGGTGTTGATGTCTTTTATGAAAGTTTTGAGTTATATTCTAGTGGTAGGTGTAATAGTTAAGCACCACAAACTATGAGGATTTCATAGATAACAGGTGGGGTTATTTTCATTAATATCAAAGATTTAGCTTCTGCGAACATTCTAGAATCTTTGAACAACCTAGAATCATATGGTATCAAGATTTGAAAGATGCTTAGACAGTATCTAGGTCAAGCCTCTGATTTAACAGTTGGAGAATATGAGGTCCAGTGACAGGGATAACTTGCTCAGATCCACCCAGCGCTGGCTAATCTGCCAGTTCCCACCACACTACCAGTCCAGACGACTGGAAGAAGTATTTTCAGCCTCATTTTTCAAGCGTGGGGGCTGTGGTGAAATTCTGTATCCATTTTATAAAACAGTGGTCCAGTCCACTCTGATGGTTAACATCAGGACCTTCAGGACCTGTTGCTCTCTGCCTATCACCTAGTAGTTGTGTGACTCTGAATTCCCAAGGGTGGATGGTTTTTATTCTTCCCTATCCTAGATTAAATAGTCTCAAACCTGAGAACTTGATTTCTTCTCCGGGCCAGAACTTGGCTCCAGAGAGTACACTACATACCCTGAGGGTGCTCAGGGATGCCTATAGGGGGCTATTTTTCTCTGACAATTATGAGAGGCTTGGTCTGTTCAACCCCAGAGTTTTGGGGCCAGGCTCATGAGAAAAATGTCCAGGGGTGACACTGTACTTCTGCTTCCAGAGGCGGAGATGTGGCAACATCAAGGCAGCCAAAGCCTGGTCCAAGATCCAGGATCAGCTTTTTGGGGAGCTGGGCTTATGGGGCCAGATGGTAGAAGCCACACCTTGTTCCCGGTGGGAACTGGACTGGAGAGAAGGACCCGCTCATATGAGGAAACGCATCAGACGCTTGTCTCCGCTGGAGGCCCTGAGTGAACAAAGGCTCAAGGTAAGAGTTTGATGCAGGAAGACAGCAACACTTCGATGCAGGAAATGTAGGGCAATGTCTCCTTAGCTTTTCTATTTCACGTTGTTTTCATAACAACTCTGCACGGTATGCTTTGGGAGAGCTTTCACAAGCCCAGGTAGGACAGAAAATGTATGTAGCTAATGGCAGGAATGCTCTGATTTATTCCTGATGCTGTTTAACAGAAGAAAAGAATCACTAACCCTCCCAGGTAACATAGAAGGAATGCTGTATCTACAGCCTGAATGAGTAAATAAATGAGTGATATCAAATCTACACCACTGACCCAGACCACACTGATATCCGCCAAAGTCCAGTAGAATAATCTAGATGCTACCACGTGGTAGCCATTGTTGGCTTACACAAATTATTTGTCATGGAGCATTCCTGACCAGCACTGCCCTGGGCATTATTGCACAAGCAAATCCCATAAGAAGTTTTACAATAGAAAGACTTGAACTCAGCTATTTCTGCAAGCTCCAGCCCGTGACCCACTTAGTCCAAATGACATTGAATCTGCACTGGAGTCCCAAACAATGGAACCTGGTGAGACCCTGGAGGTTTGCTGTAATGAAGCTTGAACTCTGTGTCATCAAACTTACATTTTTGCTTTTTAAAGGATGGAGAACCAGTGGGATTGGTCGTAGATATAGAAAAAAATCTGTTAATAGTTTTTCATTTCCTCATTGAACAATCCTGATTTAAGAAATTCTAAAAGGCAGCCATCCAAACACTGAAACGCAAGACAATGTTGGGTTTCTATTCTAGTCTGTAACCTCAGAATCTTTCATCCACATTGAACTCTTTATAAAACCTAATAAAAAATTATATTTCATTTATTCAGCAGACACCTGAATTTTTAATGTATTGTCAATAAGCATCTGGTGGTACACAGTATTTTTCCCTCAATACCTTTCCTAGAAAATAGAGGCAGGAAGCTAAGTAGCCTGCATACTGTGTGGGTGACGAAGCCAAAGGCTGGCTATGAAACCAGGTTTCTGGTCCCTGATCCACTCTGCAGGGTGGCGCGTACCACAGACGTCCAGGATGCTGTCTAATCCCACTTGGGCATCATCTTTGGTAATTACTGTAAATCCTACTTAATGGAAGATTGTGGGTTTTTTCCCCTTTGACTGAGGAACATTAATACTTGTGTTTTATCGTGGTCCTTTAGGATTTAGCATTTTTCTCCTATTGCATCTGCGTGTCGAGTTTGAGTAATTTGAAGGGGTCATGAGCATGTGTGTGTGTGTTTGTGAATCTGTGCAATGACCAGGGTGCATATGGTGGTATGCAGGATTTCATTTCTCTTCTCTCTGTTTTTATTTTAGGAAAACCAAGACAAAAATGGTGATATTTCTCAAACAAATGCTGAAAAGCAAGGTATCCATTTTATCAGCTTATCTTGGTTTTGATTAATATCTTCTTAAAGATATGAAATTAGTATTTTGGAGGGAGAGAATGCTGCAAGTCTAGAGCAGGAGGTGCTCAGGGCCCCCCGGATGCAGGCGAACCTACTCCAGACCGCAGCACTCCCTTAGGGGGGATCTTTAAAATGTTACCACAATGCATGTTTTTCAGGGGAACCATCTTCTCAATTTGATGTATCAGGGGAACCTTAAAAATGTCCCCAGACAGCACAGATACAGGTTCAGTATGTGACACAAAACACCTGGGAGGGAAATGGCTGAATGTTTAAGAGTAAAAATGGATAGAATAAATATTTAATACTATTCACACTGAACTATCTGATTATGAAAGTGACAGATAAAATAGTCATTATTACAATAGTCCCCCTTTATTCATGGGCAATACTTTCCAAGATGGCCAGTGGATGCCTGAAACCATGACAGTATCAACACTGTATATGTTACGTCTGTCCCTACGTGTGGATACATTCTCCCTTAAAAGAAGCACTTTATAGCTTCTCTGTGGCATGTCCAAAATCTCAGCATCACTACTCTCATGCTTTCAGGCCGCTATCAAGCAAAACAAGGGTGACTTGAATACAAGCACTGTGATTTTGTGACAGTCATCAGGTAACCGAGGTAGCTACTAAGGGGCAGGCAGTGTATACAGCGTGGAGACACTGGGTAAAGGGCTGATTCATGTCCTGCACAGGACGGAGAGAGAATGCTCAAGATTTCATCACACTACTCAGAAAGGCATGGGATTTAAAATTTATGAACTATTTCCGGAATTTTCCATTTAATGTTTCAGACTACAATTGACTACAGGTAATTGAAACTAGAAAGCTAAACCACAGATAAGGGGGTGGGGGGGAACTGCTGATTTCCCAAACAAAAAAAAATACATATACTTTGAATCTTTTTTTTTATGTTTATTCTTACTCTTTATTTGTATAATTTCTATGGAGGAATTTGATTGAGTCAATTTGTTGAAATCCAGGCTTTATTTTCAGAGGTCATTCTGGCATGAACACATTGAAACACACACACAAATACACACCCAGACATACACACTATATTTCAAATTCTGTGTGTTTCTACCAGACTCTGCCTTTTGCTGTAGACACTCCCTGTCTGTGAGTTTCAGTGTGTCCTAAGCTGCAGCTAGTATTATATCCTTAACCAAATGATAACCTCTTAGCACTGATCAGGTCTCCTTTACTGGCTTAGTACTGGATTTTCCATTGAGTTGATTATCGTGCCAGTCTGTAGAATTGCCCAGTAGTGAGGACACTGTGCTCTGGCCCCAGGTTGATTTGGGGGTCCCACTGTCGCACAGGACTTGGGATAACATTGTAATACCCATTTCCTTCTCTTCTCTCCCTTCCAAGCCCCACAACTCTAAGATCAGAATGATTGCCTGCCTGCTCTCTCTCAGAGGGGGCGACTGCAATGATGAGAAGTGTATGCTGATTTTATCACATTATGTCGATGGGTTGCTGAGTCCTCTAGCCCCAGTTACCCCCACCCACACACATACACAGTAGGGAGCTCAACCAGGGGAGAAGAAAGGGTGTGTGGATGTCCGTCATGCCTTCCTGGTGCCTGTAACTAATAGCGTTCTCCCTGCATGGGGAAAGCCTGGGATTTCTGCTGCTGTGAGTAGCAGACACTCTCATTCACCCAGATGTGAGACTCCTGGGAGACAGTAGGGGGGGTGGTCAAAGCAGTGAGCATCTTGGCATAAAAAAGGGCCGGTAACCCTTGGCGTTTGAAGCCATGTCTAGTGGGCCTGCTCTAGGCAGGTGGGCACCCAGGGCAAGGTGGACGTGCAGCATCTAGAAATGCATGGAGGTATGTGCTTAGCTGGCACCCAAACATCCATGCCCAAGAGTGCACCCTGAGGAAATAAGTGTAGGTGTGCAGCACAGCGCACTCATGGGAGTACGGAAATGGAAGCTACTGTACCTGTACCTGCAAAAAGCAGGTCAGTTAGGTGAGTATGAAAGGGCTACACGATAGAATATTGTTTTCAAAGAACTTTTAAGGTAAAGAGAAATTGCTCAGTATATAATCTTGAGTAATATATATATATATATGATATATATATCATATATATCTTATATATGATATATACATCATATAATATATCATATGTATCTTACATATGATATATATCATATGATATATATGTATATATATACATACATATATATAAATATGGAAAGAAAAACCATGAATGCAGTATAATTGCTATCATGTCAAAAGTTACATATGTGTGTACTCATACATAGATGTACAGACAAGATATCATCTGATGAAATAAATAAACCCAATTGTGAACAGTGAGGACAAACAGCCTGGAGATGAAAAGCTCAGACTCTGGACTCAGGGAGATTTGGTTCAGAGTCCGCCTCTAATTCACAGCAGCCATACAACCTTGAGCAAAGGACCTAGCCTCTTTCACTTTTCCCATTTGTAAGCTGAGGATGAAGGGATGAAGTAGAATCTACAACAGGTCGGACTCAATGCAAAATGTCATTAGGACTACCCAGGCCAGGGCCAGTGCTTACTAAATGAGAGCTGCTGTTATCAATGCTATCTCGGGCTACACGGGTGATCTTTGTTTTATTTCTCACAATTTCATGGGTTTTCTTTTTTTTTCTAATTAAAGTTTATGGGTTTTCCATGTTTTTTGTTTGTTTTTTTGTTTTGGTACAATAAGAAGATAGTGCTCCCATAATTTTTTCTTTAAACATTCTTTTAAAAGAGTGAACAAAGTGAAATTCAGGTAAAACAAACTACGACCGACCCTCTAGGGAATTGCTTTATTGATTAATGAGGGTGAATTTTGAAATATGGCCCTGTGGTCACTCGAGAGCTGCCGAGCAGCCAGGCCTGGGCACACCTTCCAGAAGGAATCAGCCTGAGGATGTGTTGACCATGCCACAGGATCAGAGGGCATGCTGTCCACTTTCAGAAAGAGTGAGAGGCACGCTGAGATGACCCTGTTCACGTCTGCCCTGAAACCTCGCAGTTCCTCTCAGCGACTCAGGCCTAGATGGCACACTACCCCTTATAATGTCAGGGGGCTCTTGCCAAAACCATGTGTCCCTTTATGCCACTGCAGATGAGCTGGCACCGAGGGATGCCGGCCCTGAGGAAGGCGACCAGGTGGCAGCAGACTGCACCCAGCTGACCTTCTTCCCCGCCTTACACGAAAGTCAGCACTCTGAAGATTTCTTGGAACTGTGTCGGGAAAGACAAGTGATTTTACAAGAGCTTCTTGATCATGAAAAGGTAATACAGCCCATCCTGATTATTCTTCCAAGAGGATCAGACATGAGAGAACTAAGCTTTCTTCACTCACATGGGAGGTGATAGCTCCCTTCACTGTAAAAAATCAACGAGCAGAAAGAGAGGACATGTTCCGGAATTTGTGTACTCAGGGAGGCTTGCAAACGGAGCCCACATGCCCTGTATCAAAACGTTTGTTTAAAAGGCATAAGTCAAGCTAATAAACTGTTAAGCAAAATATGCTCGAACTTCCTATGCTAACCTTTATAATACCTGGGAGATCAGTTTTACATTTAGAAGTTCTGACCTTGTACTTCAGCACGTTGGCCCCTGCCTGTAGCCTGACTAGCCTGAAGGAAACCTCCCGTATCTTGAGGGGCCCTGGTGGATGTGTTTGGAACCCTGACCTCTATGTCCCGCTGTCCCCACACTCCTCACCTCTCAGGCCTCAGGACAAGCACACTTGGGTCGGCCCTCAGGAGGGCGACCTCGGTGAAGTGTGCACAGGCCAGGACACAGGCTGGGATGACTGGGGCTGGTGGGGGCCAAGGCATGTCGGCTTGGTATGACTGCAGAGGGGACTCCCTATAGTGTGGGTGACATGAGGGCCCCTCTCACCCAAGTCTAAGAGAGGTAGGGAAGATGAAACATGTCTTAGAGTAGAACAGACCTGAGTTTGAATCCCAACTTAGCCATGTGCTAAATGGCATGCCACCTAACCTTTGAAAGCCCCAGTTCTTATTTTTAGTGTGGAGTGTATAGCAACCATGTCATAAAATTCTTAGAAGATTTAACAAATGGGGTAATGGAAGCAGAGAGAGTAGTAGCTCAGAGCCAGGCTAGAGGAAGTGGCTCATCAAACTCTTTCCTTTGCAAAGGTGAAGTGGTATAAGGGTTGGATGGACCTCAGGGTCTTATTTATCAACTTCTCTGCACAGGATGTAGGTGAAGGAGATTGCTCAGCAAAACAGGAGCGAACAGGATGTGGCCTGCAAGCCATACGGGGCCCATGCAGAGATGAAGGCGTGAGAGCCGAGGCAGCAGTGTCAGGGATGGGAGTGGATGTGAACTAAGGGCTTAGCACCGTGTCAGCGGCCTGGATTTCCAGGAGCAGGAAACAGGCTCAGAGAGCCTGTGAGAGGCCTGAGCATGGTACAGACACTGAAGTGTGTCCTTTCCAGAAGCAGGGTCCTTGCAGAAACTCCCTGAGTGTGTTAAGTTGGGATTTGCCCCTTCCAGGAGTTGGATAGAAGGGCCAGGTTGAAGTGCATTGGCCAAATGGACTGCCGCAGAATTTTCAGCAGGTACTGAGCTTTCAGATTTGGACAACAGTTCAAGCAACACAGTCTTATGACGACACTGTGTCCTTCTCATACCTGCCTACCCAAGGCTGCTGCGCACAGGGCGCACTTGCAGGAGCCCCTCACCCCTGGCACCGTGCTTTGGCTCGTGCTGGATCATCTGCCTGCGGGGCCCTGCATGCCAGACTCCGTGAAGCTGCTCGTGACGGTTCCCCGTTCTGAGACCTGGGAAACTGGCCTCTCCCTCGTCACTGTCTCCTCTGCCCCCGGCATCACCTCCTACCCTCGCCCTGGCACACGCGCTAACTCCCTACATCACCTCTCTGCCTCTCTCGCTGCACTGATGCTCCTTCATGGAGAAAATTTAAGAAACGGACATTAAAACATATATACGTAATGCATATATACTTATATATATATGTGTATGTTTGTGTGTATGCACTCGTAGTATCCAGCTGCTGAGGGCTAACAGTGGATAACGGTTTGGATATGTCATTTGAATACCTTCATGTAGGTAAATGGCTTTTTGGTAAATGCCTAGTCAACTGAAAGAACAAAAACAAAAAACAGCTGAGATCGATGCTTTCTTACTACAAACACTTTTATTTGCCTTATGCCCTTAAAGGATTATGTAAAACAGTGATTCTCTGTAGGGGGCAACTTTACCCCCCAGGGGACATTTGCCAACATCTGGAGACATTTCAGTTGTTGTGACTTGGGTTCAGGGGTGTTTCTGGGCAGCATCTGGCGGGCAGAGGCCAGGGGTGCTGCCAAGCAGCCTGCGTTACTCAGGACAGTTCTACCCTCTACCAGGGAACAATTATTCAGCCCAAAATGTCCATCATGCCAAGGTGACAAACCCTGATACGAAGGATACGCGTTCAACAGATCTCAGGTCTCAGCCATTCCTTCTCTGACAGGATAAGAAAATGTTGGGTTATTTGTTGTCTCCATATTGATTCTTTTCGTGGTTTTGATAAGAAGACATGGTCTCTTCTTGGCAGTGCTTTGGTTTTATTTAGTGTATTAATTTTCTATTGCTGCCATAACAAATTACCATAAACGCAGTGACTTAAAACTACATGTGTTGATTATCTCAAAAGTCTGAGCATGGTATGGTTCAGCTAGTTCTCTGCTTAGTGTCTGGCAGGGCTAAAGCCAAGGTGTTGACAGGGCTGCATTTCTTTCTAGAGGCTCTAGGAGAGAATTTGTTTCCAAGCTCATTCAGGTGTTGGCAGAATTCAGTTCCATGCTTCTGTAGGACTAAGGTCCCCATTTCTGTAAGTCTTAGCGTCTAGAAACACCCCACATCCCTTGCCTTGTGGACTCCTCCCTCCGTCTTCAAAGCCAGCTACAGCAGATCGAGTCCTTCTCACCCTTCAGACCTCTCCGACCCCCTTCTGTCTCATCTCCCCTCTGCCATAGCCTTTCTCCACCGACTCTTCTACCTTCCTCTTCTGATTCTAAGGGTTCATGTGATTACATTGGATCTACCAGATAATCCACGATAATCTCCCTATTTTCAGATCCATTGATTTATAACTTTGATTTCATCTGCAAAGTCCTTTTAAGCAGTTCCTAGATTAAAGTTTGATGGGATAACCAGGGATGGGGCTCTTGGGACATCTTTAGAATACTTCCTGTCACATTTGGTCACATATGGAGTGTCCATATCCCACGTCCTCTTCCATGTTCTTCTTCTGTGGAAGAAGCTCTTCCAAGGAGAGCTTCTGTAGATGGCCTGATTCCCATGTGCTTCCCAAGGTTTCCCTGGTGGTTCCAGCCCTGATTGGGATAGGCTATGGTCACAGCCAAGAGCTAGTCCCAGCCCCGATCTGGGTAGCAGGCACATGCCCTTGGTACTTGCATTGGTCTCTGAGAGTCTTATTTTTGCTGAGTGTCCATCAGGGCTCTTGTTGGGGGAGCAAGAAGCCCACAGGTGACTGACTTTCCCAGCTCCTGAGACAGGATCTGGAAAAGGTACTTCATCTTTAGTCTTTCTGGGTCTCCATGCCATACAGGAAGCTGTCAGAAACACCACAAGTGGCTTGTTGTGGTAGCAGGGATTGTCAGACTATGCAGACAGGATCGGCAGAATCCAGCAGGGGCTGACAACAGGAGCTGTCCTGGTTCCACTTAGCATTTGGGGTCCCCTTGCCGGCGGGGGGTCCAGCCCAGGGCCTGGGACCCAAATGAGTGCGACTGAGCAGCTGACAGAGCAAGGTGATTCTTTTCCATTGTCTGGACATTTGTTCTTTTAATGCATTGTTTTCATTCCTTTTGTTCTTGTTACCTCTAGTTTCTTGGTAAATTGTAGGAGAGATTCTTTCTGATTCAGCCTGAGTTCCACCAGGGTCAGAGGGATCAAACCACCAGACATACCTGCTCCCTGGAGAAGTAGGTCTGGGAGGAAAGGGCCTGGACCATGGGAGGCAAGCTCCCTGGGTTGGAGTGGGCCGATGCCACCCGCAGAGCCTTGTACAGACCCCACCTACACATAACCACCTCCACCACTTACAGGCCCAGTGACTTTGGGTAAGTAACAGACCCCCTCCTGAGCCTCATTTTCTTCACTTTTACAATGTGGTTATAGTCCTTGACTGATCAGTTCGCAGTGAAGATCCCAGAAGTGCCGTGTGTTTCTGAGCCCAGCGGTAGGGGAGCACTCAGTCGGTTGTATCTTCTGCTGTCACTATGGCCATCGCTCTTCTTTTAATAGTCCCTTAGGATTTGTTCTCTCGCTTCAAAAAGGAGGGGGGTGGGGTATGAACCCTAAGCCATGGCCCCGAGGAAGTGGGAAAGGGCCTGTGCTTGCAAAGATGGAAGGATGCATGCTCTAATTCAAACCTGGCCCCAGCTGACCTCTGGGATTCTTCCACGGGGCAGGAAAGTAGAGTTAGGCAGGTGCTGTGGTGAGTACACCGGTGCAGTGGGAGCCCCAGGGTCTGGCGGGTCTGTTGTCCTGCTGAGATGTGGACGATGAGACAGTGGGTCAGAGTAGAGCCTGTGAGAGACCTGACTTTCTAAATGAAAGCACACCCGCAAGAGGGTGTCGGGGAGGGTGTGCGCCCACGCTCAGGAAACCTGGGAGCACCTGCCTTAAGTGGCCATCACGTAAATTGGGCAGGCCGCCTCATGGGGAGTCCCTGGTTCCTCTTCTCCTGCCATCTCAGAAGCACTTGTCTTTATGGCCTTTGCTGAACACAATCCAGGGGACTCAGGGTATAACTTCCTTCCTGGCTTTGGGATGGCCCATCCCCCTGTCCCCGCAGGAGGGCTCTGCAGGAAGCAGGTGGGCCTGGAGCTCCAGGGTGGCAGCAGCTTCCCTCATTTCTTTGTGTGAACACTGGAGCTCTGATCGCCTCCAGCGATACCTGGGACAGTAATTATTCTGTGCCACCTTTGCGCTGTTGATTAATGATTCCCAGAACCACAAACACATTTCTCTGTAAACAGTTCTGTTTGACGTGAGGAGTGGTTTTTTTAATGCATGTTAATTGTGGGTCTGAGTCAGACACTGTGCTTTTGGGGATGGTCCCTTGTACCCTCCTTGCAGCTGCTCTCAGAAGTGAGGCTTCCGACCCGTCCAAATCAGAACTCAAGTGAGAGTTGTTTTTGCTATTGCTGTTTTCTTTAATGATAATACATTAAAAATGAAACATTCATTATTTTTTATACAAACTCAGTGTAAAATATTAGTTTGACCTCAGTAGAAAAGAATTAGCTCAAAGGGAGTGGTTTTTGCTCTGGCCAGCAGAGAGCAGCGGTAAGCTCTTCCCAGGTATTTTTCAGAGGATGTTGGTAGAAGGTGAAGAAATGTGTTAACCATTCCATGGTAGTACAGCTTCCTGTCTGGATGAGTTGCCACGACTGACTGACTTTCTAAACAGTAGAGCTGCACATGTCATCCCCACTTAACACCTTCTGAGACTCTCTTTGGCATACTCTGTGCATAAGGCCATGCCACAGCTGGCCTAGCCACTTCGCTGGAATTGCCTCCCTCATGCTTACACACACACACACACACACACACACACACACACCTGACTTTATACTCTAATTACACAGAACTACTTATAACCTCCAAACATGTCCAGCTGATCAAGACTTTAGGCCTTGGGATGCTCTGCCCCTGTTTCTAACTTCTTACCTCCTAACCCCAGGCTTATGGTGATGTCACTTCCCTGGGAACCACTTCTCTGATGTCACCTGTGCCTCCTCTCTCACCCCCATCTGGGCCAGGCGCTCCACGCTGTACCCCCAGGTTGCCTGCACCTTCCCTGTCACGCTGTCCCGGGGACAACTAGTCCTCTCCTCTCTCTCCTGTTACACTGTGTGGGACACAGTGTGGGACACAAACTTAACACTCAATACTTATCTGTTAAATGAATCATGAAGAAATGAATGTGTTATGAGCAATATGCTTCATGAGATGAGACCTCATCTTTCATAGACCTGCTGGTGTCCATGGGTCAGTTTCTCAAAGTGCCACCTTTAGATCACCTACATTTGAATCATCTGGGCTGCTTATTAAAATGCCGATTCCACGGCCCTGTGACTGCTGAATGGGAACTTCTGGGGATGTAGCCTGGGGATATGAACTTTCACAAGCATCCAGGTGATTTTCAGGCATACTAATTCTTCGAATAAATAGCTGACATCTATGAGTCCAGGTTTTACAATATTCAGAGCTGCCCCGGCTGGAAACATGCCTCACTTTCAATCAATAGCCAACAAGCAGATCCTTAGTAAATGCGTTTATGCTAGACACTGTGTTTCGAACTGTCTTTGGGACTGGAAAAGCGTTTACTTTACACTGCTGCAGTTTCCATCCTTCTCCATCTGGTCTCCTCCGAGTGGCAGAGAAAGGCTGGGAGGCATGCCTGCTTGCAGTCTTGCTGTGGAAGTGGCACGTGCAGGCAGGCAGGGGGCATTCCTGCTCCTTGTCGCTGCCTAAAAAGATGAGCTGATGGAGAGAGATCCACATATTGTGTTTCTTCTCAGATTTGCCACATTGGTACATAAAAATAGTATCCTCATTTTTCTGTCATACGTTGATTATTAGTGTGACTGAATGCTCCATCTAAAAATGATCAAGGTATTAATAGAAAGAGTAGAAGCCAGACTTCATAGGTAGCCAACATAAGTGTAATTTATATCATCTCCTTCCTTTTTGATACCAATTTCTCAGCAATCTGTTTTGTTTGTTTGTTTGTTTTTTGAAAAATGAACATACTCATTCCATATACCAGTATAACAGAATGTATTGATAATAAGGCCTAGGGGAACAGAAGATGTACAAAAAGGTACTGCGATACATGTGAGTAGGCTTAAGCTTTCTTTGCAGCAGATTTTCCAGAATTATAAGAACTAGCACTGTTCTAGGTAGCGCAGATGACAGCTCTGCATCTCAGTTTTCATGCCATAAAATTAAGGCATTGCACTCAACTGCAGGTGAATTATGTGGGAAAGAACTTCTGAGAGCCTCCAGCTGACCTTCCCCTTGTGCAGACGTGCACACGGAGACCTAACTCCAGGAGGATCTGCTGCCATGGGCTTCCATGGAAGGTGCCAGCACCTCGTTGCCCCTCTAGCTTCAGCCCTGGTATTTTGGGGTTCCCAGATGAACTATTCCTTATACACAGGTCCAGATGTGGCCACATACCTATTCAGGAATGAAAGTATCTCATCTAGCCAATCTTAAAAAAATTGTTTTCATGAAGCAGAAGTTCCACTCTTTCTAAGGTGATCGATAGAATCATGACATGAGAGGTTTCTTAATCACGAGTAAACTTGGGATGGAGCCCTCCCAGCACTGATTTAAATGGAAGAGCAGGTAATAGTTCACTTGGGTTCATTTCTCAGTTTTTAAAATGCCATTCTTTTCTAGCAAAATCAATTTTTGAGCTATTAACCCAGCTCTCACCAGACATTTTTCTTGTGGTTTGGGTTCTTCTGGTCGTTACTTAGTTCTCCCCATAGGAAAGCACCAGGAAATCATGGGAATGTGCTCTAGCCACTGCTGTTGGCACTGCAGAGGTTGGGGGAGGGTGGGGCACCAAGGGGAGTGACAGGTTTAGAGGTACACAGGCCAGGCTGATGTTGCCATGCCACATCTCCCCGGGAAAAGTGTAAACACCCTGGCATAGCTCTCCTTACACTGCTGATGGGAGTGTAAATTGGTGCCACCTTGCAGGACGGCCATCTGGCAATAGTAAGCAGAATTGAAAATGCCCACATCCTGGGCTTGAAATTCTACTTCTAGGAATTTAACCTACAGGTGTACTTATGTGTTTAAAGTGACATATGTACAGGATGGTCACTGAAGCATCACTTATCAAAACGTTTGCAAACAACACTAATCAGTAGTGTTGGTCGAATAACCTGTAGTACATCCATGCAAGGGAGTGGTCTGCTCCTACTAATAAGAGTGATTTGGAAGGGTCTCCAAGATGGGCTGTTAAAGGGACAAACTAGATGCAGAACACTAAATATATGAATATGCTGTTTGTGTAAAAAAAGAGACCATATATAAAACTTGCTTATGTAGGTATTCATAGGATCTCTTGGGAAGAATATATTGTAGGAGAGAAGAAGCTTTTCTTCTACCCTCTTATTAGAGTATCCAGCTAGGCCTGAGAATTGAATTGGAAGAAGACAGATTAGCAAGAGAAAAGCATACAAATTTTATTTTTACGTGTACATGGGAACTTTCACAGGAAAATGAAGACCTCAGAAGTGGTCCGGCTTAACTGAGTAGTAATTGTGAAAAAAAACTAAAATATAGAGGAAGCCTGAAGGAAGATAAGAGTTAGTTTAACAAGTTTTGTTTGTACAGATTTCTCTCTTGGCCTTGAGTCCCCATCTCTGGTGATGAAAATGTTCTTTTCCTCTTGGCATGGGGAGGGCATCTTTCATATGGGAATTTTATCTCTTGCATTCAGGAAGAAAAGGGGAGGCCCAAGTGCCCTTCTTATACCTGCTATTTTTCAAGTGTCTTTAGCTCAAAATAATTCTTATGCCAAGATGGCATATTTTGGGGTGGCATATGTGGTACCCTTCAATACTATAACATGGTAATGGTGGTTGCCTCTTGGCGAGGCTTTTAGGGAAGCTGGGGTACTCAACTCAATTGCCTAAGTCCCAAAGTAGACATTTATCTTCAGTCCTTTATATATATATAAAGGAATATATGTATATATATATATATATATATATATATATATATATATATATATATATATATGATGGGCGTGCCCAAAAGGTACACATTTTAAGAGATGTTATCTATGTATTATTTTTTGAAGTTGAATTGAATTACGGTAGCAATGTGTAGTATGATGTTCACTCAAAAGGTGGCATTAATCAAATGAATGCTAGTGTTATTCATTGCATTACAATTTTAATACAGTTATTTTATTTCTTAAAATGTATATACATTTTTGGCACCCTCTGATATATACATTAGTTTTCCTCGTAGCATTACTGTTACTTCTTGTTTAGATTCAACAACTTCTCCCCTTTCCCTCTGCCACCCTGTGCAAAGCCATCATCCCTCCACAGAACCACTGAAATGGCCACATGACTGATCGCCCTCCTTCCACGCTTGGCTCTCTCCAATCTATTCTCTGCCCCGTAGTCAGTGTCATTTTCTAGAAATGACACCCCCATGGCTTTCTAGAATAAAGCCTAGTGGCCTTACCAAGGCATCTAAGACCTCCCATTATCTGTATATTCCTACTTTCCAATGTCATGTACACCACACCGACCTCTTCTGCTCCCCTTCCTTTTGCTGCCTCCATGCCTCTGGGCTCTGAATGGGCTATTCCCTTTCCCTGAAATGTTTACTCCCAGCTTTGCCATGCCTGCCCAATTTCCGTCCTTCAATTCTCAGGGTTTTCCTAAAATAGTGTCTCCTCAAGTTTCTCTCTGCCTTATCATTACTCTGTTATTTATTTTCTCGCAGCACATATCATGATTTGTAATTATTTATTGGTTGACATGTATGTCTACTATCCATCTTCCCCCACTGGACTTTAAGTCCCATGAGAATAGGGTTGTTTATCTTGTCCCTCCTATCTTGTCCCTCTATCCCCAAAGTGTGAATGAGAGCCTAGCATGTAGTAGGTGCTGAGTCCATAACAGTTGAATTGATGAACGTCTGGATGGGGGAATGCAGTTGGAAATGAGTCCATGTGGAAGGTGGCTCTGAAGGTTTGAGGGCCGGCTCCGAGAGAGGCAGGGAGAGCTAGTTGCCCGCAGCAGGCATGGGTTACAAGAACCAAGACCCTGGGCTCGTCCTTACCTAGGAAAAATAGTTCAGTGATAACCCGTCCTGGATTGTAGTGGCTAATGCTTATCTTAGAACAAACCCTTGGTGAGTCTTGGCCCTCACTTTGACTCATCCCATTTGATACAGGAGTTGGACAATTGGTACCCAGGGCCTGCTTTCCAGGGTTCATCACTTTGGCCTCATCCTTGCTTCCAAAGTGAGCAGGATTGCTGAGCTTCAGTCCCAGGCTCTGCTGCTTATTAGGTGACTGATCTTTGGTGAGATTCTTACCTCTGGGACCTTGCTTTGTTTCATCTCTGAATTAGAGTTGTAAAACATCCCTTGCCCAATTGTAAGGATTTTATTGCTTAATATGTGTAAAATGTTTACAGTAGTCATATGGTAGGCAGTCAAAAAAAATACCAGTTCTTTTTTCATATAACTGGAATTAGCACAGAATGACCCTGAGAAAATGTTGGCCTTGGCCTTACTCTTTGTCCATGTGGGCTCTCCTCATCTAGAATTTATTATTTATTCCCTCCCTCTTTCCTTCAGAAATGTATTCCATGTAAGGACCCACTTAGTCCTTACTTCATGCAGGACTCTGGGTCACACCCAGATACTGTCCCAGGTCAGAATCCATGGAAAGCCAAATATGAGCCCGAGATGGGCACGCAGGAAGCGTACTGGGAGTGAGGGTTACAGGACTGGGCAAAGGAGGGGGTGCAACTCTGACAAAGTCTCAGCAGAGGCTTCCACTGATTCCGTGGATACAGTCTGTTGTTGGGTACAGGCAGCCACTGGGAAGGGGATGTGACCTTGGGCTCGGTGCTCTCCTTCACTGAGGCAGTTCTGGAAAGCTGCTAACATTTCCAGCTGTTGAGAGAATGGACACTTAATTCTGAAAGGAGGGATCTGGGAGGAGCACATGACTCCTCATCACACACCTTGGACTAGCCTTGGTCTTATACACAACAGTACCAGGCTTGAACTTGTGCTTCTAGACAGACCTGGTTCCAGTCCTGGCTCAGCCCCGCTCCAGCTGGTCACTGGACAGGTCCTTGGCCCCTGTCACTGAGGGATGCCTTGTACCTCACAAACATTCCTCACTGTTAGCTATAGAATGTTTACTACAGTTGTGGAGGAGCTTAAGTGAGAGAAAGAATGTCAGTATTCCCAGTACAGCAATAAACATCCGTCTACATGCCTTGGTGTGGGTGTGGGTGGCCTTGGGTAGATGAAATAACTAAAGAGGTGTTGGGTATAGAAGCACCACGTAAACTGTGAAGAGCCATACAGCTCTGGGCAGTGGCTCTGTCATTTTTACAGGGACCTGCTCTCACTTCCGAGTGCCCAGTGGGTGACGGTCCCCACCCTCCTGCCCTCCATAAGAATAATAGACACGCTTTGCTTGCCCATGGTCTGACTCTGGCGCTCTCTTCCTCCAGGTGACACAGAAGTACTCTCTGGTGATCGTGCAGGGCCACCTGGTCTCCGAAGGGCTCCTGCTCTTTGGCCATCAGCACTTCTACATCTGCGAGAACTTCACACTCTCCCCCGTCGGTGATGTCTACTGCACCCGCCACTGCTTATCCAAGTGAGTTCTCCTCTCCCAGCAGATTCGGCCCTGAGCCCCAATCTTCTTCCTCAGTTACCCCACTCCTGCCCCTCCCACCTTGTTCTGGCTGTGGACTTTCGTTTGGGCCTGAAACTGAACCATTAGATAAAGTAGAACAACCCAAGGCATAGGCATCCATGACTGTAGTCCCCCAAAGGTAAAACCTGGAGTGGAACACCATATGGCAGCTCCTCCTGCCTCTGCTGATGGGGAGCACAGCACAGACAAAAGGGGGTCTCCCCTTCGGTTACTTTCGTAATAGCGTCCAGTTCCATGAGCTTACTCACTCAAAACCTTGTTGATCATTCATATGTAATGCATCACGCATCGCCCCTTCACGTCCAGCAGCATAAGCACTTTGTTTTGGAAAGGGGTTGGGGCACACTAGCATCATAGAACTAAATATATGTTATGGGAGGACTCTTGGGCTTTACACTGAAGAGATGGTGAGAGTCTGGTGTGGTAACGGAGGGCTAGTTGGGGAAGTGGGCTAGATCTGGGTGTTAAAGAATGGGTGAGATTTGGGGAGACATTTGAAGAATCATTTGTATACCAACTAACACCAAAGGTCTTTGGCAGGAAATTCTGAGGTATTTTTTTTTAAATCAAATTCATTTGGCTATTTGGGTTCAATCAAGCACTTACTAATTAATTCTCTTGTGTTTATAGAGTACAGCCATTCAAAATTAAATTGACCATGTTCATACTTTTGCTAGAAGTTAAGTTGTCAAGTTGTATTTTTTATTTGATCATTGCTTTTTGTTATTAGTTTCATGTGTACAAAACACTGTAATAGTTAGACATTTATCATTTATACCCCTCACAAAGTGATAACCCTCCTCCCCCAATCTACTGCCCCTCTGACATCGCACACAGCCATTCCATTTCCACTGTCTCTATTCCTAATGCTGTACTCCACTTCTTTATATATAATTATATATATGTAATGTATAAGTTATATATATATATATATAATTATAGTTGACATTCATTATTGATCATTGCTTTTGAAGAAATTTGGATGAAGATTTTTTTCATTCAGAGATAAGCCTTGACTTTCCTCGTTAGCCAAGTCTTAAATGACGACAAGGAAACCTCTTAGCCAGTGGCTCGCAAATCACCTGGAAGGCTCGTGAACACAGGCTCCCGGGACCTGCCCTTACCCCCATTTCTAATTTGGCAGCTCTGTGGTAGGGCCTGAGATTTTAACAAGTTCTCTGATGATGCTGATGCCGGTCTGAGACCACATTTTGAGAACTACTTTTTTAGGCTGTTGACAGAGGAGTTTTTAGGCACTTGCTAATAACTCAGAATTTTAATTCCCAGTTGTCACATCATTTCAAGCCTATGTCCAAAAGCTGGAATTTAAGGAGTGTGGAAGAAGAGATGTCAGCCACTTTCCCTTGATTTAGGTTTGCTTTAAAATGCTTGGCATTTTTCTCTCTGCTAATTTCCATCTTTTATTCATAGCAAACATTCACCTCCGTGCTTTTCCAAGGCAGGAGAAGCATAACGAATACTTGGCACACACATCCCATCTTACTGCTCATGTTTTATTGATTCTGATCAGTATGGACAATGGGTCTGCAGACTTGCCTTTCGGAGAGCTGATGACAGCTTTCCACTCTACCCATATGCATGGCGTCCTGTGTAATGACTCGCACAACCCATTGCTTCACTCTCTACTTCTGGTTTAAATCGAGTTAGTGCTAGATAAGATCTTATTGATCAGCTAAATTGTGCTTATGAGCTGCATCTAATCGTGATCAAATTGACTATATCTGCACTTTTAATAGAAGCCCAGACGTCAGGTTGTATGTACTCACTTGATTGGGAATGACAACGGAGACTTCCCATGTCTGGAAATGTACTTTTCTAGAAAGCATGTAGGAGTATAGTGAGAACAAATTACTACCCTGGAATATCCTTTAGGGATTACACAGGTAATTTTAGTCACCATACCTCAAAGAAGTATGTGTTAACCAGACAGTGCTTCCTCTCTGAGGTCTTGTCTACTGCTCTGAGAAACTTCTGGCATGCACGCAGACGTGCTTTTCAGACATAGGCTATTAGATCATGTCAGATCAATGGGATTAAGTCTTATTTTGACCGTGGAGACTAAGGAAGATATATAAATAAGACAGTTAAAAATAAAGCTAAGTCAACCCTGAAATGTTTCTCCTAAAAGACTGCCATCAAATTGAGTACCGTTGAGCATTAGGTCTTGAAAGAGGCTCTCTGATGTACCATAAAAATATCCCAAATGAAGCTCAAGAACACTGCACATCCTCCAGCAGAGATTGGGCTTTGTGCTTTAGAACTTTCCTCAGAAACTAAGAGCATTTTTAGAAGGTTATATTTTGCTGAATAGGGTGACTGTATTAGGTTGCTAGGGCTGCTGTAACAAAGTACCAAAAGCTAGGTGGCTTTAAAAATCAGAAATGTATTGTCCCAGAGTCCTGGAGGCCAGAAGTCAAATATCAAGGTATGGTGGCCACTCCCTCTCTAGCACTCTAGGGGAGGATCCTTCCTTGCCTCTTCTCGCCTCTGGTGTTTCCCCTCAATCTTTGGTGTTCATTGGCCTCTAGATACGTCACTCAGTCACATGGCCATCTGTTCTCTGTGTGTCTTCACATGATCGCCCCTGTTTGTATCTGACCCTGTGTCCAAGTTTCCTCTTTATATAAAGAGACTAGTCACAGAGGATTAGGGCCATTTTAGTGACCTCATTTTCATTTTATTACCTCTGGTATTGACCTATTTCTAAATTAAGTCTCATTCTGAGGTATTGGGGGTGAGGACTTCCACGTACATCCTTTTGGGGGACACAATTCAACCCATGACAGTGACAGTCCAGCCCACAAGGTATTGCATTTGATTCATTTGGTGGTAATCCAAATCATCCAATTAGCTCTTTGTGATAGGGTGTTTTAGGCAGATAGTTCCTCCATATCAGCAAGCATTTTAAGGCATCTTTTCTCTGCTTAGTTCAATTTGACAAATACTTATTGCAAATCTGCCTTGTCCCATTCACTGTGGGATGAGTCTGGTAAAGAGTTTATGATGTAGTGAATTATCCTGGGTATAAATTCTTGGCGTGAATCCTGATAATAATTGGATATTGGATAATAATAATTGGATACTGGAGTTCCAATTGGATACTGTCATTCTCACTTGATCCGGGATGCTGTTTGACCTAAGCCAAGGGTAGGAACCAGAATCACCTCCAGGACCTCACTGGGAGTCAGAGAAGTTTATGGGAAGCTCAGCTTAGGCCCAGAAGGAGGCGTTAGCAATGAACAAAGGGCTTCAGCCAGTAGGAGGTTTGAATTAAAGCATGTAGATAGAAGCACCCAGAACCAAAGCCCCATTTGTATTGATCAAATCCTCCAGCAACGTGGCTCGGAGCAGGAGACCTGAGAGGATTGTCTTAAGAAGGGGCAAAAGGAGCTTCCAAGGGCTGGCGCCCACATCCTTAAGGCTGGCTGTGCAGGAGGCGAAACAGTCAGCTCAGGCTGGGTCCCGCACAGGTCATCTTCCCTTCTATCCAGCAGTGAATGCGGCATAATGTGCAGGTCCAAACTCTTAGCCCCGCAGATGCGGGGGCACCACCCCGGCCATTGATTGGAGAAGTCCTGCTGGCCTGAGGGAGGGCCTCATCGCTTTCTCAGACGCCTGGCAAGGAGGTCCCGACGTGTGGTCCACCCTGTCAGCTGGCCAGTGAGGGCTGCACTTGGAGTCAGGATGGGAGGAGCTGAAACACAGTTTTCTCACCCTTCCTGCCACCTTGCACCGGTGCGGGGCTCTTTCAGCTCTTTGGTTCTTTGGGTCTGTGGTGGCACATAGGCTTCTTGGAGGAGGAGGTGTTTGGCAGGCCCTGTATCTCTCAGGTCCTAAAAGAGCGTTTTATCAGAATATCTGTGGTCATATACACAATCTAAAATTACCACATAACTCAGATGTTGAGAAATGGAACTGTCCATAACTGAAATCATGTTTATTTCTCAAGTCCCCTTTGCATTGGTGGTGAAAATTTCATCTGGTTACCTGAAGGCATTTCAGTTACATCCAGCATCGAAATTGTTCTCTTTGGTATAAACACTTATTAAATTTACGAGTTTCTCTTTCTGTCTCTCCTGTTCTTCCCAAGGGGAGTCATTCTGACCTCTGGGAGCGGCATCTGGCCTGGACTCAGCTACCATGTCTGGTCCCTGGCTCTGGGCACATGCTATAGGGACCACCGCTGAGGCTGTGGTCATTGTTTCTCAGCCTATCGGCATCTCAGCCCGGCTGGACCACCCTTTGGGGGCTCAGGGATTCTCTGCCACTTTCTCCTGTGCTAGACTAGATGCCTCCCCCATGTGGTGGGCTCCCCCCCAGTCCCCTGAGGCCATGCTGAACACAGGCTTTCTTAAGGAACCTCATCATCTTTCTGCACTATGTTCCAGAGCCTGAAATTTCTCCCAACATGACTAGGGTATCTCTTTCACTCTGCCCCCACCTCCTCAACCCATTTCTGACCACTGTGCCCAGAAAGAGTTCTCATATGCACGCTGTCTGTTCTGGAGGCTGTCCCTTGCCTTGCTGTCCCTCACCTGCTGAGGCTGATGTCCATCCTACTCCCCAGGGCAGGGCTGATGAGGACATGTGCTCAGGGTTTACCAGGTCAGTGGATGCTGGCACCTTGGTCAGTACCCTGACCGTAGCACCCGGAGTCCCAGCAATTCAGGCAGGGCTATGGGACAGGAAGCAACAAGTCTCCCAGCTGCCCTCTCACTGAACATCTTACTTCCCTTACAGCATCAGCGACCCGTTCATGTTCAACCTGTGCAGCAAAGACAGGTCCTGCGACCATTACTCATGCGAGCGCCACAGCTATGGTGAGCTCAGAGAGCTCCGTCAGACCCGCTTCCTCTTGCAGGTATGCCCCAGGGAGGGAGCAATGGTGGGACCATCTCTTCATGGGACACATGGTCCAGGTGCCATCAATGCCCCGTCTAAATGTGAGGGACACAGCTCCGTGAGCCCCTTCATGCCTGTGCATAGCCCAGTGCCTTTGGGACACACCTGTGCATTTTCCAGGCTTGTTGGGCCTGGTCCCCTGGCTCTGAGTTCTTACTTCTCCACTCTCTCCCCAGTCCCTGCCCTCTCTCTCTTATTGTGTCATTTACGATCCAGCCTCTTGGCTTTATTTTTCCCTTGACATGCCCCAGAGCTGCTTTGGGTATTCAGGGATGATGGACAGGGCAGTCCATTGTTTCAGGGCAGAGCTGATGGTAGTTGAGTGCCAGTCTGCCCTCTTCTGACCCCACGGACCCCCTCCGCTGGCTGCAGTCCCTCCCACAGACTCACCTCTCCCTGAGCTCTTGGGAATTCCCTGGGGCAAGTGGTTTAGAGATCTCCCGATTGTCCCTCACACTAGGGTCCCAGAGCGTCGCCCAGCGCCTTTGAGGGCTCACCCAGGTGGTGAGCAGAGCTGATTGCTTTCAGAGGCACCACTCTACTGCCAGCTAGTCACAACCTACCAGCTGCTAGCCTCTGACCCGCTCTCTTCCTCTCTCCACCACACTCCTCTGCTTTTGCCTACACAGGGTTGGCTCTCATTTTGCCTGACCTTACTGTGCTTCTTTACAAGGAGATAAATTAGAAGGGGAGAAGGTGAAAGTCCCTGAACGTTCTGGGCAGTGCAGCCAGCGTGGACCTAGTCCCGACCACGGCTCTGCCACCTTGGCACAACTGGGTACCTCTCCCTCCAGTGGACTGGGACCACATCTTCTCTTTTCCATCAATACATATATAGCACTTAGTGCATTTCTGGGCTTTGTATCAAAAATTATTTTTTATGACTGTATATCAACCTTATCGGTTATATAGAGTAGCAAACAGGTATCAATAAGTGAGCTTCCCCCCAGTAAACGGTGACTGTTTCCAGACGGTTGGCTAGCCTGAGAGTGGGGGCTGGCAGGTGTATGCACAGCCAGGTGTGGCGTAAGAGCTCTGTGAGCAAGGCCCCGTTTGTCCAGCCCGGGTTCTCCCGGGAGAAAGTCTGAGCCTGGGCACGTGAGGTTGCCGAGCAAGCCATACGCTCGGGAGATTGTATGTTCATCATCTATTGGCACATTATTTATATCTCTATTTGTAGAAAACAATCCGAGGCGCTTCTGTGCACCTGTAGAGGAGAGGAGAGGGGGTTGCATTATCATTATAAATACTTTCCCTCTGCTCTGGAGCCCAATGAACTGGACTTTGAGAGCTCACCTCCAGCTAGGTAGAAGCAGGACCTGACCCTTGTTGGAGGCAGCGCCTCATCTCTGCATCTGACCCTGACCCTCCACATTTGTCCTCCATGCCCAGGCCTCTCCCTCCAGCCCTGGCGATTCTCTCCCTGACTCCATCTCATCCCAGATGTGGACTCACTCTGTCCCATTCCAAATCTGTTATTCATATAGTGTGGATTAGAAGGGAGAGAGGGAGGGAGGCAGGAAAGGAAAAAGAAAAAAAATCATGTAGAGTTCATTTCGGCATTAACCCTTGAAACAACGTTGCTGTGTCAGCATGGCCACACCACATGGCTCAGCAAAACGGGCTTAGCAGAGCACCCTGTGCCCACACATCTGTGGACTGGCATGTGATGCTGCCTGATGCGGAGGGGCATCCACCCAACCAGCTCCCCTAGTGTCTCTGGTGAGATGACCCTTTGGTTCAGGAAACCAGCCCCTGGACCTGGAAGTGAAAGTGTCTGAAAGTTTCAATGGGCACTTTCCTCCCTTGGCCTGCTCTTGCTTCCTGCTTCAGCCAAAGGCACTCTGACGTCTGCTGCCCTCTGACACATTCTGCAGAGACCCTGCTCATCTCTGTCACCAAGGGCTTCATATCCCCCTGTGGGAGGTTGGGAAAACTACCCAGGAAGGGTTGCTTGTGTCAACCTGAATGAAGAGATAAACTGAGGCAAGCTTGAATTACCAGGAATTGAGTTTGTCCAGGAATAGCAGAGGAATTTACAATTTGGGAAACGCATGCTGTAGTAAGCTACAGGCCAGATGTGGAAGGTTTGGGGCAGCTGTCTTCATGGGCAAGGAGCACAGAGAGCGAATCCGGCCAGAGTCCCAGCGGTGAGTTCATTGGCTTGACGATGGGAGGGATTCTCAGCGGATTTTCATTGCTCAGGAGGTAGGTCTCCATCTTCTGTAAATCAGGCATTTATGGGAAACTGAGTGTCTCGGTTTTCAAGTTCTGTTCTCCTGAGGGTGCATGCGTGAGATTCTCCATTTCATATCGTCTGGTCCTGTTTTAGATTGAAATCCTTGCACACCTGGCACGGAGACCCACATGACCTACTACCAGTGACTCCGTTGCTGGGGGTGTCTTCGTTCCAGGAAACTTCAGGAGCAGTAAAAGGGTTTCTCTTTATAGGACATTGCCCTGGAGATCTTTTTCCGAAATGGATATTCCAAATTTCTTGTCTTCCACAACAGTGATCGGAGTAAGGTCTTCAAAAGGTAAGGGTTTGAAAATCCTCTTCTAAGGGAGACTGATCATGAGCTGAGTGCAGCTCTGTTCTCAGGAGACTTGTTCTCAACCCACAGTGAGCAGGATTTAGGTTATACAGAAGGAAAAACTTACTGACTCAGAGCTGTTGAATTATGGAACAAACTATAGAGAAAGCTATAGAAACACGTTTTCTTTCTTCTTTTTTCTTTAAATTAAAATTTATTGGGGTGACAATTGTTAGTAAAATTACATAGATTTCAGGTGTACAATTCTTTAATACATTATCTATATCTCATATTGTGTGTTCACCACCCAGAGTCAGTTCAGAAGCATGTTTTCTAAATCCTGGGACAAAAGCTCCATTCCATGGACTGAATTAGTTTAGAACAGTAATGACTTAAGGAAGAAAAAACTGTGCAGACAAAACATATTTAAGAAACTGGCTGTTTAATGGGTCTTCCAGAATTTTCTGGCTTTGATTTTCTATTTTTCCAAGTAATTCTTTTAACTTAATCTTTCTTTTTGATCCCAGTTGCCAATTTCAGTTGTTCTAATTTTATATTTTATTGGAAAGAATTCCAAACACTGATTTCCACTTCTGCATGGAACATCTTTTTTTCTTACAGAGAGAAAGAAGCCTGCTGTTTTAGTTTAACTTCTTTTTCTCCAAATAGATTAATCAATCTAAAAATAATTAAGCGTAGAAAATATTAGTACCAATGGTTATTTATTTTTATTGCAATTTAAGTTATAAATATGAGATTTGTAGAGAATCTAGAAAGGACAGAAGATGAGATAGGTTCCTAGCCATAAGCAGACCACACGGAAGTTGGACCTACTGTGGTGCTGCCTGGTTTCACTTGGGGCTAGAAGTTCTGAGGTGAGATTTGACATCCCGACCTGAATGTCCCCGGTCACTCTGTGCTCAGAGGTTCTAGCCTTGCCTTCCTGTTGGCCCTGACCAGTCCCTGGCACTATGACCAGCTGCTGGGTCCAAAGGGCAGAGCCACAGTGGAGAAAAACAACTCCCACAGAGAGGCTGTTAATGCCAGCTCTGGGCATGTCTCCAGAGACTGTAGAGTCCCTTTGAGGTTCTTCTGAGGACTGCTATTGGATCACCTCCTAAAATTGTCTTTGGGTTCCATTTTAGACCAAAGTAAAGAAGCAGACATGCAATGCTGAACCTCCTATTCATGTTCCCTTGTGATTTCTGGGTATTAAAGTTGTTCACGGTAAATCTAGAAGGCTTCTCCATCTGTGGCTCAGGCAGTGAACGTGGCCTAACCACACCCTCCCCTGCTCAAGGAGCCTACAGTTAAGATCGTATTTGTCCCCAGAGTAAAACAGTGGTTTGTAAAAAAGCTGGCAATGGAGATGTGCAGTACTAGCGCAGAGGAAGTATCTAAACCATGTAGTTTTTATTGTAGCTATTGTTTTATTGTTATGATTGTTGTCATCAAGGCTGGAGTGTGCAATGCCGGAAGGTGCTAAGGGGTGCCTCAGAGATGCACGCAGGTCTGGTGTTCAAGAACTGGGGGCAGGACGGGGCTGGAGAGGCAAGAATGGACCCAGCCTCCCACTTGGCTCTGCAGACATGTTCCTGGTGGTGGAAGAATCTTGCCTGTGCTGATAGAATCATCCTTTCCTTTTTTGTTTAGCTTCTGCTCTTTCCAACCCAGCTTGAAGGGGAAAAGCGTGACGGAGGACCCCCTGAGTCTAAGGTAACGGGGTGGGGAGGAGTCCAGCCGTGCCGTATGGGCATGGTGCTGGCCTCGCTTTGATTGTCTTCATTTGCCTGCTCCTACTGTAAAGTTGTCCTGCCAGGAGCATGTCAGTCTGCCTTCCCCTTTGTTGATGTCTCTTTCCCACCCCATTTCTCCCTCAGCCCGCTCCTGGGGTTCCTTCTGCTAATTATATCTCTACAAACAGCCTGGAAGTCCCACATAGCAGGAAGAAGCCCTGTGCCTGTGGTGGGTGGGGGCAGGTGGCCAAGGAGGTGTCAACCAAGGCCCAGCCTTGGCATCGGGCCTTCAGGCGGGGCTGTGAACAATCGCAGGTCTTTCTTATATGAGACTCTTGGAAAGCTGAGAAGCTGAATTAATGTGTGGTGGTGTGAGAATCAGATTTAATTTATGAGTCGAAGATATGGCATGTCTTTCCCAGGGAATGAAATGCTTACAGCCCTTTCCTAAGTACCCCGTTCACCAGAAGGCCAATTCAGGATCAGTAGGTGCTTTTATTTCCATTAGGAACGAGAGTAGAAGAAGGTAGTTGGTGGTTTTCTCCAGGAGTGTATGGGGATAGGGCAGGCAGGGAAGGATGTCCCCAGGAGTGGTATTCAAAATATTTGTACTGACTATGTAACGGGGACCACCAAGTCATTCAAAATTAGTAGTTTATGTGTGGTGTTTGCTACTAGACAGAGCAACAAGCAAAATACTCAAAATCTTCTCTGTCATTATTGAGTTTACATTTTCATGAGGAAGATAGGAAACAATATAAATGAGTGAAATACAAAGCATATTAGATAATAAGAATAAAAAGCGAACTAGATAGAGGTTGGGGATTGATTTTAGACAGGGTAAGAGAAGTTCTCACCTAAAAGCAATATTTGAATTAAGACTTGAACAGAGTGAGGAAACAAGTGTACAGATAACTGAGAAAGAGCATTTCAGGCTGACGGAAAAACAGAGCAAATGCCCCAGGAGTAGCATGGAGGGCTGGGCTGGGGCCCCGGTGCTTGGGGGCAGGGCGTCAGTGGGAGGAGATAATGGAGCTAGTTCATGTAAGCCTTGGGGGCTAATAGTGGAGTTGGGGTTTCCTTTGAATAATGGGGCATAGTGGAGGAATGGTGTGACTAACGTGTTTTGAAAAGCTTACCTGGCTGCTGTGTAGAGAACAGACCACAGTGGGACAAAGCAGTGCTGGGTGGCTGGTTAGGAGGCTTTGGAATGACCTAGGTGAGAGGTGAGGGCTTGGAACCAGGGGGTGGCCACAAAGACTGTGTGGAATGCTCAGATTACAGACATGTTTTGAAGGTACATCTGATGGGATTTGTTGACAAATCCAGTGTGAGTTCTGTGTGTGAGAGAAAGGACTGAAGGATGAGACCAAGCATTTAGATTTGAGCAATTGGAAAATGAAATGGGGAAGAGCACAGGAGGAACTGCTTTGGGGATGTAGTGATGGCGGGAGCTCAGTTTTGAACGTGGTAACTTTGAGATGCCTGCCAGACATCCAGGTGATGTCATGTCCGCCGCTGCTTATATGGATCTGGAGTTCATGAAGAGGCCCAGGGGAGACGTAAATTTGGAATAGTATCTAAAGCATGAGACTGGATAAGGCCACGAAGAGAACGAGTGCACAGGGACAGAAGGTTTAAGGATTGTGCCCAGGGGCACCTCAACCTTTAGGAGTTAAGACCAAGGGGAGGAGCCAGCAGAAAGACTGAGAAGTTGCAGGCAGAACGGCAGGAGGCACTGCAGGTGTAGAAGACATCCTGGGGGTCAGGTAGTGTTTCGGGAAGGAGGGGTCAGCTGTGTTGCTGGTCAAATGTTGTTGGTAGACCAAGTAAGATAAGAACTGAAAAATGACCGTTGAACTTTGTTTACAACATGGAGGTCACTGATGACCTTCAAAAGACCCATTGGAGTGGCTGCCAGTTGTGCCAGGCAATAACCCTTTCCTTGGCAGATTGTGGGGAAGTCCAGGACTTACCCGGTGATGGTCTTAGGAGCCCTAGCCACAGGGGCCACTGGAAGTGGAGTAGCTGTTTACCAACTGGAATGGGTGTATTTCAATACTTCAACAATGGTACAACTATAATTGTGCATATAAGCTTAATATTAGCCCTGGTGATCTTATTGTTTGTTTCATATAAACCTTAATCTCCATACTCGCATATCTCGGCATGTTTCAGTGCAAGTGGTAGAAAGCCATTTCAAAGTCACTGAAGCTGAAAAGAAGATTCATCACCTCACATACCTGCAAGCCAACAAAGGTCTGGCTCCAGGCGTTCTGCATCCGTGGGCTCAGTGAGTCCTCAGAACGCTGGTTCTCCATCTTATAGTGAAGATTTCCTCTGGGTTGGCTTGGTTCTCAGCAGGCTCTCTCAGCATAAGGGCGTCAATGCCCCCGACAGCTCCAGGCTGACAATCAATCACCTAGGAATTCCACAACACAGGAATGCTCTGTCACAATCATTTTCGCCAAAATCCCCAAAGTGATTTTCCTTTGCCCGAGTTCTGTTAGAGCCCAGACCAACCACGTACTCTTCTAGGCCAGGTCAGGGTCATGTGCCCATCCACCTCTGGGAGTGGGGTCAGTCCCACCCGATAACATAGACCATATCAGGGGGAGGAGAGTTCCCCAAGAGAATCAAGTTATCACAAGAAGGGGTGCCTACTGAGGAGGCAGCAGACGCAGACGGCCAGCCCCTGCTCCAGGAAGAGCTCTCAGGCACCGAACGCATTTGTCTCTGCAGATCACCGTCTTCTAAATGGATCACGTGTGTAACATCACTCAGTGGTCATCACTCAGTGGTCATGTATCAGTCCCTACAGCCCTGAGTACAGAAACGGCTCTCGGGCTTCCACCCCTCATCGCCCTTAAAGCACAGCCCTGGGAGGGCTGTTGTAGAGACTATACAACTCAGACCCGGGATGTGCAGCACAATTGCTGGAACTAGAGGTGAACTAAAGTACCTGGCGGGATGACTGGCAGCCCAGCCTGGAGGAGCTTTCACATGGCTGAGCAAGGGGCCGGAGGCAGCAGGCCAGGTGACCTGCAGTGAGCTCCTCCAGGGTTGTGCTCCAACCTCAGTTTCGGGACCCACATGTTACTTTGTCATTGTTGCTCATGTCTTCTCTGAGCTTTTACCCTTAGCCGTGACCTCACACCCATTTCTAGGCATAAACCTAAATTAAGCCACACTCTCAGCACCAAGCTTGGCCCTTTGTCCTTCCAGCTCCCCTAAGTCATGTTGTTGTCATGGGGTGGGGACAGGGGAGCAAAACCCCACAACTGTGCAGGGAGACATTTGCTGGTTCAAGGTCCCCCACCCACTTGCTGTTTGTGCCCAGCCACCTCCAGGAAACCTGGCACATGGATAGAGAAGTCAGGCACTTTCTTTCATTTCAGCAACTTTGTCAGGGATCTTTACGGAGACCACTAACAATGGATAATTTAGATTAGTCCAGTGAACTGAGGAAAAGCCGCTCTTTCTCCTGAAATGCCTTAACTCTTCGTGATGATTGAGGAGCTTAAAGCTTCATGAGTACTCACAAATTAGCCCTTGACACATGGACAGGGGTCTGTTGATTGCTACATCTAGGTTGTAAGATTGTTTCACATTTTAAAAAACATAATTACAGATTCACAGGAACTTGAAAAATAACACATCGTGCAGCCTTCCCCTAATGTCTTCCAATGGTTGCATCTTAAGTGACTATGGTACAATTTTAAAACGGGAAACTGATATCGGTACAGTATATGTGCAGTTTTGGGTCATTGAATCATGTGTGTAAGTTTGTGTAACCACCACCAACAGCAACATACGTGATTATTTTTATCACCGCATAGATATCTCTGGTGCTACCACTTTGGGGTAATGTCCACCCTCTACAGCCCTCATCCCCTTTAAAGCATGGCAACCACTGATTTATGTGTCATTTCTGTCGTTTAGAGAATGTCTCTATATGGAATCATAGAGTATGTGACCTTTGGAGATTGGCCTCTTTAGTCAGAGTAATGTCATTGAGATCCACCCAGGTTGTTGCATGTTTCAATAGTACGTTCCTTTTTACTGCTGCGCAGTATTCCATGCAATGGATATGTCAGAGTTTGTTTGTTTGCCTGTTCAGGGAAATTTGGTTGTTTCTAGTTTGGAGCCATTACAAATAAAGATTACTCACGTTTAATGTAATTATTAAAATGTTAGGACAGAGGTCTGCGTTTTGTTTTTTCCTATCTGTCCCTGTTATCATTTTTCTATTTTCTTTTTCCTTCCTACCTGTGAATTACTGAAAGATTTGTTAAAATTCTAATTTGACTTATCCATAGTATTTTCAAATCTATTTCTGTGTATGAATTTTTTGTATAAATTTTAGTTGCTTGAGGTATTGCATTATATATATGTATATATACACACACACAACTTATCACAGGCTTGCATTAGGTATACATAACTTGTTTAAGCTTGCAATGATTACTCATAAATTAACACTTGACACATGGACAAGGATCTGTTTATTGCTGCATCTAGATTGTAAGAGTGTTGTTAATTTTTTAAAATTTTAATATAATTACAGATTCACAGGAAGTTGCAAAAATAATACAGAGTCCCCATGCAGCCTTCATTAATGTCCCCCGATGGTTGCATTTTATGTGGAGATTTTACCAGTTTGAGTGACCATAAGACTTTTATGTCTTAGTCTTCTTTTAAATCTTTAATTGTAATTTACGTCTGTTATTTTCTTCAGTATTTTCTCCATATACATTAAAAAAACACACAAAAAACCCAAATATTTTCCAAAATTATTTTCACACATAAAAGATCTAAAGCAAAGAGAGAATGAAAGAAGCAAGTCGGAGGCTTGGTCAGCACTGGAGAGCCTGGGTTCCAGAATGTTCCCCTTGCTACTCTTTCTTCTAACCGAGGGCTTTTCTTCTTCAGAGTTGTTTATTCTTGTTAGCTGATTAGTCTTCAAGTTTTTGCCATAAGCTACTCTAGGGAGATGTTGAGCGCATCCTGGAGATGGAAACATGAGAAGCTGATGCAATTACTCCAAGTCACAGAGGCCAAACACAGCAAGGGCAGAGGTCATACAGGGGTCACCTAGGTTATGCCAGGCTTTCAGAGAGGGTGGTGACTGGATTAGTGGAATAGGATTTTCATTCCGTTTGAGGAAAGAGAAGCCCCATGGTTTTCTTATCAAGTATTTTTAGGCTTAATACAACTTCCAAGAAGTAAAGATGACTGTGGTATTTTAGAGCATGAAGAAGCATCAACATCAAACACTTCCCTTGACAGAAAAAGGAATAAAATGTACATGATGCCTCCTGACTGACTTCTATATCCAGTCTCTGTTTCATCCTACCTCCAGGGTTTCCTGGCTAACAAGGTGTCTAACGTGAATATATCCTGTGTCAAACCAAAGCTGCCTGCACGTTAATGTCTCAATCCTGTTGGATTTCAATGTACTTCAAACCCTTTCCTAAGACAGGGCTATAAAAATGAGAGCATAATAAAGCACCTCGATGAAGGCTGGCAAGTCAATGTCATCTTGCATGCTAACCAATCAGTTGGCAGCAAATCCAAAAGAGGTGTCTGGAAAAGGCTTTTGAGGACAAGTGCAGTGGGGAACCGTGCTGCAATGGAGCAGGATGGGGGCAGAGGGGCAAATCCATGATCTGATCCTTCCTACGGGCACAGGGAGTCTTTTTTCTTAATTCCTGTTCTTTGTTGATCCCCTTGAGTGATTTAGAAGGGAACACTAATTCTAAAGGCAAACTGTCCCAAGGGGGAGAAATGGAAATGGGCAGTATCCAAACGAAAAAACCACCACTCTCTGGATCCTCTACCCCCTGCATGGATTCTGTATTTGTTGGGTCAGAATGAAGTCACTTAAATAGCAAGAAGTCTATCTTACGGACGTGTTCAAGGCCAAACATAGTAATGGCAGCTCCTGACATGACATCTCATCATGCACTTCAAAGACACAACTGCTCCATTCATCTTTGAATCATTTTGAACATTAAATGAAAGGGAAAATATAAATGTTGATAGTGCTGGCAAGGGTACAGTGAAACAGGTTCTCTAATTTATTATAGGCAGATATGTAAACTTGATAAACTTTTAATAAGTTACTGGATAACATGTATCAAAAATAATTTTTAAAAAACAATAATAATTTTTAAATAATTTTTAAAAAATAATTTTTAAAAAAATACCAAAGAAATAATGCAGCACATTTTAAAATTCTTAATCATACAAGCTTCCATCACAAAACTGTTTCTGTTAGTGAAAAAATGGAAACAAATGCCCAACAAGAACTTATAGTTGTGCATATCCGTGTTTAACTACCTTGCAGATGTATTAAGTTATAGTTATTAAGACAATGTAAAAACATGGGTTTCAAAGCAACATAAAAATGATGTGAATGCTATAATTTTAACTATGTATAAAATATACACAGAAAAATAACTAGTAAGGAAATCTGTCAATATTATCAGCTGGCTTACACTGTAGAATTGTGGATACTTTAAGCTGTTACATTTAAAACTATGGCCTGGTTTTGTTACTTTTCTAATGGAAAACATTTAATAAAGGGAAAACTGAAAAGGGAATTTTTAATCTACATCTTAGAAATATCATAGAGTTGTCACAGCTAAACATCACAAAGGGAAATAAGCAGTGAGGAGTGAAGAAATGAAGGGTGCTGCCGCTATGGTTTACAATGTGAAAAGGAGCTGTGTCCTTAGCACGGCAGGCTGCACACCAGTCTTATGAAAAGGAAATATGTTGGTCCCACTGGACTTATGGGTAATGGACGTCTTCCAGTGCTTTTCCATTGACTACTGTAAAACTTGCCAACACAGAAAAATCTTGATTAAAAACAAATTTTTTCTAAAGCTTCCCTAAAGATATCTTCCTTAATCCTTTCCTTTTAGGCAGTATGAAGGTGTGAGTTAGTGGCACAGAGAAGATTCTGTGCTATGGTGAGGCCTGCCTATGCCACATTTATTTCTGCCGGAAGATCTAGTATGAATAGGGTCAATGACCAAAGTCGTATTTCAGCTTTGAGATGCACCAAGGGCCAGTTCCTAGAGAGAACTTACCTCCAGTGAGTACTTACTTTGTGTACTATCTGCGTTAGCCACACAATGACCCTTGGAGTTGGGGCTGTATTATTCCCACTTTACAGATGAGGGAACCAAAGCTAAGTAAGGTGCCCAGGGAGATGGCAAGTAAGGAGAGCTGCCACGCACCTGGATCTGGCCAGCTGCAGAGTCTTTGATTTTCTCTCTGACAGGCCAGCCCTGCACACCACATGGCCCTGATCTCCTAATGTCTGCACACACTGACCTTCTGCCTTGTCTTCCTTCAGTGGGTCTTCCCTACAGGCTGACCAGGGCAAGCCAAGCTTTCCTCCATTGGACACAGTCCCCACTCCCAGCACAGAGACAAGGAGGGTATTTATTTATTGACTATACCAATTTATACCTGCACCCATCCTTTCCTTACTCCCACAGAGTCTGGAAAAGCATTGGACATAATAAGATGGGAGTGAAAACTCATTCATTCACAGCCAGTCAAGGGCTTGGGGGTTGAGTCTAGAGAAAGGTCTTAGAGTAATCATGCAAGCAGAGATAGGAGAAAAAGATAGTACTGCTTTGAACCCAAGATGTTACCACCAATACTTAATGATAATATCTGACTATCTCTGTGGCCCAGTTTTGTCCACTTTCCAAGACTAAATGTCCTTTTGCCCTCCTAGCAACCTATGCTCTGAGATTCCTGATCTTTGAATCTCTGACCAAAAGCATTTCCACAGAACAAGCTCCACGTTTGGGAGCTGACAGTTCATCCTGAAATGCTTGATAATGAGACTAAGAGTGCACTGAGAATGTTAGTGCCCAGGCCACGGACTGTAGGCAGGAGAGTTCTGGAACAGAAGTGAGATGGGTGGCCTTTCCTGACTCAGTGTGCCTGTATGTGTGGGTATGTGCATGCAGAGAGGAGAGAAATGTGTGGAATGGCAAAGAACTAAAAGCCCTTCAGTCAATAAAACCACAAGCCAAGAAGGTAGGGAAAGGAATTTTATGGCCTTGGCTGGGAAACCTATTGCAGCAATGGGATAGTCTCTCAGGTGTCTGTGGATGCAGCCCGTTACCACCTTCCCTCCCTCCCTCTGCCCTCTCTGCCTCAGGGTCAGGGTCCCAGGTCACCTCCATTCTTCCTGGGACTCCTTGGCCATTGAGTTGGGTGAGACCAAGTTGGAAAAGATGGGCTTTCTTGGTGTCACCATGGGCACGGTCTTGATTTTGTTCAGCTTGTCGCGGGCTTGTTGGCATTTTTTCAGGCAAGACGTACATAGATCCTTCGCCTCCACTAGGTATAAGTTCTCCAGCCTCTTGATGGAATCTAAGAACAAGTCTGGCTCCTCTCCCTTGGGAAAGGGGTTTCGCTTGGTGTTGAGCTTTTTCAGTTTGGGTAGCTTGGCGATGCTGTTGGGGATTGTGTTGAGCAGGTTGTCATGAAGCCCCACCTCGTGGAGCTCCTTCAGCGCGCCCAGTGTGGTGGGCACACTGTCCAGATGGTTCAAGCCCAAATTCACGGTGCGGATGTTCTTGAGCTGGTTGAGCTCCATAGGCAGCCCATTGGTGGTCAGCCTGTTGTTGCTGACGTTGAGGTAGAGCAGAGTGGTCATCTGGCCGATGGACTCGGGGAGCTTGTCAATGTAGTTGCTGTGCAGGTCCAGCCACCGCAGGTTCTGGAACCTGGAGATGGAATCGGGTATCTTCCTGATCATGTTCCGGCTAAGGTCGAGCTCATCTATATCATTGAGTCTGAGAATACACTTGGGGAAGGTGGTAATTCCCATCTTGCTCAAGTCCAGGCGTTTTCTCCCGTCAAATGTGATTTTGATACAGTTCTTGGCCACACTGAGGGTGATCTTCTTGCCCTTAGGGCCTTTTCCCCCCTTAGCCATGTTCTTCAGTGAGGTGGTATGTTTGGGGTATGTTATTCTTACTGGCTGGTGGTCTCTTTGAGAAAGACGTCATATGAAACTGCTAGAAGATAGACGCTGATGAGAAGATAAAAAATATCAAGTTAGGAGATGACGTAAGGGTACTGGGCTCTCCCCAAATCATAATTCTGTGCTCCCTAATGGTTTAAAAGGAAAGCAGAGAGCACAGAGACTAGGGCATCAGCAGAAGTAACCTAGCCAAAGGCCTTCAGCACATTGAATGCCCTCTTCAGACCTCAGTGTCCCCAGCTGTAAAATGGGAGGTGCTGCGTTGGCTTGAAGGGTGCCACTCTGGTGCCATCCCCTATCCCCTGATTTAAGAATCTCTCCACTGTCCTGGGCTTTCACGTCTACCATCTACCTCCCCACCCTCCGCCCCACCTCCTGTCCAGGAGTGTGTGTGTGTGTGTGTGTGTGTGTTTGTGTGTGTGTGTGTGAGAGAGAGAGAGAGAGAGAGAGAAAGAGAGAGAGAGAGATTTCTTGGATACCTGACATTTCTCAGACCTTGACATAAATCGAGTCTTTTTTGAGAGTTACCCCACAGGTTCCTAGAGTGGGACTGCTGAGTTCTCATAAGCAACATAGTCTGGATATGGTTCCAGCAATTCTGCTGCAGACTCCGGGTCTGAGTTGTGTAGTCTCTACAACAGCCCTCCCAGGGCTGTGCTTTAAGGGTGATGAGGGGTGGAAGCCCATGAACCCAGGAAGGGCAGAATGCCCTCAGATGAGGACCACTGATATAGAAGAAGTGGACATTACCATCAACCAACTAGATCTAATTGACATTTACAAAATACTCCACCCAGCAATAGAATATACATTCTTCTCAAGTGCACATATGACATTCACAAATATAGACTCTATTCTTGGTCATGAAACAAATCTTAACAAATATAAATGAACTGAAATCATACAAAGAATGTTCTTTAAAAATAATGGAATTAAAATAGAAATCAATATTAGAACTATAATTGGAAATAGTTAACAATTAAAAAAACATATTTATAAATCATGAGTCAAAGAAATGTCAAAGGAAATTAGGAAATATTTTGAACTGATCAAAAATGATATAGAACACATCAAAACTTACGGTATGCAACTAGAGTAGAGATTAGAGGGAAATTTGTAGCATTAAGTGTTTTCAAACTGGAAACATTTTAAAAAGTAAGACAGGTCTCAAATCAATAACATAAACTTCCACCTTAAGAAACTAAGAAAGAAGATCAAAATAAACTTAAAGCAGGCACAAGGAGAAAATAATAAAGACAAGAGCAGAAATCAGTCAAACTGAAAGGAGAAACACAACAGAGAAAAATCACTGAAGTTAAAAGCTGGTTCTTTGAAAAGATTAATAAAATTGATAAATCTCTAGCCAGACTGACAGAAAACAAAGGCCGGGGGTGGGGAGAGAGAGAGAAGACAAATCTATGAATATCACCAATTAAAGAGAGGATACGACTAAAAACCCACAGGCATTAAAGGGGTGACTAGAGAATTGTAAAACAACTCTAGAAAAACTTAGATAAAGTTGACCACAAACTAAAATCTCACCCATGAAGAAAGATACAAACTAGAAAGACCTATATTTATTAAAGAGACTGAATTCATAGTTCAAAAACTTCTCCCAAAACTCTAGGCCCAAACGGTTTTATTGGCAAAGTCTACCAAACATTTAAAGATGACAACACTTATTTTATATGATCTTTCCCAGAAAATAGAAGGAGAAAGTCCTAACTTATTTTCTGAGGCAAGCATTACCCTGATACTAAAATCACACATAGACAATATAAATAAAGAAAACTATAGACCAAGATCCCTGATGAGCACAGACACAAAAATCTTCAACAAAATTAGGAAATTGAACCCAGCAATATATATAAAGAATAATACATGACAACCAAGTGAGCATGCAAGCTGATTCATTTTTCAGAAATTGATGTAATAGAGCATATTAACAGATTCAAAGAAAAAAATACATGATCTCAACTGATGCTTAGAAAGGAAAAAGAAAAGTGTAAAATTTAACATCTACTCGTGAGAAAAATTCTCAGCAAACCAGTAATATAAGGCTCTTTCTTAACCTGATAAAGGGCCTTCTCCCATAGACACACACACACACACACACACACACACACACACACACACACACACTATAGCTAGATCATACTTGGTGATGAATTGAATGATTTCCTCCCTGTTTGGGAATAAAGCAGAAGGTGAACTTGCTATTACTAGTCAATATTATACTGGAAATTTTAGCCAGTGCAATAATGCAAGAAAACTAAAGGCATACAAATAGGAAAGAATAAAATAAAACTATCCCTACTCACTGATGACCTGATTTGTCAACCAACAGAATTTAAAAAACACTCTTGGAACTAATTAGTGATTTTAGCACGGTTGCAGTATACAAGGTTACACAAAACCCTCCACTGATGAACAACCGGAAACTGAAATTTGAAAAATAATAATGCTCCAAAACATTAAAACATATGTGTATTTCACATAAATAACAAAAATGTTCAGGATTTCTATGATGAAAATTATAAAACACTGATGAAAGAAAGCAAAGATCTAAATAAATGGAGAAACATGCCATGATCCTGAGTTAAAAGACTCAATATAGTTAAGATGTCAATTCTTTCCAAATGGGTCTAAAGATCAATGTGATTCCAATAAAAATTCCAGCAGGATTATGTGTATATAGTAATGAACAGATTCTAAAATTTATATTGAAAGGAAAAGGAACTAGAAACCCTAAGCAATTTTTAAAAAGAAAAATAATGGAGGATCCATGTGTCCCAATTTTAACACTTATCATGTATTTACAATATGTGGTATTGGTGAAGGGACAGATATATAGATCAGTGAAATCAAGTCCAGAAATAGAGCCATAAAACTATGGCCAATATGGCCAATTAATTTTTGACAAAAGTTCAAAGAAGATTCAATGGAGAAACAAACTTTCAACAAATGGTGTTCGAACCATTGGTTACGTGTATGCAAAAGAATGATTCTCAACCTAGTGAAATTAACTCAGATTAACTCAAAATGTATCATAGATATGAATATAAAATCACAGAGCTTTTAAAAGAAAATGTAGGAGAAAATCTTTATGACTTTGAATTAGGCAAAACTAAATAAATAAATAAAAGAAAATACAGGTAACCCCCGTATAACATGGCACTTCTATAACATGGTTTCGCTCTAATACGGTTCAAGAATTGGGGAAAATCCTCGTACAACACGGCATCCTAGAACACGGTTTCACTCTAACACAGTTTGAGAATTATAGAAATCCCCGAACAACACAGAGAATAATAAGAGCTTTTAAGAGCAAAAAATATCTCATTCGAAATTAGGGAAATCCCCAAACAGCACGGAGCATAATAGGAGTTTTAAGAGCAAAAGATATCTCATTTGAAATTTTTCATTCAAGCGTGGATGTCATGTCAGATTTGACTGCAGAATTTTAAAATTTATTAGAATTTTAAGTTAACTAGGAGGGGAAGGTTTTGACGATATGACTGCCGAAGATATCCAAGGATTACTGGTGGAAGAAGAAACTGATGAAGCAAATTTGGTGGAAATGCCAAGATAATTCAGGGGATTATAGCACAGGTGAAAATGAAGAAGTTAAACATTTTACTCTGAAAAGCGTAAAAAAGGCCTAGACTTAGCCAAACAGTTGGAGCTATATTTCCTAATGAAGATCTTTCCACTGAAAGAAGCACAAAATTTAAGAGAGAACTTCACAAGTGCTTAGCACCATATAACGGAATTTATAAAGATCTCTCAGCTAAAAGCAAGCAATCTAAAATAACAAGTTTTTTGCAAAAAGTACAGAATAGAAGTCAACATAATGCTGAAGGAAGTTCAGAGGATGAAGAGATCTTGTCAGAAAGAACATGCCCTCGGTTAATGGTGCTTAGTAGTGATGATGAAGAAAACATTATTTAATACATATTAATATGCTATATTTTTGGTGAAAATTGCCTTAATAAAGATATTTCTCTTAATTATAAAGATATAATAGTTTTTTTTTAATTTTTGGAAATTAACCCCCTTTCTGTACTAGTTCTTTGTTTTGTATAACATGGATTCTCATAACATGGCATTTTTTAGGAACCTAACAACCGTGTTATACGGGGGTTGCCTGTATTGACTAATTGACTTCAACAAAATTTAAAAGTTTTACTCTGTAAAAAAAACAAACCAAAAAACACCTGTTGAGAATAGAAAGACAAGCTACAGACTAGAAGAAAACTTTTGCAAATCACATATCTAACAAAGGACTCATATCCAGAATTTAAAGAACTCAACATCAACAGTAAGGAAGTAAACAGTGCAATAAAAAAAATGCCCAAAAAATTTAACAAAAAAATGTCCCATAGAAATTATATGGTTGGCAGATAAGCCCACAGAGAGTTGCTCAGTATCATTAGTCAGCAGGGAAATGCAAATTGAAATAGTCAGATACCACTACAGTTATTAGAATGTTAGTTTTTAAAATAAAATTTTATAGTAAATATTTTATTTTAAAAAATATGTTTTTAAAATAAAATTTAAAAAAAACATAAAAACAGTAGTACAAAGGTTTGGCAAGGATATGGAGCAACTGAAGTGCTCATACGTTGCTGATTAGAATTCAAAATGGTGCCGTCACTATGAAAAACCGTGGCAATATCTCATAAAATTAGCTGCATACTTACCATATGACACAGCATTTCCCCAACTTGGTGTTTACCTTTATAAAACAAAAACTTAGGTTCACACACAAGCTTGTTCACCTATGCTTGTAGTTGCTCTATGAATAACTGCCAACAACTGGAAAAAAAACAAAACCAAAACCAAAAACCCAAAGGTCTTTCAGTGGGTGGATGGATAAAAAAATCGTGGGGTATTCTTATAATGGTATATTATTCAGCAGAAATGCTTCAATCTATTCATACACGCAACAGCATTTTGCTGAAGCAAAGAAACCAATCTCAAGAGTCCAGATAATAAATGATTCTATTTATATGACATTCTTGAAAAGCCACAACAATAGGTACAGAAAACAGCTGGGTGGTTGCTAGGGGTAGGGATTGGGGTGGAGAAGGATGGACAACAAGAGATCAGTACATGGAAGTTTCTGGATGCTACAACTCCCTGGATCCTGTGTGGTTACATATAGCTGTACATATATTAGAGCTCAGAGAACTGCACACACAGAAATCAGCAATTTAACTGTACATTAGTTTTAAAATTTCTTTTTAAAACTTAAAAATATTTGGGACTCTATTTTATCGCTCTCTGTCTCTCACAGTGGCTGTTTGCTCAGCGTGGCTTGGAAGTTTGTGACTTTTTTATGCCACTCCCCCAGCCCTGTTGTGCCCCACAAAGGGCGTCCAAATGTGTGCCATGTAGGTACTGCCATGAATGTCTACCATGTGTATGCATGTGGACACACTGCAGAGGACAGCTCTGCGCAAGGTGGCGTGTCAGAAAATCTGTCGGACTGCAATCAAGTTAAAAATTTGATGAAAAGAAAGATGGACTGATTGTTTATCGATCACTTCTCCTGGTATGGTTGATAGATTTAGCAAATAAAATTCCAAGTTACACTTGAGCTTGAGATAAATAGTGGATAGTTTTTAGTACGGTTACGTCCCAAACTAGGGTTTCTGGGTGGGAATTTCCATGCGTTCTCGGGAATTTTTTTCACTTTCCTGTTCCCTAATCCCAAGAAGATTGGTCGGGAAATTGGGAAAATCAGCTCGTTGAATCCAGGTGGTTGGTAGTATTGGCCGTCACTTTGTGGAAATGATTCATCATGGAGAAAAGGAAACAGTTTGTATCTCGAGATTTGGGAATGAGAAAGCAAAAAAAACCTCCTGAGAACAGGTAGGAATTCCTGTCCGTAAACCTTATCCCAAACATTGCATAGTTCTGTATTTATTTGGCAACTCTGTCCCATGGGCCTGAACAAATAGTAAAGTTTCCCTTGTCCATGGTCCTTATTAGCCCTTCGGGACTAATTTAAGCCAAGTCCCTGTACTTACTCCTGCGTGCATTCTTATGTTCATTCACTCATTCAGTAAGCATCCTGAGAGCCTACTATGTACCAGGCCTCTATGTTACACAGATGAGCAGTATACATAGCCAGTCCCCAAGCTCAAAGAGCTAAAATCTAGATTGTTACAGGTTCTGGCTACCGGCGTCCCCTGAACACCCCAAAGCCTGGGTTGTCTTTTGTATTTCTTATATTTAAGGTAAAGTTCTGCGCAAGGAGGCCAAACCACCAAGCGAGGGTTAGAGGGGCCCTAGCTGGAAAGGGTACTTCCAGTAGACTGGAGATCCAGCCAGGTTGGCCCAGCTGAAACTGCTCCCACAGCCCACCCAAAGCATGATGAGAAGCCCTCCCAGCTCTGAGGAATGATGGGAAGGAAGCAGCATGGAGCTATCTACAGAGGACTTCTCCACTAAGAAGCTTCTCTCCAGCAGGAACTTTGGCTCTTGAGCGCGCTCATTAACCCCCTGCAAGGCTAAGTAGGAGCTGGCTGAGTTGACGCACTTCACCTCCTCCTCAGTGTGTTTGGTCCTCAGACAGCCCCAGGCCAGATGGAGTGCGATCAGCCCTGTTTCTCCACCTTCTCCTCAGGGTCACCTTACCTGGCTGGGCCCCTTGCTCTTGGTGATGGAGGGCCAGGTGCATTGTGTTGCTCAGGGTCCATCCTGGACCCTTGAGCTGCTGAGCACCACGAGAAGCCTTCCAAGTGACAGGATCCCGTGAAGACCGGGATATCCCTTCTCTCACTTCACTCTGATGGTCACCAGCCCGCGCAGGCCTGCCCAGTGAGTGGGAGAGTAAATATGGGCGAGAAAAGTGTGAAGAGATGATGTTAGATGGTCTTATTATCAATTCACAGAATCCTTAAATGTCAGAGTGGGACCGACCCACACAAGGGAAGCTGGCAATTACAGAGCGAAAGATGTAAATAGACAGGTGGATGGATAGACAGACTGACAGACAGAGAGATGGATGGATAGACGAATAATATAATAGATCATATTTCACATGAACAGCCGAGAAGCCTAACTATGAGAAATTTCTAAATGTACTGTTGCATCTTGTCTGTACAATTGGTTTTCATACTTTGGAAAAACTGGACCAGTTGGTTTCACTTTAATTTCTAATTAATTTTTTGATCTAGTCATTGTGAATCAAACAGCATGGGGGGACACCCCATGGATATCTAAATTAAAAATGTAATGGCAACCTATATTTTAATGCCATCAAAACATTTGTAAGCATTTTCAGTTGTGAGATCATTACCATCACATAATAATAGATAATAGAATTTATCAGGTGATTCATGCTCATGTATCTTTATATTTTTAAGCAAGACTGACCTGTATATATCTGATATTTTTAAACATCGTGCTAACATGATCTCCCGATAATTATTTCACTCTTTTGACTGAGGCTTTGAGACACAGGATGGATGCATTGTAGAACTGAATCCCCAAAAGTCGCTGCTGTTTCATGGCCAGAATTTGGAACTAGATCCACAGCAAGTTTCATGCCATATGGATGAGAAATATCTTTTGCTTGTAAGCCATCTCTTAAGGGGAAATGATGCAAACTTCCCAGTGAAGTCACTCATTCAGAAGTCTGAATTTATTCTCTCCCTGACGCTCTGGAGACCCATTTACTAGACATGTAACAGGCCAGCTTCACCTTGGCGGTGACATGGCTTCAAATTATTCCATGTTCCCTCCACCACTCCCCAGAACGTGCTGTAGCTTTACACGAGAAGCAACGTGGCTGGTGGCGAAGTGGGTGGTCACTGTGTGGCCCTCCCACACAGTGGGAGTGTGTCTGGAACCTCTGGCCAGTCCCCTAACATAGGCACGGATGTTTGATTCAGGCGGGGTCTGCACTGGAGGCCATGTGCCTGGCTCCCACTCTGAACTCAGAGCCGTGTGCTGTGCTATGTGCTCTACAGTGTTATCTGGTTTTGGAGTCTAGATTCCCTGGGGGTATAAACATGTGGTGTTTTCAGTTTTTCTACTACTGCCCCAGCTGTGTTACATTGAGTTGCTCTTTCCTGTGGGCAGAAGGACAGACTGCTAGGAAGGGGACAACCTAGAGACAGAAAGATTTCTGTGGCTCTCACAGTATTAGCTGCAGCAGACACTTGGCAAACTTGATGGAGAGACCACGGTGACAGGCAGAAGAAAGATGCTGCCAGCCCCGCGGTAAAGGAGTTTCCTGACGTCAATTTCAGATTTGCTACATCATGACAACACCACTCACCATCATTCACTCAGGTTGTATGTATTAATACCACAGTATTAATTCCACAGTAACTTTTGGAAGCATGCTGCTGGGCTCTTCCTGTATCTCTAATCTCCACAGCAACTAGGCCAAGTGTCAATCCTATTTTTAAAATAAGAGAATTGAAGCTCAGAGAAGTCAAGCGACTTCCCCAAGGTCACACAGACGGCACAGCACAGCCACCACAGATATGTCTGATACCAAAGCTATGATCTTTCCAGTACCCTATGCTACCTCTCTCCTCTCTTCCTTCTGTTGTCTTTGCTTAAGCAGTTGGAAATGCTTCATTCTAGGGGGCGCATTGCTGGTCCCCACTGCTCCAAGGAGAGGCATTCGGGAATTTTAGCAATCTCAGGGCGAGAGCTGGGATTAAGGCTGCCTGCCCCACACAGCCCCAATGCTGTTTTTGGCTCTCTGATGTTGGAACCGAGGAGTGTCACAGAGTCCTCAGACTCTGGGTGATCAAGCACTTGTTAAGTCTGTTCTAATTTGGCATGTGTTAGCCAGGGAACTGCAATGAGGCTCACCGCAGGCCACTTAGATGGGAATGGGGTACGCTGGGCTGAAACAGTCGGTCAGCTCGCAGGGAGTGAGGAGAGGAAGATGCAATCTTTATCCAAAATGCCTGCAGGGGTCAGTAATGCAGCTGTTCCACTGACTTTTGGAAGGACCACATGTAAATTGGGGTCCCTGAAGAAACCGTTTCAGCAGGACCCATTGCCTGCACACTCCACTGCCCAGAGACCATGGGGTGCTCGTTTTCACAGAAACATGTATGTATGTATATGTCTAAGTATATTTGAATAATATGAATTTTATAGATATTTTAACAGCATTAATGAAGTCATTTAACTGGAGGAGCTTGGAGTTTGAAAACGACAGAGAGAGAGAGAGAGAGAGAGAGAGAGAGAGAGAGAGAGAGAGAGAGAGAGAGAAACAGTTTAAAGGGTACACATAATGCCACCGGCCAGTTCACGTAATAGGCGTGTACCCGAGTGGGCAGTGATGGACACAGGAAACTGTTGCTCCCCACAGGCCTCCATGGTAAGAATAAACATTAGCCCCCTCACCCAGGTGCTGGGCTGAGCAGGGGCCTCCTCCTGCCCTGGGGTTGCTGGCTGTGTACTGGCTCCAGAGGCTGTACACAGCCCTCCAGAAGTTGGGTGTTCACCATGTGAGCTCCCTTTAAAGCCTAATCGCTGTAGAATGCAGTCCCGCTATTCTCAAACAGCCTTCTCCTGCCTGTCATTTGATGCTATCCGCCCCACCCCCAAGGCCCACGTTCTTATACCAGCCCTTAGAGGCCTGTCACACCTTCTCTTCACAAAGCCACCTCCTACTGCCATTTCCTTCAGTCCTTACAACTCTCCTTTGGGGCGGGGAGAGTCTTCCACCCAGAGATAAAGACGCTGGGGGTATTGGGGGTGGAGAATGACTTTCCCACTCACACAGATCACTTTTGTCTAAGGGTTTCTAGCAGAACATTCTTCCCATCCCATCAGAGTGCAGCAGAGTGTCTATATGGAAATTACTGGGTTCATGTCATTTGGCAATTGTCAGGCTAATTTTATCAATGCTCTCTCAGCGGCTTACTAGACATTATGCACCCTGGCTATGTAGCTTTGTCTACCCCTAACATTATTTACTTCTCCAGCCTTAGCACTAGTGAGGCTTGCACAGGCGCTGCTGGGAAGCCCTTATCTGTCATACTGCCCCCTTCCCTCTGGCGGGTAATAAAAACTCAACTTTTATTTGGAGCAAAAGTTCCCAGGGGGTCACATGGCCCAATAACAAAAGATGATGATTTCTTATTGGTTTAATAGCATCTATTTTGTAATTCTGAATGTGTTCTGTTTTAATTGGATATGTTAAAGGAACAAAAGGGAATAGGTGCCTTACAATTAAAATAAAATATTAAGATTATTAGTTTAACAGACTGGAAATGCCTTGTTCATCAGCCAACACATTCAAAACACAAAAATCGACCTTGACACACAGGAAAGAGGAAGAACCAAAGTCAGTCCTGGCACCTTCAAATCCCAGTAGGAGTGCGATAATTCAGTTTCAACACCGTAGTTTCAGGGCTGCCCCTGCCAAGCAGCCGGTACTGCATTTTCTCCTCACAGCCGCCACCTCCCTTGCAGACAGGAAACTGGGGCTCAGAGAAGCAGCTCGGAGGATACAAAGCACAGGACTTCTCCCCCACCCCCCACCCCCGTGGGTTCCACCAGCTCCCCATTACCATCAGGGGATTCTGGACAGCCCCCTTAGCCTCACAGTGCGTCAGCTCCTACTTCTCTAAACAGGGTACTAAAAGCAGCTGCTTCTGAAGGGCAGGTGAAGGTGAGGGGGCCTTGGAGGCTTTGTTGTGACTGTGTTGGGGGAACGCAGGGCAGAAGCAGCGGCCACTGAGCCACAGTGGAAGCAGGACACCAGGACTGCACCTAGGGAGACACCCGATTCAGAGTCCACAGCCCAGTGTGCTTGTTCACTGTGCAGACTGGATTATCTTATCCTGGAGAACAAGGACACATAGCCCCTTTGGGACACAGCCCTGCTCCCCCAGGATCGCAGGGTGCCCTGTGGTGTGTGCATTCTTTCTGTACCATAACCCCATCTGGCCCTAGTGAGACCTTGATGAGGGGCGGACATGGCACAGACCCAGCTGTGAACGCCGGTGCTGCCATCTGCTGTAGGACAGCCCCCAGCTCTAAGGAAGGCTTTTCTGCAAATCCACCCACCCGTGAAGTTGTGAGCTACCTTGAAGGGCAGCCCTGAGGATCAGCTGACCTTTCCACGGCCCTTTGGAATTCATTCATTCATCAACAATACATACTGTAAAACCACTATGAACGAGGTACAGTTTTATGCAGCAGACAGAATGAAGGCCCTGCCCACGTTCTAGAAGAAGAGATGAACAAAAGCAAGCAAACATGTAAGGCCAGGTGGCGATGACTGCTACTAGGAAGAGAAGGAGGATGACAGGAATAGAGTGGTGTTGGGGAAATGCACTCTTTGGGAGACACTGGCCAGGGAGGGCCTCTTTGAGGAGATGTCTGAGCAGAGGAGGTGAGTCTTCAGGGAGCTAGGGAGGGTGTTTCAGATGGATGGAGCAGCAGACGGGAGGGGAGAGGCAGCAAGCAGCATGGCAGAAGGAGGCGAGAAGATGAAAGGAAGAGAAGGAGGAAGAAAGGAAGCAAAAACTGTAAAAAGCAAAACTAGGCCACACATGATCTGGCTTATTTTTCAAATGATGCTCTAACTGTAGCGAGAAGAATCCCCAAGGAAGTCACACCCAGCAGAGAAGGCCAGTGCCTGCACTTGCCCCAAGATGATCGCAGACAGGGACATGCCCTCTCTTTTTGATTTCTACCTGAGACAGGAGGGAACCCAGCCCGAGGCTGCCATCAGCCATAGGGTTGTACTGGGCTGGCACTTCTCTGTGAGCTGTGTGCTCTCAGATAAGGTCTGGGTTCTACTAGGAAGCTACCACATGCTGACCCCACAATGCCACCCACTGAGTGGGCGCACCTGGGGCAGGGCAGGTGGCCTGGACATAGAAGGGAGTGGAGGATGCCGGGCCAGATGCTGCCTCTGCCACGTGCTCCCAGGGCCACGGACAAGCCACTTGCTTCTCTTCTCAGTCTATACTTGCTTTGCTAGTCTACACTCAATACCTTGGTGACCTAGGTGTAGTCACAAACATGCATTCACACACACACACAGACTTCCACTTCCTTTTGATTGCATGAATGCTGTGAAGTTACTCGTGCCATCCTGTTTAAAATAGGTGTGTGTGTGTGTGTGTGTGTGTGTGTGTGTGAGAGAGAGAGAGAGAGAGAGAGAGAGAGAGAGAGAGAGAGAGAGAGAGAGAGAGATTTTAAAATACTGAGCATATTTGGGTGAAAGAGGGAAATCGGAGAGAACATTACCTGGATAAAGATAAGAAAGGACCATACACATATGCTAAGGGCCAGAGGTTTGTAGTGAACAAGCCTGGCTCACATCCTGGCTTCCCACTTCCTTCTGACCTTGAATCAGCTACAGGCCTTCTCTTAGCCTCAGTTTCCTCAGGTAAAACACAGTAATTTGAGGATTCCGTAGGCGAAGCAGCTTGGGGCACGAGAGGTGCTTGCTGAGGGGCTGCTGTGGTGATGGGATGGTGGTGGTGGTGACGCGTGTGAGTTGAAACCCCAGTTTGGTGGCAGTTGCTGGTGGAGAAGCACTGGGAGAGGCGTCCCCACCCACTGCAGACATGGGGATTACGCAGGGATGGAGGCAGCCCCACGCTGTCCTGCGTCCTCTGTGAACCAGGCCATGCTAGCGCGGTAGTGGCGGGGAGAGGGGTAAGCAGCCTCAGGCACCCATTCTGGTTTCTCTCCAGAGATGTTCTCTGAGAGCCAACACTCCTCCCTGCACTGAAACCCCGGTTAACTGCAGGTGAGCGTGACATAAAACCATGTAGACTTTCAGGTGTGGTGACCACAATATGGTGCAATGTGAGGGAGGATATTTATTTAAACAGCGGCTACATTTTCTCCAGTCAGAGGTGAAGGTGCATTGGAAGGACCATGGTCTAATTTTTAAAGGATGCTTTAGGTAAAAGAGTGCAAAAGGCAGTTTTGTGCTCATTGCTTATAGGTAAGGCAACTTTCAAACAATGCCATGGCTTCTAATCTTAATTTTTTTCTGTAGAAATAGTTCCTAACTTCAGATTTCCCTTTCCTCCTTGAGTCTTTATCAGGCTTATTTGAAGTTATTTCTGAAGCATTCAACTCTGTGCCCTTTTCTTATGACCTGAAGCAAATAGACATCCCTTGCTGGGAATGGTGTGAACAATGGCTGCAAAGGCAGCCAGCACTTCGTTTAGGACTGGGCAACTCTTCAGCCTTTTCTCAGTGGGGACAGTGTCCGTGTGTTAGCCATTCTGTCCGTTCCCTTCCTGTTGTGTACAGAAGTGCTCAACAGAAGGCAGGCACAAGGGCAGCAGGGAGGGGTTTTGGGGCCAATAGGACTGGGCTTCTCCCCCACCTTCACTGCCAACCTGGTTTTAATCATGAGCTCAGTTTACTGGTCTGCAAAATGGATTAGAAAATTGCAAGTTGTTATGAAGAGTGAATGCGGTGATGACAGTGTAGTAACCAGTGTGTGGTGGGTCCTTAGGGGATGGTGACCTGGCTCCCGCAGCCATCGCCTCTAGGACGGTAAATAATGCTGTAGATTCATCACACAGCCCTGTGTGGATCGCCTCCCTCAGATCAGCAGCTCCAGGACACTCCCCACTGGTCATTAATCCCAGAGGGAGGGCTTGGGGAGTAACCTTTGCTGATTCCCAAGCACAAAGGTCTGCCACCTTGTAAGCACAAATTAATATTAATGACAATAAAGTAAAAATAATGATAGTAACTTGTAGTTATGGTTATATCTTTATCCACTTTTAACGTCTAAACCGTATATACAGCCCCCAGCTACTCACTTGCTCATTCATTCATTCATTCATGCATGCATGCATTCATTCAACAGTTTGTATTTGACCCATTCTACAGATCAGGTTAGGACACAAGATAGGCAGTCAACAAGCATTGTTGTGCTTTTCAGGAAACTTCTATTTTAGGAGAAAGCAAATCAAGCAATAAAAACAAAACAAACAAAAATACCTCAGTTGGTATCGGTGCTCTGCAAACATAAAACCTGATGCTGTGGAAGGTTCAGGAGGAGATTATTGGGGTGGGGGGAGCTAACTTAGGCTGAGATAGTCGGAGAAGTCCTCTCTGACTTGACCTTTGAGCTGACATTTGAACACTAAGAAGAGGCCACCTGGGAGGATTTGGGCAAGAACACCCTAGGGAGGGGGTGTCCCAAGTGCAAAGTCTTCCTGGTGGGGAGGGGCTTGAGCTGTCTAAGGAGATGGGGGCAGCAGGGGCCACAAGGAGACGGTAGGAGAGGAGGGCAGAGAGCTGCATGGAAGTTTAGAAGGCTTACCCTGGCTGCGGGGAAGTCAGCAGAGACAGGGAGGGGAGTGTACATGAAGACAGGCTTGGTGTAGGCAGGAAAGGAAGTGTGTGCTAAGGGGGCGGGAGGCAGAGGAGGACAGTACGTAATCTGGATATCTGGCCAAAGCCGAATTGATGAAACAGTCTTCTGGATTGCATACATGGTCAGACAAAGTGCAAGAGCAGGCTGAAATTCCTAGTGGGCCCACCATTTTCTATGTTACTCTCTCTTTGGTATTGAGCACTGATTTATGTCAAGTGCGTTATATGCATTATCTCATTTAATCCATTCAGCCCACTTTACAGATAAAGCACCGAGCCTCCAGATCATGTCCCTTGTCAAAGCCACACGCCAGTCAAGCAGAGCCAGCATCGGCTCAGTTTCCTTATCTGTGGACTTATCAGCCATTTGGCTTTTCCGTACACGTTTGACCTTAACAACATCCTGTGATAATTTGGCTCTCTGGGCTGACAAGGAAGTCGCTGGCTCATCATGTTTTCTAAACTATAGCCTAAACTGAGTTAGATCCTATGGAAACTTTCATCCTAGTCCAGGTCAAGCCCCATTCTTAAGGCTCATCCCTCACCAAAAAGAAAGCACATATGTGTTATCAGACCCAGCTGTGGGAGTTGAGATGCTTTCTGTTATGTGAGAATGGTAGAGAGCTTGGAAACTGGAAATTGGTAATGAATCGAATTGGCAATGGATCGTTCAGGAGGGTGACCCATCATGCCCATTTGGGGGCTGTGAGTCAGTTGTGTTCAAGGTGGACCGGGGACCAGGAAACATCTAACTTTGACTGTCCTATCACCCCAGATGACGGGTGCAGGGAAGAGCAGCGTCACCCTTACTTCTCCTCAGCATTGCCAGTCAAGAAGCACTGGACAGCAGTGGGAGACCCGTGGAGCCCCAAGAGGAAGCTGGAGCCACCAGGCACCAGACCCTAAAAATAAGTCTCTAGACAACCATGTAGGCTCAGGTGCTCTGCAGAGTGGACAGTGGCTGTCCTAGCACCTCTCTTCTCCCCTCCAGGCTGAGGCTCAGACCTAGAAGGCATGAGTCACCCCAGTTTAGAGACCAGTCACAGCTGTGTCTCTTCCTAGATGTGTGACTTTGCACATGTTTTCTGACCTTTCTGACTCCCAGTTTAATCACACGGGAGCTGGCATTCAGTACGTGGTTCACATAACAGCCACATGGATCATAAATTTACTGAGAACCTACTATGTGCCCAAGACCCTTGCAAAGCAATGTCACTACATAGTTTTAAACACTTTCAAATCAGCCTTCAGCTGTGTGTATTGATTATATTGACCACCTACTATAAGCTAGGCATTTTACAGACATTATAAGTGAGTCTCATAAGCTCATGATGTATTGGTTTTCATCTCCACTGGACAGATATGGCAACATAGGCTCCGAGAGGCCAAGTAGCTTGTCTGAAGTCACACAGACTTGAAGTACGGGCTCCTACCTTTCCCCATTATACCTGTGAAGGAAACAGGGACAAGAGGCAAATGTTCCACTGTGTTCCATGAAGAGTCTCTCCTTGCAAGGCCCAGCCCAGCCTTAGACTTAACCTCTTGGTGGGTTCCAGTGTGCAGGATAGCTTGTGAAGGGGCTTGCCTCCAGATTTCTCAAAAGACGATTGTACTCCAAAACCCACCACAGTCAGCAGTAATCAAGTGAGCTCTGCAGAAGTTACCTTACCAGGCTCAAGCCTCCTAAATGGACCAGTATCCACACAGCAGTTTCCTTAGAGGGGTAACTGGTTGGGGGGAAGAAGCAGTTCAAACACTAGTCTCTCCCTGCTTGCGGAGCCACAGAATGCTCAAGGAGACTCAGACGTTGGAAAAAGAATTGGCCATGACCCCAAAGCCCCGTGGACTTGCACCCTGTACTTCCCAAGCTTGCCCACAGCCAGGCACCTGAGAACAACCGCGAGGTCCTCAGCTAGCTGCCCTTCCAGCCCAGGGCTCGGAGCCAGCTTCCTCCTCTCCTAAATAATAAATTAGCTTGCGTCTGGGTTTGTAAGTAAGGCACCCCGGAGAACCAGCATTTCCAAAGTTGCTTACTCAAAGGAGAGAAAAAAAGCAGAGTTTGAAGTGGTTGTTTTGCAAAGTTAATCTATAAATGCAAGGCCACAAGAAAAAAACTTACCCTGTTAGTCCCAGTTCTTCCTCAACTGTGAAACTTTGTCACCAGGCAACAGGAGACTCCCCTGGAGTTAATTAGCGTCACCTTGACGCCAGCCTGCAAGGTGGAAGAACACAGTGGCTGAACGGGTCTCCAGGACACCCAAACTTCCAACAGGCGGGCTTTCCTCTGCATGGCAAGATTCCTGCAGTGGAGATACTCCTGCCCCCCGCCCCCCAAGTGCCATGGGACGATTAGCGCACCAGGCAGAGCGCTTTCCGTGGCGACAGGCGGAAGTGGACGTTGCTAACTGAGGGGGAAAAAGCCTCATTTGCTTCTCTTGAGGGACAAATATCTTACTTCTGTAACGTTGAATCCCATGAAATATCATTCCAGTTCCTTGTAATTTGTCCAAATAGTTTTTTTCTACTCTTTGGTTTTTGAGAAGGCTGTCTTTTATCTGTTTATTTATTTGAACTTCATTACTTCTTACACTTTTCTCTTTACATCCTTTTTACACTATTAAATCAGACTGACTATAATGCTCATAAAATCATACAACTTTATAACCATTTTTTCTCAGTTAATATTGTGTCAATGCTGAGAGGTAGTTTCTGGAATCTACATTTTGAATGAATGTGTAATCCTGAACCTGGTGGACATTACTTTCCCTGTTATTTCCAGTTTGTCACTGCCATGAATAAGTCTGCAATTAATATATTTGTGCATGTATAATCACTTTGTTCATATTTTTTTCTTTAAATTAAATTTCTTGAAATTGAGAAAATTGGCAAAAAAGATAAACATTAAAATTATTATGCAAATGAAATAATATTGTAGAAAAATGCATCTGTACAAATAAATAAATAAAAATACTCTAAATTGCCCTACCCAGATAGAATTAGGAAATAAATAAAATAAATAACAAATAAATAATTTGAAATGCAAAATTAATCCAAGCAATAAAAACTTTGAAAAGTACAAAAAAGCAAAATGAATAGTTTAAATTAACAAATAAAAATATGATAATTATTAAATTAGAAATACAGTTAATAATAAAAATTGTGAATGCATCAGTTTTAAATACATGAAAAATATTATACATATGCCTTCCCTTTAATCCACAACTAAAATAAAATAGATCATTTAATTTAGACAATAAATGAGTTTAAAATAATTGGCAAATGAAGATGAGTAGAAAATTTAAATTACCTGAAATCCTATTACCTAGTGTATTTCTAATTAGAATATTCATAAAAGTGTTAGGTTGGTGCAAAAGTTATTGCGGTTTAAAAGGTTAAAAATAATTGCAAAAGCCGCAATTATGTTTGCACCATCCTAATACATAATTTAAATCAGAAAATTAATAATATAAGAATCATAAAACACAGATAAACAAAAATAAAATCAATATTTTGAGGGAGGAACTATACAAGAAGATAAATACATTTTAAAATGCAGATATGCAAAACCTTATAAAAAATTAAAGCCACTCAATTTCAGCATCTGGAGGTTAATTTCCAGATTTTCAATACATGTACAGCATTATGTTTATGGCATAGATATGCAATAATATTTTGCTAATGCTCATTTTTAAACTCCAAGTATACAGAAAGTACTAGCTTGTCAGTAACTAACTGCCCACTAATCCAGCCAGAACTAAGATTATTGTTGTTGTTGTTTTTTGTTTGCTTTTCCAAAGAGCTTGACTTTGGAGTTGGGCCCTGGGTCACTGTATGGTCCCTGCAGGTGCTCTGCGCAGCCTGCTGTGTTGGCCGTTCATGGGTACCTGCTCTATGCCAGGCCCGGGAGTGGCCCCGGCCAGCTGCCCCAAACTCCCCTAGTCTACACATCACTCCGTCCCCCCACGCTTCCCTTTCCTCATCTGTAAATGGAGAGAATGGCTTTGTGAAAATTAGGCAAGATGCAAAAGTTCTTTGCAGTCTGTAATACATTAGACAATTATTATTATTATTATTATGTCAAGAACTGTATGCAAGATTTCTACATGTTAGAGAAATGAAGAAAGCAAGGAAGTTATAACAGAAAGAGTCAACATCCTATTAGTACAGGATGTTGGTTTGAAAAAAGGTCTTTCTCTTCATGGATTTCTTCTATTGACCTGTTACCTAGATTTGCAAACTAGGCTAACCCAAATTTGCTTCTGAGGAGAAGAAAAGGAGAGAGAGTGTGTTTCTATGACCAATCTCTTGGATCCTTAAGGAAAACTCTGCTTATACAACGGACTGCCTCCCCAGCATTGTTCAGCACCTATGCTCCTCGTCCTGGAGCTCACGCAGGTGAAACGCTGGGCAAGATTTCAGCAGACACTTGCCCTGTCCTGGGACAGAGCCCAAACTCATTAGCAGACGTGTTTCCAGTTTGCTCAGATGAGTGACTTTTCTTCTCATGTGGTTTGTTTTCTTGACCTCTCTCAGTCTCTCATGAACCCATTTCACTGTGTCCTTATTGCTGTCTCACAAACAGGAAACACACAGGAGAATTTCGAGAGGAGGCAAGATTTTCAAATGTATCTACTTTATGTAGCTCGCAACCCCAGTTTCCCTATGGGTTGTCCTTGGATGTCTGTGTTTGTGTTCTTGGTGCCTAAGGACTAGCTCTAGCCCCCTGGTCCCAGAGATGAGGAGGATGGGCAGAGACCCCAAAACCCATCGCTTCCTGGGCTGAGTGGGCACGGTATCCAACTAGACCAGTCTCTTGGCAGAGACCCTTTAGCCTGGGCTATCCTGCCTCCTGAAGGCCCCTTCAGGTTTCTCTGCTAGACTCTCCAGGGAGGAGGTGATTTTCTGGGCCATGTCTTTGGCTCTCTCTAGGGGCCAGGGTCATGGTGGAATGGAGGCGTGAGTCAGGTGGAGCTGGTCCAAAGGGGTGGAGTCAGTGGCAAGATGGCGAGGCAAACCATGAGCCCTGGAGTAGGGAGGGCCCCAAGGCCATGTAACAGTATTACTTGAGCTTCTAAAACACTTCTAGGAGCTGAAGGACATAGAGCTAATTAAAAATGAAGCAGCATGGATAAAAGTCATCCCTCAGAATAAGGAAGGATTTGAACCCAGTGTAGCTGTTGACCACCCACAAAGTTCTGACTGAAGATAGTGTTCCCATCTTTGGAAGCCATCCAGAGGAGTTTAGACATATGTCTTGCGTTTCTAAACCCCTTAGATGTCCTCTCGGCCCATCATGCTAGGCCATCTTCGGGTCAGGCAGAGTAACCTCCCTGGTCCTTACTGACTTGAGTTCTTCCATTAGTCTCAACTCTATCCCAGGTTGCCCGAGGGCCTGGACTCTTGCCCTGTAGACTCCCCAGCAAACCCTGAGGAGCTCCTCATGCTTGTTGGCTGTTGAGCCGACACAGCAGGTGATCTGCTTCACAGGTGGCACAGTTATTCTAAGATCACACAGAAAGCTAGCCGGCAGGGCTTGACCACACGTAAGTCTGTCCTCTTACACCACATTCTTCTTCCACTCAGAGTAGGAAACAAGTGGCCCTGCTCTGGAACGGCATCAACACCCTCTAGGCCTGTGCCCATTGACGGACCCTGTGCCCACACTGTGCTGGCCTTCTCCAGACCCATGATCGCACGTACCCCACCCCCAGCACTGTGGCGTGACAGGGGAGGTCAGCCATATTTGAAGCACGAGGTGACAGCACTTCAGAGCAGTCAAGTGGTGGGGGCAGAACTTGGACCCAGGTTCTACTGACACCAAAGCCAGTGTTCTTTCCCACGCTGCCTTCCCCAGACCATAGAAAGGCTTTGCAAAGTCAAGAGCCATCTTTGTCACCTTGTTTAATCTGAAATGTCTACTATATTGATGAAACAATGCTGTTTATCAACTCTTAAAGAAATAATTTAATTACTAGATATTATGAAATTCACATAGACCATTCCAAGTGTGCTGTGATCACCTTCAGATTAATATGATTTTTTTAAATTACAAAAATAGAGCTCACTTTTGGTTAGGTGTCTCGACACTGCTGGTAATAGCGTCCTTTTCTGATGGTAACAAAATGATGGATCTTCCTTGGAGCTCATAGCTGATGAAATGAGGAATAGGATGGTGATATGCCTTTATTTTCCACACAACATTCCGCCTGGTGGCAGTGTCACAAAGACCACAGGTAAAATTCTAGAACCCTTTCTGAAAGGGAAAATGACAGATGCTGTCTGTCAGTTCCCAAACCCTAACAGGCACATTTTGCTCCCCTATTTCCACTCCACTATCAAACTTAAAAAGCAAAGCAAAACAAAAATATGTTTTGCCTCCATTTGTTGTTGTTTGCCTGGATAAAATGGACCAAATAAAAGGTGAATTCCACCCCAGGAGTTGCTTTCTGTTTACAGAAAATCTGCAGAGGAAAGAATTGAATAAGGAAGGATGGGGTGCCTGGGACAAATGCTATGACAGCGGTGCTGTGATGGGAGATGAGGCGCTGCCCCTGCTGGGGCACTGGGTACCCAGGCCTTGTGTAGGCAGAGGCCTGACGGATCCATGAAGGCGGACCTCAGAATGCACGTGGGGGTAGGGGCTCTGAGGGCCGGAACAGCACTGAGGCAGAGGGCATGGCTAGAAAGAGGAGACATGTTCGATTTGGTGGAACATCTGAGCAAAGACCTGGTCTCCGGAGTAGAAGAGAGTCTCAAGGAGACAAAGGGGAAAGAAACAACAGAAAAAAGAGCGCAGGGATACCACAGAAGCCAAGGAACTGGCTGGCTCTAGAAATCCTTGCTGAGCAGGAGGAGGACTTTACATAGAGAAGGTCTGTCATGCAGGGTGTCAGGCGGGGTCTAGGTCCCGCTCCCCACATAAGAATACAGGACATGGTGAGGCCAAACAGGAACACCCACGGAGCCATCGGTAGGGGAGTCACACCACTATATTCTTACTGGCGCCTGGGTTGGAGACACAGGAGGCAGGAGCCACACTATCCACAACTACTTCTCTCTGCCAACCAACCTCACTTGCTAGCTGCAATCCACCGTGCTAATTGCAATCACTCTTGCAGACTCAGCCACCATCTTCTTGCTAGCTCCCATTTCCTGCTAGCATAGCCACAGCCGTTATATTAGTGGCCAATGGCTCACTGGTTACAGCTGACGGCCAACTAGCCACAGCTGATGGCCATCCAATCACAGTTGATGGCCATTTACTACCTGAGCCAGCACCTTTCCACGTGAGGCCGAGAGTGTGGAAACTGCCCTCCTGGCTCTGTCCCCACAAGGCCCCTTCCCATACCTTCCCCAACACTTCTAAATCTTCCCTGCCAGATTCTGCAATGGTGGTATTTCTTTAGTTCAATTTGTATATCTTAATTGTATCTGTGGAAACAAATCAGTACAGCCTTTTAAGAGGACAATTTGGCAATGTGTTGCAAACTTGAAAATGTTCAGTGGTACGTACCCCTGCCAGAAATTTATCTCATGGAGACACTCACAAAGTATCCAGAGATTTATGTCTGAAGGTGGCCATAGAAACATGATTTGTGAGGATGAAGCCCATCACAGGGCCAGACTCACCCAGTTCCAGTCCAGCTGTGCAGTGGTCGTGCACTGGAGAAGTGAATGCCACGGAGCACGGTGAGCATGCCCCAGGAGCTGTTAGCCTGTGAAACAGCATGGACGCCTGCACACGTGAGACAAGCCCACTTACCATGAATTTTAAAAAAATCTACGCGAGCATATAGATAGTCATATGTGAGAAATGCTTCCGGAAACTGTTACTCTTTTTTCCCGAAAACAAGACCTAGCCAGACAATCAGCTCTAATATGTCTTTTGGAGCAAAAATTAACATAAGACCCGGTCTTATTTTAGTATAACACAAGACCGTGTCTTTATAATATAATATAATGTAATGTAATGTAATGTAATATAATGTAATATAATATAATTAATATAATTAATATAAATAATATAAATAATAATAATATAATATAATATAATATAATATAATATAATATAATATAATATAATATAATATAATATAATATAATATATAATACAATTCCGGGTCTTATATTAATTTTTGCTCCAAAAGACTTATTAGAGCTGATTGTCCGGTTGTGGGGACAGAGCCAGGAGTGCAGTTTCCAGGCTCTCGGCTTCACGTGGAAAGGTGCTGGCTCAGTTAGTAATTGGCCATCAACTGTCTTTGGATGGCCATCAGCTGTGGCTAGTTGGCCGTCAGCTGTAACCAGTGAGCCATTGGCCACTAATATAACTGCTGTGGCTACACTAGCAGAGAAATGAGGGCTAGCAAGAAGATGGTGTCTGGGCTAGCAAGAGCAGATTGCAGTTAGCAGGGCAGAGTGCAGTTAGCAAATGGGGTTGGTTGGTTGGCAGAGAAGGAGATGGCAGATTGCAGATCATGTGACTCCTGCTTCCTGTGTCTCCAACCCAGCTACCAGCAAGAATATAGTGGTATGACTCCCCTATCTATGGCTCCGTGGGTGTTCCTTTTTGGCTTCACCATATCCTGCATTCTTATGTGGGGAGCGGGAGCAGAGACCACGCATGACACCCTGCATAATACCGGCTAGGTCTGATTTTCGGGGAAACAGGGTAACTGTGGATACTTCTTCAGTGGGATCAGTAGTTTGGAAACTTATTGTATTTTCTTGACCTTCCATATTGCTTGCATTTTTTAACCCCATGCATATGTTGTACTCACTTGTCAATATATTATATTCACATGTATTATATTTACAAGGGCAAAGAAGGCCAAGGCGTGTCTGTGGGAAATCCATTGGGGTGGGAAGTCCCTGAGGCTGCTTCTGCATGTCCCTGGGACACTCCACGGACAACACTTAAGGCAGCAGCATATTCTGGCATCACAGAAGTGTGGCAGTGACTGCAAGAACCCAAACTGCAATAACACAAACTGCAATAGCAGGGTGAGGTAGGGGCAAGGAGGGCTTGGATAATAATCTTGTCTCCTGGCAGAGCTGCTGTGGGACCTGGAGGTCTGTGGCTCTCCTGGATGCCCTGGCCCCACAAAGCCGCAGAGAATGCCACCTCTCCCCCTGCTCATTCCTTGAGCTCTTTGGTCACCACCATATTTTCTGTCCCACAGGAGATACGCCGGCTCTGGCAGGATTATGCTGCACAGGTGGCAGGTACGGTGACCCCTCAGAGGACCTGAGGGGACCCTCTGGGAATGCAAATCAGAGAGCAGCTCAGCCCCAGTGACGGAGAGAGAAAGCATGTGGATGAGTCGGGAGGGCTCTTGTCTTTTTCAATTACCAAAATGTCCCAAATGATTTCCTAAAAAGATCTCAGTGATTGAAGGTGATTCTTGAGCCTTGGAGCTGGAGCTGGGTAGTGTGTGTGTGTGCGTGCGCATGTGTGTGTGTGCATTCATGCATGTGCATGCGTGTGCGTGCCTGTGTGCGTGTGAGCGTGTGTGTGTGCGTTGTGAGTGTGTGTGTGCACGCACATGTGTGTGCATGTGTGTGTGCGCGTGTGTTCATGTATGAGTGTGTGTGTGCGTGTGTGCGCACGTGTGCGTGTGTGTGCATGCATGTGCGTGTGCGTGTGTGTGCATGTACACTTGTACACATGCCCTGTGTGCACACACATGCTCTGTCATGAAGATATATCCATATGTATAAATGGACATGACTCAGGAGGATACAAGCACTCACTTCTTGTCCTGGGAAGACACACAGCTCCCAGCCAGGAGGAGTTGGCTTTCAGCCTAGGGGTCTCAGTGACCCTAAGAGAGCCAGTCCTAGAGATCACATGGCAACAAGGAGGTAACTCTTGGTCACACAGGAGCAGGCCAAGGAGAGGAGAGACCACAACATTAGGTCCCAGGTGAGGTCATTCCCCAGCTGGCCCTGGTACGCTTTCCCACAGGCAGTCCCTCTCTTCATCTGAGACTGTATATCTTAAGGCCCTAAGAGTGAGTGTTTTCTCAAAGGCAGTGACAGGGAGAAGAAAGTTCCTAAAGTCCCAGAGGAGGACAGATCATTCAGCCTGTTGGTGACAGCCTCTTTCTCTGTGACTGCCAAGTCCCATCAGTTTTGTTTTGTGTTTTTTTTTTAAATCCTAGCAAGGTCAGCAGTAAGCTCATCCACAGCATTTGTGCTATTATTTTAACCAACTTTTGAGTATCACATCCTACAGTTAACACAACAGAAGGCTTATTCTGGCTTTGGGTTGCTGGGCTGTATTTTTTTCCGATTGGCTTTACTTCCAGAATCTTTGCTTCAGTTCATATTGAATGAGTGTGGCCTCCCGGAAGCGGTCTGGCTCATGCACAAGGTGCACAGGAACAATGGACATGCGTGCCGCCTACTCTCCCCTACACAGTGAGGGTCTCCTGCAGAGGGCTGAGAGTTAGACTCCCGTAGCCCTCAGGAAGATGCCAGCTGTGTTTGGTTTATCCCCTCTTTGTTTCTTCTGGCAGAAAAGGGAGATCAGCAATTTCGAGTATCTCATGTACCTCAACACCCTGGCCGGAAGGACCTACAATGACTACATGCAGTATCCAGTGTTTCCCTGGGTCCTGGCTGACTACACCTCACAGGTATGGGTGTTCACCTGCACGGAAAATGCAGGTGTCCTGAGACTTTCTGAGCTTGACAACCAGAGCCCTTAAATCAGCATACAGCGCCTCTGCTACAAGATTCGGTCCCCCTGGGCCCGAGGCTGCTCCATGCTCAGCCCCTTACCCTGGAGGAGACTTCTGAGTCCAGCTGCCTGGGTTCCTGCCCAGCCCCACCTGTGGGAAGGTGGCCCTACCTGTGAGATCATCAACAGGACTAGGACAACTGCTAACATCCACCCCAGAGGCTTCCTGGCTTACTCACCGCCATGAAGACAACACAACGTCCATCTGCCAAGATTATGCCCTGAGCCAACACTGGTCCTTCACGTGAACTGGGTTGTAGGGTTTGTTCCTAGAATCAGCCTGTGAGTTGCGGGGGTGGAAGAGGTAGGGGGGCGGAAAGGTGAGAACAAGAGAGAGAAACCAGAGACACAGAGACCCAGAGAGAATGGACTACTCCCCTGCAACCTAACTCAGTAACTGAGGTGATGGTCTGTGCTCTGCAGCCAGTATCTGGACTGAGACATGTAGCCATAGGGGAGGCTGACGGCAAGAGGAACCATTCAGTTCTTTGGCTTCTATCCCGGACCTCAGCAGTCAGGGGAGGGAGGGGGAGGAAAGCTGACACAGCTGGACCAAGCGGACGTCACGTGGGGAAGACGGGGCTACGAGGCAGTGTCCCTGGGCTCTGGCTGTCAGGACGTGTGTTGGGTTGTGTGTGAAGGGCAGAAGGGGACTGGGTCCTGGGTTAGGCCAGTGCTGCCTTGGGCTGCTGGGGTGGCTGAGCCTCAGGATTTGGGAGAGGGGGCCTCAGTCTTTTGTGACCTCCTAACCCCACTTAAGACGTTTAACACAGAGAGACTTTTCCCTCCAGGCACATATTGCTTCTTGTTGCACTAATGATCACTGGAGGCTGAGGCATTTTAAAACGGAAACTTGTAAATGCCAGCTGTAACTCGCATTGGACAAAGTGCTAATTTGCCAGCCCCTTTTGTTCAGTCCCAAATTTTGATTACTTACTAGGATTTAAAAACTGGGAGATTCGTCCCCCAAATCTGGATTTCTAATATCTTTTGGAGAATCAGGAGATCCGGCATCTATGAAGCCCCATCCTGCTCGGGTAGAATCAGCCGTGGGTCTCTGCATGTGCGGCACTTAGGGTCTAAGGAGACCCTGCTGCCCTCTTGCCGCCATCTGGCTTCTGCAGGTGTCAGATAGTGACAGGCCCTGCCTTCCCCGGGAACTGCGGTGTTCACTGCTAGTGAAAAGGAAACTCCTTTTTCTATAAAGACATGCAAACCCTGGGGAACATGCAGCTCCTCCACTAACATGCAGAACATCTCTATGAAAGACAACATGGAGGATACCTGGCCCTGAAAACCCTGCAGGTCTCCACTGTTGCATATTCTCAACGGCAGGGGAGCGGTGACATTACATGCCTGCATTGCCCAGAAAGGAGTGGGCCTCTAGAGAAACGAGGCTGTCCCTCTCTGTTCCTCCCTAAGCAGATGACTTCTTACTTCCTAAACAATCAGTTTGGTTCTGAACAAGGACTCTGAACTATTTTTTTTTAATTTTCATTTTTATTTAAGTGTGGTTTTCTAGGACCCATCAGTTCCAAGTAAAGTAGTTGTTTCAGTCTCGTTGTGGAGGGCACGGCTCACAGTGGCCCATGTGGGGATCGAACCAGCAACCTTGTTGTTAAGAGCCCTGTGCTCTAACCCACTGAGCTAACCGGCTGCCCCCGAGGACCCTGAACTATTGATGTAAACTGCTCCGGGAGGGCAGTGCCAAGTGCCTTATAGACAACAGGAATTCTTTTCAGAGTCTCTTTCCTGTAATTGGTGGTGATGTTCTGATTTGGGTCAGCTTGGAAGAGGTTCAGTGTGAACGCAATCTCCCCTCCTCTCTCCTATTCAGTCTGTGGCTCACTGGCTCCAGGGCCATAAAACCCCAGCATGCCTGCTAATCACCAGAGGGGGTCAGACCAAACACAGTAAACCAAGAAAGAGAACCATAAAACTAAAGAGCGTGGCTCCCGACGTCTCACCCAGGGCACACACACAGCTAGGGGAGTTAATTCCAGTTGTATATCTGTCTTCTAGACATTGAACTTGACTAATCCCAAGACTTTCCGGGATCTTTCGAAGCCCATGGGAGCCCAGACTAAGGAAAGAAAGCTGAAATTTATCCAGAGATTTAAAGAAGTTGAGAAGACTGAAGGTGGGTGGATCCCAGCTTGATTTTTTTTCTGCAATGCTCTTCATCTTAATGCCTCAAAATCATAGTTGACAACTATTTAGGCCATCGCCTAGCCTACAAATAATTATGCTTGAATAAAAAACTCTCTAACCCAGTGCCCTGCATCCTAGCTGCATGTACGAATCACCTGGAGAGCTTTCATATAAAAGCTACTGATGTTCAGGTCCCATCTCTAAAATTCTGATTTGACTAAGTCTGTGATGAGGTGCAGCCAGGTTATTCCAGCCTGCAGCCAGGACTGAGAACTGTCGTGCTAAGAGCTTGTACCTCTGTACTTAGGGGCAAGAAAGGCAGAGGGACGTGAACATTTGTTCAGCGCTTTCTATTATCTAGGCTCAGCCCAACCTGCGTTCATATACACGATGGTTCATTTCAAAGAGAAGGACATTGAAAGTCAGAGTTCAAGCAACTCATCTGAGATCATAGCCTCCCACTGGCAGAGCCTGCATTTGTCTGGGGCTACAACCTGGTTCCCAAACGTTATTCATCAGCACGTCACCTTTACAAATTTTGCCCATTCGCATGCCACCTGTGCTCTTATTGCCTTAATGTTTTTCTTTAGATCTATTTACTTCTTGAGCTTTAATGAATATATCCTAAAAAGAAATTTTTCTATTATGCATTTGACGCTAGCTATATTGGTCTTCTCAAACACTTCAAAATAAACATACAGCTATTAAGGAACATCATCCATGCACCATGAAAAATTCCCTCGAGAACCAGCAGTGGCACACTTCAGGAAGGCTCATGGGCCAGGAGGCCCTGCCTTCAGTGAGCAGGTTCTCAGCAGGATAAGAGGCTTCTGCTGCACCCCACACAGCCGCTGGAGGTCACCTGGCCTCTGCCCAGGACCCTTCTCTGCGTGGGGCTGGCACTCAAACTTGTGGGGGAGATGGGAGGTGTGGTCAGGCCCTCCTTGACCTGCTATCTCCTCCCGAGGCTAAAGTTTAATTGATATGACCCATCTTAGTTCCCCACTGTTCCTCTGGCTGCCAGGCATTGCTGGGTCCTTTCCACAGAGGCAGGCCAGAGAAGCCCAGGTCTCACCAGTTGTGCCCCAACCAGGGCCCATTTTGGCACCATCTACCCAATCTTAACCTGAGTGTGCATTAGAGTTGCACCTGGAGTTTGGGCTCTTGCACAGGTATATGCAACCATGTCACAAACAACTGATGTAGAAAGCCCCTGCACGACACAGGGGAGGGCGTTGGGTTGAGTGTGGGGTTAGCAGCGAGCTGGCTAAGCAGACATGTGGGGCAGCTGGCTTGGGCCGCTGCTGACTGTGCCGCCCCCAGCTCTGCCACTCACTCCTGATGTAAGCGAGTCTCTGATTCACACTGGAGATCATGATAATGAACAGCACTCATAGGGTTGCTGTGTGGATGAGGGAGAGAGTGACGGAAGGAACACAGCAGGCACAGTGCCCTGTAGGTGGCAGCATTGCTCACATTCTCCATTGCATGGTTTGGTCAGGGCACTGTGCCTGCCTCAGCGTTCCAGCTCTCCCAGACCCTGGCGGCAGACAAAAGGAGAGGTTTCTGTCTCTGCCCGCAAGCAGTTCGGTCCCCTTTGGAAATGAGGAAACCCATATCCTCACTCACAATGGAATGGCCCTGAGTTCATAAGCCTTCTTTTTCCACACAGATACTTCTCTTCTAAAAAAGAACCAAAGGGAAGGTGCTGCTGGTGGGATTGTAGGCGAGCTGGGCCTCTCTAGGTGACTCTTAAGTCAGAAGCCCAGAGCACTGCCTCCCATGGGTCCAGCACAGCCTTCCCAGAGCCTGGCTCTGCTGCATCTTTGAGGGCAGACCCCTGGGGACTTGCGGGGTGGTGCAGCTCAGGTTTTTGAATGTCCTTTTCACCAGTGGTGGCTATTGGCCAAATTATAATGACATCTGTGAGCAGAACACCCAGCTCTATCGGCTTGCAGGTTCTCTCTAAAGCAGGGCTCGTGCTTGAGCACCACACAGGCTGCGTGTCTGCAGCCCGCCCCAGCACAGGCAGGAAAGCCGCCCCAGGCCTGTCCTTTCGTTGCAGGAGACATGACCGTCCAGTGCCACTACTATACTCACTACTCCTCGGCCATCATTGTCGCCTCCTACCTGGTCCGGATGCCACCGTTCACCCAAGCCTTCTGCTCTCTGCAGGTACGCACCCTTGCGCCCCTACACACACACACACACACACACACACACACACGCCTCACAAACTAAGAGCTGGGCTTAGATGAGGCAGGAAATGCGGTTGTCAGCCCATGCTTCCCACTTGATGTTGGCTCTAGGATTCTGGGCCGGCCAGCCAAGGCAGGCTGCTCCTTATCAGCTACACTTGTACGTCTGCCGAACAGTCTTTCAAAAAGACTCCAAAATGTAAGGAATGAGAGATATGGGGAGAAAGAAAAACTTAACATAAGTAGGTTTTAGTAGAGAAGGAAAAGCAGGAAACTTGAAGACTTCCTTGAAGGTAGGCTGTCAAAGATTATAAAAATAAACACAAAAGAGGAGGAATGAAAAGAATATCACTCATGACACCAGAATGCATAATACTATGCTAAGTACAAGCCGAGTGGTTTAAAAGGACAAACAAAATATTTGAATATTGAAATGAACAGCTAAACCACACAAAAGAACTAATCAACTTGCCCACCCACGAAATAAAAGACCATCATGACAGCTTAGGGTTGCCAGATTCCACAAATAAAAATACAGGTAATTTTGAGTTTCAGATAAGCAGTGATTTAGACTAAAAAGTTGTGTTTATCTGACATTCAAGGTTAGCGTGGCCTCCCATGTTTTATGTGGCTACCTTGTACAAGCTAGAAGTGAGCGAGTCTGACTGAGAGTGGACAGTGGTGCCCAAGGCATGTGGGATCGCTGGGACAGAGTTCCTCGCAGGCAGCAGGGAAGTTGTTTTCCTCTCTTCCCCTTCTGACCTCACCACTGGGATCCTGCTTCTCAGGTTATCTCAGGGGCACAGCTTCTGGCTGGGGAAAGCCGTCAGGTAGCCCAGCTGCAGCCAGCTTGCTTGGCCAACTCCACAGTGAATACAGCACACGGCCCAAGTGGAGGGCCTGACCTGATTCAGGCCTTGCAAGTGTCCTGTGCAGAGGAAGGCATGACCGTGGTGGGTGATAGGCCACGGAACATGTACAGACTTGCTCTGACAACAAAACTTCACCAAAGGAAAAGTACGGAAGTCCCAGGATTTGTGTTTTTTGGTCTAACCTCACTGGCAAGGTCACTCTTAGTGGTCACTCATTTGACTCCAGGATCAACACTGAAGCCAACTCCTGAGTCAGTACTCTGGATCAGCATTCAAGCCAACTCCCATGTCCTGGGCAGGAATGGGTAAGCAAGGTCAAGGTGCTTCCTCCAGTGAGCAAAAGCCCTCTTGTATTCTGTTTCTTGGCACAGTCTTCTCTCTCCTTGACGGCATAGCTTGTCTAGACATTGTATAACCCTTCTCCCTGGAAATTCACTCAAAAATAATAAGTGCACTTCCCCTGAGCCTTTCTCAGGCAACAAGCATTTTAAGTAAGTTTGGTTTGGAGCACATTCGGTCCCAGAGCTGTACCCCATGCCAGGAATCCGATCCAGATGTTGCTCATTAATCCAGGAGAAGTGATGATCACTGTTGATGATGAGGGTGATGCATTCCGTTACGGATTTCCATCCACGGTGTTCTGGAGGCTTCACAAGTTTTCTCCTTACCCCTTAGTCTAAGGCATTTAAAGCCTATCTCTACTGTTACTCAGGGTCCTCTCACATAAAGAGGGGCAGAGTGACAAAGAGATAACATCAGCCATGAGACTTACATCACAGCTCTGCTACTCAATAGACAAAATCTTCTGCAAGTTATTTTACCTCAGGAAATGGGGTTTCTTGTGCACATCTCACCAGGCTGGGATTAAATGACCAAATGTAGGTAAAGCACCTAGCTCAGGGCTGGACGCTACATGGCGATGGATCACTGTTAGCTCTTTTCTTCCCCCTGCAATCAGCCAGATGTAATCTGAACAGGCCTGAACTTGTTCAAGCTGGTTCCCTCTGGTTTAAGCTAATTCTAGACCGCTGGGACTATGTCAGAGCATTCCAAGATGGCGTGAACCACACAAAACGGGTGTGCTTTGAACCCAGAAGCATATTGGGTAAAGGCTACTTTGAGGTTAGTCACAATTAGTTTGAGCTCATTTTACCCAGTTTGGCCCATTGGTTACCAGACCCAACTGGTTTGAGATGGTCTAAAGCCGTATGAAATGATCAGAGCCAGTTTTATATGCTTGGGCAGCCATTAGCTTGAGCCTTTGTCTCCCATGCTGAATGAAGTCTGAGCTGACTCTGGTTTTTCTGGGTTTAAATCTACCTGTGGCATATTGACCCATCTGAGTCACACTGGGCTGTCCACGTGTGCTTCTGAATTGGTTTCACCTAATTTTAACTGGCTCTTCTAGTGAGTCATAACTGGTCCAAGCCTTTGGAACCAGCAGAAGAACCAAACATTTTCTGCTTTTTACTTAGAATCAAAGATGATTTTTAGCTCTTAAGGGAATGGGTGCAAAGGCTACATCTGGGGGGAACATGCCTGGTTCTCCTTTGGGAGTCCTGGGGCCTTCACAGACCTCTTTCAGAATGTTCTGGTATCCTCCTGAACTCAGGCTCTTCCTTGGTCCCACCCTGCCTTCTAGGAGCAGGTCTGTTTTTTCCTCAAGAGACCTTTGCTTCACTCTCGTGTGGTGACAAGGAAAGGAGCCTCTATGTTCTCAACAGCCTAATCCAACCCCATCATGGATCATGGAGTGGGAGGCTACGAAAGGTGGAGAGGGTGCCAAATCCAGGCAGTGGTGTCTTCCTCACTGATCTGGAGAGCAGGAAAGTGAGACTGTCGGTAGTTCCAGAGCCAGGTCTACCTGCAAACAAGTGTCAGCATAACAAGGTGCATGCTTTTCTATTCTGCATTAAGCAGACTCTGCCCCTCGCCTATTAGTGGGAATAAACCAGCGCCTCCCATGTAGGATGGCTTGGCCGTGGAAGTCCACTCAGTGTGCAGAGTTGTGTGCCTATGCAGTACAGCTGGTGTGGGCCGCTGCACTGTTGAGAGGCAGGCACAGCTTTCTTTCGGCACTGTGCCCACCCACTGGCACCATGCAGAGATGTGGCCAGCATGAGGGGCTGTCACATGCTGCCTAAGAAATGCAGTGTGGTATATTCTGGCTCCTGGGTATCAGGTGTGCTTTATTCTCTTCATCTTTAAATCTTAATAAGTTTGGGATGGTCTTAGAATTGATACACACCTCTATTGTCATTGTGTTTGTTTGTTTTTCTGCCCAAACTTGTTATTACAATGATAAACTATTATAATCCAAAAAATATGGTATATGTGCAGTGTGACCTGAGCAGGTGACACCTGCAGGCAGTGTGACCCAGGCACTCTTTGGCTGTGTGCTCTGTTGTCCCCATTTTCTTGGAAGTGGGGAGACTCCTGCCTGCCTGAGCTGGGGCTTGCTTCTCAGAATGCTGTGATTCTCAGGAACCTCACCCACCTGGAGGAGCCAGTGTCTGTGGCCCCAGGAACCATGCCGCTGCTGGGGCCACAGCTCAGGCCCTCTTTCTGCCCCAGTAAGAGCACCAGTTGCTCTCGGGCCTGAGCTCTGATGCAGCGTGGGCAGGGCAGAGTGAGGCAGCCAGCGCCCCGGCGAGGGCACAGTGGTGGTGGTGGTGCCGCTGCTGCATTTAATAAGAAGCTGAAATAAAGTGCTGCGTTAATTAAGTCACAGCCCGTGTGAAGTCAGCTGTTACCAGCAGTGGGGAAGAGTTTTCTGAACCACCTGAGGCGAGATGGCTGGGTTTCGTGTAAGACGTATGCTAGCTGCAGACAGAGCGAGAGCCAGCCCAGGCTGTTCACCTGCGGTCTCCATGCTCCAGCTTCGGGTGCGAGCAGAGGTGTGGTGTGTCCAGAATGAAGGTGTAATTATTATTATTATGCTCACCCCACAAGGGGTATTAGAAAAAGCAGGCGTAATAGAATCAGGCGTAACAAAGTCTTGGTTCTAGAACTTTCTAATTGGCAGTGTTGAATAACTGAGCCTCAGTTTCTTCCAACTGGGTGGGCTGTAAGGGTTAAGTGAGATACAGCATGGGAACTGTTTGGCTGTTTCTAAGTGCCCCATACACAGTGCACTCTCCTCCCCTTCAGAGCAGCATGTTTTTCAAAATTCCTTTGTGGGTTTTATTTGTTGAGTAAAAGGCCACGCCCTACAGGAAGGAAAACTAATGGCTATTCTGGGGTCGCCCCCATCCTCAATCAACAGCAGGATTGAAGAGGCGGCTGAACTAGTCAATGGCTCCCCAAACCTGGTGGAACCCACAGCTCTTAGCTTATTGAGTAGGGTGTTACAGCCCAGCATTTTCTCTGAGGAAGCTGACAGAAAGACGATTCCAGCTCTCTTTCAGCTGCAGACATTTGCCGCTTCATTTCTTTGGTGCTGACATGGCTTTGAAACTGCCCTGACGATGCATGTGCTATTTCCTTTCCATCCCATAGGCGTTTAGACTTCTCAGCCCCTCTTGCCCCTGTTGCAGGACCCCAGCCTTCCTCACTTCCCCCCATACCCCACCTCCTATTTCCAATACATTCTAAATCCTTTTTATTTTTCTGTGTTGAGCCCGTGCTTACCTTCTCCATGCACACAGGATTGCTCCCCAGTTCCTAGTCTGTGACGGGGCTCATTTCGCACCTCTTCCTGTGTGCCTGGCACTGCATCAGGTGTATTACACATGTGCGTGCACACACACTTCACACTCACCCACACTCACATTCTCACTCACCCTCATTCTCACATACTCATGCACACGTTGTTTTCCCAGCCACAGCAATCATCCAGGTTTGCAGAGGAGGCCATGGGAGGGTAAAGAGATTAAGAAACTCACTAGAGTTCACACTGCAAGTGGGTGCGGAAATGCCCACTTTGGTTGGCTTGGTTCCAAAGCTACGGTGCTTTCCACTGCATATTGCCTCTTTGACGGACAAAGGAGAGTGGCTCAGATGAACTGATGTAGCCACTGCATCCTGTAAGTCAATTGTTTACACAGGATACTTTTAAATTACTGGAAAGAATCCCTGTCAAGACACAGGTCATCAGCTTGCTCATAAAACCAATCCCATTCATCGGATGTGGCAGTGGGTTGATTTGGTGAGCTCTCCTGGAAGGCACAGTAGACTTTGTAGCACATATTATAAAACACGTCTATGTGGTCAAGTGTCCTGGCACATGCACTCACCCATGTGGCTGTGGATCAAGAATTGAACTTTTTCCCCCAGCGTCTCTTCCGACCCATGTTGGACCCTGGCTCAGAATGTAGCAATTGGAATGCGTATCCAGGGACGCAGCTGCGCATAGACGTGGTCCTCACTCACAGAGAACTGTCTTCAATATAGAACATTCCTTTCAAGGGCATTTCCAGCTTTAATCGATGTACCATAATTATGGCATTTTTCTCCTGTTTTAGCTAGTGTCAGCGTTCAGCAACCGGCCTCGTCGTCACATCTTCCCGCATCATTTTGCTTTTAATTTTGATTCATCTCTTCGCAAAATCAAGCACCTCTTAAAATAGTTTAACTGAGGAAGGATCCTAAGATTATGTTATTTCTGAGCCCTTAAATATTCAAAATATCTTTCAGGAGTCTTTTCATAGGAGCAGTGTTTTAGCTTGGCATGGAATCCGATCACAGCAACCGTGGCTTCAGAAACCTCTCGCATTGTCTTCTGGCTTTAGTGTCACCTGGGAAAAAGTCTGCTGCCAAGAAGAGGCTGCTCCTTTATTGATAATAATGAGCTTGCTATTATTACCGTTATTGTTATTATTATTATCATATGGTCTGTTTGGATACACATAGGATTCATTATTTCTGATATTTAAGAATACCAGATCTTGGTTCAGTATTCTCACTGGTCACTTGTTTCCATCCAATCTCTAGACTTAATTTTGTTGTTTTGTTTTATTTTGTTTTGGACTTTCCTTATGGATGCATTCTACAAACCTTAATTGTTTCACTCCTCTCTCTTTCCTCTTTCTGCTTTCTCTTCCTTTTCTTCTTCCTTCCTTTTCTGAGAGTCAAGTCCTGGCAGGGACTCATTGCTGGCAGCCACCAGACTTACAAGTAACAAAGCAGCTCCACTTTTCTTCTAGGGAATTGGCATTTCTTTTGTATTGCAGAAGTGAAAAAACCCATTAATTTTGAAACAAATGTATGCAAATACATTTATTAATATAAGAAATAGGAAAATCAGTTATTGCTTCCTTTATAAATAATACAAGCTTAAGTTTTAAAGATATTACTTTTGCTAAAATGCATTAGACAGCCGTGAAAAAACAACATTTTTCTTTGTGGTAATATCTTTAACCAGATTTGTAGCACTAACAATATTTCCTATGTATATATTATTTTTATTTAATACAGGTAATCTTTTTATTACCAAATCATATTGTTTCTCAGGAGATTACCATCAGCACTCATAAAAGCTGCAAAAGGCCAATGGGACACGAGGCGGTATCAATCTCCTCCGGATATAAGGCTGGGCTACAGATTAAATATGCAAAGCTCTGAATATGTTTCAGTGAACGACGCGTTAGGTGCAGATTTATTTAGAAACATTCTCCCCCATTTTGTTTCCATTTCAATTTGAATCAGATAGTAGATGTCATATCTTAATTTCAAACAAGAGCAAAGTGACCTTGGAGAAAAGCCACATCTTTAAGCTGCCCATGTACTGTGTGTGGTTGTGACCCTATGGATAACTGGGTCTCTTGGAGTCGCTATCACAGTGCTGAGAGTGACCCGTGGATCTCACTGGATCCTCGAGTCTTCCTCCTAAAATTGACCAGCCCTCCACAATGCCCAGGTGCCCGCCTTGTGTGTGTGGCAGGGTCTCCCTTCTCAGAAAGAGCTGAGTGCCCGTGGCCCATACACAATTGATGAAGTTTGCCTAGGCCCAGAGGTTCCCTCAGTAAATGGGCACAAGGCCAAGCATGGCCTTTGGAGTTGCGACCATGGGTTTGATCCCAGTTCCACCACTCATTGCTTTGGGAAATCAATAAACTTTGAGGAGTTGGTTTTCTGGTCTGCAAAATGGAAGTATTTATTCTTTCCTAATGTACCTGCTAGGAGGACTGAGAGAGCATCTGTGTGCGTATAATGTGCTGACATAGAGTAATCTTGCCACGAGAAGGTTCTTGCCTTCTTTACCTTCCATACACCGCGCAGCTGCCCAAAGCTTCCTTAGGTAAATGCTGATGGGAAATCTCAGCCCTCTGAAAAGTGAAGGGAGCTGACGGGGACAAAGGAGGGACCAACATTCTGAGTTCAACCCTTTGTCCTTGGGCCACATGTGCACACTGCAGAAGATGACAGGAGGAAGGCAAGTCCTGGTTGAACAAAGGTCCAGCCTTCGTGGGGACAAGTAAGCAGTCGAATCCCAGGCAGGAAAGTGTTCCTGGGGTGTTCCTAAACTTAAGCAGACCCCAAGCCCAGTTTCACAAACTTTCCTGAAACCCCTGTGCCCTCAGTGTCTTTATTCCTCCATCTGCAACCTCTCAGCCTCCTCTGATCCCCAAGACCACTTGATGGATGAGAAGAGCAGGGAATCAAAAGGAAGAATTTGATCAATAATATTGTAATAAATATGTATGGTGTCAGAGGGATACTAGATATGTTGGGGTAAAAGATGGGAGGGGGGTCTAGGGGCAGTGTGAAAAAGGTGAAGGGATTAAGAAGTGCAAATTGATAGTTACAAAATAGTCATGGGGATGAAGGGTATAGCATAAGGAATACAGTCAGTAATATTGTAATAACTATATATGGTATCAGATGGGTGCTAGGTTTATTGGGGTGATCACTTCGTAAGTTATACAAATGTCTAATCACTGTTATACACCTGAAACGAATATACTATTGTATATCAACTGTAATTGAAAAATAAAACAATTATTTTAAAAAAACAAAACAAAAATAACAAACAAACAAAAATCTAAGCAAATGCAAAATGAAAAAAAAAGAAAGTATAGCATAAGGAATATAGTTAATAATATAGGAAGGAAGGAAGGAGAGGGAGGGAGGGAGGGAGGGAGGGAGGGAGGAAAGAGAGAGAGAGAGAGAGAGAGAGAGAGAGAGAGAGAGAGAGAGAGAGAGAGAGAGAAAGAAAGAAAGAAAGAAAGAAAGAAAGAAAGAAAGAAAGAAAGAAAGAAAGAAAGAAAGAAAGAAAGAAAGAAAGAAAAAGAAAGTCGCCTTACATCTAACCCATTCCAGATGAAGCTGCCGAGCTCAGGACTGCAATGAGCCACCTGTGGAGACGGGCCTGGAACCAAGGCTGGTCTTGGCTTATGCTACAGGTGTCTTGTCTTCATGACCGGCGTCCCATCCCTTGAAGGCTGGCATGCCTCCTGCTCTCCATCCTCAGGCCTTCTCTCTCCTCTCAAGGCTGCTATGTTCGATGTCACCGCACTTGGTTAGGTGGCCTGACTTAACCTGCTTTCCCTACCTCTGTTCCTGACGAAAGCCTTGCCATCTGTTCAGAATGCTCTGCCATCTTCTCCTTCACCAAGCTTGCTGACTCACCAGGGGTTCACTTCTCCAGGAAACTTCCGCTGACCCCCACGTAGAATGTCTGACCCACTCTTGGTCCTGTAGTTGGTTCATTGGATCCTGTCTTTGTGCCGAATTCAGAGCTGGCTTTCAGCAAATTTGGGGAATGGTCAGATGAATAACCGTGGTTTTCCTACCTCTGAGCTGGCCCCTGTATTACAGTTATTATTACTGTTCATGCCTCGTCTGTGGAAGCTCCCAGTACAAGGTTCCAAAGAAAGGCTGAGTGAACAGATACATGAAGAGACCATCACACACATGCACAAACTGATGAATGAATGTGTGTGTGGGAGTGAATGGAAAGTTCTGATGGTGGAACCAGTGCCTCGGCAGCAGAAAGGACAAATGGAGGCCCACACCAGCGGTGCCTGCATAGCCAGAGTTTTCACCACATGCAGCTGATCACGTTGGCCCCTTTTTCCTTGCAGGGTGGAAGCTTCGATGTAGCAGATAGAATGTTCCACAGCATGAAGAATGCATGGGAGTCAGCCTCCAGAGAGAACATGAGCGATGTCAGGGAGCTGACCCCAGAATTCTTCTACCTGCCCGAGTTCCTAACCAACTGCAATGCAGTAGAGTTTGGTGAGTGGAGGCCCGCACGAGGACAGCCTGGGCTGGGTGGTGCAGGGCTCTCTTTCCACAGTTTGGGACGAACTTTGTCAGTAACTTTGCTGAACAACTCAACAGGCATCTCACCAGACTGTGCAGTTGGTGGGAGGCCTCCACTGGGTGGCAGCACCCAAAGAAAAGGTGGGAGCTGAGGAAGGACCTGGGCTGGGGCTGCCAGAACTGTCTGAGCTACAGTCCCACCCATGACCCTTCCACTGCAGGTCCCCAGGCCTTAGTCTGTAGCGAAAGGTGGCCAAGGAGCAGCAGTAGCCCTTGCTAATAGCCAGGTCTGGCACTTCCCTACTGTGTGAACTTGGGCAAGCCCCTGACCCCTATGGCCCTGTTTTCCTCCACGTCATACAAACTGGTTAATCTGAACTCCATGGTCAGGACCCAGAGAAGCTGTGTCTCCCGGTACAAGTTGTGGGGTGGTGTCCAAGGGCAGCTGTAGGGGTACCCTGGTGGCTCCTCTTCTTTCTCCAGGCCCCACTCCAGGATGAGCCATGGCTTCTCTCTGACTGCTTTTATGGAGAACAAACATTTCAGGAGGCCCAGCAAGCAGGTCCCCTCGTGACTGTGGGAGTACCTTAGGAGCCTCTCCTGCCCAGGTCAGGGTGACTCATGGAGGGAGTGTGTGGTCAGAGCCTGGGGCAGGGCAGGGACAACCCTTCATCCAAGGCAGGGGAATGGAATCGCCTACCCTGTGGAAGACACTCATGATGCGTCACCAGCATAAACCTGGGGCCCCAGTGTCCCCCTTCCTGATGGTCCTTCTTCTTCCAAATAGTGCATTTGGGCATGCACCTCAAGCAAAGCCAAGTGCAGGCCTAGGGGACACGGGTGAGGGGTACTCAGCTGTTGTTCAGTGGTTTGTGGCCAAAATACTGTGGAGCTTTTAGAACGAGCCTGTGGCCAGAATCATGCCCAGCGAGTCTGATCCCATAGAACTTGGTGACCTTGATATGTTTAGGTTCTCAGATACTCACATGTATCAGAGATAAAAACGGACAATGCAAAGGTCAGTCCCCACGAAGTGTGGAGGGCCCAAAATAAGAGTAAGGGGACCAGGGATGGTAGAAGCCAAGGGAGGGTGGCTACCTGACCTGGGGTGAGGGGCGTGCAGGAGAGCTACCCACTCTGCCGTGGGCATGAAGGTGGGGCTCTGTGCAAAAGTGAGGAGGGGCTTAGTTGCAGAAATGGCTCACATGCTGAGGACTAGCTGTTCTCAGAGTAGTCAGGGAAACTGGTTATTGAACACCTAATGTGTGAAGGCAGTTGGGTCGGCACTGGGGACTTAGTTGTGTGTCCTTGGACAGATAGCCCTGAAGGGGTTCATATTCTGTACAGGGATGGCTCAAGGGAATGGAAAATATGCACAAATAAATAAGTGAAATATTGTCTGACGCTGAGAAGTCCTACAAGAAAAGAAGGTAGGAAAATGTTTCTAGAGGGAGTCAGAGGGTCTTGTGTTATTCTGATCCCCAGGAGGGACCTGCGTGAGGAGGTGACAGGTGAGCTGAGATTGAATGATGAGAAAGGCCAGGCCAGGAACAGCCCTGTAGACCAGAGAGAGGAGGGGAAGGTTTTAGTCCAGGTGTACCATGAAGGCTCTGGAGGACTTCATCAAGACTATAGCTAATGTTTGTTGAGGAACCCTCATATGCCAAGAATTGTCCTAAGCATGTTATGTGTACTTTGTCTTTTAATCCTTATTCCAGCCCTGGGAGGTAACAGGTGGGAAAAGTGAATCCCAAAGCCATTAAGCAACTTGCTCAAGATTGTACAGCTAATAGGAAGGAGAAAGACTCAGACTTGAATCCAGGCTTATCTTCTTAATGTCTGGGGAGCTCCCTCTGAAAACCTTATTGTCCTCCCTTTAAAAATGGAGATAAACTGCATAAACTATAGAGCTGAATGAAGATTCAGTAAGACACCATGTACCAAGTATCTAGCATAGAGCCCTGGCATAGTTCGGTGCTCCAGCTTTTATTGTTATCTCCTTCTTGTTTCAGGCTGTATAGAAAGCGCCTAGATGGGAAGGCATAGAGTGGTGGGAAGGAAGAAGTACAAACAATGATAACACTACAATCATTGTATGCAGCTTGCAAATCAAGCACAGACGCTGCCTGGGGAGCAAGGAGAGCCTTAGGGAGGGGTCAAAGGTTTAGAGACCAAGTAAGAATATTCCAGGCAGATGGAGGTGGGAACATTCGTGACAGAGGAGGCAGGGCGCAGTGTGACCTGTGTAGGACATAGCCACAGCCTGGTCTACATGGAATCAGCAGTCCTGCACAGCACAGAGCTACACCCCCTGGTTTCTAGCCCAGTTTGGGCCTTGTTTACCCAAAGCCCTTCTGTTTCTTACCCCACTCAGGCTGCATGCAGGACGGGACAGCACTGGGGGATGTGCAGCTTCCTCCCTGGGCTGATGAGGACCCTTGGAAATTCATCAGCTTGCACAGACAGGTGAGTTGAGCAGGGGCATGCCAAAGTCCTTGGAATCCTGAATTGAAGACCTCAGCATCCCCTCAATTTCCAGGGAGGCTTTTAGTGCAATTGGAGGGCTAGTGGTAAGCACTTCTGAGGCTTTTATGTCTAGAGAGCCCAGAGAAGGGGCTGGGCTCCACGCCCCACATTGGCAGGAAAAGCCTGGGATTCTGGGCTCTTTCAAGAGTTCCACTCGGTTTTGCCCTTATGCCAGTTTGTTGTGGGGCTCACTGCGGGAAGCAAATTCAGATTCTTGCTGGATGCCCCGGAGGGCCAGTCAGTGTGGTTAGCCAGCCTTATAGGTAGCCACCTATAAGCCACCCTCTGCCACACTGTCTAGCATAGTTCAGAGACCGGCTGGAGGCCCCTAGGGGTCTCCATTGGCCAAAGGATTTACCAGGACTGGGAAGGACTTGGCTTATTACCCAAAAAGGCAGATGTGGGTAGAGGGCAGAGGCCATTTTGGGACATACTTGTATATCTTGGATCAAATACCTGGGTTAGTATAAACACATCAAAATATGTTCAACATCGTTAGTCATCAGGGAAACATACATTAAAACCACAATGAGATGCTACTACACTCTCATAAGAGTAGCTAAAATTTAAAATACTGATAAAACCAAGAGTAAGCAAGGGCATGGAACAACCAGAATTTCCTCAAGCAAAATGGTGCAGCCACTTTGGAAAAAAACTTGGAGTTGAAGATGCATTTACCATATCACCCAGCAATTTTACTTGTAACTCTGCCCTAGATAAATGAAAATATGTCCACAGAACGTGTGTAAGATTTCATCAGTTGTATTCATACTAGTCAACAACTGAAAACCACCCAAATGTCCATCAACTGCTAAATGGGTAAATAAATGATACATGCATCCAATGGAATAGTACTTAACAATAAAAAGGAACAGATTACTAACACATGGAGCAACATGGATGACTCTCAAAAACATTATCCTAAGCAAAAGAAGCCAAAACCCAAAGCTACATACTACTGTGTTTCCCCGAAAATAAGACCTAGCCAAACAATCAGCTCTAATGCATCTTTTGGAACAAAAATTAATATAAGACCTGGTATTGTATTATATCATATCATATCATATCATATCATATCATATCATATCATATCATATCATATTATATTATATTAATTATATTATACCCGTTCTTATATTATAGTAAAATAAGACCGGGTCTTATATTAATTTATGCTCCAAAAGACGCATTGGAGCTGATAGTCTGGCTAGGTCTTATTTTCGGGGAAACACGGCATGCGATTCTATTTATGTGCCAGTCTGTAAAATGTAAAACTACAGGGACAGAAAGCAGGTCAGCGGTTGCTAAGATCTGGAGTAGTTCACTGGATGACAGCGAACGAACACAACAGAGCTTTCTGAGTCAACATGAATGTCCTATATCTTGATTATGGTGTGGGTTCATGACTGCATACATTTGTCAAAACACATTGAACTGTATGCACATTTTTAAAAGGTGAATTTTATTGTATGTAAATTATACCTAAAAAGAAAATCTGGGGCAGGCCTGACTACTAACAACAAAGCTGGGCCTTTTCTTCTGTTCTCCCTTTGCAAGGAGAAACTTCATGCCTGGTTTATCCTTGCCTTGCCTCTGGAAATTCAATAACATCACTCATCCTTCCCACAGTCTCCTGGTCTTGAGTACTAGGGCAAGAGATAACCTTGAGCTTCAGGTGGCAACACCTCTCCCCAGATGCTCTCAGAAAAGTTCTTCGCCTGGGGTGGGTGAGAAAGCTCATTCTACAGACATGACTGCAGATGCCAGTGATGTAGTGAGGAGCCAAATTGTATCTGTGAAAAAATGCCACAAAGGTTAGACATGTAGTGCCATGAAATATAGGTTAGTGATGTGATCCAGGGAAACTGGGTGGTGAGAACAGTGGGGAGAGCTCTTTTGGTGGCATGAAGACTGTATTGGAGTGGATTACGATGTTAATGACTGATGTCATTGAAAATATCAGAGTAAAAACCTCTGAAAATTTTCTACTCCATAAAAGCAATAAGAATAATGACAAAAATTGTCACAACAAACTTTTCAGAACTCTGGAAATTAACCAAAGGCTTGTAACAATCAGGGGAAGGTTCCTTCAAGAAAAAAGACTGAATCTTGGTAAGAACAGTGAGCTTTGTGGCGTTTTAACTTGCACTATTCCCATGTCTCCCCTCCAGCTCTGTAGTATACTTGAAAGACAAGAGCCTATAATTACAGAGAAAACCAACAGCCTGGCAATCATTGGAGGGGGGAGAATGGGGCTGGAGTTCCTTCAAAGACCCACACCCAGAGAACTCTCATTATTTGACATGTCTAGTGGTTCCCTGAAAGACCCCACTCAGAGCCTGTCTGCCCAGTGCAAATTGCCTTTTCTTCAGTGGCATTAATAAAAAACAATCAGAGACAATCATTTAGCACTGTGGTTGCTAGAGGCAGTAGATAATAATTGACAGATAATATTTTGGCTAACCACAGAGCTTAAAAGGAAAAACTAGGGAAAGAGATGTTTATAGGAGGCTTTGAAAAACTTCAAACTATTCCTGGGAACCCAGAAAGATACATATCTGTAGGGCTGTTTTTATGCACAAAGCTGTGCTCATACTCAAGAAAGACCTGAAAAAGCCCTAAGCTCTCAGTTCTGGCTGACATTGAGGCTCGATGCAAGCAGGATATAAAGTAAAGGCAGAGTTTTAAATTGCCTGGATGGACATTGAAATCATGCCCTAACATGCACAGAAAGCCCCTTGGCAAAAACTGGGAGACTTACTGATTTCAGGCATTTAAAGAAATGTTCATCCAATCATTAGCCCACCATTAAACTAACAGAGCAGAGACTTTAGTGGCCACATATAACAAACATTACAGACTTTATAGAACTAGTTCAGAAAAGTTACTAAACAAACAACCACAGCAAACAGCAACAATAGCAACAAACCCTGGACAAAGGGAAGAATCTGATTTCCAGAACTGCCACATCATAATATTTATAATGTCCAATTTTCCACAAAAATTATAAGGCATGCAAAGAAAAAGAAAGTATGGACCATACAAAGGTGGTGGGGAAACAGTCAATAAAAACTATACCTAAGAAACCTCAAATTTTGGACTTACTAAACAAATACTTTAAATCAATTATTGTAAATATGTTCAAAGAAATAAATAAAACCATGTTTAAAGAATTAAAGGATGGTATGATAATGATATCTTACCCATAGAGACTATCAATAAAGAGATAAAAATTGTAGAAATAAACCAAAATAGAAATTATGGAGCTGGAAAGTATATTAACTGAAATGAAAAATTCAGTAAAGGGAATTAATAGCAGGTTTGAGCAGGCAGAAGAGAGAATCAGCAAACTTGAAAGATAAATCAATTGAGATTATCAAGTTTGAGTCACAAAAAGAAAAATTGATGAAGAAAAATGAAAAGACCCTAGAGCCCTGTATGACAACAGCAAGCATATCAACATCCACATAAGAGAAGTACTAGAAGGAAAGGAGAGAGAGGAAGGGACAGAAAGAATAATTGAAGGAATAATATTTTTAAAATCCCAATTTGATGCAAAACATTAATGTATACATCCAAGACACTTAAGAAAATCTTAGAAGGATAAACTCAAATATATCTACATCCAGACACAACAAAATCAAACTGTCAAGAGATAAAGTCAATAGACGAATTTTGAAAGCAATAAAAGACAAGCAAGTCATCACCTAAAGTATATCTTCAATATATAGTTAATATTTTATCAGAAACCATGGAGGCCAGAAGGCAGTGGTATGACATACTCAAAGTCCTGAAAGACTGTCAACCATGAATTCTATATCCAGAAAAAATATCCCTCAGAACTGAAGAAAAAATTTATTAAGACATTCCCAGATAAATGAAACAGAAAATTTATCACCAGCATACCTGACCTATAGGAAATACTAAAGGGAGTTCTTCATCTTGAAATAAAAGGACACTAGACAGTAACTCAAATACATATATATATAAAAAATAAAGTAAGTGAATAATGATAAGGAAATGGAGATGGTGAGGATGGGTAACAAAAATTCTGATTGTGAAAGAGAGAATAGTACCTGGAGGAGATGTGAGGTTAAGGAAATATTATGGCTTTCTTTTTAAATTTTTCGTAAGCATATTTAAGAGACAGTGGGAAAGAGAAGTTGGATATAAGAGAAGGATTAATAAATTCTTAAGAAAGCTGGAATCCAAAGCAAAGGTAGAGGGTTAGCTTTTTGCAAGAGGTAGGACAGCTTCTTGACTTAAATAGGAGGAAAGAAGGTCAGGGAATGGCAGATGAAGGTAAGTTTATATGTGTTTTCAGGAAGATGTAGGAGCTCCTAATTGGCTTCTATTTTTCTCTGTAAAGTAGGAGGTATGGTCAACTGCTGAGAGTGGACAGTAGGAGAGGGTCAAAGTTGAGGAGAGTGCAGGAAATGTGAAAGTCATATGGAACAATTAAGTATGAGCTGTCCAAAAAAACATATTTAGGTGTTCTGGCAATACTCAGTGTCCATCTGAGATTGGTGACCAAAAATTATTGCATAATAAATTTTCCCCCTTGTGTAATATTCTCCAGGTCCTCTGGTATTGGCATAAAGACAGAAAATATTTGAGTTTTCTCAGAGTGCTGTGAAAAGACAGAAGTACACATGATTCAAAAACATAACAAGAGATATTGGCCATGGAGCTATTGAAATGATGACCCACTAAATCTAAGCTGGATCAGAGTGTGGCGAAAGACAGCAGAGTGTTCATAGGGGTGAGGTCCTGGAAGTACTAATAAGGTAGAAGAATAGAAGGGAGTAGGTAAAGAACCAGCAAGGTGAGGGTGGGGCTTTCACCAACTGAGATGTTGGAATGAATTATTTTGAAAATAGAGCAGTTATAGATACTACTGTGGGTTAAGGTGTGTCTGTGAGAGTAGGTGACTTTAGGTAGAATGGAGGCAAAAGTCATTGCAGAAGTGACGCTTAAGAAACTGAGACGTGAAAGACTAAAATCACTAAGGATGGTCATAGCAAATCTCGGGCTCTGCTCAGCAGAGACAGGTACCATCTCTCAGGTAAACTGGGCATCTAAACACTACATTTTCTCTTGCTCTTGTACATACTGCCAACCTGGGTGCCCTGATCTCAGCCAGCACCATCCATCTGGGCTGTGTCCATGAAGGATGGAGCATATTTGGACTCCGAGGCTAAATTCTTCCTGTTTCCTGTTAGATGTCACCTTTAGTTAGGGGCAGATGTTGCTGGCTCCCAGTGGGAGCTGTGTTCCTGAGAAGGGTGGCATTTAGGTCCCATTTAGAGTCTGCAAACTCAGAGCAAGTCTCTGTGGCTAAGTCTGGAACACCTCCTGCCTTCCTACCTGGGGACAGAGAGCCTGCATGTGGTCAAACTATCCCTCAAGGGCATCACACGTGCCCCTGAAGTGCATAGATGAAATGCCTTTGCCCACTGTATGGCCTAGACTGGACAGAGGGGCCCGTCAGGAGAGCTCACGTTGCCTGGGACTGAGCTGCACCTGAAAGGCAAGGTCTGTCCTCTCCCTTCCAGGGATTAGTTAGAAAGAGACCCCGACCCGGATGTCAGTAATTTCTAAGTGAAGTGAGATCTGCTCAGAGGGACTGGATGTCCCTGTGGAGTTCTGAGGCCTAAAAGTTGGGGGCTAGGATAGTAGTTTCAAAAAGCACCTGTGAGCCTGTCATCCCAGAAGTGGGGTACTCATACCTGCCAGCAAACGGTGGTACATGGGCAGAGACAACGAACAGAAAGTCCCAAGCCATGCCCGGTACTTAGTGGGTATCCAGTGTAATCGCCGTAGTTAATACTACATGGAGATCAGCCACACAGCTAATCTGCCCATGAACCTTCAGAGCTACAATTACTGTCCCTATTTTGCAGATAAAGAAACTGAAGAGCAGAGATATTAAGGAATGTAAGAGGCAGTGCTGGGGTCCAATCCTCTCCAGAGCATATTCTCTTAACTGCAACACTTAGTGTCTAAGCCCCTGACGTTCTCTGGTCAGAATCAGCTCTCCCCTCTTCCTATGCCAGATCTCAGCAAGGCCACAAGACTTCATTTTCAGTCTGGTCTCTTCCATTTAGCAATCACTCCCCACACCTGCATGACATAGATATTGGGATCCTCATGATTATTTTGTGGAGGGATGAGCTGGGTTAATGGGAATGGTCAGTTGTGTTGTGCCACTCACTGGAGGCAGGAATTGGGTGGTCCTTGGGTGGCCTACACATCTGCCCCGTCGGAGCTCACCAAGCACAGGGAAACATCCCTCGTGTCCTGTGCGGAGCCAGCATCCTGAACCACGTGCCGCTCCTGACCTGTGCAACGAGAACATGCGTCTCTGAGAGGCCTGCACTTTTCACGCTCTTTGGATTTTGGTTCCAGGCTTTGGAATGCGACTTTGTCAGTGCCAACCTCCACCACTGGATAGACCTCATTTTTGGGTACAAGCAGCAGGGACCAGCCGCAGTGGAGGCTGTGAATACCTTCCACCCCTACTTCTACGGCGACAAAATAGACCTCGGCAGTATCGGTGACCCCCTGATCAGAAACACCATCTTGGGATTTGTCAGCAACTTTGGCCAGGTGCCCAAACAGGTACAGCGTGCCGCGTCCTTTGTCTTCCTTTCTCAGCACAGTGTATGCAGTGTGAGCTCGGGAGGGAGGGAGTGAGGATATATTTCCCTGGGATGGGAGCAAGAAAGAGGGCTAGAGAGGCAGAATCATCTCTGATCACCTTCCTATGCCTTCATGTCAAGGCTTCACCCTCAGTTACCACATGATGCTGATAATGACGCCGTTAGGCGGTGACACCACTAATGATAAGGATAAAGGCTGCATTCATCTGTGCTGTAGATGACAGACACTGTGATAATCCACAGGAGTTCATTCTTTACATGTATCTCCCCTCTAGGGTTGTTGTGAAGCTCCAACGAGTTAAGACATCAAGGGCTCAGAAGTGCCTGAAATATGATTAGCACTCAACAAATGTTCGTTAGCAGTGTGATTACTTCATTGAGCCCTCTTATAAGCTCTGTGTATAGGAATTATTCTTTTACAGATGAGGAAACGGAGGCTCGGAGAGGCTAGATAAATAGTTTGCCTACTATTGCAGCATAAGCAGGTGAGAAGTCGAGCTCTAGCCCCAAGTGGCCGGCTCCAAAGCCCATGTCACATTACCACCGCTGTCAGAGCCTCTCAGTTCTGCCTCCTGGGCCCCCGGTGAAATGGCAGGGATCTCACATGAGCCTTTTTCTCCGCTGGCTCCATCCGCTATCAGGATAGTCGCGTGGCAATGTGACACCTTGACGAATGGTGTGCAGGGGAGGTAGGTATTTATTAATTGAGTATAGCCCTCTTGATCCTCACACTTTAGTGTAGAGAAGTTTTGCCCCTGAGCAGCCATCTGGGGTCCCGGCCTGGCAATCAGGAGTCACACTGGGAAATGAGTGCAGAAGCCCAGCCAGTTCCAGAACCATCCTGGGCAATGGCCCTCCCCACATGTAACCATGAGGACTGCACATGAGGCTCATCTCGGTCAGCGCAAAACTAGTAACATCTTTTCTGCCTGATCTTACGTGGCAGGCTTGTGTTTGGGAAACGTGAAAAGGCCTGAGGGGGACTGGAAAAATGAATGACACCTCCAAATGTGGGTTTGCCCAGGGAAGGCTTTGTAGAAAGGAGAGAATTTTAGGAAAGAAGCTTGAGTATCCTAATGGTCTCATTTCTTTCATTTAAAAAAAAAATAGAATGATACAAATAAAGCACTTAAATACTTCAGAAGAGCAGCTGCCACCATCCGACTGTGTCCTGTGTTACACACTCACAGTCCTTGCACACTGCAAAAATATTTTCACATCTGTGTGATTGTGGAGCACACACAATTTTAGATTCTGATTTTACTTCATGATATTTTGTGTGAGCTTTGAAAAACATTTCTAAATGATTATCAGAATTAGAATTCTTCATGCAGTCCCAGCCTGAAGATAAGATTAAAATGTTTCAGGGCTGTGCACTGTCCCATCAAAGTTGTTCCTGATGGAGTGTAACAGGGACCCAGGGCTTCAGCCATTCTACTGTGTGGGAAGAAAGGTACTTATTTAATGCTCGTTTAAAACTCATTGTTCTGATTTCTGTTTCCAATGATCACCCACCCATCTTTACTCGATGGTTCAGCATTTGATGGAGAGCAGCAACAGCCAAGGCTGTTCTGATTCCCCCAGCTGCCTGCTGACCTTCCACCTCCCCACCCTCTTAGGGTGCCCAGAAATATGCCCTCTGGCTGGAGAAAGAAGCCCAGCATGGGACAGTCAGGACGGCTGGGGATGGTGGAGGGCTGGAGCTAGCCTCGGCTCAACAGCAAGGATTCCACATGGCTCTGCACTTCCTGCTTTGCCCAATTATGCCAAAAGTTTGGCGTTAGGGACAATTTGACACTAGAGATCTAAGAAAAATGAAAATAAGAAAGTCTACTACTAATGGGGTTTGCCCAAGCTCTTCGGAATATTTAAATGGATGCTATTAGAGAATTCTTTGCACGATGTGCCAGCAGAGAGTGTAAGGGAAATGGAAAACATGAGCAATAGCTTAAGCAAATGAAGAGAGACATGTGATCTGGGTTGGGGAGAGGGCCATTCTGACCCCATGATATGAGAGACAGCTCTTGAGGTCATCCTTTCTCCATGCAACTTGGTGAAGAAGACAAATTTGGCAACCAGGAAGGGTATGTCTGCCAGTCCTGCACTGTAACCCTGAGAAACTAGCCGCCCCTCTCTGAGCCCTAAGCCCCTCACCTGTAACATCTGAGGGTTGAACTACATGGTTTTGTTTATGCTGATTATGCTCACCTAGGTCAGGAGCAAGCCCAGCTGGGCATGACCCAGAGCAGAGGGGCAGCTGAGACTTGCATGGGGACGATTCCTCTGGCTGTCTGCCCCTAATGACCTGTGCAGTGTGTGTCTGTCCCCTCGCCTCTCCAGCTCTTTACTAAACCTCACCCGGCCAGGATCGCTGCAGGGAAGCCTTCCTCTGGAAAGGATGTCTCCATACCTGCTAGCCTGCCCGGCCACCCACAGCCCTTTTCCCACAGCCTGCAGTCGTTGCGGCCCTCGCATGTCACAGTCAAAGGTAAATACCTTGCCTTTCTTAGCTTGTTCCTTGTCCCATAGTTGTCCCTTCAGTGACTGGTGTTCCTCTGGAGCTTCAGGGGCATAGACTTCGGCAGGGGCTTGGTGTCTGACTGTCGCAAGTGCACAGCAGGAATCTGGGGAGCCCCCTGCTCTGTCTGGAAGTGTCTAGGACGACCTCTGTCAGCTCCTGACTACTGAAAACCCACCTGTCTGTGTGTCTGTCTGAGACACACACCTCTTTTCTTTCATGTGCGCACACACATGCACACACACCCCTCTCTTTGTCTTTCTCTCTCTACACACACACACACACACACACACACACACACACACACACACACCCCTCTTCTCACCTCCAAAACCTAATGGGAAAGTCCCAGGTTTCCCAAGGGAGGTTTCAGCCTCCTGTCCTTGGTTCCTGATGCCACTGTTGCCCCTGAGCTCCTGGTGGGTCTGCAGCCAGTGACCGAGAGCATGTACCCTGGGCAGATGGCCTTGGTGTGAGTTCCAGTCCTGCCACTTCCTAGGGAAGCTGTGTGTGTGAATTCTGATCTCTGTGCCACCCTGGGGCATGCACTGCTTTTGGGAAATCACACTGCAGGGAACATTCTGATCCCAAGGAGTATAACGTCAGATTTGTTGCAGTTTTTTCCTTTGAAGTTCAAGAACAGTGTCCTTGGCACACCCAGTCCTGTTAGATATGCGGCCTGAGAGGGGCAGGAAGGACAGAGCTCTCCAAGGCTCCTATGGTTTTGTGCCCCACAAGCCTCCACTCCTCCTCCCTGCCACGAGCCCTTAAGAAACACTTTTCTGTCTTTTCTCTGCGTGGCCACACACTGAATGTATGTGCTAAGTTAGGGGAGGAACTGAGGGCCAGGGGACCGGCGCGGGGCCAAGGTCTAACACGGCCCCTGGAGTGAAGCCTGGGTGTGAGTGCCTGGGCGAGCGACCCCTGCCTGTGTTTTACCAAGTCTGACTTGCCTGCCTCTGGCTCCTCCTGGGCCCAGATAAAGTGGGTGCTGTCCTTTGCTGTGTGAGTTCCACCATACTGACTGGGGAGCAGATATGTACCTTTTCTCTTTAGGCTCAGAGTCCCCCAAAGGTGCCATTGGCCACATCGTCCCCACCGAGAAGACCATCCTGGCGGTGGAGAAGAATAAGGTGCTGCTGCCTCCTCTCTGGAACAGGACCTTCAGCTGGGGCTTTGACGACTTCAGCTGCTGCCTGGGGAACTACGGCTCTGATAAGGTGAGCAGGCCGGGGGAGCAGGCTCACCACAGGGCCTCAGCTTCTTTCACTTGGGGCAGAGGTGGGCCAAAGATGGAGGAGCCCAAAGCAGGCACAGCCGCCATGGCCCACGTCCTCCACGTGGCTGTGCCCCAGCCCGGGAGTGAGAGGGTTTCTATGACTGTGCCAAGAGACCACGTGGGCCAAGCCTCTAACCACTTTCCAAGGAGTCAAGCTAGTAAATGAGCAGTGCACGATGTCACCACCGCAGGGGTCTCTGCACTGAGCCCACTCAGACTCTTAACTGGGTGCGAAGTCCTGGGCGGGTGGGGGCTGCTTCTCCAGGCCCGGTCGTGGCTTAGTCTCAGAGAACACATACTGAGTATTCAAACGGTGCCAGAAGCAAGCTGTGTGGTTACTCATCCTCTACCCCTGCTTTAGGCCATCCAGCTGGCTCACCTTCTGGATGTGGCCCTGGCCGCCTCCCTGCCGCCCTTCCTACCTTTGCTCCCCTCCCACTAACCCTTCACCCCATCCCATAACATGGCACGAATTCACTGCCCATCAAGCTCCTTCATCGTGCTCACAGGAGCTTCACAGCATCCCCATAGCTGCTTGCTCACTTGTTTCTCTCCGTCCGTTAGAGTATGAGCTCCTTAGGGACAGGCCTGGGATGCCCTGGACTTTGTCACTGGGGCCAGGCTCCTGAACAAGTGACGCGTTCACAGTTCATGGGCAGGCGGCAGCATCCAGACGGGCCTGTGTCCCTGTGTCACTCTGGCCTGGGATCCCAGCCCTGTGCTGCCTCTGGTGCCCACGCTCACCCTACTTATCTCACACAGATCCTGATGACGTTTGAGAACCTGGCTGCCTGGGGACACTGTCTGTGTGCTGTGTGCCCATCCCCCACGACGATCGTCACCTCCGGGTCCAGCGCTGTGGTGTGTGTATGGGAGCTCAGCATGGCTAAGGGCCGCCCAAGAGGCCTGCACCTCAGGGAGGTATGGAGCGTCCCGCAACCGGGTGGCTTGGGTAGGTGTGGTACGTCAGGCAGGTACAGCGCCCTAGCATGCCCCACCCCTCTGACCTCAGGACAGAGAGCACAGTGAGGCACTGAGGGTGGCATACGGCTCTGTGGCATTCAGAGCACCATTTCATGCCCACAGGTGGGTTTGACAAGTGTCCAGAGCAGGTACCTCCGTGGGGACCCGCACATCAGCTATTCCGCTTCCACACCAGTGCCAGTGAAGCTGCTTTCCTGGAACTAGAGGACATGTTTGAGTGTTTGCCATGGACACTTTTATGTGGATGGCCTCACTTTACCTTCCCAACAGCCCTATAAAATAGGGACTGTTATCATCCCTACTTTATTGGGGGGATGAAAGGTGCAAGGAAGTTAGTTAAATGATTCATCCCAAATCACAGAGCCAGGAGATGAAAGACAGTTTCAGAGCAGGAGAGGTTGTGCAGGAGCAGAGTGAAGCTGGGGCGGGCGGACAACTCCGCTGGTCCCACCTCACTGCTGCTCGTGGTGACAAACAGGGCTAGTCACCATTTACTGAAGACTCTGCACTTAATCTAATCTTGTAAAGCAGGTATTATTAGTCTCCTTTCAGAACTGAGGCTCAGAAATGTTGAGTTCACATTTTAATCTAAGTTTGTCTAACTTTAAACCCCATGCTTTCTCCCTAAGTATTCTTGGGCAAACCTTGAACTTGCCCAAGAATATCACGAGGGGACACTTCCAACTCTAAATGCAATTTGTTTTTACATCTGTTTTGTAGTTAGTCATATAACCCCAAAATACCAAGAAACAAAATTAGTCATACAAAACTCACCACCGACCAGATTTCTAAAACTGAACCTATTTCACTGGAACCGATACTGGGTTTCTCTGGGTGTTTCCCAGCCACCCCAGCACATGTGTGGTGCGCAGTGGCACTCGTAACCATAAGGGAGCTGATTAGTTCTGCAGAGGTGGTGGCACCTGCGGGGAGGCAGCTATGAGGTCAAGTGCAGTCTGTCTTCCCCAGACTCTCAGAGAAGTCCTCCAAAGCCAGGCGTGGAGCTCCTGCCTTGTCATGTTGCTCCTTTCCATCAACTGCTGTGTCAGGGGGCTGGGTTTTTCTTCCGGACTTGAGTGAAGAGGCTGCTTTATTCTGTAGGGTGCCGCGCTCTCCCAGGGTTCACTCTGGGGATAGTGCGAGGTCCAACCTGACCCCCAAACCAGCCTTTGTGAGCTGAGAAAGGACCCCCCACTGCTGCTCCAAGCTTCTGTTCAGGAGTGGTGGTGCTTCATCAAAGACGGCATGCAGATTCAATCTATCATCTCTCCACGCTCCAAATCAAGAGGAAAAGGAACAGGGATTCCACATGCTCTTATACCCTAGGCAAAATAAAAACCTTGATCATTTACCTACAGAGGCTGGCATGGCCTGGGGGATCCCCCAGACACCAGCTGCTCAGTGAGGGGGTTCTGTCCCCAACTTTAGACAGATAAGTCATCATTAAACAGCTTCATAAACAGTTTGTGAAAGTATTTTATTTTAAAAGATATTACGACATTAAAGATAAATTTCAAATTCACTCTATAATCCCTATGAAAGTTTTCATTTTTTCATATTAACACCCCCAGACATACATGTTTATGCCATTCTGATCAACGTGTAGATATGTTTATTCTTTCACCCAGCCTATCAAATTGTTTCTGCTTTTCTACATTCTCTAGAATTTACATTTCAATTGTTCTATATTATTTCATTTCCATAAAATCACATTTCAATTGTTTCATTATGTCAGTGCAATTTCATAAACCGTTTCTTCAAAAACTAAACACTTATATTGCTTCCAAGTTTTACCTATTTTAAATAGTGCAGTGGAAAACATCCTATATAGATTGCTGCTTGCTTCTGATTAGTTGTTTCCTTAAAATAAAGTTTAAGAAGTAGAATTATGGAGTGGTGACATAATGCTTTCTATAATGGCTCTATCGCTTTATGGTGCCACCAACACTTCATTGGGAGGACCCCTCTCACCACACCATATCCAACATGAAGAATTATTTTCAGAGGTTTTTATTTTATTTTTGCTACTTTAGTTGGGTATACGATGATATAATGAAGTTATTTTCGCTGGCCACGTAGAGAGGTATTATTCTGATTAAGAACACATTTGAAACTGCTGTCCCCCTTGTCTGATTTCCCAGGCCTTTCAGATGCTGACTGCCCGCTGGTGCTTTAGTTTAGGCAACAAGCACCTGATGCCCAGGGCTGCAGACTGGTACTCCGGTCCCCAGTGCTCCCCCTGTAGGGAGTAGCAGACGTGGCTCCATTAACGGACAGGAGGTATAGGTGCTAGAACTCGGAGCTTCTCGCTCTGAACCCCCAGCCCTGACTCCCAGGCCCCTCGCCTGCATTCTTTGGAGTCACCATGTTCCCTGTGGTTAGAGCCTTAGTCATCAGACAGTTCATTCTGGGAAGAAAGAGAAAGCTCGTGTCAAATCTTCTGCTTTCCTCTATTCGTTTAGACAGTTTCCATTCTCCCAAGATGACCTGAATCTTCCTTCATGAGTTACACCCAGAACCTTGCCAGCACCATCTGGTCGTTGCCACATTAGGTTCCACTGAGGACAAACCAGAATCTGAGGCAGAACTTTTCATTGCTGTGATTAGGCAAAGAGACAGTTTTGACAAATGACGCTCAGCCTCAGTGACCCAAGTGAGTGAGCAGTAGTCTGTCCTGAAGGTGGAGGTTTACCATTAGGTAGGTGAGCCAGGGTGCTCATCATCAGGACCCTTCTCTAGCTGATTCCAGAGGGCGAAAGGCACGTCTGTGTACAGTAGCTCTCAGATCAGGCTTACCGGGAGCCTCTGGGATGGTTGTGATGGAAACCACACCGTTGCCAGTAGCATTTGGCCTAGCAGGCTGCCCCAGCCCCTCGGGAATGCGTCCCCAGGAAGCAAGGCCTCTGACCAGATGTGGACACATAATCATCCATGCTCTGGGCCAGACCCTGCACAGGCCAACTTGAGGGCCAAGACTGAGGCCTGAGTCACCTGCTGCCACATGGCCAGGTTGGCTATGAACCCAGACCCACCAGACTTGAGAAGTTACATCCTTTTAACTATGAGATGACCTCCCTGCTGTCTTCCCAGTTTAGATTCCAGGGAGGGGCATGTTTTGTCTGAGGTTCCTTTAGTGTGATGCCCAAACTTGAGTGTGCATGCAAATTCCCTGGAGGGTTGTGGAAACCCAGATTGGGGGTCCCCTCCCCCAGAGTTTCTGCTTCAGTGAGTCTGGGAGAGAGCCCAAGCATTTGCATTTCTAACAAGTTCCTAGATGTGGCAGGTGGGGACTCCAAACATTGCAAATCAGCGGCCTTGCGTATTCACAGTAGTGTGCGCTATTTCGGGATGGGAGACAAATACAGGGGGTACAGAGCCCGAGAGCGCTGCTGTTGACTGCCTCGTTGTGGTAAAAGGACACTGGCCCCCCGCTGGACCTCAGTCCCGGGACAGCTGGGACTACAGGGCAGCCACGGGTGCGCGCCGTGCGCACACACACACACACACACACACACACACACACCACGGGGTTTGAAATCACCGATCACTCCAAATCTGTTTGCTCATCTGGGGCCCAGCAGTAAAAGGGAGGGCTGATTATCTCACCGAGTAGCTGTATTGGTGATCCTGCTCAGAAACTCTGGTTCTGTCTCTCATCCCCAGGCCTTGTATGGACACACACAGGCTGTCACATGCCTGGCAGCATCAGTCACCTTCAGCCTCCTGGTGAGTGGCTCCCAAGACTGCACCTGCATCCTGTGGGATCTGGACCACCTCACCTCCGTGGCCCGCCTGCCTGCCCACCGGGAGGGCGTATCTGCCATTGCCATCAGTGACGTCTCGGTGAGGGCCCTCTTTCTCAATGTCTGTATCCTCGACGTGTCTGTGAGTCTGGGTAATGGCATGGTGCCTCTAGAGGAAAGCCACGGGTGCTGAGAGGGCCCCAAAGATGTGGAACATTCTCTACACAGGCAGAGTGGAGCCACTAATATATGCAGCATCTGGGTCTAGATTTAATTTTTTGCTTCCTTAGCTTTTCTCCTTCAGGGTGGTGAGAGTAGTAGGAGATTTCTGTTCTGGCATGGGCACCAGAGAGTTGGGACAAGAAGTTGGCTTTGGTGAGGGGTCTACTGGGCTTAACTAATTCAGCTCGTTGACTGCAAATCAGTGTTGACTCAGTAGGTGCCTCTGCTCTCCATGACAGGAAGTGCTTCCACTTGTCCCTCCATGCTGGCTATCAAAGTCAAGCTTATCAGGAGTGTGTGTGTGTGTGTGTGTGTGTGTGTGTGTGTGTATGTGTGTGTGGTGTCTATGAGAGATAGAGTTAGAGAAATACACATGTAAATCTTAGTGTGGAGTTTCTCCCAGTCTGGAATCAGTATCATCAGGCATGGGGTTCCCTGAGGATGCAGAGGCTCTGCCTTTGCTCATAAAAACTCCAGGGGCCCTGGGTATGGACAGAACGGGAAAGGGGATCATAGGAGGAGGAGGGAGATGGAGGAGGCTCCTTGTGCCAACGATGGCTGAAAACAATGCTCCAGATAGGCTTGAGTCCAAAATGACTGTTACATTGGCAGATGGAGGATGGAGGATAGATTGATGGATGAATGGAGGATGGATGGATGGATGGATGGATGGATGGATGGATGGATGGATGGATGGAAGGAAGGAAGGAAGGATGGATGGATGGATGGATGGATGGATGGATGGATGGAAGGAAGGAAGGAAGGATGGATGGATGGATGGATGGATGGATGGATGGACTGAAGGATGCATGGGTAGATGGATGACAGGTGGTTAAATTGATGGATAAATAGATATGTGGGTGGCCGGATATTGGGATGAACTAGTGGGTGAATAGATAGATGGGTAGATGGAGAATGGCTCGATGAATGAAGGATGGTGGGTGAATAGATGAATGGGTAAATGTATTGGGAAGGCACTAATCCCTGATCTGGGAGGACATAAAACCCATAAAGAGTGATGTCCCCAGACCCGAAAGAAGACTTATAACAGGACAACAATTTATTGATCTCAACGTGTCCTGAAGCCAACTTTGTTCACCAAGTACCTGCTGGGCCCAGTGCTTGATGCTGGGCAGACATGGTCCCTGGCCTCAGGCAGACTATACCAAACAATTCAGGAAGGGACATGCTGGAGCCCAACCCAGGGAGCCTTAGGGGACACAGAGCTCCCTACATCCCTTCTGTGGTTAATACAAGGCTCAAAGACATGGTTCCAGCTGGCTCTGTGAGTCCCTGTGACGGTGGCAACTACTCCACTGGGCACAAAAATAGAAAAGACTCGAGGAGCAAACACTCTGGATATAAACATTTCTGAAGATACAATGGGGAAATTTTTCCTCAGAAATTCCCTCCAAAGGGACATTGTCCAATTTTATGAGCCACATGCTGTCTTTTGAAGCTGAGTATTCTGCCCTCCACCAGGTGAAGTCCAAAGCTTCTTCTTGGGAACAGGCCTGGCAGGTCAGGTATAGGCCCTGTGTCTAAAGCCAGGGGTGGTCTCCAGGACGGGTTTTCTGTGCCAGTCAGTATACTGCCAGAAAGAGGGGTGTGGGAAAGGAGTCAGGAATACACAGCCAGTCAGCTTGTGTGGGAAAAGCCATATCCAAATATATGATTGCAGTGGGAAAGGAACCAGGAATACACAGTGGTGTGAAAGCACAGCAGACCTATAGGTCAGCTGGGAAGAAGCAGATGTCTTAAGGGGTCTTGAAGTACCTTGGTTAGTCTTCAGAAGGTGGCAGAGGGTGCTTGCGTGTACAAAATGAGTGGTTGAGCAAGTGGCCAATGGGCTGGCAGTGACCCCAGCTTGGAGTGAAGCCAGCTCTCACTGCTGCAGGGCACCATTGTCTCCTGTGCGGGAGCCCACTTGTCCCTATGGAATGTCAACGGACAACCCCTGGCCAGCATCACCACAGCCTGGGGCCCAGAAGGAACCATAACCTGCTGCTGCATGATGGAGGGCCCAGCATGGGACACAAGCCACGTCATCATTACTGGAAGTCAAGATGGCATGGTCCGGGTAGGTGTGTCTTGGGCAGAATGAGTGTGTGGTATAAGAATTGTGTTCATCTTCATTTGCTGACTTCCTCCAAGGGTCCAAGGCTGCATTTGAGGTGATCTCAGACAAGGTTCCCACAGCAAGTGAGGGCAAAGGCAAGCCTTTTCCTAAGAAAAAAGTAAATAAATAAAAAATTATACATATAATTTTATACATACTTACACTCATCTAGTGAAATAAACACTTTTATCACAAGGTGTGAAAGTTGAATGGTCAAATGCTTAAGAATATAGCCCTGTGCTGAATAGAGATGTTTGGACCATCCATTCATCCATCCATCCACTAATCCATCTACCCATCTAACCACTTGTCTCTCTATCTACCCATCTATCCATCCATCCATCCATCCATCCATCCATCCATACATACATACATACATACATACATACATCCACCCATCTACCGTGTTTCCCCGAAAATAAGACCTAGCTGGACAATCAGCTCTAATGTCTTTTGGAGCAAAAATTAATGTAAAATCCAGTCTTATTCTACTATAAGACTGGGTCTATAATATAATAATATAATATAATTAATATAATATACTATAATATAATACTGGATCTTATATTAATTTTTTCTCCAAAAGACACATTAGAGCTGATTGTCTGGCTAGGTCTTATTTTTGGGGCAATAGGGTCCCTATTTATCTCTCTCTTTCCTTACTTCCTCCCTTCCTTCTATTCTTCTTTCCTTCCATCCATACATCTATTCTTACATCTACCCTTCCACCCATACATCCATGAATCTATCCACCCACCCAACTATTTGTCCCTCCAACTATCCATCTGGCCATCCATATAACATTCATTGAACTTTGGCTCTGTGCCAAGCACTTCATGCAAGCCACAGGAAACTCAGAGATTAATGATAAACAGGGCATTGTCCTCAAGATACTCATATTCTAGAAGAGAAAACAAACAGAAAATACATGTATGTGGTTCATGCTATGATTAGGATAATCAAAGAGTGCCATGGAACCTCTGAGGAGGGCCATGGAGAGGGAAATCAAGAAGAGAAGGAAAAAGAGGCATTGAGGTGGAAGGAATCAGATGGGAAGTACAAAATACAGGTAATTTTTCTGAGACTGACAGAAAGGATAAAGGAATGAGTAAAAATAAGGAATAATTAACAGTCTTACTCAAAAACCCTCAATTGAATTCCACAGTTTATGAAATGAACTGTTAATTGAATACTACCAAGTATGCACATGGAATTCTATAAGCATTTATGAAATTGTGCTGTATGCCAACACAGGTCAAACTTACCTTGCCCTCCGGGGGCCTCTATACTTAAAGTCTCAGAATAATCATAGAGGTGATGCTTCAGGAAGCAGAATGGGTAATATGGTGGGGATTCCAAGAGGAAAATGGATTTATTTCCAAGAAAGAAACATCAGAGGAGGTGGTATTTCAGCTGAGTCCTAAGGATAAGTCAAAGAGTATGGAGGAGGCCGTGCAGGCTGGGAGGCCAGAATGCATGGATAGGACAGAAAAGGCTAAGGAGGGTCCCCTGAGAAATCCCCTTCAGCACCTCATCTGTGAGCTGTGAGGGGCACAGAGTCTCTGCAGAGAGCAGGGTGTCCTGGGCTGGCAGGAATGTGAGGAAATCATGAAGAGCTGGGCTTGGTGGGGTATGGTCCACACTGTGGGTCAGTCAGAGCAGCCTGGGCTGGCTGGGCAGCAGGTGCATTTCTGTCATGGGTACACCCAGCATGAGTGAGAGTCTTCCGTGTCCTCAGCAGTCATTGATTTTGCCTGGTGACTGAGCTCCTGGTAGGGCCCAGTGCTGTGTAGACCTGATGTGGAGCTCCTGGAAGCATTTAAGTGGAGACTGGTCCTTGTCCTTAAGTGTCACAAAGTCCAGACTCAGCAAGTGAGAAGCCAGCTGTGGTCAGCCTGAGGGCACTCACATGCCTTGGGAGCAAGGGCCAGACATGGAGGATGGGGAGGCCCAGCTGCTGAGTGGTGAGGGAGGCCTCCAGGGATGCTGGCAGAGGGGCAAGATGCACTAGCTGAGTAAAATGGTAATGGACTGGCTGCAGAGTCTTGTCCCTGCAGGTAAGGCGTGGAGGACAGACGCACTATGGACACAGGTGGGGAGGGGGCTCATCCAGGCTGCACGTGGGCGTGGCTAAACCTCTGTGCAGGGAGGTTGGAGCCTAAGTAACCTATTCTGGGGAATACGTTAACATCAGAAGTGCAAGGCCGCCATGTCCCCACCCCTTCCCTCAGGGTCCCCCGGTATGAAGGAATGTGACAGGCCCTGAGCCTGAAGACAGAATCATTCCCCCCAGCCCATGGTGTTTTCTCTTGTCCTGGCAGATTTGGAAGACTGAGGATGTGAAGATGTCTGGTCCTGCGCGGACATCAGCGGAGGAGCCCTCAGCTCAGCCTCCAAGCCCCTCAGGTAACCGCCGTGCTCGGCGGGGGTGAGCATCCTTGCCAGTTCAGCCCTCCCTCTGCTCTCTCCATCTCGGCCCAGAACCTAGGTAGTCTCTGGGGGATGTTGCCAGGTGTTGGGGGGACAGCAGCACGTGGTACTGCAAGCTGCTCGTGGATTGTGAAGAAGCACAGAAAGCTCTGTTGAGTTCTGGCCTCCACCTGCAGGGGCCAGTTAGCTCGGGGGTGCTCCTTGGATGTGTGAACAGTGGTGGTGGTGATTGTCGGGGTCTCCTGAATGTCAGGAGAGGGACACACCTCGCAGAGCTTGGTTTAAGTCTCTCCATCTGCCTGGATGACTCCTTGATGCTAAAGTCCCCAGCCTGGGGCCTGGGTACAACTAGCTACTTACCTGGACAGCCAGGTGCAGACAGGAGCAGGGAGAGGCCTTGCTATATTCCCGGTGAGAAGGGGTTCCATAGGCCCCAGCCTACCCTGATGATTCTGGCTCAACCCACCCAACTCCTTAGGGAAAGATTGGAGGCTGTTAGAATTCCCATGTCTAACAAGTCCCCAGGTGAGTCTTGGTGTGCCCCAAAGTAAGAGAAGCACTATTGTAGAGCAGAGCTCTCTTGGGTTGTGGAAGATGGGGACTGATGTAAGAAAATCTGTTCTCCCTTCTGCCATCACAACCACCTCCACCATGGCCGTCAGTACAGAGCTGTGAGGGACAGAGCTGACCATGAGCAGATCCACTGAGCACAGGCACTCTCTCATTCTCCATGGCAACGCTATGAAGTAGGGATTACTATGACACCCATGTGAGAGATAAGGAAACTGAGGCACAGAGAGGTTCAATAACTTGCCCAAAGTTACCTAGAAGCATATTACTACTATCATTCTCACTTCTTCCACCAGAGCAGACGTGACCACTGCCAGGATAACCTCAATCGCAGATAATGCCATGTAATCGTGTCACCACCCCCACCAGACCATCTTCTCCACAGTGAGCACAGGCACAAATCTCACCATCAAAGCTATCACCTCCTTTTCTTCTCACCTCCCAATGCCCCCCCACCACCACCTCCAGGGCAGCCAACCTTTCATGAAGTGAGAATTCTGTCATCCCAGACCCATGGTCAACCACTGGAGACAATTTTACAGATTGCTGAGCGCTGCCTTCTGGAAAGAGTAGCCATTTTCCATAAGTTCATTTGTAAAATGGACTCCATACCTCTTTGATTCATCTAGTCACTGATTCATGGATTCTTTCTTCACACAAGCACACACAGACGTTTGTTTAGCCCCTGCGAGGTCCCAGGATGTACATTGGAATCCCTTCCTTCAAGACACACCACCCGGGAGTCCTTGTCCACAATCTGGACTGACCCAGACAGGTGACCTCACAAGGCTCTGCAACCACATTCAGTTCACTGGTCATGGATCTCCTGGTCCTTTAGGGCCACAAGGAGTCAGCTTATCTCAGTGTAAAAGGCAAATGCTGAGGCTTCTGCTTCTAAGGAACTCACAGCTCTTCTTTAGCGATCAGGAGCCAAACACCTTCCCTTATTCACACCTATTTGGACGAGAGCTAGCATGGGGTTCTTATTCTCCAGACTGCTTCTGAAGCAGTTCTGTGGTATATCTGCACGAGAACACACCTCTTCAGTCTAGGGCCCAACTGCCCACTTCTGAAGCTCTCAGGGTCCAACAAGCTGAAGTCATGAGCTCAGCCAATGCTTGATGAATGGATGTCCGAGCAAGAATGCTGGCTGGCTGGCTGGGGGGTTAGGGTCAGGGACATCCCACTGGTTCTGGAAGTGCCAGTGGATTCATGGGCTTCTTCTCAGGATCAAAAGCTGTAGTGGCTGTGTTCACTGGTAATGGGGTCTAGTGAGGTGAGAAGTGAGATGAAAAGCAGGAAACAGGTTCTAGACCCAGCTCTGTCCATAGCAACTTCTCTGGCCCTCAGTTTCCCCTCTGTCAAGTGGAGGTATTTCCTGTCCACGCTACCTTGCAGTGAGCTGATGACAGAAAAGTGATGGACGCAGATAAGACCATACTCAGTAAAATGCAGGTCATTATTATCATGTTCTCAGACTGCTGAGAGACTGCTCCCCTAATATACTGGCTGATGAGATTGGGGAATTTACAAGATGGCTTCAGGCCAACTGGAGCCCCAGGTCCACGTGCTCCCCCTGCTGTTTGTCCTGACCTGAGGTTGCCACTGCCTCATAGAATTAACTGCCAGAGTTGTAGTTACAGTTCACAGGAGGATTAGGATGAAATGACAGGAGGGCACAGAGACAGTCATAAAAATCAGATTGAGCCACAGTTTATAGTTAGCAAATCCATGTGCAGAAATACAAACCTAAGTCAGTGGAGGTCTTGTTCTCATATTGCTCAAAACTGTTTTGTTGGAGAGGGACCGGTATTGGGCATGCCACGTGGATATCTGCATATGTGTCCTCTTGTTATGCATGTTACTCCATCCTTCAAGTGTTGTAAGGGGCAAGAAAGGAGGTCTTTGAAGATATCAAGGATACTGCATTGTATGTGCATGTAATCTAACTTCTGCGTGGAATTCGTTTGTCATTTGCAGCAGGACCAACCTAGTTGAGTACTTTCCAGGAAACATCCCATAGATTTGGTCTCAGTCTGGTACATAAAAAGTGCTGGTTGTTTGGACTTTTTCACAAACACACAGTGCACCTGCATTTCCTGGTGCAAAGGCCTGTCTACACACACAAGAGGCCACTTGGAATAGCCAGGGCAGCCACCTCATCCCTGCCCTCACTCCAACCAAGTGACTTCACAGGGATGTCTCTCCATCTCACCTTCCACATTGAAAGAATTACTGTCTGTCCCCAAATGCAGTCATTAAAATGAGTGAAGTAACAATCATTGAGTTATATTTTTTGAAAAAACATTCTCAGCATTTAATTATTGGTTATGGCGTGAGAGGATTTAGATAAGTTGATAATGCCAAGTTTATGTAATTTATTTTTACTAGGCAATTACAGGCTGCATTACATCCTGGAAGCAAGGTATTGTGGGGCATCTTATTAAGCATAAAGCCAGTAAACACTGATGAACAATTTTGCTGAACTAGGCATGCAATTTAGAAAGCAATAATACACAAATCCAATTTGGTACACAATGGATACCGCAGCACGTCAGCACATGTAACTATCACAGCCTGCAAATTAAATTGGGACGGCCCTTTTTGCAACAGCACAGGCCAAGATTAAATATATTTCCCCCCTCAATTTAACAAGTTGCTGACCACAAATATAAATACGTGTGTATGTGTTTTTGGCCCCATGTGTGGATGTACACGTGCATGTGTGTGAAGCCTCTTGGGTTTTCTAACTATGCTCTCATATGCTCCCCACAGGTCGCAGGTGGGAGAAGAATCTTGCCCTGTGCAGAGAGCTGGACATCAGTGTTGCTTTGACAGGGAAGCCCAGTAAGACCAGCCCTGCAGTGACCGCTCTGGCCATGTACAGGTAATGATGGCGTGGCTTCTCCAGGCCTCCAGAAGAGGGCGCTGTGGCCACCCCTAGGAAAGTCCAGGCTCTTGGCTCAGGGTGGCCTCACTCTAGGGATAGAGGATCCACCATGCACAAGATTCAGGCAAGGTGGCCATGTACGACCCTAGGAAACGTTTCTTAACACACACATGTTCTTGCTCTCTCTCATTGAATATCCATGAATTCCTAAAGAAATTCAAAATGTAAAAGTATATTGCTTTGTAATTTAATCTTAGAGGACCCTTTCCTGAGGTCCACTGCAGACTGTAACATTTGGGGTGGTGGTTATCCTACATACAGAAAATGCCTTTCGAGGCCTCTAAGCCAATGTGGAATAGTAAAGGATCAGATGCTACACACGGGTCCGCTGTATCTCTCACAGGACCAGAGACTCCTGGAGATTCCAGAAAGAAAAAGTCAAGGCCTCATCCTGCCCTGAAGCCTGGCTTCTTGGAACATGCCCTCAGTGCTTTGGGAGCCACAACCTCAGAGTTCAAAAGATCCCCCAGATCACAACATTCCCCAATTCTCCTCTCCCTCTGCCTGCCCCAGGTGGAGGCCAGGTTCAGGCTCCATCGGGCCCTGGACTGAACCTTCCATGTTGCGTTTTCCTGAGTGCCAGCTGGGATAAGTGGGACTCACAGACTTGCATCTAAAACTCCTGTCTATTCTTTCTCTTCCCAAGAAACCAGACCAAACTCCTGGTTGGCGATGAGAAGGGGAGAATATTCTGCTGGTCTGCAGAAGGGTAGGAAGAAAGAGACAGCGGAGGCCTTGGCATAGCAGCTGTGGGCAACTGGCTGCAAAGGAAACCACAGGACTCCCCTCCTCACGGCCCCGAGGACAGGGCTGGCTAGCCATCAGAACTCCACACCCTGAGTCCTTGCCCTGGCCCATGGTACTTTGGCCTTGGATTGTACAAGGATGCGCTTTACAAAATGGGTAAGAGATCACATGGGGGCCTGCACACTGGAAGCCAAGACTCGCTGATGCCACCTGTACATGAAATCACACACAGCTCAGCTTTTCAAAGTGTTATTGCACTGAAGAAAGAAAAAAAAATGGGTCTCTTACTAGAAACTAATAGGAAGTATTGTATTGTCTTTATTTTATTAAAGCAACTATTTTCCAAATGCAAGAACTCTGGACTTTAAATCGCCACCCTTTTCCACTCAGGTATTCACATCTCTAGTCTTAGAAGGGCAGGAAGAACCTCAGGAAAGCACCGTCCTCCTTCAGAGTGTTTCTCAGCCTCCTTGCAATCTGGCTCCTCCCCTTCCTTGCCAGCCTTGCAGGACTTCATGGGGAGTGAGGGGCCACATTCAGAAGCCCAGTTTCTGTGGCTGAGGCACAGGACAGGGACATGAGGCTGCCCATTGCAGTCATAGGGAAGTCAGCCTGGGGGACACCCCCCTGGGCCTGCTTGCCTCCAGTCCACACCCCACAGCAAATGATGGTGGGTCCCAGCCAGGCTCAAGCTAGCAAGGTTTTCCCAGGGCCCATCCTTACATGGAGGTCACGGCTGAAGTCCACATGCTGACGGTGAGCTGGAGCTCGTCCTGGGGAAATCTGGATTGCTTTTTGACTTTTGTTGTTCATCTGAAAATGCACAGCAGGTAGGTAGTTAGCCCCTAGAGGAACCCCAGTACCTCCCAGTTGTTGGGCACTGAAGGCCTCACCCTCACTCTAATGTCTTCTCCCCACCCCCGCCTTTCAGAACTCCTTGAAGGAAATGAACTCAGACTCAGGAGGGGACACAGTGACGTGGGGTGGCTAAGCTCCTCAGTGTCACCTCCCCGCCTAGAGATTTTCCTTCAGGGAATCATAATCATTTCCCTATTTCTGTAAGCCCTGCAGAGACTCCAATGGCTGACCCCACCCAATTTAGCTCAGGCCCAGGGATGGCAAGAAAATGAACTTGATGTCACATGGTCTGTGTAATCGGGCCTCCAGGGGGCAGTGAGTCAATTTAAAGATTAAAGAAAATAGAAATGGGGTGCATCTGTGTCCAAAATAGGGAGTGAGGGGAGGTTAGGAAATCGTGATCCATCTGTAAACTTTTAGGTCTTTGCAAAGGAGAAGATGGAGCAAAAGACACAACTCAGGCCCAGGGCTCCAACCCCTCGGTTAGAGGGCTGACCCCGGGGCCAATGGTCAACCGCCCCCTGCACTGTCTGCGTGCGCTGTTAGCAGACAGCCCATTTGCAGCTTCCTGGTCCATCGGGGGCTGCACCGGAGGGCCATTAATGAAGAGCAGAGAGCCCCACTCCCCAGGAAGGCCAAGAGGCAGGGTCATAAATATCAAAGCTGGGCCTGATGTCATGTTTCAAAACACGATTCACAGCATTTGTCCATGGCTGAAAGGTCTGCTGGCCCAAAGGCTCTCTTGGGCTCATTCATTCAAAAAGCATTTCCTAAGCACTGCCTTTTGCTTCCCCATATCATGGGGAAAATGGCGGGATGGTGTCGGGCCTTGTTGCTGGGGTGCAAACAAATGTGACTCCCGGTGAAGAGCTAACGGGAGAGACAGCTCATCCCTGAGGAGGGCACAGTGGCCTCTGGCTCTATTCCTTTGCTCGCCACCAAAACACAGGACCACAGGCTAGGTGGCTTCAACAACAGTAAATTTTCTCAGTTTTTGAGGCTGGAAGTCTGAGATGAAGGTGTCAGCAGGGTTGTTTTTTTCTGATTCTTCTCCTTGACTTGTAGATGGACGTCTTCTCCCTGTGTCCTCACATGTCTTTCCTTTATAACTGTCTGTGTCGACATTTCTTCTTTTTCTAAGGGTACCACTCAGAATGGATTGGGTCCCACCCTAATGATGTCATTTTAACTTAATTATCTCCTTAAACATGCTATTTTCAAATATGGTCACATCCTGAGTTACTGGGAATTAGAACTTCTACAAATTGAAGTTCAGAGGGACACAATTCTCCCCATAACACTGGCTGAAGGAGGGGCCGCTGGAGCAAGACCTGGGAGGACAGCTATAACTTGGCCTTGTTGAGGTAGAGAGCAGAGTATTACAGGGAAAGAGGGCAGCATTAGCAAAGACAGAGGACACATGGGGCTGGAGGTAGAAAGAACACATGGGCAAAGATGGAGGGCAAGGTGGAGGCTGGCAGGAAGAGAGGCTGTTACTCTGAGCCTTGCGGCTGGTGACAGAGCAGGCTGAGTGCAAGTGAGGGGGCACAGATGGACCATCTATCCCATGGAGCTGTATTTCCAGGGCCCAGCTCACAGCAGATGCTCCACGAGTGTTGCTGAAGTATGTGGATGTGTGGATGAATGAATGATCCATGATGGCAGACATTTCAGAGTTAGTGGTTCTGAGAGTGAAAAATATCTCTGAGGGATGACAGGTGCAGGCACACCCATCCATGGGTGGGGAGAAGCGAAATGAAGTGAAGAGATTTGAGGGACAGGTAGGGTTTGGTGGTGTGGGCACGGAAAGTGGCTGGGGATGCTAGCAGCCTGGCATGAGCTGGTTGACGCCATCTGTGGAGCTGGGAGCAGTGGAGGCATCTGGGGGAGCAGGAGAAGACAGTGGGCAGAATGCCCCGAGGAGGAGCAGAGGGCGAGTAGAGAAGAAAGGCTCACTGTTAGGGAGCTCCAGTGTCAGAGAAGGTTTGGTGACTGCCTAGTGGCAGCCTCTCTCCTTGTAGCACCAAAGAATGGCCTGGCATTTCCCCAGGGCCCCTGGGCGCTCCTCTAGGACCAGCTTTCCATTACCTGGAGGAGGAAAGCTGCCCTGCCCACAAATCCTGACGGAGCAGGAACACCCAGGGCCCTCGCTGCCAACCTCACCGCATTGTGGGTTCCAGTGGGGTTAGGAACAGAGTCTGCCAGCAGGATAAACTGAGCAGGTCCAGGGTGGGGGCAAAGAGAGAAGCCCCAGGTGCAGGTCCTGAGTCTAAAGGCTCTCGGCAACTTGGGCACAGCGGGTTCCAACTGGCCTCAGTATTTCAGAAGCAGCCATTGGGGGCTGGGGTCTCTGATGGTTGTCAGTGATGGAGGGAAGTCCAGGGCAGAGGCCTGGGGGACAGGGGAGGGCGGGAGAAAGCAGTCTCGGCACCAAGGCCCCCGCAGAGGGGCACCCAAGGCAGAGCCGGGAGCTCTGACTGCCTGGGTTGAGGTGCGACGGCTACATCGATGCAGGCCGGCAAGCATCCCAAGTCCGGTGGCGTGCAGGAGACCTCAGAGCACGAGCTGTGCCGAGCTGTGCAGCCACAGCGTGGTATCTGGAGAGCCATGTGAAGACCGGTACATGCAGTGAGGGTCACGGATCAAAGCAGTGCCCGGAGTGAGCGGGGGGGGCAAGGAGCCTGAGCCCCATTCCCAGCATCCCCACTTTCTACCAACATCAACCTCAGTTTATGTAAAATCCAGTCTGTAAAATCAGATCCCATGGTCTACCTGATGGCTTGTCATAAAACCATATCTGTTTATCTATGGCGGGGTGACGCAAATGACAAACTGCTTGTCCCTGATACAATGCAGTCTTTCGATATATCACTTATTCACTCACCAGTAATTCTTCTTGCTGAGCCAAGCCCTGTGTCAGGCTCTGGGGACAGAGAAACATTCTGCCTAGGTGCGGAGAAAGTCCCTGCCTGGGCTAGGGACGTGGCTGGAGCAGGAGGCGCACACAGGGGTCGCAGTGCTTTGGGAGTGTCCAGAGCGCAGCACGTTCTCAGGCTCCCTGCTCCTCCCGCAGAATCTGGGGTCCCCTCGCTAGAGCAGAAGCCACAGTCTGAATGTGTAACTACCTCCAGGTAGTGCTGATGTGGCTCCAGGCCCCCACTGGGAGATACTCTGGAGTTGACAGTGCCAGGACAGGGTGAGGATGGAGGCATTTGCCTACTGCTGCCCACCCTGCAGTCTCAGGACAGGTGAGGGGCTCCCCAGGCCTCAGGGCTCAGGACACCTGATTCCACTCATTCTCACCAGCTCAGCCTGAGGCCGTAGCCAGGCCCAGCTCTCTGCCAGCTGAGCTCCTCCTCATCACAACTTAGTAACTGTGAGCCGGTCTCCACCCAGACTCACCACTGTGATGACTGAGGAGCCCTGTCCACCTCCATCGGCATTGCAGCAGAATTGCTCCCATCCTGGGAAGGACTCAGCTATGCTCACCTTTCCACACAAATGCTGCTTTCCTACCAGTCATCGTGGCCATGCCCACTCTGGCCTCCCTGAGTGCTCTGGGCTCCGGGGAGGGAAGCCCGGGCCCTGAAGCCACTGGGGAAAACACCTGCCTCCCTGAGCTCTGCCAGCAGCTGGAGCTGAGTCCTGAGAGCCTGGCAGAGAACTCAAGACTGGATTTGACCACATTAACATGCAGCCAAGCAGGGTACGTTTGGGGAGAAATAGGCTCGTCATATGAAAATCCTGATGAAATTTGTTTAGCATAAAATCAAATCTGTCTAAGGCCAAATCAGTTTTACTTTAGTAAGTTCTGGGGACACATGCCAGGCCGTGCTCCCGTGTGTGTGTGGTGTGTGTACATGCATGCTCACACATGAGTGTGTTGTTTCCATTTCACTCTAGATGCTGTTGCAGCACCTTCATAGCCTTCTTAGTAAACAGGAGGATTCTCCAAATTGTCTCCTTCCCCCAAATCTCTGGAAGCTCAGAGAACACTGTTGCCCTGTACTGAGATCTGTCTGCTCCCAAACTAGTTGATACAGAGACATCGCTTGTCCAAAACCTTTGACTGCCATGTGCCAGGAATGCATTGTTATAAATAAACCACGCTGCAATGAGTCAGAGTGGTCAGTGCCCCAGTGCCATGCCGTGTACACACCACAGCCCTGCCGTCTGCACCCAGGCGTCAGGCACTGACTGCCGGACTCTCACTGACATCAGAGTGACGGCTCACGTTACCTGTCCATCCATGAATTGTTCATTCCTTCATTCATTCACTAGCATTGCCCAAGGACCTACTGAGTATCTGTTCCGAGCCAGGCTGGGGCCCAGTGGAAACAGGCTGAGAGAGGCTGAGTCTGAACACAGATGCCTAAAACTTGACCCCTAAGAGTTTACAGTCATCAGAGGTGACACATACCCTCTAACTCTGCCACTTTATAGATGGGAAACTGGGGCCTAGAAAAAGGACTTGTGTAAGGTCAATGGCAGCACCTGGTCAAGGTTGCAGGCCAGAGCACCCTCTCTGCAGTGCCATGCGGCCTCGTGTTCCTTAGAAGCCCACATACAGATGGAAGTCTAACAGCTTGCCTCAAGGCCCTGGAGATTTGGTGCCTACCCTGCACTCCAATGCCTGGGGGTCAAAGAACAGCTGTTCCTCCCCACCTCACAACAAAACACAAATGAAGAAAAATGGGCCTGACGCTTTTGGAATAATTTTTAAAATGGGGAGGGGTTCAAAGTTTTTCTGTCAGAAGATACCAGCTTGGATACTTCCTGCCACGAGAAGCTCACTGCCACAGGAGGCAGCTCTCCTACTTCAAAGGATACCTCCCTCCTTTGAGCACCAGTCGCAAGCCCCCCCCACCCCCTCCCAGGCCCTGGGAGCCCCTCGGGGCAGAGGCCCCTGAGACCCACACTCCCGGACTCCGCTTTCTCAGGCTCTGTGTCCCTTGACTCTAGTTGTCCTGTCCTCTTGTGGTTGTTTTGTAAAATTGGAGTAATAATTATGGACCTCATAACTTGTGAAGATTAAATGAGATAATGTGTGCACAGTTCCCAGCACAGAGCAGGGGCTCAGGAAATGATGATGATGATGATGATGATGATGATGATGATGATGATGATTGATTATTATTATTATTATTATTATTAATGTGGTTTTCCACACAGGGCCTGATAAGAGAATAATGACTTTCCTTCTCTTTTCTTGTCTCTCCTTTCTGAGGCGTTATCCACTCATTCAAATGTTTCCCAAAATTTTCTTACTTCTGTACCACCTTCATTATTTTTCTACACCACGTGTATCACTTACAAATATCTTAATACTTTCTTAACTTCATTCATTTGAACTTGAACCTTATCTAAAGCATTAATGTCTATGAAATCAAAGTTTTGATGCACAGTCTCTATATTTTTAATTACATAAACATAAATGGAAAAAAAGTAACTCTTGTCCTTGCACCCCCTACAACCACGTCATGGTCTGGGGTCCCTGAGTCGCATTCTAGGTGACGCTGTCCTTTCCCCAGGGCCTGGGGCAGGCACTGCATTTTGCCCAGGGAGCACTTGGCCCAGAGAAGCCCTAGGTATGGCAACACACACCAGGTTAGCAGAGTAGAAGGGCCTGACCCCCGCCCCCACCCCCATGAAGTGCCTCCCACTGTGGCCTGAGAGGACGGCAGGCAGTCCTCGGGTTCAAGGTCTGACTTCCTCTCACGAGCTAGGGAACGTTGAAGAAGATGGTTAATGCTCTCTTCTCTTGTGACTTCTTCTGTAAAGCAAGAATCATCACATCTACCATCTACGGTGGTTGTAAGAATTTTTTAAAAGTATGTATGTGAGGTGAAAAATCCAGTACCTGGAACATGGGATGTTCTCAGCAGTATAGTAATAACAACAAAAGTTATCATATAACTATTGTTATATGGTTATTAACATCCAGTCTCTGCTTGGCCACCATCAGGGATTGGGTGCCATTGAGCTGCTCGGGCTCAACCCCTTGGGACATCTTTGAGTATGCTCCCTTCACACCCCATATCCAATCTCCCAGGAAATCCTCTCAGCCCCACCAATCACACATGGAAACTAAAATGCCCGTGTCATATAGAATCTCATTAAAATATGAAACACTTAGAAGTAGATATGACAAAGGATGTGCAAGGTCTGCAAATTACAAAAACATAGCTGATATGAAAATTACGAAACATTGTTGAGGGAGATTGGAGACCTAACTAAATGGAGGGGTAATACTATAGCCATGGACCAAAGGACTCAACGTCGTTAAGGTGTTAATTCTTCCAAAATTGACCTACAGACTCGACACAGCCGGAATGAAAGTTACAGCAGGTTTGTTTTGTTGTTGTAGAAATTGACAAACTGACTCTCAAATTCATATGGAAATGCAAAGGACCTAGAATAACCTAAGCACTTAGAACACAGAGCAAAGTTGAAGGACTTACACTATTTGATTTCAAAACTTACTAGGAAGCTACAGTAATCAAGACAGTGTGCTACGAACATTGAGATGGACAAATCGATGGCACAGAAACAGACCCACATGCAGTCAGTTGGATTTCAACAAAGGTGTCAAGGCAATTCAGTGGAGAAAGAATGGTCCTTTCGTCAAACGGAGCTGGAACACTGGCTATCCATATGCAAAGAAAAAAAAATAACTGAGATCTACACTTGACACCATAAAGAAAAATTAATTTAAAATAAATCATAGACCGAAACATGAAAACTGAAATCATAAAACTTCTAGAAAAAAACCTAGGAAAAATTCTTTGTGACCTTGGATTATTAGAGGATCTCTTAGGTACAACACCAAAAGTATGACCCATTAAGGAAAATGTGGATAGATTGGATTTTGTCAAATTTAAGATCTTCTGTTCTTTGAAATATACTGATAACAAAGTGAAACACAAGCCACTGATGGAGAGAGAATATTTGCAAATCACATATATGACCAAGGACTTTAAATGATATGTTAAAACTCCCAAAATTCAGTAATAAGAAAACAACCCAGTGAAAAAATACACAAAATATTTTACAGATACTTCACCGAAGAAGATAATGGGATGGCAAATTAGACCTATGAAAAGATGGTCATTATCATTAGGCAAATGCAAACTAAAATGAAATGCTAGGCCAAAACACTATAAAAATGGCTAGAAGACTGACCATAGCAAGTACTGGCAAGGATGTGGAGAAACCGGAACTCATATACGCAGCTGGGACTATAAAATGGTACACCCACTTTGGGAAATAGGTTGGCAGTTTCTAAAAAGACAAACTCTCCCTTATGGTGTGAAAGCAGTCACAGACGATCCAAAAATGCAAAAAAGAATGAGTGTGGCTGTGATCCAAAACAACTGTACTTATAGACACTGAAATTTGAATTTCATATAATTTTCACATCATGGAATATTACTCATCTTTTGATTTTTTCAAACGTGTAAAAATGTTAAAAATCATTCTTAACTTGCGAGCTATATCAAAACAGGGCTGTGGTCTGCTAAGCCTGCTCTTGGGTGGTACCTGGGGCGTTTCATTGAGGACCACAGAGAGGCCTCAGGCACAAGGCTCCTGCTGGGAGACCCATGCAGAAAAGCCGCCTCCAAGTTGGGAGAACATCCTTCCCTCATTTCTGCTTGAAACGCAGTGTGACCGGGGTTCCGTGAGATTGAGGGGCACAGCGCAGGGGGTCGATCAGCAGGGCTGGTGGGGAAGGGGGTGGCCCTGAGAGGTTGGAGGTGACACCCACAGGGAAGCTGGAGCAGGAGGTCCCTGGAGATCTGATCCTGAGGGCACAGAGTACCCCCAGGTGACTTCCTAAAATAAGTGAGTATTCCCATCTGAATGCCCATGAAAGTGCACATCCCCACTTCTCACACGAGTTGCAGGCTGGAGAAGCCTGAGACATTTGGGGCCCCAGGATGCTCAGAGAGCCAGGTCTGCCTCACCAATGTTATGGGCCTCGGCTTTTCAGAAACCTGCAGTGACCAGAGGGCCAGCCAGTGGCGCCCCTGGCCATTCAGAGCAGTGACCACTGATTACCCTGGCCTCAGGGAGGGGGCACCCAGCCTCTCAGCCTCCATACTGGGGTCATAGTTGGGTCACCCACTGGTTATTTGGGGGACCAAGTCGAGCCTGCTGGTGTGTTCTGTTTCGGCCAGGCAGTGTTCATCATTACTCTGAATTTGAATACCCTTGAGAGGCTGGCTTAGCATTTTCAGTTTGCAGCAGACCCCGCCATTCCCTATTGTTTTCTTTTGCAGGCTGCTTCAGGTGGCATATTGCAGAATGGCCCCAGACCCATTTTAATTTACAGCCGCGGGGCCAGCACCTTGGGGCAGACTCAGGGCTTGGGAAATGTACAGACGCCTCCACCGGCTGTGCATGGGGCAGAAGAGCACACACCGTATTTCCCTGAGCCCAGGCCCCTTGGAGTCAGTAAGCGGTTTACAAGAATTTCTAAACAAGTGGCTGGGGCAACGCTCTCTGCCAGGCACCTTCCAATTCATTCCACACTTATTCAATTACTCATCTAACATTTACTCTTGTTGGTGCCAGGATACAGTGCTAAAAGAGAGAGATAAGACCCCTGCCTTTGGGATGTTTGCAGTCTAATCATGAGGAGTCTAGCAGACGAGGGAAAAGTGAGAATATCTCAGCTGTCAAGGAGCTGTGAGGTGGGACATTGGGACACTCGAGGTAGGGTGGCGCGGGACACCCTTCAGCAAACTGGCGCCGGAAAGGAAAAGGATCCAAGAACCTGTTATGCCCTGTAGTCCTCATGTATTACAGTTAAGGAAACGCTCGCAGAGCCTGAGAGCCCGGTCCAGGTAAAGCGGCCAGGGTCCACTGAGTCTCTGTCACAGCCCCACACTATATTGCAAGAAAGAGGACATCTGTGCCCAGAAACGCTCCAGCAGCACTGAGCCCTGTGGGCTCTCCTCCGGGGGCCTTGTCTCTATGACGTGGCCGTGGCTCACCCTGTCCTCCCCTGCCCTCCCTTCCAGGACGAAGCTCTCTCTCACCTGTGCTCCCACGGCCGTTGCACAGGCTACCTGGGCAGCTTGTGGCGTGGGGCGGGCAGAGGGCACTTTTCTATTGGCTGTCTGCCCCCCTGCACTATTTGATCACCGAGACAGGGGACCCTGATTGCTTCCTATCTGAGCACCAGTGCCATCCCAGGGCCTGGTAGAGGGCAGGAGCTGCTGTGAGGGACCCAGACTTGCTCGGAAACGTCGTGGGCCAGGGTGAGCCTTCTCCTCGGCAGCAGCGGGGCATAGGTCTTCCCCTCCTTTTCCCATGCAGACCCCAAGGAAGACTCTTTATTCCATCATGGTTGCAGGAGAAGAGGATTCCAGAGAGAGCAGAGCATGTGCCACAGCACCAACCGGCCACAGCTAGACTCTTCTCTGCCTCCGCTCCCCGAGGCTGCCTCCGTGCCAGCCCAACACTCTGTATTGAAAGTCCCCATTTCTGAGCCAAGCCCCTAAGCATCTGAGAGGTCCTCCAGATCAGAGATAATGGCCTGTTTAGTTCTCTCTCTCTGTACCGCCCAGAGCGGCTGGTCAAACATGGGGACTTCATGAAGGTGTGATGAATGAATGATAAACTGAAAGGAGGCCTCAAAAGTTCTACAAAGGTGTTTTGCCAACGTCTTGCCAAGAGCATAACACATAATGTGGAGAGCACAGCTGTGGGTGGGAGGACTGCCTGCTATGTGGTGCCACGTCTGCATGCTTGGGGCCAGCAGATGCTTGACTTGGGACTAAGGAAGGGGAAGCTGGACGCATAAGCTAAAAGAAACAAAGTGGCGAGTGGGAGAGACAGAGATACACAGGGTGCAAAGGGCAGGGCCTGGGCAGGGAGCAGGATGCCTGGTATGGACCTTCTCAGGGTTGGCAGCCTCACTGTAGCTGCCATCTGCGGGGAACATCAGACTGGCCAAAGTGTGGCTTTGGAGTAGAACAGGCTATGGCTCACTTCCCAGCTCTGCCCATGCCCAGCTGAGGGACTTCAGGAACTGCATGCTTCTGAGCCTCAACTTCCAAATCTGTGGAATGTCAATGATCATACCCAATCCTATTGGAGGGTTAAAATGCATTCCCTTAGCTAGGCTCCTGGCACAGCTGGTAAGTGGCAAAGCTGGTCTTTCAGGGCATGCTGTCAACCAGCCTAGAACCCACCCCTTCCGTGGACATCCCGTCCTGGAGCTGGGCCTGTTTTCCTGGCCTTCCACTCACCCATTCATCATACATGCAACATTGTTCATTAAATGAGTGCAGTGTGTCCAGTACTGGTCAAGTCACTGGAGGTGGGTGGTGACTAATAAACAAAAACCCCAGCCTGCAAGGAGCTTGCATTCTACTTGGGGAGAGGACAGATGATAGACAGATAGATGGATGGATGGGTGGATGGATGGATGGATAGACAGATAGATGTCCCTAATAGTTACATAAGGAAAATACCTAGTAAGTAAGGTACTGCTCTAAAAAGAAAGTAAAGAGAAAAAAAGTATGGAAGAGGCAAGAAAGTATTGGGAGGAGAAACATGTGACAGCGTGCCCAGGGATGGCCTCCCCAAAAGGGTGACATCTGAGAGCTGAAGCAAGCGAGGGAGTGAGCCATGTGGGTGTCCGGGGAGGAAATACTGGCACAGGTCCCGGAGACAGGAGGAATGGCGGGGCAGCGAGCATGACGGGGGCAGAGTGTTGGAGAGGGGCAGAGGCAGGGCCGAGTAAAGATGAAGGGAGGATCGTAGGAGCCCTTCATCCAAGGTGGCCAAGGGTCTTTGGGCTGCAGACATGGAGAAGGGAGGGCAGCCTCTAAAAGATAGCAACAGAAGGTTCCAGTCTGGCCAGGCCAGGTGATCCTGGCCTGATACCACCCACATCCTGCGAAGGGACCCCTGGCTTTGCCCTATGAGGCAGACTACCTGCCCCCACCACCAGTTCCCAGTGACCCACTTCCTGGCCATTCTTCCTGTCCCAGGGGCCCTGGCGTCTCGCATACACGGGAGCTGCCCCTTGCGTCCAGCACAGTGCTGCGGCGCTAACCGACCTGGGAGGCCCACGTCGAGCCTCCTTCACCACCTGCCTGAGGCCAGGCCCCAGCATGGATCCACTCACTCCTTCTTCTCCCAGAACAGTGCATCCTCGGCCAGAGAGAAATTCCAGCTGCCAGACTCCAGGCTGAGCCCAGGGTTGTGCATGGGGATTGGTGTGAAAAATAACACAGATGGTAAGCTTCGCCATTTCCTGTACAACACATAATTAGGTTAGATAAGAAACTAGCTGTGTCTAAGTGCTATAAATGTCTATATTAAGCTGTTGTGAAAGTGCCGAGCACTTTGACATTTGAGAGTTCAGAGTAATTGAGGCAGTGAAATAAAATTGCTTCTGTTATTTAAAAGGTCATTATCGTCTTCAGCTAGATATATGAGGACTATTTTCCACTCTAGTGAGCCGTTCTCCCTGGCACAATTAGTATCGCTTGAGCAGAGGCCTGCTGGGGACTCCCACCCGCAGCCCCCACCAGAGGCCCAAGGTAGCTGTTCAGACACATGAAGCACAAGGAAAGCAGAGGAGGAGGCCTCTCTCGCTCAGAATCACCGCCAGCCCCGGGAGAGCTGCCGCCATAGACTCGGCATGCGGTGGGCACCTGTCCTGGCAGACGGCTCTGCACAATTCGGTCTCATCCTCACAAAACATCTGTCAGATCTTGCAGATGAAGAAATACGGCCATGTGACATAAAGGAGCAGGGATGTGGCCAGCAGGCCTGGAGGGTTGGCCAGCACTGAGCACGGTTTACTGAGCACTTAGCCACCTGGGGAGTCTGCTGGCCCTTCACTGTACAAGCTTCTTTAAGCCTTGGAACCATCCCAAGATGAAACATCTCTGTTTCACAGATGAGAAAACTCAAGACTTTGAGAAGCTCGAAATAGCAAGAAAGTGGCTGAAAATGCGTCAAGACTCGCACAGTTGAAGAATGTCACCCAGTGCCTAGGCCCCTCCACACTCCACCCCGGGAGCTCAGGCAGCTCTGGCCTCTTTCTGCCACGTCCTGACCCTCCCCAGCCTGCCAAGTGCTCATGTCCTTAGGCTTCCTCTCAAAGGACAGAAACAAAAGTGACCTCAGCTGGGCTTCTCAGATGGATAAATTTAGACCAACGGTTCCCGGGATGGAGACTGCTGGACGAGGGTGCTGACTGTAGGAGAGACAGATGGCAGCAGGCCAGGAGCCTGACAGGGTGTGGTCACTCTCACGCCCTGAGCCTGTCCCCTCTCATCAGTCCCGTGGCACTGCTGTGAGGACACACATCAGGTACAGACCTCAAATGACGCTCAGCAAACATGACTACTAGAATGTTCCACTGTAAAAACCAAACACTACAGCTTTTCTCCAATTCTCATTCAAGACACTTCCCCCCCACCAAATTGTTGAGTTCAACAAATAGAATGCTATTAACCACAAATTAGATACCTAATTTAGTATCTAATTTTGTACTAAATTATATCTGTTTATCATTAACTTAATACACCACAATTTCTAAATGTCCCCCAAAGAGAGCCTTGACTTCCAAAGGCTTGTGCATCTCAACATCTCAACAGTGTGGGTCCCGTGCTCTAGGGAGGGGCTAAATGGCCGTAAGGCAGCCAACGCATATTTACTGGGCGGTCCATCTGGGTGAGGCCCTGTTCTGGGCAATAATGAAAAACCCCTTTAAAAAGCATGCATCCTTTGAAAGCAAGGTCCCAAAGATATATTTGCATACCATGTTCATAGCAGCACTATTCAAAATATCAAAAGGTAGAAACAACCCAAGTGTCCATTGACAGATGCATGGGTAAGCGAAATTGGGTATTTACATGCAGTGGAGTATTATCCAGCCTCCAAAACGAAGGGAATTCTGACCCAGGCTACAACATGGATGAACCTTGAAGACATTACGCTAAGTGCACTAAGCCAGTCACACAAGGACAAATAACCGTATGATGTCACTTATATGAGGTTCCTAGAGTAGTTAGATCCAGAGAGACAGAAAGTAAAATGGTGATTTCTAGGGGCTGCAACATGGAGGGGATGCAGAGTTAGTGTTTAGTGGGTACAGAGTTTCAGTTTGGGAAGACGTTAAAGTTCTGCAGATGGATGGTGCTGACGGCTGCACTACAGTGTGAATGGAGTTAATGCCCCTGAACTGTGCACTTAAAATGGCTAAGGTGGTAAATTTTATGTTGTGCATATTTTACCACTATAAAAACTCAAATGAAAAAGCAAAGAAACAGGCATCCTCGTGAGGATGCTAGGCTCTGCAGATGGCGCACGGTAGCTCAAATGAGGGGACACAGAGTATTTTACATTTATCCATTTGGTTCATCCGTGGTTAAAAGTTCTACTTCTCTGTGTTTCCAGCTGTCATGTTGTGAGCTGTGGAGCCACACTGAGCTAAGCGGAGGAGAACTGAGCCTGGCTGAGCATTGCAGGCAGCAGGACACACAGGGACACGGCGTGTCTGGGTATGAAAGGCAACCTGACGCAGACAAGGAACATGAGAGGGACAGGTAGGCCAGGGTGCAGGGAGGCGGTCAGAGACACCCTGCTTTTGTTCACTAGCGAGGAGGCCTGGAGTGGTTGGACATTAGGCCAACCCCTGGCCCTCCCTCAGAGAGAGCACTGAAAAAATATATGTTGAATTTGGGGGAGGAAAACAATATACCAGGAACACCCTCGATAAAGTGTAAGCAACTCAGAATCATAAGCTACTCTCACTGTCTCGTTCCAGAGCTGGGATTTTACCTGGGGAAACAAAATATTGTCTCAGCCTCTACAAGTTGGCTTGGGACTGTCAAGACTCCGAGCCCAGGTATCTTCCTAGGAAGTCAAGGACTTTTCCCAAGACCCAAGACCTCAGCTGTGGTTGTCTAACTCCGGTGGTTTCAGAGGCTCCTGGGGAGACCGAGGCTGTCCCTGAGCTGGGCTCCTGGGGTATCGTCTACAGCGCTGCTCTGGGAAAACACAGCAGTGCCTTCGTGTCCCCCAGAAGAGGAAACTCTGCAGGCTCATGAAGTGGTAGACACCCCAGGATTCTCATCAAGCTTCCTGCCGGGCCTGCCAGCCAGAGGGTACTGCCAGCCACTGCAGCCTTGTCACCCCCAGACAAGCATGTTATTTCAGGCTGGTCTTTGATGGAAACTGGCAGAGGGGGCTGCCAGCAGGATAAATATAGCAGTGTCTTTTTGCTGAGTTGTGGAAGCTCTGGATAATGTGGTTTGGGGCAGAGGATTTGGATGTCTTTAGGGAGGAACAAAATTTGTAGAAAAAAGTAATCCTTCCCATGTGGGTTGTATTTTTTGTTTTATTTTAAATTTAATTTTAAGGCACCTTCCTAGTCCTTCTCCACTGTCTGTCCCCTTTCTAAGAATTGAGAAGCAGGTGGATACTAGGCTCTGTGACAGGGTGCTGGGACGGCTTGGTGACAAAGCAGACAGGGCCCTGCCCTCAGTAGGGATCACTGTCCTCAGTGGGGGAAAAAGAAGCCATCCTTTAATTGCCCTTTAAGTTCCCCAAGAAGGAAAATGTGTGCTGGAAAGCATAACCAGGAGATAGACACTGATTGCACGGCTCCAGGAAGGGCCTGGGCAGCTTTCTCTGTACCAGGCCGGGCACTCCAGGGGTTCCCATGGGCCATGGGAATACCAGCAGATGTCCAGTCCCCAACTAAGCTCAGAACAAGTGGAGAGGAGAGCCAGCCTGGGCCAGACCTCTCAGCACAAACACTCCCAGTCCTGGGCCTGTGGAGGCTCCTCCCTGGGGGACAGCCCCCTCCTGGAATCTTCCCCATACGTGTCCCGGCCCTGATGTCATCTGAGACCCGTGTCAAGGGTTAGGGATTAAAGCTCTGCACTGTCCCCTGCCCACAGGTAGACGGACTTGTTCCACACGGAATGGCAACTCGAAGTCCTGCTGGCCCTGGCCACGTTTTACACAGTGACACTGCAGATCAGAGAGTTCCACGGGCTTCTCAAAGACACACAGCAATTAAAAGGCAGACTCGGGGTTTGGGCCAGATCTTCCGACTCTAAGTCTTTATGCTCATGTTACCGAGTGAGAAAACCCAGCACAACAGCAAAAGGAAACAAACTGGTGTGAGGAGAAATAACAGCAGACTCTCATCCCGATTCTGGTACCCAAGCCAGAGAGCATGGCTTTGATGTACTTGCTTGGCGCATAGCCTGGAAATAATCGCTTTACTTGCAAATGCAATGAAGGGACAGGGAGAGAGGCAAAGGGGGAGAACATGATAAGAAGAGAGTGAGATTTGGGCCAACGTTGGGTTATGAAGTGAATGTGTGGCAATGTAGAGAAGAGGCAGAAGGAATTGGCTGTGAAGGAGAAGGCAGGTCTCTGAGAAGGACGATCGCTGGAAGCAAGAGATCCTCAAGTTCTCGGTGATAGCCACCAGGGGGCGCTGTCAACCCTGAATAGCAAGATTGGTGACCAGTGTTGGCCAAAGTGGGACCCACGTGGGAGAAGAAGACTGGGGAAGAGGCAGGGAAATCGTGTGTCACCACCATGACTGTGTTTGTTAACTCGGGAAATTTGTCATGCAGGGAGTCATGCGGGGTTTCTGGTCCCTCTCCCCACATAAGAACGCAGGACATGGTGAGGCCAAAAGGAACACCCACGGAGCCACAAGTAGGGGAGTCATACCACTATAGTCTCGCTGGTGGCTGGGTTGGAGACACAGGAAGCAGGAGCCACAGAATCCGCAATCCACACTCTGCCACACTCCGCCGTGCTAACTGCAATCCGCACTTGCCAGCCACCATCTTCTTGCTAGCCCCCATTTGCTGCTAGCGTAGCCACGACAGTTATATTAGTGGCCAATGACTCACTGGTTACAGGTGACGGCCAACTAGCCACAGTTGATGACCATCCAATCACAGTTGATGGCCATTTACTACCTGAGCCAGCACCGTTCCACGTGAGGCAGAGAGCCTGGAAACTGCCCTCCTGGCTCTGTCCCCACAAAATTCCAAACCCTGGGTGACTTCCTCCAGTTAGATGCAGGTTCCCCCAGAACTTGCCACCACTGTGCTGTGTTATCAAAGCAGGCAGCTGTGTCTGTGACACTCGGGGAGCACGATGACCCTGCTTGTCTTCCTGGTCCTGGCCTCTTACTCCAGGTGCTGCTGAAACCTGGGCTGCCTGTGGGGCCATGGGCAGTACCCAGGGGCATGGTCTTGACTCTCGGGCTCTGAAAAGCATGGGTGCACAGCCACGCCCAGTACAGAGTGGCCTCCTCTTGCAGCCCTGATGCCCCCTCACTGAGGCTGAGCCAACAGCGTAAGGGTGGGGGCATGGCAGTGGTAGTACCAGAAAGGTAGGCAGGGCCTTGGCCACTCCTCTAGGAGGCTGGGCTTCATCTTGAGGGTAGCTGGAAGCCGGTTTCAGGCAGGGAGTAGCTCAGCTAGTCTTCGCTTTAGTAACATCCACCTGGCCGCATTCTGAGACCAGATTAGACGGCAGGAAGACAGGTAGGGGTAAACACAGTGGTCCATGAGGGAAATGATCAGAGCTGATGGAAAGCAGGACTATACGAATGATTAGGTGCCGGAGACACGAGGGAGGTACTTAGGAGATAAAGAAACAGTTCTGTCATCTTGGGCAAGCTCACTGAGCTTCCTGAACCTCTGCTTCTTGGTCTGCAAATCGGGATAGACCAGTATTGGCTTAAGGAGACAATGCAAAAAATGTGCTCAGCACTGTGTCTGGCACCGGGTATTTTTCCACAAAAGTCAGCATTAATTCCTCTGCTGCTGCCAATGGTCTACACCTCCAATGCGCCAGAGTTTCAGTCTTAGAATGTTGGTGTTCTTAACCAGGTTGGCAGAGAATTGAGGCAGGTGAGGTGCTCAGGATGCGGTCCATATTGGACGCAGCCTTCTGAGAGGTGTGGGGGAGCCAAGGCCTATGGGTACATGTGGCCCCAAGGGGTGGAGCTATGGATGTGGGGTCCTCGGGCTGCAGCTCGTGTGACCAGAGACACAGGAGTGGATGTACAGAGGGAGCTGCAGACGACACCCCACAGGAAACCGTCACTGGAGAGCTGAGTGGAGCAAAGGTGAGTGCAGAGGTTGCTTAAGGCCCAGGAAATACAACTAGGTCAGTGGGCTCATGAAAGTATACAAGTCAGGGCGTCCGTTTCAGAAAGGGAAAGGACACGTGCATCAGCAATGGCTCCCTGAGGCCTTGAGCAGAACTGAATTTGGGACTGGGAGGAAGGCAGCCAGCAGGGGTGAGAGTGAGAGGGCCAGTGCAGGGGTGTAGAATCCGGGCTGTGGAGGGAAGGAGCATGAGAAGGCAGCTGCAGAGGAGGTCTGCCCAGGCTGAGAAATGCTTGTCACTTTGGAGACTGACGGAGAAGCTGAACAATACAAAAAAGAGAGGGGACACCTAGTGAAGGAGACCCAGGAGATGAAATCCAGAAAAGGAGGAAGAAGGAGGTGTAAAAGCAGAACAAGACATTTTAAAGAATGGCAAACTGACCATGAGATGGGCTGGGTGCCATGACAGTGCACTCAGAACTGAGGTACCCTGAGAACTGGGAACTCACGGAGGGCTGAGGACAGACAGGACAGAGATCCTGCAAGGGGAAGGCTCGGCAGCCCTAATCCCTGCCTCAGCCACAGACCAGCCCTGCCAGGGGCGAGGGTTCACGAGCCATGGGAGAAGAATGGGAACAGGTAGGCCTCCTGGGAGCAGAGCTTGCTGGTGGGGTGGGGTTAGGATTGGGATGCATGAAGGGCCCGTGGGCTGGGAGTCGAGAGCATGGCTCCAGCCTGGCTCTGTCACGAACTGATCACCTCCCAAGGGAAGCAGGTCCCTTCCTATCTCCTTAGTTTCCCCAACTGTAAAGTGACAGGCTTCATCATCATGCTCCTAGGGAAACTTGCGGTTAGGGCCCTGGCATAGGGTCTCAAAAGTTTCGGTCTTCTGTGGATCATGGACCCCTTTAGGAAACTGAGGAGAGCATCAGGCCCTGCACACATGACACCAGCTTCTGCATAACAATTCCTGTGTGTTTGTGGACTCCCTAAGATCCCTTGTAGACCTGGGAGTCTGAGGTTCTAATCATACTCATAAATAGGAAGCAATCTCACCCGACTGCCCCACCAGCCAGAACACTGTAATAAAGGAAAACAGAACGCTGGTTCTTTCAGCGGCAGCCACAGCCCCCACACAGACCAGCTGCTAATGAGTTTTTCTCCTGTTTGCTGATGGAGGACACTTGTAATAAAGTTTAATGTGGAAGAACAAGGTGCATTTAAGCAAAGCTGTAAACATCTCTAATTTTATTTAAAACTATAGGGTGCAGTACATTAACATTTAACAATCAGACACTAAATTGGTGTGAGGCTAATCGAGCTGTGTTTATTAGAATGCAGGCACCAAGTCGTCTTTTATCAATGACAACAGAAGGAGCAGAACACTACCCTGGCCACCCTCACTTCCCACCCTAGGCATTAATTAGGACTCTTCTCCAAATCACCACCCTATGGAAAGACACTGATTGCTGTGGAGAAAATACGCTGAGCAGTCGCTTCCCCGGCAAAGTCTGCTAGCCTCGTGTACTTTGGGGATTATTTCCCCAGCAAAACAAACCATTTTTTAAAATGTGAAATGTGTAATTAATTCAGAACAAGCAAAGGCTCAACCTCTATTGTACTTGATCTCTGCAGAGTTCACACTGCTGAGCCCTTCCTCCTTAGAGAACTTGCCAGAAGCAGCTTTCTCCTGGCCCCTCCTACACTTCTGGCCTCTTGCTCTTCTCTGGTCTTGTTCAGACTCCTCGCCTGCTACTGGACCTGCCAGAGGCAGCTGCCCCCCCACTCAAGCCTGGGCACCTTCCTTCCCATTGGATCCCCTCTCCCTGGGGATTTTGTTCACTATCAGGGCTTCAACTGTGACCTATATTCTAAGGACACCCCAGTTTCCCTCCTTGTCACTCAAAGTATCGCCTGGGGAGAGCATGGGCAGTCCCTGGGAGCTTGTTAGGAACACAGACTGCCAGGCCCTCCCCAGACTTCCTGACCAGAATCCACAGTTTAACAAGATCCAGGTGACTCGTGCACAAGCTCAAGCTCGGGAGCACGTCTCTCCTAGTCATCCGGACATCTCACTGCAGCTCAAGCTCAGCATGTTCACGCCGAAGGCAGACGCTTCCTCTAAACCATGGATTTCTTCTCTGTTTTCCATCCCAGTGACCAGCTTCCGACCAGTGTATGGGGTGGAGGAGTGATGGGGGGTCAACATCCCCCCGTGTGGCTCCAAATGTCACAGAGCTAGGTCCCTTCTGACACCGGGTCAGGATGCTGGAATGACATCATGTTCTATGTGGAAGCCAGTCTAAACATAAGGGCCAGCGCAGAAAGGCTCCCTCCAACATCCATGGGACAGGGCTCATTTGTATCTCCACCTGAACCCTCCCCCACTGCTGCCAGTGCCAATTGGTACTGCTCCAGGCCTGCTGGCGTCCCCACCCAAACCCAAGGGCCGCTCCCTTACGAGAGCACGAGACCCGAAGCCCGACAGTCTCTTTACATTGAGATGGTGTCTTCAGAGCCCAGGAGGCCCACACAGAAGGTGCAGAATGTAGCTGGAGCTTGTCGCTGCAAGTTCAGGTTTTGGATGTCAGTGAGCTCCTTGCGGGGGACACTCCGGACGATTCTTCTGCTTCCCATGTTGGGAAGCCACTTTGACGCACCCTGCTCTAGTCAGAATTCTCTCTGTGGCAACCTGACTCACTTGAACAAAACCAGGATTTAGGTAGTAGAAAATGGGGCAGTGCATTGAGTCAAAAGAAGATGTGCAGGAAAGAGGAGAGTCTGGGGGGTTGAGGGGCTGGGGTCTGTGCTTCTGGACATTCTCCTCTCTGCTTCTCTCTCAGCATCTACTTCATTCTCCCCGCTTCTCTGCTAGGCATGAGACATTGCTACAGGCAGCCCTCATGTATGGCATCCAGCTTAGGTGCCCAGCGTGGGAGTTTCTTTCTCCCAAAGATTCTGGTGAGCCAGACAGGGCCTCATGCACACTCTGGACATTTCTGTGGCCTGGACCATGAGCCCCGTGCTTCGTCAGCTTAGGCGGCAGGCCCTACAGCAGGGCTGAGCAAAGCACATGCCCGTGAACAGTCCCGAAAGCGTCCCCTGCTTTAATGTTTTATCCAAGTGAGTCCTTAGGCTTATTGGCATGTGGGGTGACTGAGATGCCTATGCACCCAAAACTACGAAGTGTCTCATGTCATTGTCATCCCAACAAGTGTTTGGCTGTTTCTTGTTGCCCTGTGAGCTAACAGAATCATGATGCCTTAATGAAGAGGTGATCTGAAAGAAGTCCCAACCCTTTCCTCACACGAGGGCTTGGAGATAACCCTTTTCACCTCCTTGCTTCCTGCAGTGATTCCACGCCATGCACGGTCTCGGCCAAAGTTCACCAGCAAACCTGAGAGTACCTGTACTCTGCCTGCAAGAGCCATTGCATTCTGAGCAAGTGGCTCTTATTGGTTTTAACTTCATTTCAATGTACGCGCCATCGTGCATCTGGAAAACTGCTTATATGCAGCTGTTCCCTAGATGTCTTAGAGTAAAATCAAAGTGAAAATATTTTCCTAATTTCTATTTGAATGATGTTTCCCTTTACTAACCCTTAGAAATATCAACACATGCTTAGTGGTGTATTTGATAGAGAATGAATGAGTAGACCCATTTTTTAAGTTTACAGTGACTAACGTCAAGATTTATCACCCTGAAGAAGCACTGGGTCCAAGTCACCAATTGCTTCCAGCTCTGAGCAGAGCTTGCTCGGTTTGCTTCTGGAGTTAATAGTAGGACAAGCACGACTTCGATGTTGCCAACAGCCCCCATGGTTCCCTCGGAAAGCGGGAAGCATTTTCAGGAGGAGATGGTCTTGCAGCTTCCTTTTATGCCCTATGGCAGCAGGCCCCTCATTTGCACATCTCAGTGCGTTTATGCAGTTATCACCAGAGTTTTGGAGAAAAAGCCTGAACTTAATAGACTTGTTAGACCACCTTACAACTACCAGCTCTTAAAAGCTTGTGTTCTTAATGAGTGTATTCATTTCCATGTGTGATGGCCCTAAGCTCCCACTGAATTTAAAGGGGTGGGTTTGGGGGTGATTGAAGTTCAAGCCAGTCCTGCAGAGGCTTGGGGCCTCCTAACCCGTTGCCTTCTCCCACCATCTCCCCTTCACATGCCCCACTCTCCACTCCCACCTGGCATCCCCAGGGCCCCACTAGCCCATACGGCTCTTTGTGCAAATCAAGAAATTGCCCCCCTTCCTCAAAACACCATATAACCAAGTTCTGGAACGTTGCCGTGATCACATATGATATGATGTCTATGGGAGTTATGAGGTGAATGGGATACTGACCAGAGAGTCTCCTTCCTAAAGAGATGCTCGGGCAAGTTCCAGTGAGTACTTCCAAATGGTCTTTCTTCCTCAAAAGTTGCATGGTTTATCAACTATCTTTGAAATCTAGCAGAGAGGGAGGGAATGAGATGTAGGTGTAGGCCAGAGAAAATGACTTCCTCTTTGTAAAGTCAGGCTATTTTTGCTTCTGGAAAATCATTACCCGATTTCAATTTGGACTCTTTCCAATAAACCATAAGAAGCACTCACAAGCTACAAGGGTCTTCGGGAACGATAGTGTACAGCTAAGTTCATGGACAACTATTTATATTTTAAAGTTACTGCAGTGAGAGCCTTATCTATGAAAGTTTTCATTTTGTAAACGCAAACTGGCTTTAGCATAAATGTTAAGACAGTGTATTTGTGTAGTAATTTATAGTGTCCAGAATCCTACAGTAGTCATTAACCAATTTTAAGAGGTTAAGTCACCTTTATATAAACATGAGTCTTAGGCAATTAGGGGATACTAATCTTGACCAAGTTCAATTCACATGGTTATACAGAGGGACACAACTCACACTCAAGGCTGTCTTTAAAATATATAATTTACCGCATATACATGGTCCATTACAACACCAAACAATTTTTGTAGTGTGCAGTAAGTAACCACCCAGAACAACACAATTGACAAGATGGCCCTTTTCAAGAATGGATCCATCTTCCACTGAAGTCCTGGATGTCATTACAGGTCCACAGAGCAACTTCCTCACAAATGTGTATGCAACACATCCCTGCCAGACCCCCACCCAAATCCATTAGAATTCACATGCAAAGTTGAGTTGACCAAGGCACTTTGCAACACTAGTGTCTTTAGGACACATTTTCCCAGCTCGGCTAGGACTTCCTATTCTCCTACCCTGGGGGAACCAACCAAAAACTCTGCTCTCACAGGAGTGGACATTCAGTGGGAGGTGGTCACCTTGACACACTTCCAAAAGGCCCACTTCCTTCATTGTGTCATTGATGGCAAACCCCCACTGCTCCTTTGGAAAAGGATAAATAAGAACTTCTTGGAGAATGTAAGTTTCTGTGTCAGTCATACATCCACGCTGCCCAAGGGGTGGGAGCCATTTAGCATGGAGCTCTACTTGTCCTATGGTCTTGGAGGATCATGGGTGGGGGAGGGGGACAGGCACTGTGGTTTTCAGAGACAGTTGCTGTCCCTTTAGACTTCCCCAAATGTGCCTCTCTGCCCTTAAGTCACCAGGGTTGATGCATCTATTTAAAACAAGAGATGCTATCTTGAGTATTGCTTTGCTCTGCTCTGGGTGCTCTAGCAATATTATCTGATCCTTTGAAAACCAATTAGTATATATCCACCATCTCACACTTTGACCTACAACGGCATTTCCTCTAGCTATATGCTATGAGCTTGATATCACAGATACAAAAAGAGTAGAAGATTAAAATTAAGATAAAAAAATTAAAACCCAGAGAAACAAGAGGAAATCATGAAGAGGTTTGGCTCAGCAGATAATCTCCTTGGATGCTCTCAGAATCAGAGTCCTCACCCCTCAGGGCTCAGACCCAGGAAAATCTTGTCCCGGAATATTGGTCCAGGGTTGTGGCCCCTGCTCTTTTGCAGAGAAGAGCCTAGTACCTCTCCAAAGGCACCTGGAATGCCACAGGGGAGGGTCTCCCCACCACACAGAAGGCACAAGTGAAAATACAAAAATAAGGTTTCATAAATAACTGGGGCGGGGTCATGTATTAAATAGGACCACGGAAGAGGATGCGGTGTTACAGCTTGTTCTCCTCAAAAAGGATCTGGGCGTAGACGGTGCTGGTGGGGATGCCTTGGGCAGCCTGGTGGGGTTTGATCAGCTCCAGCTCGGCGTAGGTCAAGTTTTCCTCAGCAATCTTAGGCTATAAGACAAAACACAACACAAGTCTAGCTGACCACAGGGAGTGCTGCATCGTACATCCACTCATCAGGCGTGCATTTGCATTGCATAGCAGGGATTCGAAGGACAAAAAATGGACAAAAACTTGGACAAAAAACTTACAAGAATATATAAAATCAAACTCATATAATAATATAGATCTCATCATCTTATAAAGAACACTAGGCCCTGCACACAGACACTATGATTTATTTTCAAGTCAACATAGAAACTAACAAAAGAATGACTAAACATTAGGCTACAAAGCAGATTTTAATCTGAAAAGTAAAAATAATGCAACAGTCCCTGATCAAAAGGAAAAAATAGAGACAGAAGCAAAAAATCCTAGAAATTAATAATAAAATTGGAATGCTACCATCTAGAAAAATTTTAAAATGACTTAATCTGTATAAAACTAAAATTTCAGCATATATTGAAAATAATAAAGAAATATTACTTGCCAGAATCTAAAAAACAGAGCACTCAGAGAAAAAGCATAGACTTAACTGTTTATATTAAACAATAGTTTACATTAAACAATATGAATTAAATGGATCAAATATCCAACTGCAGAAGTTAGAAAAATAAACAAACAAAACAAATGAGAGAAAAGCAGAAAAAAGGACCAATAAAATTAAAACCAGACTGTATGAATCAGAAAACAAATAAACAAAAAAACCCAGTCGAATTAATAAAAACATCCAAAGCTTGTGCTTGGAAAATACCAATAAAATAAATTAACTGAAAAATACATTAATCAAGATAAAAATGGAAAAAACAAAATTGAATAAAATAAGAAATGAGAATGAGGATATAATGTAAATAAAGAAAAAAATTTAAATTAGAAAAACTACTTTGCTCAACTTATTGCAAAAAAAATTTTGAATTACGTACAGGATAAAAAGGGGAATGTGCCAGAAAAATATAAACAATAAATGTCAACTCCAAAAAATATGAATGTATTAATTACCATCAAAATAAAAAAAGAAAAGAAAGAAAATGAAAGAAGGAGGGAGGGAAGGAATGGAAGGAAAATACTGTCCAAAAGCTCTCTCTCAAAACAACCAGAAAGTACTAATTTAATGGTGCTCAGGCAAAGAATTTCTGGAAAAAAAATGTCTTTAAGGAACAGATAATTCCAATGTAATTAAACTGATCCAGTGTATTAAAAAACAAGGAAAAACTTTACATATTTAAGAACAATCTCATTTATTAATATAAATTTTAAATCAAATTTACTCAGAGAGAATGAAGAAGCACATTAAAAATTAGATAATCATTCTAATTTGATTTTATTTCAGAAATTCAAAGACGCTTCAATATTAGAAAAATCTCTTAATATAATTCATAATAGTAGTAGATGAAAAATCATATTGTTATCTTCATAGATACTGGAAAGGCATCTAATAAAATTTAAAAACATTTTTTGTTAAAATATTTTTGAATAAAGTAGTCATAGAAGTTTATTTTCTTACCGTGATTAAGGAATTTATCATTGAAATAAATACTTGGTGATTCAACTCTAGTGGTACTAAAAATATAAAGCAGCAATCATTAAAATACTGTGGTACTGACAAATGAAAATTCTAAAAATATAATCTCAGCATATGGAATGTATTTTAAAGTATGATACAAAAAGAAAAAGATAAAGATAAAGAAAAGATATGGACATTTTATTCTATACATGGCAAAATATTCTCTAAATAAAGTCCAAGGACAGTTGAAAAAATGGGGAAAATATTTGTATCATATCAAAGGGTCTTTACAATTCAAAAAAGATAATGGCCAACAATCCATCAGAAAATTAAGCAAAGAACAACAGACAGGACCAATGAGTTCACGGGACAGTAAATACAAATGTCTCTGACACATGAAGTACGAGTCAACTTCCCTCATAGCAAGAGAATAGCGATTTTAAATCAAACTTAGACATCAGTTTTTGTCTTTTTGGAGAACAAATTGATAGTTGCCGGAAGAGAGGGGGTTGGGGATGGGTAGGTGAAAAACGTGAAGGGGAATAAGAGGTACAAATTTGCAGTTATAAAACAAATACGTCATAGCGTCGTAATGTACAGCACAGGGAATATGGTCAATGATATTGTAATGAATTTGCAGTGACAGACGGTTACTAGCCTTATTGTGGTGATCACACTGTAAGACATATAAATGTCAAGTCACTGTGCTGTACAACTGAAAGTGATACAACATGTATGCCAACTATACTTTAATGATTTGTTTTTACAGATTGTCACGCTAAGGGAAATAAGTCAGACGGAAAAAGTCGAGAACCATCGATTTTACTCATATGTGGAATATAAAACAAAAAGCAACAAACTAACAAGGCAAACAACCAACCAAAACCTCATAGACAAAGCCAAGAGTAGAGTGGTTATCAGAGGGAAAGAGGGGAGACGGGAGGTAGAAAAGGGTAAAGGGGGTCAAATACACGGTGATGGAAGGAGAACTGACTCTGGGTGGTGAGTACATGATGTATTATAGAATTGTACACTTGAAACCTTTATAAGTTTACTAACCTATGTCACCCCAATAAATTTAATAAAAATTATTTTAAAAATTGCCATTCAAAATAGAAAGAAACAGATCTTCCTGTACATTGTTGGTGAAAGTGTTTATTGGTACAAGCAGAAATCTGGAAGCCGCTATCAATGGGAAACTGGTGAATTCATTCAGTGGAGTATGCACTACAGTATTCAAAAGGAATGATGGAGCGCTATGTGGACTGTATGTTTTATCATTTGTGTAAATAGGTGTGCATGTGAGTAAATATATGTGTATATGTTTATATGTTTGGAAAATCCTTGGAACCTACTTGGAAATCAAGAACCTGGTATCCATGGTTCCCTCTGGGGAAGTAAACTGGATGATTGGAAGGAGACCGCCCCCTTTATGGCACACATCTGTTGATACCATTAGAATTTTATGGTAGTCACATGCATTTACACAACACTTTCATTAATTTTAAATTCATACTTAGAAAAATAAATGTCAGTCACTAATTTATAGTCATAAAAGACACATGACTTTCATCTAAGCAGCACTGTTTTTGTTTTTTGGCTTCGGTTGTGCTGTTGTTTTGTTTTGATTTTTGCTCTTTTGTGCTTATACCTTGGTTATCGCACCAAAATTCAGGACAAATAATCCATGTGCATCCAATTTAAGTTTCTTAAGAAGAATGCAAAAATCCAAAAGCCCTTTTACTTTGACGTGAAACATCATAATAGGAAAGGGGAGCAAGAGACAAAGAGAATGTGTCAAGAAAGCCTTCAAGTCAGTAGATACTAGTCAGGGCTGATTGCCAAGCTACCAGCACAGACTGTCCAGCCATTGTAAAACTTCAAAGTCAGGGACATTTATAGTGATGAGTCCCTCCTTTTTGTCTTTCGACACCGAAATTCTACATTGCTTCTCAGCCATTCATATCTCAGAAGCCAACAAAACTCCCGTTTACATCTTGCCTTCGGTTTAATTACATTTCACATTATAATGATTCCATTTAGAAATGTCATGTGTCCTCAGATAAACATGAAAACCCAACTCATGTAAATTTTAGAGCCAAGATTTATGAAATCATATTGTCCAGGTGCTTTATTACATTACCTTGAAATTGCATTGTTTTCTAGTGTAGATTATCTGTTTATTCTTAAGTTATTCCATTACGTTTGGATATGAAAAATAACACTGGCTTTCTCAATACAGGTCACCAGGCTGGCTTGGCTGGTGTGTTGTTTTCATACATTTTTATGATGTTCCAATAGTGAACATAATTTAATAAAGCCAAAGCACACTAAATAAATAATTGCATCTAGAAAAGCAATAAAAACAAATAAAATTAGTACTTTCATAAGTGGAAAGGTACTTCAATTACTGCTACAAGCACCAACCTCCCCATAAAATGTGTAGAATCATTTCCCTTATGCATATTTCTGGGATATAATAATTTGATTGAAGAGATGAGGCAGCACACAGGCGGCTCCAAGTTGGGAAGTGTATACAGTTTCCAACAGGAGATGCGTGACACTGGTCCTCAGCACCTTCGCAGAACCTATTGTTTCCTGGCGTGCACACTGGCTGGGGCCAGCAACCATGTGCTTAACTACATTCCCAGCTTGTTTAACTGGAAATCAATCCTTAACAGCCAGCAGAAAAGGGGCATGTGTGGACTCCTACCAGTTGTCACCATGTCACCCTTCTTTGCACCAATGTTTTAGTGGAAGATTTAGGTGCACTGAGAAGTAGCTTAGAGGAAAGTATTAGCATGTCAGTAAGACTAGGTAAGACTCTAAAACTGGAAGTAAGGAGCAGAATGTAAAGGTTAAAGCGATTGAAATGGAGCAGAAACAGGGCAAGGGCCCTGCCGCAGGACCCCACGGGGAGTCCCAGTGATGTCTGAAATCTTGACAATTCCAGCCCATACTGGGTTTAAGCTAAGGCAATTCAAGGACTGGAGTAGAGCAAGTGGTCTCTGAAGATGAATCAAAAAGCTCTGGTTAGTTCCTTGCCATCTGCTGGCCCTCAAAATGGCCCTCTTCAAGCCCTACCCTGCTCTTGGGGTGCAGGAAGTACAGAAATGTGTGGGGCTTTAGCACTCAGGACCACAAACTTAAATACTCCTGACTAGCTGTGCACTCTTACAGCAGTGCTAGGTTCCAGCAACACACACCGGAAACTGCTCACAGTAGGATTTCTGGGCCTCGGACCTGAGCCTGACAGCTCTATCTGGTGTAGCTCTCTTCACTGCAAGGCAGCAGGGGAAGGAACACACAGCAGATGTGGACCAACGGCCGCAGGGGCTAGGAGGCTCCTTTGGATACAGCCAAGACGTTTCTAAACACGTGAGTAGCAACTTCGCCATTTCCTCTTTCCCAGGACTATTGAGTTTTACTTACTTTTCCTTTTCACCAGTCTGAAGAGACCTCTGGTCAGTTTCTCTTTCTACTCCTCCAATAAAGGCCTGGTACTTGGGTTCCACTGCTTGGTATCTTGTAAGTTCTAAATCTCATCGATTTATGTACCTTTAATCTCACTTTTCACACATTTTCTCCCAGCCAGGGAGAATCCACTCCTTAGTCTGCAGGGGAATCCATGAGCAAGAGGAGAGGGGGGTTCAGATTCAGACACATGTGAATGCATCAAAGAAAGTCTGGAATAAAATAATATTCATCTAATTCTCAGTTCAATGGAAGCATTTATAAAGAGGAGGTGACAAGAGAGGTTCTGAGGCCATCATCCTACAGCTGACTTCAGAGCATGGGTGCAAAAGGAGTTTGGACCTCAGTTCAAATGTCAGCTGTGTGACCTTGGGCCAGTTCCACCATTGGCCTTCAGGGGTCCATCTTGTTGATGAAAATGAGGATTTCAATGAAATGACGTATGTAACGATTTTGGCACCACAGTGCCTACCCTATAGGAGATGCTAAACACATGTGTACTGAGTGAATGTTTCGGTGTCATCACTTTCTCTCTAGGATCAATTAAAATAGCATCCATTTGTCACCCCCAGCTGCCCTGCCCCTCATGGCTTGACTTGACACTGTGCACCCCAACCTAAAGATTACATTTCTACTCATGCCTCCTGCTACGTCTTCCAGTAACAAAAAGAGGATTAAAATTTTTTTTTTACTTTAATTTTCTTAAATACCATGCACTAGAAGTGATTTGTTTTTTTAGGTGGACAATTGTATGCATTTAACACACATACGCATTTGTGAGCGTTGCCAGGACAGGACACAGACCAGTTCCATCGCTCTCACGCTTCCCTCCCTGGTTACGTCTTCCCTCTGACCCTACCCCCAGGTACTCCCTGATCTGTATTTTGTCACTATGGTTTTGTCTCTTAGAGAATGTCATATGAAAGGAACCACACAGTACGTCATCTTTTGAGATTGGCTTTTTTCCCTCAGTGTAATTCTCCACATTCATCCAAGTTGTAGTGTGTATCAATGGTTCCCTCCTGATTGCTGAGGAGTATCTGGTGGTGCATTGCACGCCTCAGTTTGCTTATCCACTAACCTACTGAGGGACATTTGGGTTGCTTCAAGTTTGGGGCAGTTATAAATAGAGTTGCTATAAATATTCATGTGTAGGTCTCTGCAAGATGCTTTCAGGGTAAACACCCAGGAATGAGTTTGCTGAGTGATATGGAAAGTGTATGCTTAACTTTCTAAGAAACCGCCAAACTATTTGTCCAGAGCGTCTGCACCGTTCTTCCCTCCCACCAGCGATGTCTGAGCGTTTTAACTTCTCTGCGTGCTTGCTGGCACTTGGTACTGGCAGTGTTTTGTGTTTTGGCCATCCTAGGAGGTACTGGTGGCCCAGTAATTGCCTTTTCACTGTCCTTAAGGACCTCACTGGTGCTAGACTTGAACTCACGTGCTCACTGATGGCCGCTGAGCCCCATTAAATCCCCTCAGAAGAAGTAGGAAAAAATCATTGCAAAGACCAGTTTTCTAATGCAGTGATGGGACCTCTGGAAGACTCTACATAAGTTTCAGAGTTTGAAATGCCATGTCTTCCACCCCCATCCATCTGTTCTGCCAGTGGTGAGACACTGCAGCAGCAGACGGCAGTCTTCGGGCTGGACCTCCCATTTCTCATTTAAACCCTTTCCTGTCCAGTTTTAGAGTATCGGTGATGGAATACTCTACATGTAGACATTACTGAATGTCTGCAGTAGTGATTTATTTGATGGGGCTGAAACTGGAAAAGATTCAGAAGCTGTGCACCTCTTAGGAATACCCTTCCTCTTCAATCTCCTAACGGGTCGTTTCTGAGTATTTCATTTTATAGGTGCGTTTCCAGGATTCAAGAAAAAGTTAACAGATGAAACTAATAAATAAATTAATTAATTAAAATAAAATAAAAAAAGAAAAAGTTAACAGAGAGAGAGAGAGAAAGAGAGAGAGAGAGAGAGAAAGAGAGAGAGAGAGAGAGAGAGAGAGATTTAACATTCTATGCAGACTCCTGCAAAACAACACTTTTTTAATAGCGATGCACAAGGTGAATTAAGTTGCAGGAATAAAAGAAAAATGCAATTGCAGCCACTGCAAGTTCTCCAATGTCAGAAGTTCAATTGGGTAATAGCATTATCACAGCAACAGATCAATAACTAGGACATGGGATGTTTATGCTAACGTCACCTAGAGTTTAAAAATGTGGCTGCAGTTCTACTAGAGTTGCACTATCAGGAATCCATTTACCCAAGAGAGAATTACATACTATGGAGGGCAGACTTCCTCTTCCCCCTTCAAGATAAGTGCTCATTTTTTATTCAACAGGGCAGTACCTGGTAAAACAAACTCTGCCTCCACAGTGTCCACACATATAGCACTATGGCCACGGAAAAGGGGGCTGCATATTCAGTGAAGCTGTATTCGATGGAGGGGCCTCAATGGGTCCAAACTCAGGAAAGAAAATTGTGTCGTGGTCCCCATTGGTCCTGTTGGAATCAACATGCCTTGGATGTGACCTTGACTTGTTTTGAGTTCCACAGGCCTGCCAACTAGAATACTCATTTATGTTTAAACATATTATGAAGAAGTCGAGCTCCCTGAGGTGCAAGTTATATGAAAATAAAGAATCAAAATGAACAAAAGAGACACAGAGAACACAACCCAAAGGTGACTTTGGGAGATGGAAGAGTGTGGTGGTTGAGAATCGGTCCTTTTGAGATCAGCACTCAGCAAATGTGACCTCATCTTCACCATCTCATTCAGTCCTCACAGCAGCCCTGTGAGGGGGGTCCAGTGGCCAGGCCCACTTCCCAGATGAGGAAACAGGCTTTAACAGGCAGGTCATCTACTCAAGGTCATGCAGCTATGGCTACGTGAAGTCTGGACTGGGAGCCAGGCAGTCCTGCTTGGGATCCACATGCAGCTCACGGGACATGTTGAGCCCTGACAAGTGTGACCAAGGCTGTGTTGTGAATGCCTGGCACCCAGGTGAACCTAAGGCCCTCTGAGAGCAGATACATGGAGGTGTCACTGATTGGAATGGGCAATGAACGGGAAGGAGAGAATCCCATCAAAATACCTACAGGCGACCTCTAGCTTCTCTCTACTGTCTCATCCCCCCAAGATTCTTAGTCTCCAAGAAAGGAGCAGGTGTACCTCTGACCAGCATGGGATGGAGCTAAAAGGGTGCAGGCTCTGCTTGGGTCAGGCTGTGTGTGACGTGGCAACAGACTCTTGATTAGACGTGCCCGCTGGACAGGTAGAAATATGGAGCTAAGTGTATATGGAGCAGAACAGAGAAGTCCAGGGGAATTTTCTGAGGTAACCGCTAGAGCCACATGTCAAGTCGACTCTCGCCATCTCCTTAGAGATGAGTTCATTGGTCCACTGGGACCTCTGGTTCTAGCAGCATAACTGATACCAGAATCTTCACTCAGAGGTGAGGGCTGGAATCAGCAGCACTCCCCAAATCCAGCATGGAGCTGTGACTCTGATTTAGGCGTGTCTTGACAATCTGAGCCAAGGTCCAAAGACCAGGACCCTCAGTCACTGCACATGGGGACACAGGTGCACTCTCAGTCCCAAATACCCACTGCCTCTGTTGCGTCAGACATCTATGATCCGTGGGGGTATATCTGCCCAGGCACCCCATGCTTACCCAGTGCCTAAGGGCCAATAAAAAACTCAGTGTTCTCTAGAACTTCAGATAGGTTCAAAAGGATCTGGAACTCAGGAGGCGTCCGGGATGGAGATGAAGATCTCAAAGTCCTCTCCAGGCTTGTTGGCACCTTGGGTTGGATGAAGTCACTCGGGAATCTTGAGCAGAGCAAATGCACACGACACTTTTAAGTCTGGAGAAATCAATGGTTGCTCAGCACAATGTCTTCCCAGAATGAAAGTGACAGGACAGAAAGTCACATAGCCCTGTCCAGGTGTTCTGGGGACAGATCGAGGTGACCAGCTGTAGAACTTGCTAAAGCCATGTATACAAAGGTTCAAGGCTTTACCAGTCATCAGAGAGATGGATGTCTCTCAATTTCACCAACGTGTGTTTTGGAAGCTAAAATGTGATTATAGGTAATGCGCCTGGGGAGGGTCCTGATACATGAAACTTTCCTAGTGGCGCAGTGATAGCTTTGTGATGGAATACAGCCACTCATTTGCTCTTCCCCATGGACCGCAGATGGATGTTTTCCCAGCTGTCTTCCAAAAGTACTTTTACTGGCAATGCTATTCAAGAGAATGTTTATGCTGAGAAAAAGAGTGTTTGGTTATCTTTCTCTATGTAAGAGTCCACTCTGAGAATCTTCAACCTTGAACACTCAGTCTTCTAATCACCTGCAAGCTTGAACTCTCTTAGATTCGTCAGACTGGGCAAGGGTCTGTCTAGTGGTACCGAAGAGCATGGACTCTCGGAGACAGAAAGACTGCCCTTTACTAGCTGTGTGACGTTGGGCAAGTTCCTCAGCTTCTCTGTGCCTCCATTTCCTCATCTGTAAAGTGAGACTTATAATAGGACCTATTTCACAGGGTTATTTTGAGGATTAAATGCATTAATACTTGTAACGTATTTAGAAAATTACCTGGTAAGTAAACAGTAAATACTACAAAAGTGTTTAACTATTATTACTATAATTATTTTATAGAGTACAAGTAAGTGTTGTTTTAACAATTGGCCCCCTTGAAATATTTAGAGGTAGAGAGAAGAAGAGATCATCTGGAAAATATCACAGGTCAGACTCTCATGGATACCCCTGGACTCGGACCAGTGCCTAATCCAGTGATATACTTTTGAATGATAGGAAAGATGATCCTTCCGAAAAGATAGGCCAAACTATGGCACTCACTGCTCTGCACAAATCCTCCAGTGGTTTCTCATCACACTTAGAATCGAATCCAGAGTCCTGTCAGGATCCTGGTCTGTCAGGACCTTGCCCTGATCCCCCTCTGACCCCAGCAAGCAGCACACTTCCTGCTTGCTGACCAACGCTCCAGCCATCGGGTCTCCTTGTGTACTCCTTGCTCAGGGCCCGTCCACCTCGGGGCCTTTGCCTGGGCTGTGCTCTCTGCCTGGAATGTTCTTCTCCCCCATAGCAGTGTGGAGCAGCAGTAGGGAACAGTGCTCCCTCACTTTATCAGGCCTTTGCTTCAAGGAGGCCCCCTTCCCATCAAACACAGTCCATCTGTGGCTCCCTTACTCTGCCCTGCAGAACACAGTCACCCCGTAGCATTGCAACATATTGTCCACTCTACCTTTAGCCTTCTCCCACAATGTACTAATAACACCTAATGTTTACTGAGTGCACCAAGAACTCTATGCAGAATATACCCTTATCATCCTCAGGTGACACACACAGAAATGAAGGCACAGAAATGGCAAGCCTGAGGTCAACAGCTAGCAAGCAGCAGAGCTGGTGCTACAGCCGGCCTCTGACCACACCACTCACTCCACACACCCAGGGACTGCAACCAACTTACTCACTGCTGAAGCCAGTGCTGTGCTGGTAAACGGTTGAGCAACAGGCTCTCCAAAGAAAAAAGCTCTAATTTGCAGCACCTACTGATTTACGTGTGTAAATCTTCCCACAGTGGCTGATTTCAAGACACCAGGTTTGCTCTCCCTGCTGGGCAGGGGTGGGTGGAGCATGCCACCATGTAACTTAGCTCCTTGGAAGATACCTGTTCAGGTACCACCTGGCACATAGTAGATCCTTAGCACGTGTTTTTTTCAATGAATGACTGATTGAGTTTAAGATAAAATCAAAGAAAACCAGTCTGGTACAGTCATTAAAAATCCTTCCATGGATATCCTTGGCCTTAGGGATGCAGGAAAGAGACGCTCCCAGAAATCATGTGGAGAACCATGGATTCTTTTTTCCTTTCAGTCTATCTCGGGTTTCCATGAAGACACTCCACTGAGAACTAGGATACCTGGGTGCTACAGCTTGGAATCATATAAAATCTGCATGTGGCTTTCAACTTAATAGGTTAAAATGTAGACATATGATAGATAATAAATGATGACACTGTCACACTTTGTAGTCATTAAAAGAATGGGGTGGATTGCACATACTGATGTAGAAATAGGAGCCTGATCTATTGTTAATGGAAGAAAAACAACAATTCAGTGTGTGAACGTTTTGTTTAGTACCATTCTCATTTTTAGGGAACTCTACATACAGAAATGTATTTGTCATAATCTGTAGCCATGACCTACACTGATGAGGGTTAATTGTACATACACTGTGGAAATGTATACATAGAAATGGACACAATTTTGTATATACACAGAGAAATATTTAGGAGAATATAAACTAATTTCCTAACAGAGGCCACCTCAGAGAAATAAAAAGTCTATGCAAGAAATTTCACTTACTATTCTAACAAATGGGAATTCTGAATTGCCAGCCCCACTCCTATAACCCCACTTAGAATCACCATTCCAACTTTTCTCATGTAAAAATCTTTCCGGTAAGCTCAGGACAGAAAACACCCTGGACACAGAGGACGAGAACTTCACTGAGTGCTTCTGATGACAGGCAGCAGAGCCCAGGGCCCAGTGAGGAAGAACAGGCATCCAGCGCCAAGAGCCTGGTGAGACCCAGCTCCGCCACTTCCCATGTGGGAGCTTGTGCTGGTACCTACCAGCCTGGGCCTCCCCAGGGTCATCGGAGAGATGGAGACAATAACAACGCTTACGTCATGGTTGTCCCAGTGTTTATGCTGGTAAGCACTGGGACAGTCCTGCATGGGGAAATGCCATTGAAGTGAAGTGTGTGTATCGTTCCCATCCTCACCACTAGCGTTGTGTCATGGGCACAAAGCATTAAGACCAAATATAAATAGCGGTAGATAGGCTAACTCATTGGTGAATTCACAGGTAACGTGGGCAATGGGCACACACTATTGAATTCATAGTCAGCATTCTTCATCTTTCTATGCACACTCGAACCAGAAATTCATGAGGTTGTTGCCTTTTGGACATTACGTGTGCTTGTTGGAATTTATAAATTCAGCTTTAGAAAGTTACAATGATAAATTAAAATCAAATCTGACCAGAGAAACAAAATCCCCTTGCGTGTACCGCTCGTTTTCATGAACTCAAATTTCACATGGGGATTTTCTTCCTGATGTTTTGGATGCTTAGCTTGATGTTACAAATACATCGATAATTTTTTTCTTTCCTTTTTTCTGAAATGGCACTTCATTTCTAGTATTCTCAACTTGAGATTGAAAAAGTCTTTTAATAACAACTCTGAAGTACTTTGCATTCAAAACTGAGGTTTTAAATGAAATAAGCATTTTAAAAAAATTGAATATGAGCACAAATGATATTGTTCCACGAGATTACAAAAATAAAATAGAGTGAAAAAGTTTTTTTAAAAAATTTCCCAGCGGTGCAATGATGGCAGCAATGAGGTGCCCAATAAAGGCAGCAAATCAGCTGAGCCGAGATGGAAAACAAGCTACCCCTCTTCGGGGACACTGCCTGCAGACACAGGGACACGACCGACCCAGACCGGAGCCCCGGACCCGGACCCGGCAGGGCCTGTGCGGCCAGGTGGGCCCACCTGTGCCAGCCGTCCACCTGCGTCGGGGCTGCCGGGCTGTGGCCCTGGCCACGCGGCCCCCTCCGCGCACGCGGCCGGCGGTGCCCAGTAACGCGTGGAGAACGGGCGAGCGCACGAGGGCCGCAGAAGGGCCGCAGCGCCTCAGCCGGCAGGTGCGGCCCGGCGGGAACGTCCGCGGGGGTCCACGCCGCCTGGGAGCGCAGAGCCACGGCCCACGCCCCGCGAGGCCTGCAGCGGCGGGATTCCCAGGTCTCACGAGGGGCCCTAAGACGTGCTTCGAGGACGACCGGCCTTGGACGACTCCCGGGAAGTAGCGGCCCCCCCGCCCCCCCGGCCCACCGCTAACAAAACCCGAGCCGCAGGCAGCCTCCCGGGCCTCGGACGTGGCCAGAAGCATCCGGCCCGGCAGCTGCCTGCGGCCAGTGGGAGGCGGCGGGCGCCCGGGCGGTCTCCGCGTGCCTGCCCGCCCACGCGAGACGTGATCTCACGCCTCCCCTGCTGATCGCACGCGGCCCGCCTGTGAGCGGCCCGGCCCTCTATCCGGACTGCAGGAAGCCCATGAAGTCAATGGCTGCTCCTTCTGTGTTCCCCACTCCCATCCCTTCCGAGGCCTCGGCATCTATCCTTCCCTCCAGTCGACACACATAACTCCCCGTGACAATAACGGGATGTGCATGTGTACCGAGGGGAGCATAGAATTTTTATCTCTGTAAAAATGGCACTAACGTGGTACAAGCAAAGTTTTTGTTTTTTTCCCAAGGCTTTTACTTGGGGCAATATACTGTACATGTGGTGGTGGGTTTTTTTCCTTCTTTTTAATTTTAAATCGAGATTATGAACATATTTTATGCAGGTTAATATATCCTTTTCATGTAAAATTTAACTGAAACCAGTTCTAGCACATTAACGACAACAAGAGAAATTCTCCAGCTTATTATAAACATCCTTCAAGAAACCTGAAATGCATGTCCTCTGGAAATAATTTTGCTGGGATTTGGGTTATTATTAAAATTCTCAGAATTCTATCACTGGTGTCTAGTGCGCCTCAAAGCCTTTTTCTGCCACTGATCAGAGAAACACTCTTTTTGGTCTTGGCAATGTATTTTCGACTGTGAAAACTGGGCTGGGAAAAGGGGATTCTTTTTTAACACCAGTCAAACACTGAACAGGACATGGCACCCCGATCCTGGGCTGACCAATGGATGGAAGGCTGGTTCCTAAAACAGGTTGCCTCTCAACTATGACAGAGTATGTATGCCACCTCCCTCTGTCCATTCTGGGAGCTCTGATCGTTCAGCGGAGTTTAAACTCAAGGGCATCCCAGACAAGAGGCCTTGTCTGCACATTCCCTACAGGTCAGAATTCCCTACCTGTTCAAGGGGATCACCAGACAGGGCTACCTCCAGCTGAGATGGGGATGAGCTCTTTGGGAGAGGTTTTCAGGAATGAAGGAGAGTCATAATAACTTTAGATGCACATTCTCACATGTAATTTTCTCTTTGTTGAGTAAATAAGAAAACCCCACCATTCTCCTAAGTGGGCTGAATTGTCTTACTACAATACCGAGGGTGCCCAAAAAATATACACAAGTGGACCCTTTGGTCAACGTTGTTCAAGCAGTAGTTCACAATCATCAGAAGTGTCTGGACGCTGATGATAACCACTTTGAGCACCTCTTGTAATTGCAGAAGTCAAACGTGACTTGTATTCACCTTCTGTTATCAGTACATATTGAGTATTACAATTTTAATACAGTTTTCCTTTCTTAAAGTGTGTATACATGTTTTTTTGGCACCATGTGTATAAGTAAGTTCTCTCCAGAGGCAGCTGGCAGTGACCGTCCTGTCGGCAGTGAGTAGCAGAGCTGGCTACTGAGTTTGACAAGTCATTCAGAGCGGCACTTACCACACCTTAATGTTCCTCAGATTTGTCTGGGACGTTGTTGATCTGCAGATTGGAATCAGTAGGTCTGGGGTGGGGCTTCAGCCTCAGCAACTTGCAGACGATGCCCAGACTGCTGGCCCAGGGACCACATGTGGAGCCATGAGCACTTAAAGCTCCAGTCTCAGATCCCTGCCTTCAACCAGCCATTCACTCCACATGCACTCTGCAGATTCCACATGGGGGCACAGTGATGAAGAGGACGGGTCCTCAGTGATTACAAAACTAGTGCTAATGAAAATGTTAAACATATGTGCATCAAAAGACACAATAAAGAGAGGGAAAAGGCAACCTACAGAATGAGTAAAAATATTTGCTAATTTATATATCTGAGAGGAGGTTAATATCCGGAATACATAAAGAACTCCTGCAACTCAACAACATAAAACAACCTGATTAAAAAATGAGGAAAAAGACTTGAATGGACATTTCTCCAAAGAAGAGAATTTTTTTCCTCAAAAAATTAAAAATAGAATTACCATATGATTTCACTTCAGCAATTTCACTTGTAGATATATATCCAAAAGATTTGAAAGCAGGAACTCAAAGAGATATTTGTATATCCGTATTCATAGCAGTAATATTCTCAATAGCTAACACGTGGAAACAATCCAAGTGTCCAGTGACAGAAGAACGGATAAGCGAAATGTGGCCTATCCATACAATAGAATACTATTCAGCCTTAAAAAGGAAGGAAATTCTGACACACAACATGGATGAATCTTGACAACATTATGCTAAATGAAATAAGCCAATTACAGAAAGACAAATATTCCACTTACACAAGGTACCTAGAGTAGTTAAATTTACAAACAGAGAAAGTTAGAAGGATGGTTTTCAGGGGCTAGGAGAGGGGAGAGTGAAGAGTTGTTTAATGAGTACAGAGTTTTTCGAGATGAAAAGAATTCTGGAGATTATGTACACAACAATGCAAATGTACTTAACACTACTAAACTGTACACTTATAAATAGTTAAGATGATAAATTGATGTTATGTGCATTTTAGCACAATTTAAAAAGAACAGTTCCTACCACTGTCTGTACTATCAAAGGTGTCTACGGTTTATACGAAGGTCTGACAATTAAGGTCACAAACTCACCCTAGAAAAAGTGCTACACACCTGACCGCTGAATATCACTATGGTCACCTTCAAAGTACTCCCCTTGGGAAGCTATGCACCGACGCCAGTGCCTAGTCCACCCTTCAAAGCAATTTTGGAACTCTTACTGGAACGGCCATCAGAGCTGTTGTCATATTATCCTTGATGTCCTGAATGTCATCAAAATTTCTTCCTTTCAGTATTTCCTTTATCTTCCAGTAAAGAAAGAAGTCATTGGGGGCCGGATGAGGTGAATAGGGAGGGTGTTCCAATACAGTTATTTGTTTACTGGCTAAAAACTCCCTCACAGACGGTGCTGTGTGAGCTGGTACATTGTCGTGATGCAAGAGCCATGAATTGGTGGCGAAAAGTTCAGGTCGTTTTTGTCTAACTTTTTCACGCAGTCTTTTCAGCACTTCACGTAGTAAACTTGGTTAACCGTTTGCCCAGTTGGTACAAATTCATAATGAATAATCCCTCTGATATCCAAAAAAGATTAGCATCATCGTTGCAACAAGTTCTCAAACTTAACTGTCAGACCTCACATAGCCTTTGTAGCTTAAGAAATGTAGAGGTCACTTTGTAAAAAGCAACCATGCGGTTCTAGTGGAGGAGAACGTCAACTCAGGCAGGTAAACATGACTTCATCATGGAGTGGGAAGTGCTAAAGTACAGGTAAGGCCAGGTGCTGTGGGAGCCCCGAGGAGAGGCCCTGATATCAGATAGATGGGGAGGTGGTGAGTATGTGAGGCATGGTGGCAAGCAGGAGGAAAGGGACAAGCCTGGCCACAGTAACAGATATACTTTGGTCACCAGTATATTTGGGGGTGAGGGCAGAGCACCTAGAATCTGGACAGGACAGCCATTCACTGAGACGAGGATTTCCCAGTGGAACAGGACTAGGGGAAGGTAATGAGTTTGATGTGTGCATGGGTGAATTTGCGGTGGGGGGTCCTCCAGGGGAGTGTCTCATAAACAGAAGAACCAATCCAGAAATGGCTGTTAGACTCACGTTGGGGAACAAATGGACTTCACAGGCGGCGGCTGCACCTCTGAGAATGTTGACTCTCCCCAGCAACGTGGTCCAGGAGAAGAGAACCCCAGAGACAGCCAACACTCTGGAGAGGGAAGGCAGCCTGACCATGCGAGGCGGGGTACAGCCAGGAGGAAAGAGTCAGCTGGGGTGATGGCAGGTGACCCATGTCTGCCTCCAGAAACAAGGGCACTAATGCAACAAGGGGTCAGAAATAAGAGATTAACTGACAAGTGCCATGCAGAGGCATACCATATTTTGCCACGTATAATGCGCACTGTTTTGCCCAAACTTGTGAGGGAAAAATAAGAATGCGCATCATACATGGGCAGTACTCATTCTGTATCTATATAAATGTTTTTAGTTCTTTTATTTATGCTTATGAGTTAAAAATGTAACTCTAGAAATCAATAATGACATCCACATGCAAACTAATACCCTGGAATACGATCATCGGTTTTGTTGGACTGACGACAAACTTGTAATGATGAAGAGTTCTTGGCCTTCTACGATGCGTAAATGTCGTAAATTTGTTACCGGCACATAATATTTCTTGTACCTTGTATCTGGTTTTGTGTTTTGTAATTGTTACATAAAATTTCTTGTACCATAATATGTTAAAAAATAAATGCTAAAAATTCCTTGATAATACAAAAAACAAGTACCTAAATGTAAACAAATAAAAATTTGAATTAAAAAATTCAAATGAAAGCTTTGTTTTCTCTGAAAGTTTGGGCCAAAAACATGGGTGCGCATTACATATGGCAAAATACAGTAAATTTAATGTCTGGGTGAACCTAAATTTGTGGAGAAACGGGGCTGAAGGGGCAGGAGGCCTCAAAAAGAAGATGGTGAGTAGGTGCGTGGTAAGAGGACCTAGATCAGTGAGGTACTGGGGTGGAGCAGGAAACGGATGATAGTGGCCTGCTGGCCCCATGCCACTCACAGGAAGACTTGCTTCCTACTGGAGGCAGGGGGAACCATGAGAGTATTTTAAGTGGGGGAATGACAGAGAAGTGTTAGAAAAATCCCTAGGCAGTAATGTGGAGGATGGATTGGAGTGGGAGAGACAGGAGGGACAAGAGGCCCTCTGGGAAACGGGTGGTAGTTGAGCCCATGATATTCCTGATTCTTCTGTCTTCAGTCTTTCGCTTGTAAGAGATCATCTTCTCCTTAGAGAACAAGGCTGGCCTAATCCTTCCAGCTACTGATCGCTATATATGAGGAACTCAGTGACAGGGAGGGAGGGATCCTCTGTGAGGAGGGTGTGGACCCTGACCAGGGAAGGAGTACAGGAAATGTCATTTAGCCTAAGAACGGCATTCTCCTCTCTTCGTTAGTGTGGGAGGCTGACCACCATCCTCCGGAAGTCACGTTTCCTGTTGCTATTCTTCTTTCAATACTGAGTTCTTCTCTCCACATCACAGAAACTGTTTGTTTTCTCTTCCTCCACTGGGTCTCTAAATCAATAACTGACCTAAGGCAATAAAAATAAATCAAATGCGCTTTAGCTTTCTCTGTTTCTTCTGAAACAAGGAAGCGGTGACAGCTTTTCCTGGAAGTGTGTGAATTATTTCAGTGGGTGCTGAGAGCTCTGCTGCAGGGCCACTTAACCATGGGGAGGAAAAGGGGGTCACCAGGAGGCTTCATTCAGGTGATTTTTGAGCCAGTGCCCCACCACCACCCCCAATTTAAAGGGAAGCTACACATTTTGAGTTTTATGAACGTGTCCCCAAAAGGATGAAAATCCACTGATATACTGGAATAATGACTCACCATCCATATTGAAACCTTACTAGACAAACGATCACATTCTCCGTCAGAAAGCCCATTTGAGCAGTACGGGCTCGTTATCTGATTAGCTAACTTTGAGAGCAGCTTGTTGTGTTTGGTCGCTTTGTTAAAGGGGAGGGTAGTTTTGATACCTTCATTATAAAATGTTTAATATCCCTTTTTGTTTGTCTCATTTTTCTTCTTGTGTCTTATGATTTTTTTAAACCTTCCAACCACTGTGAGTCTCTGCCATATATATATATATATATATACATATATATATATATATATATATATATATATATACACATACACATACTTCTTGCAAAATACCACATTATCTTAGAAACATAAGATAAGATTCCCACTTGTTAATCCTTTGAAAGTGAAAATGCAAAGACATAGGCCTGTCATTTTTGCCTGGAGTCTGGAGGGTCCACCAGGAGTTGGTGTGTGGTCCTTTATTTGAGATGAGAAATGGAGCGCATAAAGCACCTAGCAGAGGAGCTGGCACACAGCAGTGCCATACCTGGAGGTTCTCCCTTCTTGTCAATGAGTCAGTACAGGCAGCAGGTAGGTTGGTTTCTTGGGGGGACCATGTGTCAACATCACTCTGGAAAGAGGGGCTGTGGAGCTCTGAGGCCTATGACCACTCCAGGAGGTGCTGCTTTACGGAAATTGTGGCAAAAATGGAATAATTACAGAATTAAATATCTAAATTGGTGCCAGGCCCAAAAGAAAAGATGATTCCAAGTTATTTTCTAAATTACTCACCAAGGTTTGTGTTAGTCAACAAGTAGCTATGGATTCTCAGTGACCATCAAGGTTTATTGATCTGAGAGATAAATATCGACCAATTTGAGACAGAAGTCAATGCCGGCCTTCTGGGAAAATAAATCTTAATAGTAACGCAAAACTGCACACATTAGGCCTGATATTTTTGACTCTAAACTGGTCAGACAGAAGCCCATTTGAAGTCAGCTCTTTTCTTCATTATTATAAGTGTAAACTGGTTTCCAAATTGACTTGTTTCTGGAAATTTTGGTATACAAAATTTTAAGGCTTTTTGTATCTTAAAGGATCAAGGGACAATTTGGTAGTTAAAGAAGTATTATTAGGAGTACTTAATAAAACAAAGAATCCTTCTGAAATACATGTAACTGCCCCAGACTTACTTTCCGTGAAAGTTAAGAATTTCCTATGTTGGCTCTCCATCCAGAGGAGCAGAGCGGCTCAAAGAAACACACAAACACAAAAGTCAACAGCAAACCTGCCCTTAGAACCAGAGCTATCTTTGAAAATGCAGTTGAATCCAATCTATTCAAAAGTGGCCCAAACTGCTTACGGCAGCATTTTGTACCCAATAGAGTACACAACTGATTTTTGTTTAATGGATAAATGAAAGGCAGGGCATACTGGCTGTGCTGACACAGCTAAGGGCCACCCACTGGGGCTGCAGCACTGTCTTCATGGGAGAACAAACATACTACCCCATGGATTGGAGGGACTCGCTTTTCTTAAACAGTGTGTGTCCTTGCATGCAAACCCAAAGGCGGCGGAGGACTCATTGTGAGAACGAAATATGATGCCATGCAAAAAGCACTTTGGGGGATATATCCCTGGCATATATCAATGGAGCTTCAATAAATAGCTGTCTCTGTTATTAAATCCAGGGGAAAGAGACTGGTTTAAAAACAATAGGTCCTTGAGCAATTTAGGCAGAGAAAGTTATAAGGCATTCTTGAGCTTGTTGATAAATATGAGAATGAAGAATAAAACATCTGAAGAAGATACACACATACCACACAGATGTGCAGTGATATGCACAGCTGAGAGGAGTGAGCTCTGCCCACCTTGGAATGACTGAATCTCACGGGTGGGACGCACGATGCTCCAAGGCAAGGAAAGTTGGTAGTTTTAGCTTTTGTGTTCGGTTCTGTTTCCAAATGCCACTGGATGATCAGAGAGCTATTAAAATCAGAAAACTCTGCTGCTGCATTTCAGGATGAGTGTAGCCAACAGAGCAGATCTGATGAGGAATTTTTGATGCTATGAACCAAATGGAATCGCAGTGTATGAAAAACCCATGAGAACCCACAATTCACTGTAGGCAAAAGAAGGTTCCCTTTGGAACACAGATAAACCAGCTTCTCCAACAGAAGAGCAGGAAACCTGGGCACAGAGCAGCAAGCGTGGGGACAAGGCTGAGCCACAACAGGGAATTAGAACTGTGCTCAGAGACCCAGACTCCACTCTGAAGCACGTCTTCAGATAATCTGGTTAAAATTTTATGTTTTGGTTCAGAAGGACCCAGGTTCAAGTCCTGACTACAATCCACAAGCTGCATGACCTTGGGAAAGTCACCCATGTGTCATCTTACTGCCTCTGAGCGTCTCACTGTGCCCATCTGTAAAAGCAGAGTGACAGAACCTACTCCACTGAGCTGGTGTGCAGAATCACTAACAGCTCTCCCTCTGCTAGACACTGACTCTCTGGGAGTGGGGAATACAACAGAGACCAGAGCTGACCTGCCTCCTGACTTCATGCATCTTGTGTTCTGGCAGAAGACAGAGGCAATTAATAGATAAATATAAAGTATGTCAAAGCACCTCTGATGAGTGCCATCAGGGTGGGTGGCGTTTTATATAGGATTTCAGAAGGCTTCCGCACTGAGGTGATGTTTGACTGGAGACCCTGGAGGGGTGAGTGATAAGCAACAGGCACGTCCCGGGAGGATGGTCCAGGCAGAGTAGACAGCTGGGCAAAGGCCCTCGCTGACTTTCTTGGTATGCTGAAGGACTAGTGAGGCCAGTGTGGTTGAAGGGGACAAAGGGGGGCAGTGATAAAAAAAGATGTCAAAGAGGTCATGGGGACTAGATCAGACAGGCTTGTGCTGTCCAACATGGCAGCCACGAGGCACATGTGGTTATCAAGCACTTGAAATGTAGTTCTGAAATGACATGTGCAGTAAGTGTAACATATGCACTGGATTTTGAAGATTTAGTAGAACAAAAGCATGTAAAATATTTCATTAATAATTTTTATATTGATTCCATGTTTAAATTATAATATTTTTGCTATATTGGGTTAAACAAACCGTTATCAAAATTGGTTCCACCTGTTTCCTTTTACTTCTTCACTCTAGCTACCAGAAAATTTAAATTACACATGTGGCTTGCATGATAAAGGGTGTTAACAGGTCACAGCAAGGAGCTGAGCATTGACCTTGAGCAACAGGGGAAGTAAACAGAAATGCACATAAGCACTTAGTATATTTCCCAAAACATAGTAGGGGAAATTTATGAAATTAGATTTCCATCCAAAGACAAACTGCTCAAATGCAAAAGCAAATAAAGATATTTGAAGGGGAAGACATTGGACTCAAGAAAGAGTAATAATAACGCTAGTAAAAGTGAAGTTTAAATCATTGTTTAGAATGGAGTGATGAAGTTTAATGAAACTGGGAAGGAATGATTGCTGAAATAGAAAAGAATGTAAAATAAAAAGAAATCTGACAAACAGAAACAACTGGCTCCATTCCTACATTCCAAATGGATCTGATAAAAACGAGCATCAAAAGAAACTATACAAATATTTCATTTTAGCCATCCTGACAGATGTGAACTGGTTTTATGCTTTTAACTTGCATTTCAATGAAACCAATGAGGTTAAATATTTTTCATGAGCTTACTGGCTATTTGCACGTCTTCTGTTGTGAAGTACATGTTTAAGACTTCTTCCCATTTTTTTTGGAGTGTGGTCATTTTTTTACTGATTTGTAGGTGTTCATATATTCTAGATAATCCTTTGTGAGATATTAATATATGCATGGCAGATGTGTTTTCCCAGTCGGAGGCCTGTCTTTTCTTTTTTTTTTTAATTTATTTATTGGGGTGACAATTGTTAATGAAATTACATAATTTCAGGTGTACAGTTCTGTATTACATCATCTATAAATCCCATTGTGTGTTCACCACCCAGAGTCGGTTCTCCTTCCATCACCATATATTTGATCCCCCTTACCCTCATCTCCCACCCCCCACCCCCTTACCCTCTGGTAACCACTAAACTATTGTCTGTGTCTATGAGTTTTTGTTTCTCATTTGTTTGTCTTGTTTTTGGTTTATATACCACATATCAGTGAAATCATAGGGTTCTCTGCTTTTTCTGTCTGACTTATTTCACTTAGCATTATACTCTCAAGATCCATCCATGTTGTCACAAATGTTCCTATATCATCTTTTCTTACCGCCGAATAGTATTCCATTGTGTGTATATACCACAACTTCTTTATCCATTCATCTATCGAAGGACATTTTGGTTGTTTCCATGTCTTGGCCACCGTAAACAAAGCTGCAATGAACATTGGAGCACACGTGTCTTTATGTATAAATGATTTCAAATTCTTTGGGTAGATACCCAGGAGAGGGATTGCTGGGTCATATGGTAATTCTATTTGTAATTTTTTGAGGAACCTCCACACTGCCTTCCATAGCGGCTGCACCAATCTGCATTCCCACTAACAGTGTATGAGGGTTCCTTTTTCTCCACAGCTACTCCAACACTTGTAACTATTTGTCTTGTTGATGATAGCCATTCTGACTGGGGTGAGGTGATATCTCATTGTGGTTTTTATTTGCATTTCTCTGATGATTATTGATGTTGAGCATTTTTTCACATGTCTATTTGCCATTTGTAAGTCCTCTTTGGAGAAATGTCTCTTCAGGTCCTCTGCCCATTTTTCAAGTGGGTTGTTTGTTTTTTTGTTGTTGAGTTTCATGAGTTCCTTTTATATTTTGGATATTAGACCCTTATTGGAGGAACTGTTTGCAAAAATCTCCCATTCAGTTGGTTGCCTCTTTATTTTGTCGATGGTTTCTTTTGCTGTGCAGAAACTTTTAAGTTTCATATAGTCCCATTTGTTTATTTTAGCTTTTACTTCCATTGCCTTTGGAGTCAAATTCATAAAATGCTCTTTGAACCCAAGGTCCATAAGTTTAGTACCTATGTTTTCTTCTATGCAGTTTATTGTGTCAGGTCTTATGCTTAAGTCTTTGATCCATTTTGAATTAATTTTGGTACATGGTGACAGATGACAGTCCAGTTTCATTCTTTTGCACGTGGCTATCCAATTCTCCCAGCACCATTTATTGAAGAGGCTGTCTTTGGAGGCCTGTCTTTTCATTCTTGCATTGAAATCTTTAATCAGAATAGGCATTCTAAATTTTAATTTAACCCAAAATTTTCAATGTTTTCCTATATGGTTGGTACCTTATGTGTCTTGTTTAAAAAAATCTTTGCCTACCCCAAAGTGAGGGAGGTATGCTATCTTTAGGAAGCTGTATTTTTATCTTCTATACTTGAATCTAATTAATTTTTGTGTGTGGTGTGAAGTAGGGGTTCCGGATCATTGTTTTCAGATGGATATCTAAAAGCCCCATCACTACGTATTGGAAAGATAAGCCCATCTTCACTGGAACATCATAAATCAAGTGCCGATACATATGGAGATCTGCTCGGGTTCTGTATTCTGTTCCTTTGGCCTATTTGTCTGCCTCGGCGCTAACGCCACACTGCGTTCATCCCTGTGGCTTTAACGTAAATCTTGGGCGTCGGTATAAAAATTCCCCACTTTGTTCTTTTCCTTGGCCCCTCACAGGACACACATTTTAGAGCAGGTGTGTCAGTTCTCTCCCCCTCTCACCCACACAAATACACAACTGATGACCAGTATTAGGAACAAAATAAGTAATGGTATGATTAAAAACAAACAAAAAAAATTAAATATCCATGCATCCATACTGATATAAAGAAATCAGTGAATCAATAAATGAGGGAAGGGGTCCATATCTTCCTTACAAAAGAATTTCAAATAGTAAACGGAGACAGATTGAGGGAAATAGCAAATCACCCTTAGTACACCATAGTAATAACTGCAGTAAGCAAAATCTACCAATGAATGCTAAAATTAGTAGGCAAAGTTCAAGGAAAAACAGAATATTTGGATAGCCTTCACGTATCACCCCTAAAATATGTATTAATTACTGTGGTGGTTTTAATGAATGTCTCCAAATTCTCCGATACTCCTCCCTTCGGGTGGAGCTTAACTTTCCTCCCCCTGAGTGGGAACTCAGTGACTGGCTGCTGATGAGGAGAGTACGGAAAGGGAAGAATAGTAACTTTCGACAAGAATCCCAGCAGACACCAGCTTGACCAAGTTATCAAGACCATTAATGAGACATTAGTAAGACACACTGATAGCATGTACCCCCCGACATGATGCAACAGGGAGGGAGTACCACCTTGTGTTGTTCTCCCCACACCCATAACCCCGTTCTAATCATCAGAAAAACTCAGAGGAACCCAAGTCAAGGGACATTCCAAAAAATAACTGGCCATTCTTCTTCTTCAAAAATCTCAAGGCCATGAAAGAAAATGATGGGCCAGGGGACTGTCACAATGGGGACAGACGAAGGAGATGTGACAACTAAATGTAATGTGATCTCCTGGATTGGATCCTGGCACAGAAAAAACATTAATGGAAAGCTGCTGAAATCTGGTTAGTCTGGAGTGTAGTTGATGGTAATGTGCTGACAGTAATTTAGTTTTGACAATGTACCGTAGCTCTGTCAGATTAGTTATCATCAGGAGAAGCTGGGCGAACGGGAGACAGAAACTCTACTGTCTTTGCAAGTCTTCCATAAATCTAAAACCATTTCAAAATACAAAGCTATACGTATTTTCTCTAAGGTTCTTCAGAGCGGTTATCAGGTAAATTTATACAAGATGTATACAACAATATCTATTTTATATATTCCCAAGGGTAACTTTTTCTTCTTTTTGAAAAGTAGTATTTATAATGAAAAAGAATTCCACTTGGATTTTGGGAAAGCCATGCTAGGAACTAAGTATGGAGAAAAGCGGGCTCAAAATCTGATCCAAGAAGAAAAAATGCCTTTGCTTGAACCAAAGCACCAAGAACTTTCAGGATGTTTTGAGTCAGTAAAGGTATCACTTGGACCCTGAAGTGTGTTCAAGGCTTGAGGAGACAATAACAACACAGAATTTAATTACTCACCAGGGTGACTTTCCTTTGTGGTTTCAGCAGCTTCGGTTTATGGAACGTGGCAGCTATGGGAACTGTGGAAGTATGTCAAGTGTTCAGCTTGCAATTCCTCCCAGGACTCTTAACACCCACATACCATGAGCATCACAGATATACTCTGGGGAGACTTGTGTACCTTCCCTGCCCCCGTGGAAGAACTCCAGTTTCTGATTTAGGTATTGGCCCCCCCGTTGGGGGATGATCTTCCCCTAGTCTTTGGACTTGTAACCCTCTCTTCTCATCAACTTCAACAAAACGACTATACAAAACTCTGCCTTCTACAAAGATGTCAGGTGTGCAGGTGAGAAACGTGCAATTGGTAAAGGCTGGGATCGTCCCTGGGGCTTCACACCAACTGCACACTCACACTGACAGCAGTGACCTCTGATCCTCACAGCAGCCCTGACTGGTCATCAGGGAGAGTGGAAACTGAGGAAGAAACTGAGGCAGGGGAGGAAACTGAGGCCCTTCCCCCAATGTCGTGTAATTAGTATTCAGATGATTTGGAACTTGAACTTGGCCTTGAAAGTCAGACAAGCCTCACTTTAAAGCCAGGCTCTACCATTTAGTTCTCTGGGTCTCACTTTCACCTTTTGAAGGGAGGGTACTATCTATTCTGATTGAATGGGACAATATAGCAGCACATGCCTGGCCCAGACAGCAGTGCTCTGCTCCCTCCCCTCCCCAGATCTACACTGTCACACCTCACAGATCACCATGCCTTCCAGCCTGAGCACCACTGGGCTTCACCACAGGGCTCCAAGTGTCCCTAGGGAACATATTGTGATGCCCTACCTGAGGGTTAAAATGTATCTTGCCTTGTTATTAAATTATTCATTGGGGCAATCCTAGTACTTCCAACCATATTTCAAATTCTTTGAGGTATGAACTGCTAAATTGGTCACAGTTATGTTAGGAACTATCTAGAGATGGTCTTAGTTCTCCTAAGATGTGTACAGTTCTCTCCTCCAGAAACACCCATCTTCTTCACTTACGTTGCTCTAAGTCATAACTGGAATAAAATAACCCCGATTTTATCCTCAGAACAAATCCAAAAGAAATGACATGCCTGATTTAAGACCTTTCTTCCCATTGAATGAACAAGAACATGTTGCCACACTCTTGCCCCATCCTGCTATGAGCCGCACATTTTGACAGTTCGAGACAAAATACACTATGGGATCAGTGTGCGGACATTGACCTCCCACCTCCCCACTAAAGCCATGCTGGGCCAACGGCACGACCCCCAGCCCCACCCCACGTCAGTTATAACTAGAATCCAGACAGGGTTCTCCAGACCATCTAAGCACCAGATGTCATGTCCTCCATCTGCCCAGTCCCCATCCTGCTCCCACATCAAACCCCAGGTGCACTTCTGGATAAGTCATGGGGTTTCCTCGTGGTAATTGCAGGCTAGCTTCCTACCTTTGGCAGGGACTGCGGGAGGAACATCAGCCTTCTCCTTCCTCCTCTTGCTCTTCTTGGGCTGCAGTGGGGCCAAGCTGGTCATGCTGGTGACGGTCTCCCCCGAGCTGTAGAATAAAAAGGTCCTGGTGAAGGCAAAGGCCAGGAAGAAGGAAGGGAAGCAATCGTTTCCAAGTGTCCCCTGTATACCTGTGTAAGGTAGGGGTGTCTTACAATTGGACAGGAATTGATGGCTCTTTGCTATCTCCAGGGATGTCTGGAGGTCTGGTACTGACACGTGGCGGAGGTAATGCCAATGAGATGAGCTAGTTAGTGATTTACAATGTGCCATTCAGTGTCCAAGTCTCCCGGGAGACACCCAGGGCCAGCTTGTCTACATTGCTGAGGGGTACACAGATCGATGGTTTGCAGCTGGTTTCACTGGCTACACAGTCTGCTTGGCTACATTGCCAGTAGGGTATTAAGGTATCACTAGAAATTTCTGCTTGAGCTCCCCTGAAACCAAGATTCCTTGTACATATCTTTGTGGTTCACAACCCCCAACCAGAGTGGCTCCTGTGTAGACAAGAAAGGACCTGCAGAGCCGCACCTGAAAGTTCTGGGGGTGCCCATGATCGTGCATGCGTTTCCTCTCCTGCTGTTCCTTTACTCACCTTCAGTACAGGCGAAGTGAGTTCCCCTTTCAGGAGTGTCGTGTTTTCAATTATCTGACCCCATGGAATCACTGCAGTGTCAGATCCTCGTATCTATGTGTTATCCATGATAACCCAAAGTGATGGGTCTGATAAGCCTCATATCACAGGTAAGAAAACCAAGATTTAAAGATGCTAAACGACCTGCTCTGAGTGACAGTGTTAGTAAGCAGCCAGCCCAAATGTGCAAATCCAGACTGTCCTGATGTGAAATCTGTGCTTGTGCTACATGTGAGAATAGAGTCTGCATGCTTTCTTGAGTGGCCGTCAGGCTTGCATGTATACGAAAAGTATGTGAGAGTCGTCACAGTACTGTTGGTAATAGTAATAGATTGAAAACAGCCCAACTGCCCATCAGCAGGGGACTGGTTAAGGAAGTTATGGTGAGTCCACAAATCCACACGTGAGGTCGTCTGTAGCTGAGAGGAACGAAGAATCTATTTATGCATTGGTAAGGAAAGATACATCGTTAAGTGAAAAGGCTAGGTGATGGACAATGTGTAAAATGTACTATTTTCTTTAAATAAAAATAGGAGATTATATGTATATATATTAGTATTTTCATACACCTGCATGAAGAAACTCTGAAAGTATTCACAAGAATTTTAAAGTAGTGGTTCCTTAGAATTGGGGTTTCTGAAGAACTAAACAGATGGGAGACTGGATAGGGAGGATTATCACAGTATAGATATATTTTTTATTAATTATTTAACTTTTGAATTTTAATTATTAAACCATGTGATTGTATAATCTTTGAAGAACAGTAAATTAAACACAAATAAATATCTGCATGTATTTAATAAAAGAAAATAGGCTATTCTAATAAAGTTGTAAAATTTTTAAAATAAGCAAAGACTGAATCACACACACTGTGGGGAAAAGTCCAAGAATACAATTCACACGGAGATTCCCCAAAGATGGCTTATTTTTATTGGGAGTAGAAATTCTAACTGGCCATAGCTTTAGAGTACAGGATCAATTATGTAAATTCACAAATAGCCCAAAAGAATGTATATTTATAAAACTCTGATCCCTAAGAGAAAACAAGGGATCAGAAACTCTCAGAATTGCTTAAATATACAACCACATGCACAGCTTCATTTTGCAGCTTTTAAGACCCTTGAAATGTTTATTTTTTTTCTTTCCATTATAAATTATAAATTAATGCATGTTCATGTTTTAAAATGGTAATTACAGGCATGGAGACAAAAGAAAATAAATATATCATAACCAAAACACAATATGTAACACAAACCTTTGTGTCCAGTCTTTTTCTTGTATTTTTTCTTATAAACTTCATTTTTCAGAGAAGTTTTGGGTTCACAGCAAAATTGAGGGGAAGGTACAGAGATGTCCCCTGTCCCCCACCCCACATGCAGAGTCTGCCCGATTATCAACATCCCCACCAGAAGCGGTACATTTGTTGTCATTGATAAAACTACATTGAGACATCATTATCACCCAAAGTCCACAGTTTACCTTAGGGTTCACTCTTGGTGTTGCAAATTCTATGGGTTTAGACAAACATATAATGGATCCACTGTTGGAATACCATACACAATGGTTTCACTGCCTTACAAACCCTCTGGGCTCCACTTATTCCTCCCTCCTACCCTTCAATCCCCCCAGCCACTGGTCTATTTATCCTTTCCATAGTTTGCCTTTTTCAGAATGTCATATAGTTGGAATCATATAGTATACAGCCTTTTCAGATGGGCTTCTTTCACTTAATAACATGCATTTAAATTTCCTCCCTGTCTTTTCATAGTTTGATAGCTCATTTCTTTTTAGCGCTGGATAATATTCCATTGTCTGGATGTACCAGGGTTTATTTATCCATTCACCCACTAAAACTTTGGGTGCTTCCTAGTTTGGGCAATTAATAATAGAGCTGCCATAAATATCCACGTGCAGGTTTTTGGGTAGACATAAGTTTTCAACTCTTCCTTCAATTTTTACACATTTTTTAAAAAATCATACTGTATTTTAATGTTGCACCCTTCTTTTTGCTTAATCTACATCTTCCTAACTGTTACATCTTCATACTATTCGAGTGAAAAGATTTGCTACAGTTTACTTAGTCATTCCCTGACTTCTAAACGTCTAATTTGTTTCCTAGTTTGATACATAAATAACATTGCTATAAATATATTCATGCATAATGGGTTTCCATTCTTAGTCTTTTTTTTTTTTTTTAGGTTGGATTCTTAAAGCTGGAATTACTAGTTCAAGGTTATTTAATGCCTACTGTCAAAATGATTTCTGACAAGTTAGTACTATTTTATAGTCACTCGTTCAACGGATGGAGGTATTTATACTTTCATCCTCTTTTAACACCAGGTTTATCTGCTTTAAAAATTACTCATTTAATGAAGAAAACTGTGATCCCCTTTCACTGGCATTTCTCTGATTGCTAGGAGGATGGACATTTCTCATGTTTTTCTAATTGTGTCTCCCCTTTAACGAATGATGCACGACATCTTCTGTTCTTATTTGTTAGGATCTTGAGTTTTTCTGACAGATTGACATGGACCTTTCACATCAGTCTGACATGTTTATTTCAAACATTTCCCCAATTCCCTTTGAAGTTTGGCTTTTTGTTAAATGCACAGTAATTTTTTCTTTTTTGCTAAAATCACTCAACATTTTCTGTCTATTGCCTCTGAGGTTGGATCTTCCTCCCTGGCTGCACCTCATACCCTGCAGAATCAAATAACATTGCCTCTTCCTCTTCTCTTTTCTTGGACATAATTCTTCAGCTCTTCAATATAAAACAAAAGCTTTGGGACATCACTGATATGAACGTAGGCCATCATGTCCAGGGCTTTCAGGAAACGGAAAAAGATCTGCTTTGTCATCACCATTTTCCTTCAAAACAGTAAAACAGCACTAAACTAAATTTAGTTTTAAGTCATTCTTCAACAGTGGACACTCATACAGTGAGCTACCACTATGACATACAATAGATGAGTTTTCCCTCAGAGGCTTATTCTGCCAGTGAGCCAGCAGGGCTGGTAGGAATTTTTGACTAAGAAAGCCCACTTTATAATTTACTTACAAGTCATTCTACATCTTGGTTGGAACAGGACCGTGTTTGTCTCTGACACAAGGAGTGAGCAGTCAGGCCGAGGAAGGTAGGACACCGGCCGGAAGCTCTGTTTGAATTAGAGAGCTGTGAGACTGAGGGCAGCGCTATTTGTGGGGGACAGGGCTGTCTTTCTGGCTCCAACAGGGGTGGGGCAGGAGGCACACATGTGGGACCCTTGTTGTGACATGCATGAGGTTCCGGCCCAGCTGCCTCTCACAGGAGCCTCCGTCCCCCACAGGCTGGGCACCTCTGCTTTGTGGCACACGGTGGCCAAATTTAGTGAATGGGCACTGGACCAGGGGCCGAAGGCCTGCACTAAAGCTAGTTGCACTCTGCCTAGAGAAATGCCTTGGGCAGGTCACAATCCCTGAGCCTTACCCCACAACCTATGAAATGGGAAACATAACCTTGCTATGTATCTCACAGGGTTATCACGAGGATCAGAGAGCTAGTGGAGCCGAAATTTGATGGGGCATGCAATGGCCAAAGAGCACTGACCCTCACATCCGCCGGGCGCCTACAGTGCAGGGCGGGGCATTTCATGTGCTACCCACAAGAACAATGTTGCCATTTGCGTATCTCCTGGTGCCACGTTTTGGCCCTGAGTGGAGGGCTGCAAGTTTCAACTTAAACCTTGATCAGAAATCTCTGCTCAAGAGAGCACAGCTCCATTGGCACAGATACAACCGTGCTGTACAAGTACCAGCACAGGACGGAGTAGGCAAGTATGGGGGCAAAGGCTGCATGCACCCTGAGCAATGGAGGGTTGTCCCAAGAACCAGATAAAGCAGGGACCCTGGATGTTGCCAGGCGTTGAACAAATTGTGAACAGCCACATTTTGCAGAAGCTAGAGTTGATAATTATGTTTGTCTCTACCCAATGCAAGGCATTGTGAAAAGTACTTGATATCCACAATCTCTGACCCTCTCAGACGGGAAAATGAAGCCTCAGAAAGGTCTGTCTGGGCAGGAGACATGCGATCTGATGCGGCCAGGCTCCTTGGCCCTGAAGCAAGGATTCTGGGCCCAGATCAGACAACAGAGAACAAGGAAACTAGGACAGGAGGAAGGGAAATCAAGCCAGATCCACACTGCCTGGCTCCAGGTTTAAACGAGCTTCCTAAAGAGAAGGTACTGGACGGTGCTATCAGCACGCCACTGCCTTTTAAATCGGTACTAAACTCAGAGTGGGGAGCTGCTAGGTCTGTTACAGCTGCTCTAACCACTGCCCTGATAGAAGGAGGAGGGGCCCACCTGAGTGCTGGGGTCCTGCGTGTGGCTGGAGCCCAAGACCAAGGGCCAAACTGGGCAGAGCAGGTGGGGAGCACGACCTTGTTCCTGGAAATTGACTGGAATTAAGTGATGCCAGCTGCCAAAATGGAGGTGGACAAGGGTGGACCAGCCACGTGGAAATCTGTGCCTCTCTCTAGAGCTAAGAGTGTTGGCCAGTAGAAAAAAATAAAGCGGCATACACGGAGCTGACCCTGCTGACGATCATAATTATAACGAAGCATCACAGATCCCTCCGCACCTGCTTTCATAACTGAAACTCAGATCAAAGCACCCTCTCACAGAGCCACACAGCGCCTGTGACGTGAGAGCTGGCCCTGCCATCAAACGGCCATCCTAACACGGCTCCCTGGGACGCACTGGCGCTGCGGACACTGTCCACGCGAGAGGCTCCCATACACCCAACCATCGCCCCCTAGATGCCAACTGCTTCCTTTGGTCCACGACAATCTTTGTGCCTCAACCTCTGAACTAGGAATTAAAGTGCTTCCTTGAAGGCTGTTCCATCTTCTTTCCTATTGAATGAGTAGGTGGTCCTTGTTCCTGGGCACAGAGCTGTCCGTCACGTGCTCCAAAGGGATTTGTTGTGGTCCGAACTGGGATGGCTGGGGTGCCAAGCGTGGTTTGTCCACAAGTGTGGTTTGACCAAAGAGCCCGACTCAGAAAGCCCATAGTGAGTAGGTCTGAGGAAGGTGTGTGTTTCCTGTCCTGCCGACATCCTTCCAGGCCTTCCTGGGCCATCTCCACCTGAGGCCTTCTGGCTCCATACTGGCTTTGAAAGTTGTTGCTTTGATTAATCACTTTTGTTTTTACCAGAAATGTCCACATGCTTCCTTTCTTCCCATCTGCAAATCCTAGTTGTGACAGAGAGAATGCCTGACACAGACCCTGGAGGGGTCAGCAGTTCCTTCCCAAGCTGCTCTATGCTCCCTTTTCCAAGGTTGCATGAGGCACACTTGTCACCCCATAACGCTGTACCCTGAAACATCAAATGCAGAGCCTCCAAGGAGGAACGCTGGTCTCAGCAAATAGGGCGGTAACTCACTGGTAGAATCAACTACAGGTATCCCCTCCCCACAAAGGTCGTGCAAACGAGGCAAATTTCCTAACATCTTACTCAAGGCTTTTGAATGTGCCCCATGGGCTCCGCTGCCACGGGAATACACAGGTCAATCGATGCCACATGTGAAGAGCTGCTTAAAAGTTGCAGAATTTCATTTTCTAGATGGACAAATGGTGCCACCCACCCATAGTGACTCCTCTGAAGTGACTTTTTCACAAGGGAGAGAGGCGCTCAGCACATATCAGGTACGTAGTAAACATGTCATGGGTGTCACCTATTATCTCAGCAGTATTTCTATTATCGCTACTGTCAAATCTGCCCTGAATCCTTGAATCCAGAGCTAGATGCAGGCAATTCTCTGCAACCTGAGCCAGAGCCGGTGCCCCTAGAAAGGACCAGCAGACCGGTGGGGTCAGGACGCATCGTTTCCTGCTGCTTCCGTCCTCTAACCATTTTGTATGCACACTGAACGGCGTCAGCACAAAAGCTGCTCCTCTGTGAGATGGTTGCCAAGATGTCTCCCTGTGCACACCTCCCATGGCCTTTCATCTAAATGGTTTACATCCCCAGGAGGTTCTGCTGATAGAACTCTTCCTTTGCAGTCCCTGCCAGAGTCCTGAAGTCAGCACAGAGGCTTCGCCAGGCTGGTGGTTTTGTTTGTGAATTTTAAATCTCTGAATGCTAACTGCTAAAATGGGGAAATGCCTCATTAATATTTACTGGTTCCATGCAGTGTCCTGATCATGGGTCATAAGACTAACGGCAGGGAGAGGTCACTGGAGTTACCTGCCCAGAATCTAATGTGTTTTGGTAGCTCTAAACCCACTCCCTGCTCAGCACAATCTTATCCTCTGGCCACAACAGTGAGGTGCAGTTGTATTTGCTAGTTAGGAAGGGAGACAACTCCGTCACGTGGCTGGCGTGAGGGTATCTGCTGCCACATTTCCCTTCCCAAGGAGAGGTGGCCCAGCCTGAGGATACATCCACACCTGGAGGGCCAGGAAAGAGCAAGGAATGGAAGCCACGGCTCCGAGGCCCACCCACTGCAGCGCCTCCAGCTAAGTGACCCCCCAAGTCCCTTCCTGGGTTGGACCATCTGAGCCGGCTTTTCCGTCTCCTGGAATCAACAGGTTTGTAAATAGTACAGAGGACTAGCTATTTCTCTAAGAGTTGACGGTTTTATTTATGTTTTTAGTCTGGGGAAGGTTATTTGTGTCTTGCAGGGTTTTGAAAGGGATTAGAAATAAATCTCACACAGGGTTCAGTGGCGGAAGTGTGTGGGCACATCGTGAGTGATTGCGGAAGTCAGGCCGCAGCCCCTGTTACCTGAGTGGATCCTCAGGATGACCCTGAGTGAAGGGCTGTCTGCTTTGTGGAGGGTGAAGCATTCTCAGAGAAGCTGAGTGACAGGCCCAAAGTCACCAAGCTGCCTGGTGTCACGGTGGGAACTGACTCCCAAGCCAGGTGGACTGTCCTCTTCCTCATGCCAGGAGTAACAACCAGACCTGTCTCACAGACTCACCCCCCGTGCCTGTGCCTCCTGGGGGCTGTGGAAGAAAAAAGGACACTGAACCTGAGTGCTGGGGTGGGGTGGGGACAGGATGGCACAGCCATGAGGTCAGGGAAGAAGGAAGAAGGCTGGAAGAGACATCTGCTGTGCCTGCCCTTACCACCTGGTTTGCTCAGTGAATGTGGATAGAGGGAAAGGCATTCAGCATGCACACGGACTACAAAGCAAGCAAACAACAGCTACCAACGTGGTCAACGTGTCTGCAAGTCAATGTCTATGACCAGAGCCCACGGAGCTTTTCAAAGTCAGGGACGCAGGGCGTCTGCAGCCATGCCCACACCCACCGCTAAGCCCTGCCCAAGGGTCCTTCCATTGCCCTGACTTTTCCATGGCATAGGCTCCTTGTTCATTGTGTGAAACACTCACTGAAACCCAAGCTTCCAGCACGCCGGGAGCAGCGCACCAGCCCTGGAGCTAGGTGGGCTGGGCCACCATCCCTGGCTGCTCCATCTCTCCCTGCCTGCCCAGGAGACCTCACCATCACCCACACTCTTGTATCAGCTTTCATCTGTAGAATGGGACAGTGGCAGCACCTGCTCATGGGGTTCTTGTCAGGAATGAAGGAGACGCTGCACGTCAGTACTCAGCACGGCCCAGAAAGTGCCATTTAATAAGCGTGTGGCTTGGTTATCGTGATTAATACGACTCCATCCCTTGGCATCTGGCCCTCCAGCCTCTCTTCCCTGCTGCTGTGCCCTGAATCTCCAGGACTCCTCACTCCTACCAACCAAGGTCCTCCAACCCTCAGGTCTTTTACCCACTGTGCTTATCTCTCCCCACTTCTGTGTCTGCCCTCCCCCAACCCTCTTCTCCTGGAACACTTCCCCGTCATGATTTGGCTCACATTTCACCTTCAGGAAGCCTTCCCTATCACCCACAGCAGTCTCTGGGTGCCTGTGACAGCTCTGGGCGTCCTACGGGTGCTGCCCCGGGTTTGCTTCTCTAGGCCTCCCATTTGGTGCAGACGTAAAGGGCATGGGCTGTACCTCACGAGCTGTGCTATCCAGAAGACTCATTCATAAGTACTGAATGAATAATAATAGAACCACTTGCAAAGAGCTCACCATTTACCATTTACTGCTGGAAGCACTTTATACAGACTAATTCATTTACTCCTCATAACAGTACTATATGCTAGAGCTATTGTCCCGTTTTATCAAACAGGTTGAAAAACTACTCAAAGACCCGCGGTAATCAGTGGCAGAGTCCAGATCTGAACTGAGGCGGCCTGGCCCCAGAGCCCTTAGCAGACTGCTTTTCACAGAAGAAATAAATGTTTTATAACACTACTGTTCATATAATAATAAAAAAAGCAAGTAGTTACATATCTTAAGTTCAGAGCACATATCTTTAGAGTCTCTTTGAAATCAAATCTCTGCCTTCACTCTAAGATCCTGAACAAATCATGTATTTACCAAACCCCATACTATGATTGTCGGGATACTCGTTTCTTACTAATTGTTTTATTTTTCGATTAAAGTTGGCATACAACATTATATTAGTTTCAGGTGTACAATGTAGTGATTAGACATTTATATACCTTACAAAGTGATCAGCTTGATAAATCTAGTCCCCATCTGACACCATACATAGTTATTATATTACTGACTATATTCCTTATTCTATAACCTACATTCTCATGACTGTTTTGTAACAACCAATTTGTATTTCATAGTCTTGTCCTTTCTCAACCACCCTGATACACACCTTCCAGGCTGGCAACCACGAAAATGTTCTCTGTATCTTTGCATATGAGTTTATTTCATTCTTTGGATTCCACATGTAAGTAAAATCATATGGCACTTGTCTTTCTCTGTCTGACACTCCACTCTGCTCAATACCCTCTAGGTTCATCCATGTTTTATGGCTGAGGAATATTCCATTATACATATGAACCAACTCTTCTTCATTCATCCATTGATGCACACCCAAGTTGACTCCATATCTTCGCCATTATAAATAGTGCTGCAATAAATACATGAATGCACACATGTCCCCTCGATGTAGCATTTGGGTTTCTTCAGATAAATACCCAGATGCGGGATTACGGGTCCTTCTTTGTCTCTTGTTATAGCCTTTGTTTTAAAGTATATTTTGTCTGCTTTAAATATTGCTACCCCAGTTTTTTTTGTTTTGTTTTGTTTTTCATGAAATATCTTTTTCCACTCCTTTACTTTTAGTCTGTGTGTGTCTTTCGATCTGAAGTGAGTCTCTGTAGGCTCCATATGTAAGAGTCTTGTGTTCCTATTATTCAGCAACCCTATCTTTTGAGTTGAGCATTTAACCCATATACATTTTTTTTATTAAGTTTATTGGGGTGACAATTGTCAGTAAATTTACATAGATTTCAGGTGTACAATTCTGTATTACATCGTCTATAAATCCCATTGTGTGTTCACCACAAAGAGTCAGTTCTCCTTCCATCACCATATATTTGATCCCCTTTACCCTCATCACCCACCCCCACCCCCACATTTAAAGTAATTGTTGATATATAGTTATTGCCATTTTATTATCCATATTTTTTAAATCTTTTTTCTTTTTTCATCTTAAAGAAGTCCCCCTAAGAATTCTTGTAATACTGATTTAGTGGTGATGAACTCCTATTTAGCTTTTTCTTCTCTGGGAATCTCTTTCTCTGTCCTTTGATTCTAAATGATAGTTTTGCTCGGTAATCTTGGTTGTAGGACCTTGCTTTTTATTATTTTGAATATTTCATGCCAACCGCTCTGGCCTGCAAAGTTTCTGTTCAGAAGTCAGCTGATGGTCTTATGTTTAGTTCCCTTGTGGGTAACTAAATGCATCTCTCTTGCTGCTTTGTCTTTAACCGTTAGCATTTTAATTATGACGTGTCTTGGTTTGGGCCTCTCTGGGTTCATCTTGTTTGAAACTCTCTGCACTTCCTGCGCTTCTATGTCTGTTTCCTTTGCCAGGTTAAGGACGTTTTCTGTCATTATTTCTTCAAATAGGTTTTCAGTTACTTGCTCTCTCTTCTCCTCCTGGTATCCCTATGATGCAAATGTTGAGATGCTTGATGTTGTTCCAGAGGCCCGTTGAACTCTCTTCACTTGTTTTTGGATTCTTTTTTGTCTTTTGCTGTTCTACTTGGGTGCTTTCTGCTACCTTCTCTTCTAAATTGCTGGGTCAATCCTCTGGTTCATCAAATCAACTGTTGATTGCCTCTAATGTATTCTTTATTTCAGTTATTGTACTCTTTATTTCTGGCAGGTTCTTTTTCTGTTTTCCATCTCTATTTTTATGTTTTCTATCTATTGTTCAAGTTCTCTCTAAGATCATTGGTAGCCCTTTTAACCAGTGTTTGGAACTCTGAGTCTGGTAGATCGCCTGTCTCCATTTTGTTTAGTTCTTTTTCTGGAGCTTTGTTCTGTTCTTTCATTTGGGACATGTTTCTTTGTCTCCCCATTTTGGCTGCCTCCCTGTGTATGTTTCTATGCATTAGGTAGGGCTGCTATGTCTCCTGGTCTCAGTAGAGTGGCCTTATGTAGTAGGTGGCATATGGGGTCCAGTGGTGCAGACTCTCTGGTCACCTGAGCCAGGTGTTCCAGGTGTGTCCTTGTGTGGATGGTGTGTGCCCTCTGGTAGTAGTTGAGCCTTGGTTGATGTGGGAGGGATTGGCCTTTAGGCTGATTGGTTTTGAAGACTGGCTGTGACTACAGTGGAGGAGCTCCTGTGCAGGGGCTGAGCCTATGGAGCAGGATTTGCTTTGGCAGGGCTCTGGTGCCTGCCCAGTCTGCCCTTTGCGCATGTGGCCCACAGAGGCAGCTGGGTGGTGCCAGCTCCAGGGCGTCCTGGGAGGGGCCCACCACAGGCCCATTTCAGCCACAGCCTAAGCCCTGCCTGGGACCACCTGACATTAGCCACAAAGCAACCCGCAGATGGTCGCCAAAAGTACAAGCCATGAACTGAGGCCACCTGCTAGTAGTGTCAGGCTTGGGGAACCTCAGCAAGAGGTATGGGAACACCAAGGCCACATGCTGCTTGTTTGTGAACCTTTGAGAGATTTGTAGGAAAGTCCACAGCATGAGCCAAAGATCATTAATATGGAAAAGCCACTGGAAGTGGCTTGGTTGGGTCCACAAGTTGGGTGAGGCAGTGTCTCAGGGAATCACCAGGGCAGGCGAACCATGTTAGCCAGGTTGATGGAGACTATGGGGGCTGCCTGTGTCTGCACATTAGGAGCGGGAAGGGCTCAACAAAGAAGTAATGGCTTCTGCCAGCACTTTTTTCCAAGAGAAAGCTGCTCCTCCAGCTCTCGTCATAAAGCCAGATAATTCACTTCCTTCCTGTATGTCCCTGGCACCTTTTGAGCTTCTGCCCCAGTGTTGGAGCTCAGAGAGAGTGAGTCTTCCAGCAAGTAAGGCCATGTGCAGGCCCTTGAGGAGGAATGCCTGGGACTCCACCAGCCCTCCCTCTGACTCAGCCACAATCTCCATTGGTTTTCACAGCCAGAAGTTATGGTGACTTCTCTTCCTGGCCCTGGAAAGCTAGACTGGGCAGCCTGGTGGGGGATGATTCCATCGCTCCACCTGGGGAACCTCTGCAATCAGAACAGCCCTCCTTATTTTTAACAACCACACTTGGTTATGGGCCCAACTTGTGCTGCATCTGCACCCTCCTGCCAGTCTTGAGGGGGCTTCTTTCATATGTACCTAGTTGTAGAACTTCTGTTCAACTGACTTCAGGAGATTCTGTTGTAAAATTAGTTGCAATTTTGATGTGGTTATGAGAGGAGGCAAGCACAGCATTTTTGTCAGGGTATGTTTAAAAATCTCTGATGGGTCAGAAAAGACTGAAATATACTGTAAACTAAGCTCACAAACCACAGTCAATCGGTGCCTGTAATTTGTCCAACATATAAATAGTCTGTGCCCTGACTGTTTATCTTTGAGAAAGTGTATGCTCCAGAAAACATGAAGAAAGCCTGGATTACTTCAGTTGTAATTGCTACTGGCACAGGTAACATAATGTTCAATTTACTTTCTCCCATTTGCAAATACTTTGTTAATCTCAAGTCCCTAAGAACAGGGGAAGCAAAAGGTCACGAAAATTCACTAACTGGGAATCGCCTTTTCCGTGCCCCTGTCCATCCTCTCGACAACTTTCTTAAACTTGACCTACAGGAAGAAAGGCATCTGAGTCCACTAAAGAGTTGTGTCGTGGTATGGGAATGCATCACACCTCTATGCAATTGGTGGCATTTCATTTTAAGTCTAATTTTGTGGGACTTTTAGAGAAATTTAACATACTAATTGAGTTGCTCTCAAAGCTGTTTTTCCTGGGGAGGGCAGAACTCTGAGATGCCTGCTTGGGCCCCACTCTCTGCTCCAGGAGAGAGTTTATCATGGGAAAAAACAGTCTCCCAACCCTGAAGGTCAGGGCCACCCTCCCAAGAGATGTCAACTTCTGACTTCAAATTCAAGATGAAACTTGTTTTCCTTTATTTGAACTTCTCTCAACAAGTCATGGAATTCCCTAGGGTCTCCAGGTTCTCCCACAGTCACTTGGCAAGGTCCCTCTCTCAGTGACCACAGGCTCTGTGCCAGCACGTGGCCTCTTCCTGAGGGTGCCTCCCCTGCCTAAGGGTTTCCATTCCTGGCACCTTGCCGTGGTCCTGTGCTGTCTGCCCTGCTTCTCCCTTAGGAGGAAGTGGTTAGAGGACAGAGAAGGATATTTGTCCTGATCTTAGCTTGAGACTCCAGGGGCCCAGCTTCCCACTGCCATAGCACAGAAGATGGAGCCAGGATCTGGGAGCCCCCTGGCAGGAAAGGGATGGGAGAAAGAGTCTGAACTATGGAGACAGAGCACACAGGCCAAAGCTAGTTTAAAGGCAAGTACTGACCTGTTCACTCGCAAGGAACCATGGCAGGGAATCTGGGCTGCCCCTAGTCAAATTGGCATGAGGTTTTTATCAGGAAGAGGAATGCAAGGTGGCATAGAGCCTACTGCCAGGTTTGTGGGAGCAGGCCTGGCCCTGCAGGGTTCTGGGGTGTAGTGGAGTAAGTGCAGGCTTTCCAGAGGCAGATCTGTGGCTGGCCCAACAGAAGACATTCCCACAGGGAAAGATCAACCTGAGCACCCAACCAGTCTTGCTGAGAGCACCAGCTGGTAGAGGGGACAGCATTTCAGCAGGACTCTGTGGTCATCCCTGACTTCTGATAAGAATCCCAGGACTGGGGGAGAACAAACTCCAATGCCCAGCAGGCTAGGGTCACGCCCTCTCCTGTACTTCCAACCATGGTCAGCACCAGCTCAAAAGAGGGACAACTGAAAAGAAAGGCCTGAAAGAGTGAAAGAAGCAAGGCCAAATGCTGGCAGTGCATACTAGCGATGAAAGGCTGGATGCTAGATCACAGCAAGCAAATCCTGAGAAACACCGCAAGCTGACCCTCCATAGCTTCTGACCATCCAGACATAACCTCCCTCCAAGTCTGAAATGCTGGTCCTTAGGGCCTTATGGGGACATATGCTCTAAAAAGGAAACAAGTAGCTTTATTGAGGCATGACTTATTCACCATAAAATCGACTAATCATAATTGTACAATTCAATAATTTTAGTAGATTTATAAAGTTGTGCCACCATCACTACAGTACAATTTTAGAACATTTCTGTCACCCGTAAAATTTCCCTGTTGCCCATTTGTAGTTAATCCCTACTCTCACATTCAGCCCTAAGCAACTACGAATCTACTTTCTCTATAAATTTACCTTTTCAGGATATTTCAAACAAATGGGATCATACAATACGTAATTTTTTGCATATGAATTCTTTCACTTAGCTTAATGTTTTTGAAGTTCAACCATGTTGTAGCATATACCAGCAGTTTGTTCCTTTTTATTATGAAATAGTAGTTAATTGAAATATATTAAATTTAGTTTATCCATTCACCAGTTGATGTATATATTTAGGTTGTTTCCAGCTTCTGGTTATTATGAATAAAGCAACTATGAACAGCTGCATGTATGTCTTTGTGTGGACATACACTTTCATTTCTCTTGGGTAAAATCCTACATGTGCAATTGCTGGGTCATATGGTAAGTTTATGTTGAATGTTTTAAGAAACCACCAAAGTGCTTTCCAAAGTGGCCATTTAACATTCACACAGGCAATCTACAGGGTTCCAGTTTCTCTACATCCTCACCTACACTTGACACTGACAGCCTTTTCTATCATAGCCCATGTGGTGGCGGTCTAGTGGCATCACATTGTGGTTTTATTGGCACTTCTCTAATGACTAATGATATTGAACATATTTTCACGAGCTTGTTAGTCATTTATATATATTCTTTAGGGAAATGTTTATTCAAATCTGTTTTACCCACTTTAAATTGCATTTGTCATCTTATTGAGTTATAAGCATTCTTTAGATATTTTGTCACAGCACCATTTGTTAAAAAGATTATATGCTTTCTCAATTTTTTTGAGAGTTTGTGAAGGATTGGCATTACCATTATTTTTTCTTAATATACTTCATATATTTAGTATACTTAATATACTTCACCAGTAAAGCAATGAGCCCAGGCTTTTCTTGGTTGGAAAGTCTTTAGGTAACAATTCAATATCTTGTCTTAGTATAGGTTTATTCATATTCTAGCTTTCTTTTTAAATCAGTTTCGGCAATAATGTCTTTCTAGCAACTTTTCCATTTTATCCATGTTGTCTAATTTGTTAGAATAAAGTTGTTCATAATATTTTCTTATAATCTATTTTTAATTTCCGTAGGGTCTGATTCCCTTTTTCCTTCCTCATTTTGGTAATTGGGTTTCTCTCTCCTCTCCTCTTCTCTCTCTCTCTCTCTCTCTCTCTCTCTCTCTCTCTCTCTCTCTCTCTCTCTCTCTCATTTTCATGGACAGCGTAACTTTAGTTTTATAAATTCTGTTGGTCTTTTCAAAGAACCAACTTTTGGTTTCACTGTATTTGTGTGTGTGTGTATGTGTGTGCGTGTGTCTGTTTTCTATGTCATTGCTTTCTGTTCTAATCTTTATTATGTCCTTTATTCTGCTTACTTCAGATTTCACTTGCACTTCTTTCTAGTTTCTTATAGTGAAAGCTAAGGTTATTGATTTGAGACTTTTCTTCTTGTCTAATATAGGCATTTAAAACCTTTTTTTTTTTCTTCTTTCTGTAAGCACTGCTTTAGCTGCATCCTGTATGTTTTGGTATGCTGTGTTTTCATTTTTATTTAATTTATTTTTTTTCTAATTTCTCTTGTGATTTCTTCTTTGATCCAAGTATTATTTAGAAGCATGTTGTTTTAAATTTCAGAACATTTGGGAATTTCCCATACTTCTTTCTGTCATTAATTTCTATTTAATTCTGCCACTGTCAGAGAACAGACTTTGTATGATTTCTTACATACAAAAATTCTTCAGTTTATTTAGATTTGTTTAATGACCTAGCACATAGTCTATCCTGGAGAATGCTCCAAGTACACTTGAAAAGAATGCATCATGCATTCATTACAAATTGCTTGATCTTCTGTGCCTTCACTGATTTTCTGTCTAGGTAGTCTATCAATTATTGAGAGTGGAGCAATGAAATCGGCTATTATTCTAGAATTACCTATTTCATCTTTCAATTTTCTGTTTTTGCTTCATGTATTTGAGGTTTTGTTGTTAGGTCCATATACATTAATAATTGTTACATCTTCCAGATGTGTTGACCATTTATAATTATAAAATTTCCTTCTTTGACGCTTGTAATATTTCTTGTCTTAAATTATATATTATCTGATAGCTACCAACACTTTTGTTATTACTGTTTGGTTGGTATACCTTTTTCCATCCTCTGAGTGATCTCCTTTTATTATACATGCATACTGCCTCAGCCAGAAATATGCTTGCCCCAACCGCAACCATGCAATACATGGGTACAATTAATTTTAGCTTATAGGAACAATAAGAGCCCAGGAAAACACGGCAATGCAAGGCCAGGGGTGAGGGCAGAGCAGAAAGGGCACCCTCCGGTGCTCTGGCTTCCAGGATGGGCTTTGTTTGTCTCAAGGTTCCATGGGTTATCGCATCAAAAGTGGGGACAGCTACTTTGATATCCTCTTTCAGACAGATCCCGCTGAAGGAGTAGGAGAGCATTGCAATATACATATGTGACTGGCATAATCCACTGGTACCAACATTCTACCACTTTGAGTGAAGCGTAGAAACCTCGCTTCTATTTAGGTCACTTTACCTTTCCCACTTTTAAATATCATAATGCTTTTCTTGAGTATCAGATGGCTTTACCATATTTGTTTTAATCATCAAATATTATTTTTAAAACTCATGAGGAAAAAAATAGTCTATTTATGTATCCATATTTATTCTCTTTCTATTATTCCTTTTTCCTTCCTAATGCACCAAGATTTTCTTTTCTAGTTCAATAATTTCTTTTAGCCATTCTTTTAAAGTTGGCCTGATAGTGACAAATTCTTTTATTATCCATTTATCTGAGAATGCCTTTATTTCCCTTTTAACCTAAAGGATAGTTTTGCTGGACACACAATTTGTGGTTGATAGATCTTTTCTTTCAGTATTTGAAAACAGTGGTGCCACTTCTTTCTGCCCTCCATGGATTCAGATTTAAAAAAAAAAAAAAATGTAGTGTCATTCAAATTTGTGTTCCCCTATAGGTAATGCACTGTTTCTCTCTGGTTGCTTTTCTGATTTTTTTCTTTGTCTTTGGTTTTCATAATTTTTTTTTTTACCAACTTTCAGAGTCCTCCTCTGGTTGTCTTTTATATTATTTCCGGGTTTCATAGGGAAAAACAGGAAGAAATTGACCTTGTCTGAATGAGAAGTCTCATATTTTTAAACACTGTAAGTTTACAATATCTACTATTATGTTTCCTGTGAGGTGTATCACACCAGCTAAAAGGCTAGCGTATTAGCACATATATTACTAATGCCTGCATTCTGCAGAGTGGGACACAGAACAGGCAGGCATTGTTGGAAGAAGATTAGGAGTGTTTATGGTTAGAATGCATCAAAGTGATTCAGTGCAGTTGTCCTAAGTGGGAGAACAGTCCTCCAGGAGCAGGTGCCAAGCCTCCTCCAGCATGAGCCACATGTTCTCTGGACCCTCTGGGGGTGACAGTCAAAGCATGGAGTCTGGAAACATGCAATGTATGTAGAACACATATTTTTAGCCCAATTTGTGGGCTAATATGCAGATTTTACAGTAAAGATACAAATTTAACCAATTCCTTGGTAATATCAAAAGAAAGTAAAATACCAAAGAATTTCATTTGAAAAAAGGAAGAAAATATTCCTACCTGTTCTGAGGGCATTTCACCAAATATTGTCTCACTGTGAAAGGAAAAAGACATAGAAGATGGTAAATAAATGCTACCTTAGACATATATGCTCCAGGACTTACGAAGCTATGGAGGTGCCCAGGTGTTGCCCAGATGTTGCTATGAGCCACCTCTCAGGGCTTTCATACTTCTCTTAGGATGAATACAGCAGTGCCAGAGCAGGGACACCACGGTGACCTGAACTGGTACACATCTGGATCAAGCCAGGCATGAAACCATACACCCCACACTTCCCGGTTACGTAACCCAGAAGATTCTTCTTTCCCCCCCAGATTGAGTTGGGTTCTAAACTGAAGGGTACTGCAGTAACAGAGTCACCCGACTTCTGAGCTCTGCCTTACTGATGAGGGAGCCTTCAGGGGGTCACCTGTCTCCACCGAAACACTCCTCTCTATGAAACGGGTTTTCATTCTCTGATCTATGCTCTTCTGGGACTAAGAAGAGGCCTTTGGAAAAATAGCCGTAGAATAAGATATCCTCCACAGTATGTCTCTTTAAGAAAACCCAGATTCTAGCTTAGAGGAAAAATAAGAATACCAAGGCAGTTATTCCAACAAGTGTCCAATCTAAGCTCACAGTCGAGCTCACTTTAAATAGAAGTAAAACTGAAGGTGCCACAGGGCCCTGGGGTTTGTGGTAGATGGCTACATTGATGGCCCCAATGATCATACTTCCTTGCATCTATCCACATCCATATGTGACTAACACCCCCCCAACTGCCTCTGGGCTTGGCCACATGGAATGCTTTGGCCAACGAAACATTAGCCAATGTGTCTCAAGCAGAGACATAAAAAAGCCCCTCAGCTCTGAGGTTTGCTCTCTCTCTCTCTCTTTCTCTCTCTCTCTCTCTCTCTCTCTCTCTCTCTCTCTCTCTCTCTCTCTCTCTCTCTCTCTCTCTCTCTCTCTCTCTCTCTCTCTCTCTCTCTCTCTCTCTCTCTCTCTCTCTCTCTCTCTCTCTCTCTCTCCCCCTTACAGGGAATTCTCCCGCTACCACGTGAAGAAGCCTGGCTAGCTTACTGGAAGATGGGAGCACATGAAACAAAGGCAAGCCATGCTAGTTGAGGCCTCAAAGCAGCCAGGCCGCAGCTGATTCACCTTTGGACTGCAGCTGCGTAAGAGCATTCATCTCAGGCATCTCCAGCTGAGATCGGAACTGCTCAGCTGAGCGCAGCCCAAATTGCTGACCTGCAGAATGTTGAGCAAATAAAATGGTGTTGTTTGAAGCTACACATCTGGAGTGATCATCAAGCAGGCAACCAGTGCAAGTTCCAGATCAGGATGGACAGAACCTCGCCTTTAGAAGGGGCTTTTTAGGTCCGTCAGGCCAAGCCCCTCTTGGTAGCTAAACTCTCTCTGCATTCCATTTACTGAGCACTTACTATATACTGGATAACTGACAGATGCAAACAATTATAAAGCCATAATTAGTATTTATTGGCCACTTCGTATGTTCCTGGTGTTATCCTAAGCTTATTCTATAGATCGGTGATATTCATCTGAGGTTTCCATACCCTGTGTACTCTTAGAAAAACAGTTTCAAGGACATCTATTTCTAGATCCTTCCTCCCTTTCCATGGTATTCTTCCCTAAGATATCATTCTCCTAGAACACACCTGAGGGCTGGCTGTATTCTCTCCCTCCCTCCCACCCCATCACCGTTTCTACTTCAGAAAATCCAAGCACACGTCTCACCCACCCAGACTTGTCCTCTGGAGGCCTATCCTGGGGGCAAAACCCAATGGGCACCAAACAAGAGATGATTTGAAATGTGGGAGCCAGTGCTGAGAAAGCGAATGACTGATGACTGGGCCACTAAGCCTTTCACTAGGAGTAGGTTTCCAATATTTTGCTTTCAACAAGGATTTAATAATGACTGAATCCAGTTGTCAACTGGTAAGGTATTAAAAATCATTTTCGAGGATCGATCACTGTATGGCTTTTGACATATAACGTGGGTGCACTTTAAATATCAAGGGGCCTAAGGAAACGTCACCCAAACCTGCCTCTTTTTATATTGAATGAGGTATTTCAGAACTAACGTCTATTTAAAAACATAGGAATAAAATTGACGTTGAATTCTATAAGGGTATATGAAGTAAAAGAAAAATCCATTTTAATAAAAATACATTTCTAATAAAATTCTACTTATAATTATGAATTATTTATCTAAATTTATACTTATGTGGTTTTGATTAATTTTACACTCATTTTTCAGATCTTACAAATGGTACAATATTGATAACTCAATCCAGAAAAAACAATTTAAACCTAGAGATTTATGGAATAAGGAAATTAAAAAATTTATTAAAATGTTTATACACATTATTTTATAGAGAAGTATAACGGGTGAACAATAAAGGACTTTCAAAACAAAAAATGTACTAAAGTAGGATAAAATTTTGTGGGGCAAGTGAGTTGAAGACAAAAGCTCAAGGAGAAAAAGAAACAGTATAAAACTTCTAACTGCTAAAGCTTGTTCATGAAGTCCTTTTAAATCAACAGACGTAGTTACTAAACTCATGCACTTCAATGTCAAAGAGAGATTTAGCCATTTCATTTTAAGATATCAGTATTTGTGATGCTCTGGGAATTACATCCTTTGCAACAATTTACATTCATAATGAAAAAGTTTAGATATCACAAAACACATTCAAGGTACATAGAAAACTATGAAATGATTTTAGGGGCATGCAAGCAAAAATATGTGATGAGCACAGCTTTGGACTCTAATCTTCACGATAACCTTGTCATTACACCCATTTTACAGTGGAGAACATTGAGGCCTTGCCCAAGGTCACACAGCTATGTTATGGGTTGAACTATACCCTTCCAAAATTTATACCTCAGAACATGACATACCTCAGATTGGCCCTTTAAAGATGTGATTAGGTTACAATGAGGCCTTTAGGGTGGACCCACATCCCATATGACTGACGTCCTCATAAGAAGAGGAGACTGGGAAACAGACATGCACAGAGGAAAGACCACGTAAGACACAAGACGACAGCCACCTACAAGCTCTGCTATGGCAGCCTGAGCAACTAACACCTGAGAGGGGCAAAAGTGGGGAGCCTGACTCCAGAGCCCTCTGGTAACTACTCTACACTGCTCTTAGAGAAACTGGGCAGCTGGTGGTAGGGTTCTTACCAATGAAGAAACTGAGTCTCCCAGGATGAACAGCTCACCCAACATGTCACAGGTGGAGCATGACGGAGCTGGGACTGGGACCCGACAGAAAGCCATGTGCTAGCTGACCTGTGGTTTGGTAAGTCCAGTCCAGTGGCAGTGAGGTGAGCAGCCTGAGATCAGGACGCCAGGGAGCAGGGGGGCAGCAGAGGGGCTCCAGTAATGGTTGGCCTTGGGGGCCGGGGGTTGACTCAGAAGGACCATGAGCCGGTGAGGACGGTCAGGGCCAGGCCCAGAAGACGCACCTCAGTCAGCACTCGCCAACCGATGCTTACGAGGTCTCAGCCTGGTGAATGCAGGGCCTGTGTCCCTTCAATGAAGAGGAAATAAACTTCCCCCAGAATCAGCCTTAGAAACACATAATCCGTGCTGATTATATAAATGTGTTAACCTGTCTTAGCTTGGGATTCCCGAGAAACGAAGATTCAATTGCATAGAGTCTATATGGGAGGTAATCCTAGGAAACCCACCGGAGAATGAGGAAGAGAGACCAGGAAGAGCGGGAAGCCAGTGTCCCCATGGGACATGGCTTGGCACCCCGCAAGCTTGACCAGAGGCCCCCCACTCCAAGCAAGGCAGCCATCCTGCACAGAAATGAAAAGGCAGGACGCAGTTCCGTTCAAATAGTGATCTGATGATCTTTAGGACTTTGAAGACTCTAAAAGGAAGGACTGCTATTCTCACCTCCCCTGATAGGAAAATGCCAGCGAGCACCAGGCCACTTTTTCTCTGCCTCCTCAGCTGGGGCCGCACTGTTCCCATGCCCGACCTCATGGCCAAACCTCCCACGTGACATGTCCAAGCTGAAGGCTTTCTCATTTCCACCTGGGCATGTCCCTGTCATCACTACCACCCCCAGACTGGTGATTTGGGATGGTGGCAGCCATGCCCTCCCTTCCTATCAGGCCCTGTAGCAGTGTTGGGGCCTCCAGCGTGTGGATGACGTTCCCTCACCATTACCCCCAATCTGCCTGCACCCTCTTCAGACCCTCAGGCCTTGCAGTGACCCCGAGATATAACCTGGGATATTTTTGCTCTGTTCACTTGAGTGTTCGCACTTGCAGTGAGCGCTGTGGCAGCCCTGGGCCGGGCCCAGTCCTCTGCATAAGCCCAGCCTCCTCCCACGCAGCACAGGCAGGGAGCCCTTCGTATGAACACTTCGTATGTTCCTAGTATTATCCTAATACCAGGAACAGGTGTTAGGATACCTGAGGGCACAGACAGGACCTGGGTGTGCCCCCTTCCTGCCCACCCTTTCTTTGCCCAGCAGTGGGCTCCTACCATGCCACACTCAGGAGCCCAGCTCCCTTCAGGAAGCAGCCTGTCCTGGCAATGTTTCCAGGCCAGGACACTGAAAAGGACAAGTCAGGTCGTCTCTCTGCGTCACCAAGTGGAAAGCTAAGGAGAAGAACTAAGCTTTCTTCCTCCTGTTCTCTTGGTACAAAGAGTCGTTTCATAGCTACAGCCATTCAACAGAAAGTGTCCATGAGGAGTCAGGCTGTCCTATGGGGTAGTCTCAAGCCCAGGTGGCTATCAAGCCCTGGAAATGTGACTAGTCCAAAATGAGAGGTGCTGGAAGTGTGAGATCATGTTGGGTTTCAGCCTTAGTGTGAAAAAAGGAATGTAAAATATCTCATTAAGAATCTGTCTGTTGTTACTTGTTGAAATGATGTTTTGGGTATATCGGGTTAAACAAAATAGATTACAAGTAATTTCACCTTTTTTTTTTAACCTTTGTAAATGTGACTTCTAAAAAAATGTGCGATTACACACATGGCTCCCTCAGGGCAGTGTGCAGGGGCGTTTTGTCTGCCCTCGCAGCTGGGATGGTTGATCCCAGCAGTCCTTGTGACTACACCTACAACCTGAAAAGGGAACCACCCTCGGGAGAAGGTGCTGCCTGGAGCTGCCTGCGACCAGGACTGGTCACCACACCACAACTGAAAGAGTGTCCCCAACAGCTCTGCCAGGTAAGAGGAACTCATCCCCACCGTACAGTGGGGACACCTGGGGCCTGACAAGGCCAGCTTTGTAAGTGCAGGAGCTTGAATCCAGGCTCTATTTCCAGTGCTCTCTTCACTTGGCTGCTGAGGAGGCTGACAAGCCCCCCCCCACAGGGAAGATGGGCCCCCTCCTGAAGGTAGCAGTGACCTCACAGGGCCAGCAAGCACCCCCATGCACCCTGCAGACAAGCCTGCACCTCAGAAATGCCTGGAGAGGACAGCTCAAGCTCGGGGTGAGCAAGTATCTCTGACACCATGCTGGCGAGCCCTTCGTCCTCCCAAGGCCCTGGCGTCGCCCCTCTGTTCAAATCACGAAGTGAACATGGAGAGTAGACACAAAGGGGTTAGGCTGCCCCCTTCCCTGTCTGGTTCTAGTGTGCCTTCGAAACTGTCCTTTCAAAAGCTCAAACACTGGCGGATTGTTGAGGCCCCCCAAAGCAGTGAGTCTGGACTAATTTCCCAAGAAGCAAAGGCCTTTGGAAACCAGTGTGCATGAGGAGTACTAGAATAACTCGGGGCTCAGCCCTGGGCCACCAGGGCTGTGGTTTTCTGGGGTGATTCTGAGATGCAGAGGCCTTAGGAAGCAGTTCTGGGGTCCCTTGCATCAACAAAGAGCAGGGACAGGGAGTCACAGCTTGGGAGGAGAGCAGAAAGAATGTTTGTGCTTGGCATGCAACACATGGTGCCATTAACTCCAGCTCATGGGAACAATGAGCGCCCCAGGCAAACAAGGCAGTGTAAGGCCAGGGGTGAAGGCAGAGCAGCAGGGAGGCTGAGACAGAGAAGGGGGCTGGCCCTCCGGTGTCCTGGTTTCCAGGATGGGCTTTGTTTATCTCAGAGCCCCACGGGGTGGGGGGTGTCACATGAGGAGTGGGGATGCACTTTTTCAGACAGGTATTGCTGAGGGAGTGGAGAACAGGTGCTGGGCTCACCTCTGCTTTCCACGTGTGTGTGAGCAACCTGACAACCCAGGTGCTCTGTGGCTCCCACACAGGACACGGGGCTGTTTTTCTTGTCTGGTCAGGATGCCAGAGGCCCAACAAACACACACCTGTGTAGGAAACTCAGAAACCATCAATATAACAAGGGGGTCTGCATGGCTATTCGTCCCTGGTAAGGCCTGGGCCCTCCACACGCCAAGCACTATTCTAAGCATTTTTTATATATTAATAGTTTTAATCAAGATGATGTAAGTCTGTTGTGATGCATTAAATGCAGCAATATGCTATATTTCGGTATGAGAGTACTGTTGGTTTTTATTTGGACACATGTGGTGTAGCCCACAAATGCTTGAGTGCCCCCAATGAGATCCACGCCGACCATATAAGGAACAGCCTCCTGGGTGCAGCCCTACATATGGGATGTGCCCTGCCCCTGGTCTGATTCTGGCACCCACTGAAACCTGCTACTTCGAATTGTTGCCATGCTCTCCCCCAACTCCTTCCCACCCCTGCTTGGGCACAAATGGTGCAGTGTTCCCTGGGAACGAGCTCTTGCCTGGGGAATGGCACAGCACCACAGTCCTCAGGGCCACAGTGGTCACAGTTATGCCCCAGCCACCTGAGTGACTGGGACGTACCTTTCACTCAGCCCCGAGCTAGCCATTCGGTCAGGCAGTGGGCAGAGACAGCAGTCAAGGTTTCCTTGTATGGTGGCTTAGATAACCACAAATTCTTTGCCACTCTGCCCACTAAGAAGTGGACTTTCCTCCTCTCCCAAGTCTGGGCTGCCCTCATGATTTGCTTTACCCAGGAGAATGAGGCAGAGTGACAACTGTGCCAGTGTCCAGTCTAGGCCTGCCCTTGGATCCTGGAGTCACCAAGTAGGGCAGTCTGGCCACCCACCCTGCTGGTGACAGCAGCAGGAGAGACAGACAGCCGTCTTGCTGGCCTTGATGCCCCGTCTGTGTGAGGCTGGGCCCAGGGCTGAGAGTGGTGCCATGCTGGATCTCCAGTGCCCGTCAGTTGCATATGACCGAGGCCACCTGGACACTGCAGATGACTGCCCCCCAGAACTGCCTAGCTGGCCCTAGCCCAGCCTGAAGAATTGAGCAAATCAAGGTTTACAGCCACTGTGTGTGGGATGGTTGTTTTATGCAGCAGTAGATACCTGGAACATTTTGGGATTAGCAGTGTGTGTACTCTGGATAAGAGCTCACTCAGTGACAGGAAAGGCAACTGCTCTAAGTCACCTCTTCAGAACCAGGAAAGGTCTTTGGCCAACCTAAGACAAGTCCATACTTATTGGCTCCCCTCCATCCATGCAGATCATTTTTGTTTTAAATTTCACTAAGAAAACAAGTTGGAAGGGCCCTGTAGTCTAGGCATCAATGAAGACTTGGCCGGCTGCTGGAACACCACTAGTTCTGAGCCATGGGCTGCCAGCCAGGGCACGGCAAAGGCAACGGAACCCTCCACAACCTGCATCCTCTCTGAGGATGGCTTCTGTTGAGGTCCTACAGAGGAAGGCACATGGTTTGGAACTGGAGGGGTTGGGTTTGGGATCCTCTGCAATATTTGAGCAATTCACCTGCACTCTGTAGGCTTCTACTTCCATGGCTGTGAACTGGGATCTGATAGAACAAGTTACATACCACAGAGAGTATAAGGATAGAAGTGGACCCCCACTGGGCCTGTCCCCAGGGCTTCCTGGAGACTCAGTTTCCTCCAACTCAAAGGGCAGAGCCTCAGACCTGGGAAAAGCCTGTTCAAACTCAAAGGTTTTCAGTGGGGATGGTCCTACCCTCTCTGGGGCAACTGGAACTCTCTGGGGATGTGTCTGATTATCATATGATTGAGGACAGTAGCTGACAATTGGTAGGCAGAGGGCAGGCATGCTAGATACCCAGCAGTATGAAAGACAGACCACAAATGAAGATCTGTCCCGTGACCTGAATGACCCTACCGACATTCGACATTCGTGTAGAGAAAAAAACAACCTGTTCATCAGAGCCTGGGACCGAAATGCATTTTACATATAAGCACAAGGTAGGTTTTTGCCTCATTTTGATACACGGTGAATGCTTAAAGGGTGTGAAAATCAGGCAAAGAATGTACTTTTCATATTCGAAACTTGACTAACAGTTGGGATTTTAGAATTCTTATTACTATGAGCAGTGCCACTCCTGAACTTTAAGGCACATCTACGTCAGCCTATAATTATCCCTGTCACATGCATATTGAGTCTTTTTACACGAATATAGGTACTTACTTAACTTTTATGTCTAACATACGTGTGTGTGTGTGTGTGTGGAAATGTAATATTACATATATATGTAATATACAGTCATGGGCTGCTTAACAACAGGGATGTGGGCAAAGAAACGTGTCGTTAGGCAATTCCGCCAGAGTGCTCACGTCACAGAGTATGCGGACACAGGCCGAGATGGCACAGCCCACTGCTCACCTGGCTGTGTGACACAGCCTCTCGCTCCTGCGCAGCACGCCACTGTACGGAATGCTGTAGGCAACTGGAACACAACGGTAAGTGTTTGTGCATCTAAACATGTGTAAACAGAAAAGGTACACTAAAATACAGCACAAAAGATAAAAAACGGCACTCGTGTATAGGGCACTTACAGGAACGGCGCTCACCGGAAGTTGCTCTGAGTGAGTCAGTGAGTGAGAGGTGAGTGAGTGTGAAGGCCGAGGACACGACTGCCCACGACTGTGGACTTTATAAACACCATACACTCAGGCGACACGACATTTATAAAACAGGAGATTAAACCAAGACCAAGAGACATGGTAAACAGGAGATGTATGAGCCAGCATAACACAGCAAACTGTTTTACAGCAAACTATTTTCTTTCATAAGTAGAAAGAGAATACTCTACAATAATGATTAAAAGTGTTAGTGTAGCAAGTTCATAAACCAGTAACATAGTCACTTACTATCATTATCAAGCATTATGTACTAGATATAATTGCATGCATTATACTTTATACAACTGGCAGCGCAGTAGGTGTATTTATACCAACATCACCACAAACACGTGACTAATGCATTGCACAATGACATCTCTAGGCGACAGGAATTTTTCAGCTCCATTATAATCTTATGGGACTGTCATCATTTATGTGGTCCACCATTGACCAAAATGTCATTATGCAGCACATGACTGTATAGACATTTAATATATATCATGTAGGTATATTACATGTAAATGTAATATATATATGTATATGTGTATATATACATATACATGTAAAATCCTTTCACATATAGAGAAATAGTATCTTCTCTGAAATTCAAACTTATTCAAAAGAAGAAATGCAATACTAAAATTTGTTTCATTGTGTTATAAACTACTTTCCATTTATTTCTCCTTAGTATGATAATGAGAGCATTAAGTTGATTTTTGTGGGTACAGGTAGCATATCTTATCTACATGTTTAATTTCAAGATAGTAATGGGATTATTTCAATATATTAGTTGTAAAATAGAGTTCTGGGTACGATAGAGTTAAGAACTGGCTCTAAGGCCTCTCTACTCAAAGTGTGGCCTCACACCAGCAGTGGTGGCACCACGGGGTCTTCTTAGAAATGCAAACTCTCAGGCCTGCCCAGGTGTACTGAGTCTGAGCTAACACCAGGCCACCATGCGCAGTCCTCTGTGCTCCCACAATGTGGATGGGACCTAAGGCCTGGCTCCTAGGGCCCCAGGGGGCAGGACCTGCCCTGCCAGGGCTACAAGATGCCAGCCTGCTGGTGGCAGCCACAGTAGACCAAATCCAAGCTGCCGACGAGCTGGAGGTTATGAAGGACCTTAACAACAACCGCCATAGAAGGCTGAAGGAAAATTCCTTGGACAAGTCAGCCCCCACATGGGTGAGGTTTCCTTGCATAGAAATATGGGAGGCTGGGGACTGGGCTGCGTTTGGGCTTGGCCACTCCCTGTTTCAGGGCTTCCTCAAGCTCCTCAGCTGAGTTCTCTGCGCAGTGGGAGAGATTTGTGCCATCATCCCAGAAGGGGTTGAGGACTACATGAGAACATGGAGGAGCCAGCGAGGGCTCTGGCCCGCAGCAAATGTTCAGGCAAACCTCTCGACAGCCCAGTAGGGCTTTTGGACGCTATGCACAGGGGCACAAGAGGCCGTCTGGAGCCCACTCCAGGGAACCTGAGGGCATCTAGGAACTGGGTCTCAGCAGCTGTGTGAGTCCTGGATCATGTGTCCGGTCTGCCCTTGCTGAGTTTAGAGAAGCAGGATGTCTTGCGTTGTTTTCCTCATCCTGCCTGAGGTCTAACACAGCCTGCAACTCAGGGCAGATTCTCTATCATGCCCGAGCCCAGGCATAGATGTCTTTAGAGCAAAACAGGCTCGGAGACTGTCTACGTGGCTTCTGAACTCCCATAGTTAGGAGCCAAGCAGATGGAAAACAAACCCATTTGTGTACCATTTGTTGAGCAGCTGTCATGAGTCAAATTCCAAGAGGAATGCATCAGATGCATGTCCCTGCCTTACACACTGTCCTCTTAAAGGGAGGCAAATGCTTTTGCACAAGTGCAACAGGTGCCATGAGCTGATGGAAGGAGCCTAGGGTTTGTTGGTGAGGTGAGCAGACACCACAGAGCAAGGCTCTCAGAGAGTAGCTCAGACACACACAGAGCCTGGTGGGAAGGGCGCAGGCTGGGCAGGAGAAAGATCTGGCTACAGCCCTCATGCCATCTGAGATGCTAAGTGTGCCAGGCATCTCCACACACCCCTCTGGATCTCCACCCACCCTTCTCCACCCTGCTCAGGCCCCTGGAAATTGACTTCTGTGCTCTGCCCTGTGGCTTCTTATTGGTGGGACCAAAGCAACATCGGGACATCTGGAAGAGGGGGTGAGAGGAAGGGCTGAGGAACATACGCTCCTGTCTCCCTTCCTGCTTCCTACTGCTTTGGCATTGCCTGAGTCCCTCTTCCAAGGCTCCTGTTGGTGACACTTCTCCCACAGCTGCAGTTCTTACCGGTTCCAGGACCCTCTCCTCCCCTAAAGTCTCAGGTAGAAACAGCTTCCCGCAGGTTCTGGTTCCTGAGTGTCTCCTTCACCTTCCCTCCCCAGTTCCCTTAGCCCTGCTCACACCTCTGGGGAGAGTCCTCTCTGGAAACACAGCTTAGTTTCCCTATTTCACTGTCCCCTTAAGCCGTGACCACCAAATCTAACACTTCCCAGCGTTATGACCTTGCACTAATAGTAACAATTACCATGTATAACTATAAACATAGGTCATCATGCATACAGGACACTTACAAGGAGCCAGAATATGTTAGGGGTGTTTGTTTACCTAATCCTCATAACAGTCCTGTGGAGCTGGTTTACTGCTGTTTTCCCCACTATTTAGATGCAAGTAAGTCATCAGCTGGTAAGTGAAGAGTCACCATTTGAACCAACGTGGTCTGATTCCAGAGTCCTGCTCTTACCAGGTCATCTCTAGAAGTTACAGCATCCCCTCTGTTTTGGAAGTTCTGGAGGGGGTTGCAGGGAGGGTATCTCAGAGGAAATGTACACGAGCTGGTGAACATGTGACATCAAGGCTTGGTGAGAGAAGGGGCTAGAGACAGAAAGCAGACAGCATGAGCAGGGAGGTACGAATCACAAGAACCGTGGTCACTAAGAAGAAATAGTAAAGTGAGAAGGAGCTGGGGACAGTCCAGGGAAACAGGGACACCAACGAGAAAAAGTGATCAGATTGGATGGGAAGAAATGGGAGGGGAGCCTTTCCATCCCACCTGCCTGCCAGGAACAGCACCGGCTAACATCATTAAATTAGGAACACTCCAACAACTTTCAAGCTAAGGAAGGTGGCGGCAATCCCATTTCTTTTCATACATGAGAAAACTGAAATTCAGAGTGGTTAAGGAGAGTATCTGAAAATTTAGTCCTGCATGGCAGAGCCATAATCAAACCCAGGGTCAGCTGACCCACAGCCTCTTTTGGAAGAATGACAGAGGTAAGGGCCTTTAAAACAAAGGACAGGATTTGAGAAAAAAAGGGAATTTAAACGATGTCAACAGTGATTACAGTTGACTTTAGCAGTGTCTAAGGGGACACATCTTCTCATTCCCTTCGCTCACTAGTCACAGGCAAACAATCCCTGATTCAGGATGCGTTTTTTTCAACCAAGCTGATACTCTGCCCACCGTTCTTCCACTGTCTGCAGTGTGGTTGTGCTCCCATTCCAGACATGACTTCTCTGTTCTCTTACCTCTGGACTTCCTCTTGTTAAATACAGACTGCCAGATGATGGTCAGGGTGAAGAGCAGGACGCTGAGAATGCCCACACAGCACACCAGCATGGCGTACACGTACAGATCTGAAAGGCAGGGGCACGGCGAGTGAGTGTCAGGACAGCCCACATCAGAAGACACGCACCGATAAAGGAAACTGCATGCATTGTACAGAAATCAATTCAACGTGAACCGCAAACCTAAACGCAAAATATAAACTAGGCAACTTTTGGAAAAAATACAGGAAAAAAATCTTTAGGATCAAGGACTAAGCAGAGAATTTTCAGACTTGACACCAAAAGCACTATCCAAAAAGGAAAAGTTGATAAATTTAATTTCATCAAATTAATTTTTTTGCTCTGTAAATAGGAAAAAAAGACCAGCTACAAACTGGGAGGAACTATTTGTAAATCACAAATCAAACAAATGACTAGTCTCTAGAATATAAAGAACTCTCAAGAGTAAAAAAAAATAAACAATCCTATTAGAAAATGGGCAGAAACATGCAGAGACGTTTTACCAAAGAGAATATACAGATGGCAAATAAGCCCATGAGAAGATGTTCAACTTCCTTAGCCATTAGAAGAATGCAACTTTAAACCATATGAGATATACCACACCTATCACAGCAGGTAAAATAAAAAACCAGTAAAAATACCAAATGACAACACCAAGAGTGTAGACTCACTGGGTCAGTCAGACATCGCTGGTGAGAATGTAAAATGGTACAGCCGCAGTCTCATAAAAGACACACCTACTACAACCACATTCAAGCGTGCAGGCACACTCCGGAGCATTTGCTCAGAGAAAGGAAAACTGAAGTTCACACAAAAACCTGCACATGTATATTTATAGCAGCTTTATTCATAATAGCCAACAATTTGGAAACAGCCCAGATGTCCCTCAGTGGAGGCCTGGTTAAAACAACTGCCATCCATCACACGGTGGAGAACTCATTACGCAGCGATAAAGAGGAACAGACTATTGACATATGCAGCAACCCGGATGAATCTCCAGAGAATTATGCTGAGTGAAGAAAAAAAAAATCCCCAAATGTCACATACTGTATGATTTTAATTTATGTAATGTTTACTTTATATGCCATTCTTGAAATGGCAAAATTATAGAAAGGGAGAACAGATTAGGGGTTGCCAAAGGTTAAGGAGAGAGTGGGGCTGGGAAAAAATGGGTTCGGCTATAGGGACCCTGTGGGATGGGAATGTTCTGTGTCCTGGCTGTATCGAGGTCAACATCCTGGTTGCAATATCACACTGGAGTTTTGCAAGATGTCACCACTGGTAAAGGGTACAAACTGATGAAAAGAAGCTATCTCTCTGTGTTACTTCTTAGAAATACATGTTAACCTACAACTTTCCCAAAATAAACTTTAAGTTTGAATTGTTAAACCATGTTCACGTATGTCTTAATCAGTCTGGGCTAGTATAACAAAATGCGTGGCTTAAACAACAAACATTTCTCAGAAGGTCAATCTGGCCAATCTGGTGTCTGGTGAGAGCTCTCTTCTGGTTTAGAAACGGCTCCTCTTGACATCCTCCCACGGCAGAGGACAGAGGACACCAGACAAGCTCTCGTGGCATCTCCCCTCCCAGGGACACTAATCCACCATGAGGGCTCCATCCTTGTGACCCAATCACCTCCCAAAGGCCCCACCTCTTAATGTCATCACATTAGGGGTTAGGATTTCAACATAGGAATTTGGGGGGACACAAACATTCAGCCCATAGCAATATCCGTCTATTTCTTAAACTCCGGTGACCAACCTTATCATCAGTCTGATGATAAAATGCTTGGAAAGTGAAAGGGAAGCCAAGAGTTTTACTTTAACCTTCTATATGCAGCAAAAAGATACAGATATGTGAACCCAACAAATGTTTGAGCTTAGCCAAAATGTTTCCCTGCTGACTTAAGTTTCTTCAGGCAACACATATTTATTTTATCAGCCACGTTCAGCATGCTCCTGGATACAAGAACTATAACCAAGAACATACAAAGGTCCTCTCATCAAGAAATCAGAGGCCGCTGTATGGTCCCTGCAAAACAGGAGTGTGTGCCCAGCACCAGAACAGGCAGAGAAGGAGCCCGACACAACCTGGGGGCGCCGAGGGAGTCTGCCCAGAGGGCTGGAGCTCTGCTCTGAGTCATATTCAAAATAACACAGAAAATGCAAAAACATGGAGAGAGAATAAAAACAGAGAGAGAAACAAAGTACTCAGCAACAAGCGATAAGCGCTGCTAACGTTTGGTGTACTTTATGACGTATATGTATATGTTTTTAAATTAAGATCATACAGGTTCATATCTTGCTTTTTGTTTAATCTCACTATCTCATTAAGCTCGCTTCAAAAATTGATTCTGAACTGTTTTTAAAAATGTGATAAAAGTTTATCATATTAATTTAAGTGACTTATCTTATTATTGGTGTAAATGATTCTATAATGAGCTTTCATAAGCTTAAACCTTAATGCATCTCTCCCATTACGTCCTTAAGACTAAGTTCCTAGAAATGGAATTGCTGAGTCAACAGGAATGCACCATTATAAAGCCCTTGGGATCCAGAGAAGCAGTTAGCTTGCTGTTTAAACTGAAAAAGCAAGTATGCTAGGGGTGGTGGGGTGGCTGGCTTCCACAGTGAGCCTGGAGAAGCAGGTAAGGCTTATGGTCAATGACAGAGGAGCAAGGAGAAGGGATGGAATCAGACATCTAAGATTCCTTCCCACTCTTCTTCCGTAGCCCCTGCCCAGGGAAGCCCAGTGCAGCTTCTGCCCCTGGAGCCCAGGAGCTCAGTCAGCTTTTTCTTTTTCTGCCTCAGCTAGTTAGAGTGTGTTTCTGTTCCGGGAAACTTAGAAGCCTGGACAAAAGTAAGTGGAAAGCACAACAGGACAAGGCTGCAGGTGACAAGAGCACCTACACTAATACTGAAAAGAGTGGGTTAAGTAGATGGGAATGAGGAAGTATCTCCCACAGAGGGAGCTGGGAGCATCATAGGAGCAGAAAAAGGGGCAGGAGTGAGAATTCTAGAAGCCAACATAGTAAAACGTTGTAACAAAGATTCCTTAATAACATCAAATGCTGCTGGAAAATATCAATTAGGTTTTCCCACTAGGAAGCTCTTGGAAAAACCCCGGGGGGAAAGCCTGTTCAGGAGGATGGTGGGAACCAAGCCAAGCACAGGAGTCGAGCAGGTCTATGATGCATGAGGGGCTTGAGACAGGAACAGAGAAAACTCCCAAAGCTAAAATGAAAACTGCCTTTTCAAGAAAGCCTGCGTCTCAGATGTGTGGGCTTTGCAGATTAATATGGATAGCACTCTGTGAGTGGTCAGTTGGGAGAGAGGCTCAGGCTTCCACATAAACAACATGAAACTCTGAAGGGCAGAGCACAGGTCACAGAGCCGGATTCATGACAGGACACAGGCCAGGCCAGAACTTAGGGAACACATGACCAATCCCGGATTTACACACCATTGAGCAAACTATTCCAGGAACATGGCTGCGGAGCCATTTCTGGCACAAGAAGATGGGGAACGATGAGGTCACATTGCCAGGCAGACAGACATGTGGCAGGTGGACACAACATCTGTCTCAAAGGAATTCTGGAGCTGGGGGCTCCTGGGCCAAAACGCAAGGGTAATTTGGCTTCAGTCTTATTCTCAGAATGCGGAAAAACTGTCTCTGGAGTTTTGTGTGATTGGAGCAGGATGACGTGATCTGCCAGCTCCCCACTTCGTCAGAACTCTCCCTTTGGTTCTGGGATGCAGGAACCAAGGAGGGACAAGGTCACGGCAAGAATCTCCTGTAAGCGTCCCCAGAAGCACACTATAGACATCTGTGGCCTACTCTTCCCTGGCAGCAGGCAAGGAGCTCCAAGAGGCCCACGTATGGTTTCTGATCATAGCCTCCTCCACATGCCACAAAGGGGGCTCTCCACAGGCAGTGCAGCTACAGAATCATAAAACATCTGGCCAGGCTGGAAGGCTCCGCTAACCGCCAAGCACGCAGGCCCTCGAGCTGTGGACACTGGCCAGCAGGCACAGCCACCCGCGTGGGTCCCCACCGGCCTCAGACGGATCGTGCCTGCTCTCTATTGTGTTCTGGAAGGTACATGAACCTTAATACGTGTGACCCTGCAGGAGGAGGAAAGCTCAGAAAGAACCCCTGAGTTTCCCTGGATTGGGTAGCGAGCATTCCCCCAAAGTCCTCATTTTTGTCTCTGTTCCAAGCATTTCTTTTGCTGCATAAAAACAATCGCCTTGCTGTATCTACTCAAAACACTGAAAGCACCTCCCCTGTTTTTTCTACAAACAGAGGTTAAACCCTGAGCCATTTAAGCTAGGGTCACAAACTCCCATGATTCTGGGGCCACCTTTTGCCAGCAAGCTAGAGCAGAGCCGTGTCCTGCCCGACAGAGCCACCCGCAGCTCTGCTCCAGGAAGCCATTCGCAGGCCCAGTGCTGCCAGGTCTTCCAACTTTTCCTTTAAGTTTTATGTAATTATCCTTCTAATTATAAATGTTGGCTCAACGGTTATAAAACAGACCAGGTCAAACAATGCTTGTCCAGAAGGTGGATCCAAGCAAGACTTCAGGTCCAAATTTAATAAAATATCTGTGGATTCACTCTTAAAATACCACATATACCTGCACACACAAAATAATTCTAAAAATCTTCTTATATTCCCTGCATTCATTTGCCGTTTTGTCTTTTGCCATTGGACTTCCAAAGACACCAGTGTCATTTTTAGGCTCAATTGCAAGCCGCCATGCAGAAAATGTCCCCCCACGGCCCCCAGCCCAGGCCTCCCTGAAGCAGATGGTGGGGCTGGAATGAGGCTCACGAGGCAGGGAGGCTGAGATGGGGTACAGCATCCATCCGTGTGCCAGGTCCCGCCCTCCCACAAAGCCAAGCCATAGCAGGCCAGGCAGAGTAGCCCCAACAAAAGGCAGACAGCACCTGTTGCCAGGCAACCTGAGGCCTAGAGGGGTACTCAGAGCTGCTTTGAAACCTGGTAACTCCAGCATTCCTTGGCACAGTGAAGGAACCCAACTCTCCCAAACTACTGAATCTAGAAAGTCAGTGTCAGTCCTCACCATTTCCAAGGCAAATGCCAATGCCTAGGAGATCGCAATTCTGTGAAGAAAACTGTGTGCTGCGACTGTTTTTTTATCCAGCCTGTAATATCATCTTGCTGGGGTAAAATACCTGAACAACAACCCAGAGGGATGTTAACTCACGCCAGCATCTCACCAAGAGGCCTAACAAAGACTTTTTTGTGCTGCGGGCGGGCGCACAGCCTGGCCCACTAAGCTCAGGAGGATGGATATCTCTCAACAAGCCCTCCTGCTGCTGTCCCCTCCAGGAACAAAGGGCCAAAGGCCTGGAATTGGCCCCAGGGAATTTCATCTGTTCCCTTGACCTCACCAAAGCTTGTGGTTGGGTTAAAAAAGCAAAGCCCAAGGTAGCTGCTGCCGAAATCATACGACAAGAGCACTGTGGAACAGCTGCTCTGAGGCATTATATAGAGTGAGAATGCCAATTCTGCTTTTCAGAGGAGATCTAGCTTTCTGTGTTGAGAAGAGTGGGCATGTTGGGCTACGGACATTGTGTAGAGAGTTAGGGAGGGGGTAATCCTGATATTCTGTAGCTACACGTGAATTACAAAACATTACACAAGTGTTGTAGATAAATTGTACTGCAAGGCATGTGGGAACTAAATGCTATAATCCTTCCAAACATATAAAGTCTTCATCTTTGTATCCTGGTATTTTCAAAACACAGTTCTCAGACCACTTGCACTGGAAACACCTGGGAGACCTGAAAAACTGCAAATTCTTTGATCTGTTCCTAAATGCAATAATCAGACTCTCAGGGTGGAGCACAGAGTCTGGGTTACTAACAAGCCCCTGGAGATGCTTATGCACCTGATGATAAACAGGGCTCCTGCAGTCACAGCCGCCAATGACCTGCCTCAGGGCACCCTGAGGACATCACCGTACTCCCCACCCATCACAGTGCCCGGGTCATAAGGCAGTTCCAGAAACAGGGGCTAAATCAATCGATTTTTCTACTGCTTCACCTTAGGAGGGGGAGTCAAGTCATTTTCATCTCTGTGCTACCTAACGGGCCTTCACTGAATAAAAAGCTAAGGGAGGGGATTTGTGATTATTTTGCTAGGAAAGGTCATCAAATAAAGATGAAGGCAGCTACAAAGCATGCAGAAGAAAAGCTGAAACTACAAAGAATCACTATTAGAGTAAAACACAATCTGAGAAATGCAGTATTTATGATTTCAAAGTGAAACAATAACTAGAAGGGGACCCAAGATGACGGAATAGATACATTCTGTGCTTGTTCCTCCTGTGACCACACCAAAATTGCAACTAAATTATAGAACAATCAACCTAGAGAACCATCTGAAGTCTGGCTGAACACAAGTATATAACTAAGGATATAGAGAAGAAGCCATATTGAGAACGGGAGGAGGGTCAGAGATGGAGCATAGGTCCCACAACTGTATGTGGCAGTTGAGAATTGGAAGGGATATCTCAGCCATGGAGGTTCCCCCCAGAGGAGTGAGGGACCCCAGCCCCACACTGGGCTACCCAGCCCAGAGTACTAGTGCTGAGAAGAGAAGCCCACACAACATCTGGCTGTGAAAATCAGCGGGGATTCTGACCATCCCAGTGGGATGGAAGGCTGCAGGAAACCCAGACGATCTCTTAAAGGGCCCACACACAGACTCATTCATTTGCTACACTCAACCTGGGCTCCGGCAGAGGGATGGTAACTCAGAGGAATACAGACATACAGGGAGAAACTAAGTTGTGTGACTTCAGGATGACGACTGGGGAGACAGCCACCACTTTCCCTGTGTGTAATCCTTCTCCTGGGCAGCCAGCAGGTGGGCACCATCTTACCTCTGTTGAGCCCTCCCCAACATGGCCAAATATGAGTCTCAATTGGCCTGCTGAGCTCTGCACACTCCACCCTGGGGGCTCCCTGAGACATCATGTGACCTGACTCATGCAATACCAGAGGCATTTTCCCAGTCAGCAGCCAGCCCAGCCTGTGCTACACGCTTTATTGGACAACTCTCAGGGGATTACGAACCCCAGGAAGGTTGCAGCTGGCCTTAGTGTTCTCTCAGACATTTGCTGAGTAGCTCCAGTCTCAGCAGTGGCACCAAACCAGAATCTACATTAACCTGGTGAACACCACTCGTCCCACCCGAGTGACTCCCTGAGACCTCTCCTCACTTAATTCACTTAATGCATGAGGCTCTATCAGCACCTGAGCCATATGGGAGCTGGCAGGTGGTAGCAGGCCTCAGGGTGCCCTGAGCTTTTTGTGGAGCTACCCTAGGCCCAGGATTTAAGACAGCCATCCTGGGTTCGCAGTGTGGCCTCTCTCATGAGTCTCTAGATCCAGCACAGGCAGTGACCAACCGCTGATCACTTTGTAGCTCCTACCAGGTAATCCCTGGCCAGTCACAGGTAGCGGCAGACCTGGGCCTGCACTGGAGCCCCTCGCAAGAGGACCCAGAACCAATATACTTAGAGGTTGGCTTCAGACCACAGTAGAGCACTTGCCAAGTAGCCCAAGTGGCACACACAAAGGACGGTCTTAGCAGGCACCAGAGCCAGCTGGGGCAAAGCCCGTTTCATGGAGTAAGCAAGCCCCCTGCACAGCAGCCCATAAGCTATGGAAATGGCCAAACCCTATAGCCAGCGTGCCTGAGAGTCAATCCCACCCATGGACACGACAATAGCAATCAAGGCTCAACAATAACAGGAGGGCACACACAACCCACACAAGAGAAACTCCTGAAGCTCCTGGAGCAGGTGGCCAGGGAGATTGCACCACTGAGCTCCGCAGGATACCTACTACAGGTCACCTGGCAAGGTCACCTGGCAAGACTGGCAAGGTCACCTGGCAAGACTGACATATGTAGTAGATCTACCTAATACATAGGTACAAACACAGACGGGCAGCAAAATGAGGAAACAAAAAAATATGCCCCGAATGAAAGAACAGGAGAAAACTCCAGAAAAAGAACAAAACAAAATGGAGGCAAGCACACTACCAGGCAAAGAGTTCAAAACACTGTTTATAAAGATGCTCAAGAAACTTACTGAGAACTTTAACAAAGAGAGAGCAAGCATAAAAAAAGGACATAAAAACCAAAAAGAATAAATAAAGAAAAGAAAAAGAACCAGTCTGAAGTGAAGAAAACAATAACTGAAATGAAGAATGCATAGAAGGAATTACCAGCAGAGTATATGAAGCATAGGATTGAATCAAAGATTTGGAAGACAAGGTAGCAGAAAATACCTAATCAGACAGCAAAAAGAACAAAGGACAAGGAATAAAACAAACAAACAAAACAAAAAATGAGGACAGTTTAAGAGACCTCTGGTACAACATCGAGTATAACAACATTTACATCACAGGGGTACCAGAAAAAGAGGTATTCAGAACCTATTTGAAGAAACAATGACTGAAAAATTTTCTAACCTGGAGAAGGAAATAGAAATACAAGTCCAGGAAGCACAGAGTGTCTCACACAAGATGAACTCAAAATAGGCCCACAACACGATACATTATAATTAAAATGGGAAAGGTTAAAGACAAAGAGAGAATCCTAAAAGCAATAAGAGAGAGGCAACTAGTTACCTACAAGGGAGCTCCCATAACATTGTCAGAAGATTTCTCACAACAGAAACTTTGCAGGCACGAAGGGATTGGTAAGAAATATTCAAAGTGATGAAAAGAAAGGACCTACGACTGAGACTACTCTATTCAGCAAGGATATCATTTACAATTTAAAGAGTGATAAAGAGCTCACCAGAAAAGTAAAAGCTGAAGTAATTCATCATCACCAAACCAGTATTACAAGAAATGTTAAAGGGACTTCTTTAAAAAGAAGGCGGGGGGAGGGGGGGAGGAATATAAATGGGAATTTTAAAATGGCAATAACTGTATATTTATCAATAATGACTTTAAATGTAAGTAGATGCTCCAATCAAAAGACATAGGTGAGCTGAGCAGATAAGAAAACAAGACTCATATATACGCTGTCTAAAAGAGACCTATTTCAGATCAAAAGACACAGACAGGCTGAAAGTGAAGGGATGGAAAAAGATATTTCATCCAAATGGAAACAAACAAAAAAAGCTGGGGTAGCAATACTTACACAAAATAGACTTTAAAACAAAGGCTATAATAAGAGACAAAGAGCGACATTATATGATAAAGGATCAATCCACCAAAAGTATATAACCCTTATAAACATTTATGCACCCAATGTAGGAGCGCCTAAATAAGTAAAGCAAGAGCTGATCAATATAAAAGGAGAGATTGTCAGTAATCCAATCATAGTAGAGAACTTTAATACCTCACTGACACCAATGAATAGATTTTCCAGACAGAAAATCAACAAGGAAACAGCGACCTTAAATAACACACTACATCATATAGATTCCATTGATATTTTTAGAGCATTTTACCCCAAAACAGAAGAATATACATTCTTTTCAAGTGCATATAGAACATTTTCCCATTTTCCAGGATAGACCATATGTTAGGCCACAAAACAAGACTCAATAAATTTGCAAAGAATGAAATCACGCCAAGCATCTTTTCTGACCACAATGGTATGAAACTAAAAATCAATTACAGGAAAAAAAAAAAAAAACTGAAAAACACACAAACATATGAAGGCGAAATAACATGCCACTATATAATGAATGTACCAACAATAAAATCAAGGAGGAAATCAAAAGATACCTTGCAACAAATGAAAATGAAAACACAGATTCTATAGGACACAGCAAAAGCAGTCCTAAAAGGGAAATTCATAGCAGTACAGGCCTACCTCAAGAAACAAGAAAAATATCAAATTAATAATCTAACCCTCCACCTAAAGGAACTGGAAAAAGAACAGCAAACAAAACCCAAAGTGAGTAGAAGGAAGAAAATAATAACGACCAGAAAGGAAATAAACAAAACAAAGTCTAAAAATACAATCCATGTAACCAAGAGCTGTTTCTTTGAACATATAAACAAAATTGATAAACCTTTAAGCATATCCATCAAGAAAAAAAAGAGGAACCAAATAAAGTCAGAAATGAAAGGGAAGTGACAACTTGACACCAGAGAAATACAAAGGATTATAAGAAAATATTATGAACAATTGTATGTCAACAAACTGTACAATCTGGAAAAAAAATTGATATATTCCTAGAAACATACAATCTTCCAACACCGAATCAAGAACAAATAGAAAATCTAAACTGACCCATTTCTACTAACAAAATCAAATCAGTAATCAAAAAACTCCCAACAAACAAAAGTCCTTCACTGGATGGCTTCAAAGGTAAATTTTACCAAATAATCAAAGAAGAATTAACAGCTATCCTTCTCAAACTATTCCAAAAAATTCAAGGAGAGGAAAAGCTCCTTAGCTCATTCTACAAGGCCACAATTACCCTGATTCCAAAACCAGACAAAAACATTACAAAAAAGAAAACTATAGGCCAATATCCCTAATGAACATAGATGCAAAAATCTCCGATAAAATATTAGCAAACCAAATTCTGCAATACATTAGAAAGATCATACACCATGGTCAAGTAGGTTTTATTCCTGGGATTCAAGTTTGGTTCAATATCTACAAATCAATGTGATACACCATATAAACAAAATGAAAGATAAAAATCAGATGATCATATCAAGGAATGCAGAAAATTCATAAAGTTGACAAAATTCAGAATTCATTTATGATAAAAACTCTCAGGAAAGTGGGAGGAGATGGAACATACCTCAACATAATAAAGCCATATATAACAAACCCACAGCTAACATCATACTCAATGGGGAAAAGCTAAAACATTCTCCTTAATATCAGGAACAAGACAGGAATGCCCACTTCCACCGCTTTTATTCAACATAGTTCTGGAAGTCTTAGCCAATCCAATCAGGCAAGAAAAAGAAGTAAAAGTCATCCAAATTGGAAATGAAGAAGTAAAACTGTCATTATTTGTATATGACATGATAATATAGAGAGAGAATTTGAAAGATTCCACCAAAAAACTATTAGAACTGATAAATGAATTGAGTAAAGTAGCAGGATACAAAATTAATATTCAGAAATTGGTTGCATTTATATACACCATTAATGAACTGTCATAAAGAGAAAGTAAGAAAACAATCCCATTTACAAAAGCATCAAAAATAAATAAATTAAATACCTAGTAATAAATTTAACCAAGGAGGTAAAAGACTTGCACTCAGAAAGCTATAAGACATTTAAGAAGATACAAATAAATGGAAGCATATACCATGCTCATGGATAGAAAGATAATATATGGAAGCAACAGAAGTGCCCATCAGACTGGATAAAGAATATGCGTATGTATGTGCTACATTTATACAATGGAATATTATCCAGCCATAAAAAAGAATGAAATCTTACTATTTGCAACAACATGGATGGACCTAGATGGTATTATGCTAAGTGAAATAAGTCAGACTAAGAAAGAGACATACTGTATGATCTCACTTATATGTGGAATCTAAAGAACAAAATAAATGAACAAACAAAACAGAAACAGACTCAAAGACACAGAGAACAAACTGATGGTTGCCAGAGGGAAGGAGGTTTGGGGAGCTGGGTGAAAAGGTAAAGGGATTAAGAAATACAAATTGGTAGTTACAAAACAGTCATGGGGATCTAAAGTACAGCATAGGGAATATAGTCAATAATGTTTCAACAACTAACTATAAGGTCAGGTGGGTACTAAACTAATCGGGAGATCACTGCATAAATTACATGTCTAACCACTAGACTGTACACCTGAAACTAATTTAAAATAATATTGAATGTCAACTGTAATTGAAAAAAAATAAATATGTTTTTTAAATGAAAGTATAAATCCTAATGGCCTACCTAGGTGACATTTTATGGTTTGCAAATGATGTTCATAATTATGGTGATATTTTTCTAAGAGAAAAAGTGCCTCAACCCACTGCTTTGGACTTGCTTTTGGAAGGTGAATTTGAGTCCAAATGCTCTCTCCTGGGGCAAGCTATGCTTCCACCATGCCTGCTGAGTTAACTGAAAGGGATGGTGAAGGCCTGAGGTACACACGTCTCCTTGGATTCTTTGACAAGGTCCTTCTCATCAATAATGCCACGCCTTCCCGAGATGCGATCCTTCACAATTCCCTGATCACCTCAACATTAGTCAGTTTGTACTGATCCAAGTCTCTGCCTGAGAACTCACAAAGCACATCCTTTCATTGCTTATGGTCATAAACCTCAAACACTTTGTGATAATAATTTCTGTGAATTTTCCTTACTCTAAGGCAAGGTTTCTCAGTCTTGGAACCCTTGACATTTGGGGCCAGATAATTCTTTGTCATGGGGGGTGGGGGGACTGACCTATCCATTCTAGGCTGTTTAGCAGCATCCTTGCCGTGTACCCAGTAGGTGCCAGTAGCACCAACATACGACCGTGTTGCCCCCAAAATAAGACCGAGCCGGACAATCAACTCTAATGTGGCTTTTGGAGCAAAAATTATTATAAAACCCGGTCTCATTTTACTAAAATAATATAATATAATGTAATGTAACGTAACATATTGTAATGTAATATATCATATCATATCATATCATATCATATCATATCATATCATATCATACCGGGTCTTATATTAAGTTTTGCTCAAAGACGCATTAGAGCTGATTGTCTGGCTAGGTCTTATTTTTGGGGAAACACGGTAGCTGTGGCAACCAAAAATATACCCACAGGTTGACAAATGTGCCTTGGAAGGGCAAAATCACCTCCTGTTAAGAATCACTCCTCCAAGGCTCAAGTTGGAGCTGGCATCACCCACTGGGCGGGCTAGGCACCATCGGTGAGTTTTTGATTCTGCACGCGACAGGAGTGTCCAACACAGTGCATTTGTAACAGGCTCCGCAGTAGTGCTGCTGCTGCTGGCCTGGGACCAGCCTTGGGAACCCCGGCTCTAAGGCCCTGGCTACACGCTGGAATCACCTGGACAGCTTTAACAAATTCCAACTCATCCAAAATCTCTAATGTTTTTAAAGATTCCCCCAGTGATTTTTAAAGATTCCGCAGTGATTCTAAAATGTGCTGAAAATCACTCGCTTAAGGTTTTCAAAGTGCTTCCAGAATCTCCAACTCCTTAACGACTTGAGATAAAACAAGACACAGTGGATATACTTTCCATTTTTATATTACTTGAATATCCCTCTGTAATATCACCAGGGAATAGGAATTCTGGAGCAAAACAAAACAAAACCCCCCAAATTATGTAGGTTGGAGCTTTCACCTCTACTCTTTCCAAACCTGTGGGCTGATACCACCAGAAATCCCCATCCTACTCTTGAGTAAGGTTAGGGCAAGAACACAGCTTGAGGTGGCAAAACTAAGAAGTTAGGGTCCTTTCCTCCTATCCTATTCCTTTTCTACTATTTAAAAGTGAGGTAGCATCTTATAATAAAGAAATATGCAAGCTTTACCTTCAAAAAATGCCCAAGTCTCTTTCTTTTTCTCAAAGGACGAATCTTCAGAAGCGTTGAGGGAAATCACTGTAAGATAAAAGTGAAATGGAGTCTCATGAAATAGAGTAGCTGGTGGACCTGACATACACTGCGATCCAAAATAACGCCACGTGGTACATACGGCACTCAAATTTATAAAGTAATTTTCACACTTGCAAAACCACATTTAATTGTCACAACTCACATGCCAGGGAGAGGTTCAATGACTTACAACAACTGAGAGTCTGGAGGCACCAGAGAGGAGAATTGAGGTGTCTGTTTAAAAGGCAGTAAGTGGCAAAGCTGGGACCCAGTTCAATACATGTGCAAAGTAAGGAGTCCGCCAATGGGAATTCCAAGAACCACAACATTATTATTTTACCATTTGGTATCCAAGATAGAGAGCCTGAGGTCATCTGATGACTCAGGGTCAGTGCTCTGAGCACCATTCTCCGTGCAAGACAGTCACACAAAGCAGCAGACACCTGCTTTTGACGTTATGTTGTCAGCTGTCCGTCAGCGGTTGGTCGCTGACTTCACTGAGCCTGCCGTCAGGGAACGAGAACTGAGTTACCCTGTGTTAAACCTCCGACGTCATACTGAAGAGTCTGGAACCACAAAAAGGTTCCCTGCACAGCGGTAACATAATCACTGGTAAAAACTTCAAAATAAACCTGACAGAATACGTAAAATGCCAGGGAATGAAAATATGGCCCAACAGAACATTCTGAGATGCTGGAAATGCTCTGTGTCCGCACTGTACATACAGCAGCCTGGTACAGGCTGACCATGTGCAGGCCACACGGGACTGGGAAACTGAGTCTGTAACTGTATTTAATTTTCATTAATTTAAATTTAAATAGCCACCTGTGGTCAGTGACTACCACACTGCAGAGCTCTACAGAAGAGATCTAAGACCCAAATAAAAAGAATCTTCCTTCCTTTCCTTCTTTCCTTCCTTTCCTTCCTTCCCTTCCTTTTTTCCTTCCTTTCCTTCCTTCCCTTCCTTCCTTCCTTCCCTTCCTTCCTTCCTTCCTTCCTTCCTTCCTTCCTTCCCTTCCTTCCTTCCTTCCTTCCTTCCCTCCCTCCCTCCCTCCCTCCCTTTCCTTCCTTCCTTCCTTCCTTCCTTCCTTCCCTTCCTTCCTTCCTTCCTTCCTTCCTTCCTTCCTTCCTTCCTTCCTTCCTTCCCTTCCTTCCTTCCTTCCTTCCTTCCTTCCTTCCCTTCCTTCCTTCCTTCCTTCCTTCCTTCCTTCCTTCCTTCCCTTCCTTCCTTCCCTTCCTTCCTTCCTTCCTTCCTTCCTTCCTTCCTTCCTTCCCTTCCTTCCTTCCTTCCTTCCTTCCTTCCTTCCTTCCCTTCCTTCCTTCCTTCCTTCCTTCCTTCCTTCCTTCCTTCCTTCCCTCCCTCCCTCCCTCCCTCCCTTCCTTCTTTCTTTCTTTCTTTCATCTATCTATGTTGTCCTTCAGAGAACAAGTAGGGCATCTGAAATATACACGCACATACATAATTGGGTGATTATGTAATACAAATGTATTTATGAAATATAAATTTGTAATGAGGAAAACTGAAATGCAGATTTTTTTTTCACCTTTTCTAATTGTGCTCAGAAGGCTTTGGTCTGCTATGTTAGTCTGCCGTTACTGGAGAAGAACTCCTCCTCTCTCATAAGAACCTAAATTCCCTAAAACCAGAAGCCGCATCTGCTACCTCTATATCCCCCCATTTGGCAAACTGCCTGGCAGCTGATAGGTGCCTATTGAAAAAATGATCTATTTCTTTCTGATGGCCCAACAAAGTAAGCAATCTGGACGTCCAGGAAGGAACTCTTACTGGATATTTGGACTTGCATGTGATATTAGATATGTCAGACAATCCTTCTACTCAATTTGCCCCACCCACAGCCCCCGTAACCACTGACCACCAGAGCAACCAGTCAGATTCCCATTTCATGAATTTAAACTAAGAAACAAAGTACATATGGTTGTTGTGGACCCTGGGGGTGAAAGAGCTTGTGGATTTGGGGGCAAGCAGTTATGTTTGGAGAACAGGCAAGCGGAATAGAGCAGAAAGCAGAACACGTAAGAGAAAGGTCAAAGTGAGAGGACCTGTGGGTCCAATCGACTTGATCTTGATGGCATTTTGGGTCCTAAGAAGTCTGATGTATTGTGTTTGCTATCCTTGTATTCCATGAGCTCTGTATCCTTAAACTATCCCTTCCTCTCTTCTGAATTAGCTTGAATGGGTTTTCATAGCTCCAACTAATTGAGCCTAGGCTAGGATAACCACAGAGTCCTAATGAAGACAATACAGAAATGAGAACGAAATGCATCTCCAAGGAGCTTAAGTTTTCAGAAGGTCAGGGACGCTCATCACGGCCCAGAGCCTCACCACTCCACGTGTGTCCATGGACTAGCAGCTTCAGTGTCATTTGGAGGCTGGTCAGAAGTGCAGAATCACAAGGGTCCCAACCCAGATCGACGGGATCAGCATCTCTTTTAAACCCAGATTCCCCGGGTGAATCACATGCACTTCAAAGTTTGAGATGCACTGATGTACTAAGTGGAGATACGAAGTTGCCATTTGCTGATTGTGACCATGGGCAAGTCATTTAACATCCCAGTGCCTTAGTTTCCCCATTTGTTATGCAGTGATGCTAAGGAGTCCCTGTCAAAGCAAGTGTGAGTATCTAATGGGTTCATACTGTGAAGTGCTCAGAACAATGCCTGAGACCTAGGGAGCCGTTTGTAACCACAAGGACGGGAGCTCCCTAAGGCAGGGATTTTCGCCTATTTTATTGCCTGCTCTAATTCCCGCACCTAAGTCCAGCACGGCCCTTGGCTGTCAGCCCTTAGCCTCAGAGTATGAATCTTCAGTTGTCCAAATGGTCCCTAATAAAGAATTCCCTGTGTTTGTGGCTAAATGTCTACAGCTCAAACAGGCTGTTACCATTCTAGCAAAGGTAGATGCCTTCAGACAACCGTTTATTCATTTTTTTCTTTTCAGAAACTGGGGGCCCTTGATTGAGTCCAATTACAATTCCCTTGGCCTTTTTTGAGATAGAAGGCCACAAGCTCTCTCTTATTGACTTATGGAGACGTGAGCTGAAAGAGGCAGCAAACATAGATTCCAAGCAAGGAATTCATGGATGCTCCTCCCCTCCCCTCAGTGCAGCTGTTTTAGGGGAAATTGCAGCAACTTTGATCAGCAATACCAGTCATAATCTTATCTGGTCCTACAAGAAAGAAAAATCTTTACACGAACACTGCCAGAGCTCCAGAAGTTTTCCCAAGGTTCTAGCTAACTAGCTTGTTTCAGCTGCTAATCCCATGCTATCTCAAAGTGAATTTCATACACGGTCAAGCCATGTGTCTGAGTCCACAAACCATAAGGAAACACAGTGCTGCACACAGCCAGGCCGACACAGCAGGGCTGTGCAGTGGGTAAGCAGTGGGTCTACTGGCTTTATTAGCATACCTCCCTCCACGGCACAGCTGTGCACAGCTGACATAAATTCACCATGGTCTCCCTGAGACGCTGAGTGGAAGAGGCCACTGCAGACTGGACAGGATGGCAGAGGATGAAATATTTCAAGGAAATATTTTGCTTGATCGAGGAAAGAGTGGCACATTTTCCAACCACAGGTTACTAACGTTGGTCAAAGACTCTCCGAAATAAAATGCAAATATCTTGATCAAAGAGCATGTGTAATGGTTTCCAGTGACTTTAGTCATCAGAAGGTAATGGCCTTTTATTTGTCACTTTCAAGTGTTTACCACACATTGCCTCACATTCCGCCGGACTCCCAGACAACTGGCAGAAGGCAACAAACAGCCTTTCACAGCCCACGTCCTGGTGAATCCTAAACATCAGCTCAAGTTGCTGACAGTCCTCCTAACCTCTGACAGCTCCTATGATTGGGCAGTTCTCAGCTTAACCCCTCAGAATTAGGGATGCAATGCATTCAGCCAGCCATTGAACCAATGGGCTGTCTTGTTGGGTCTCAACTGTGAGTGGGGGCCGCACTCCTCTGTGCTTGGGTTTCCAAGGTGGGGAGGAGGAATGGGATTCGGTCCCTGCCCAGGAGGAAGCATGACTGTAGGGAGTACCACTAACTCTCCCCACGCTCCCATCTCCACTCACCCCCTTCTTACGCCCGGCAGGAGAAGAGGACCCCTGACCCACGTAAGCTTCTGACATACTGCCCCTCTCTGCATGAGAGGTATGTGGCCAATGCCCTGCCAAGGTGGCCTCCCCCTTGCCATGTGCTTTGAGACTGGCCTTTCAGAAAACAGCTAATGTGGGGGTGGGCAGTGTGTGCCCCCTTGGGAAGGTCTCATTATCCCAGGAGCTTGGAGTGTTATCAGCCCTGCCTCCCAGGGAGCCTTGCCTGGGGCCAGTCATATGCACCCTCCTCTTCCATCCTTCCTCTATCCAGGGGTCCCCGGAGGGTGGGTGGTACAAGGACCCCCTCCTCCCACAGAGTGCGGGCCTGGGAGAGCACAGAGGCAGGTAGTGCAAATGATCAGGGAAGTCCATTAGGCCTCAGCGCCAAAGCACTTTTCTCAGTACAGCTTTACCAGGAATAGAGTGGGCATTTGATTTCTATCTGACTCCTATGCCCACATATGAATCGGATGGGGCTCACCGCGGAGAAGGGGAGTAAAGAGCACTCCAAAGCTAAGCCATCAACTGATCTATTGACAGCTTTGTGATTTCCTCGGGACCCCAGCTCCCAGGGGGCAGAGCTCATCTGCCCTTCTGGTGAGGCAGCGGTCTAGATGACTGAGCTACAGGCTGTCCTGGGGCCCCTCCCCGAGAGCAGAGTCAGATGAAATCTAAAAAGGGGCATGGTGTGAAAGCCACCATGTCTCAGTTCCTCTGGGAAAAACTGGTTGAAAGTGGCCACAAGATCAAACAGCCTGGGGGAATGCAGCACAGAGGTACCGAGACACACTGATCCTATCAGCCTCGTGTCTGGAGGAAGCAGGGTGGAAACAGAGAATCCTAGTCAAGACCATTTTGATGGGGTCTGTGGGGAAACCATCACTCAGCGAGGTGTGAAAACTGAGAGCCTTGATTCCTAACTTGGACAGAATATCCGCCAACTCCCCTGGGAAAGGCACGTTTCACAGGCTGTGGCAGACTGTGTCCCCTGAGTTCACACCAAGACCCTGTGACGATGCCCTCTGGGCTGAGTGGCCATCCGTTCTCTTCCTGTCTCCTCGTGTTCACTGATGATACTGACACCTTTATCTGGACTTATGCTGAAGGACTGACCCCGTCATCCATGAAACAGATGGTTGACGATTTTTAGAGGCCCTTGGGAGGCTCCTTTTCCCAATATTTTTTTCCCACTTGTGCCCCTAATTCTTTTAATAAGGAATCCTACAATTAAAGAAGCTTAAATTGCATCCAGAGGTTACATCTAAAGTAAGGTTACATTTCTGACACACACAGCCACCAGAATGCAGGTGTTGATGGAGAGGGGAGTAGACAGGGCTCTGGCACAGGCAGAGGAGAAAGTGAGATGAAAGGAGCAGCAGTGAGGACACAGGGAGACCAGGAGTTTGGGAAACACGCCTTCACCGGTCCCCTCCTGCTTAGTGCTCCCCTCCTGCTTACTGCTGGCCACGCTGTGCTAACGCATTCTCCAGATTCTCCACATCTTGATTGGACAGGGTGTAGCCTTTATCTAGTGCCCAAAGACCAAGATTTCTAAAAACGTTAGCTGTAGGAGAATAAACTAGGAGTCTTGTTAAAAATGGAGAATTCCAGGCATCACCCTGAGCTTCCGATTCAAGATCTGGGGAGAGTTTGGGATTCAGCATAATTAGGGAGCTCACCATTGAGGAAACTCTGAGGCGTGAGGTGTTCAGGCCCCAGATGGGGAAGCCCTGCCTCACATACTCCTGGTAGACAGGCAGGCAGCACATCCGCAAAGACGTGGGAGAGAGGATTCAAACCCTAAGCAGTCAGAGCCTGGGCCTCCATTCCCGTGCAGTCCAGGCAGGGCGGGGACTCCGAACTAACCAGTGCTTCTTCAGCTCAATCCACAGAAAACAGGAATAACAGCAAAACCTAGGACTAAGCCCATCCCACAAACGTTTACAAACAAACGACTCCAAAAGGGTGCCTTTAAATGGCATAACTCCTTGCAAAGAAATATAAAGTGAAGAACACGACTTTAGAAGAAGCTGTTTTCCAAAGGGCAGGCATCTGTAAGGATTGACGTGTCTTTCCATGTGGCTGACTGGAGAGAAGCCTTCCTCCAGTGATTATCTAATGAGCTGCACCCTCCTCCCTGCTGAATGTGTTGCCTTAGAAAGCATCACTATGCTTTATTCATGTATCTTGTTCCTTGTCTGCCACCCCAGCTGAAAGGAAGGGATTGCATCTGTTTTCTTTACTTCCTAGAATCCTTCCTGGCCCATAACAATTCTTAGTTACTTTGAATGAACGAATGAATGGAATGAACATTATACCATATTGGTGGGTCAAGGTCTCCCAAAGGAAACTTGGTGCTGGGGCCACAACATTGTTACACTGTGGGAGGCAGGGAAGAAAGGTGAGGGCAGGGGGCCCTGTCCTACACGGCCAGCTTCTTTCACCTGGAAATACTGTCTCCGAAGCAGTGGGAATGCACCAGCACACCAGGCCTTCAAGACTGCTTTTTCTACAATGATCTGGCCTTGGAGTTGCATGCTTTGGGTCTATTATGATTCGCTTTATAGTCCGAGTTCTCAGTTTCTTACAGAACAGAGGCGGGAAATCCTCAAACCTTAAGCAGAAGATGATTCTTAAGTTCTTTCAAGTTGAAAGGAGAGAAGCAGAAGTTAAAGGCCCTGGTCCCTGCTGTGTAGACCTTGCTGATTTGCACCCATGGGATATAGAAATCGGGAAAGCAGTCCTGCCTCAGTTTCCTTAGGCAGTATTTTGTACAAATCAATGCAAGAAAAAAGTCTATGACCGGAAGAGGTTGGTGATATGAAACATGCACAAGAGAGGACCTTAAATAAACATGAGTCAACACTCTTGCTGCAAATTAAAAAATTAATATACTCAGTTCCCTGGCCCTTCTTATTCAATGATGGTTCTCAAGGGAAAAAGCTGAATGTGGCTGTGTCCCCACTTTTTATGACTGCAACAGCATTCTTGGGGAAGGCAACAGCAGGCCCAGAAAGACAGACACCTTTTCTGTTTCTGTCCTCATTTTGTCTATTGCTTCCGTTTCGCCTGGCCCCTCCAAGACTCAGGCCAAAGACAGTCTCTTCTGGGACCCGCACAAAGCCATGTATGTGAGCAGGACCTCTGAATGATCTGCTCAGACGGAGCCACCGATGAGAAACAGAAAGCTCCAGCTGTGTCTGCTTCAAGCCACTCCTTCCTTTCATGTTCACTCTAAGACAAATTCTAGAAAACAAACCAAAAGGGTAAACAAAAAGCGTATCAAATGCACTTCCTATTGTGACAAGGCAGCTGGAAAAGAGGTTTATGTCTGGGTTGGAACCAGCTGTGTCCCCAAATAGCAGTTAGGAAATTGTGACACTCAGGGTTTGGTAACTGGCTTGTTCCAGACACAACGGCAGGATCGGCCTATATTTTTGCTTGCTATCGTCTTCCACTCCTTGCCGCCGTTAATTAAAATGGCATTTTAGATCACTCATTCATTTTTTCATTAAAAACAACCTGTTGCTGAGCACTTTTGTGTGCCATGTACTGTGTCCGGTGTGAGGAGGCAGCTAAGAAGAATCTGGCAGTGTCCCTGCAGTCAAGGTCGCTGGCCAGGTCCACCACGCCAACCTCCAACCTCTCGTCTTATCGCTGTCCACCCCGACCCTCACCAAACACAAACATGCACCCAACTCCATCAGGGTTTTTGCAAATTCTTCTTCTCCCCTGTCCACATCTTTGCCCAGGCTATTTTGTCTGCTGACATGGCATGGCCCTAGCCCTTCGCACCCTGAGGCCCCAGCAGAATCTCACCTCCTTCCAGGTGACCTTCTCATATCCCCACAAGAATGTACCTTTGTCTCTCCCTTACTCCCACACCAGAGTCACCTCTTGAATGGACTTCCCACACTCTCCTTGTATTAGCTCTCCTTGTATTAGATTTGATAATGTCTATCAAATCTCCACCCATATCTACACATGTCTCCTCCTCTAGGTTGTGAGGCTAGAGCCCAAGAGGGCAGGGATCAAAGCTCTCCACACTCACCTCACTAGGGCAAGGTGCAGTGGTCACAGGCTCCTGAGCTGGGGCTGAATACACAAGCTCAGGTTACATTTTCAATCTCTGAAATTCTTCCAAGACAATAGCAGTCGGAATACGGGTAGGAACAATGAAGAATTGTTTTATGCGGTGTTTAAATTATACTCCAGTTGTCAGTTTGTTCCCTTTGAGTATCTGGACCCGATGACACTTTAAACATCATGATGTGTGCTTGTTTAATTAAGCAGTAGCACTAAATGTTTAGTTAATCTCATTCCTAATTATCTCTTCCATGTCTCCAGAGAAAAAGGAATTATTTAATTTCTTCCACTGAAACTTGAAATATCAGTTCCCTGTGGAAGTACTTTCAGATCCAATTATTAAATTTTCTCTAACGTTTTGGGGTTAAATAGTCAGATGAGAAATTATATTATAATTTCATCTTCGCCCCCAAATACTTTTAGGTTACAGAGTTTTCCATCTGCTTTACCCACTCCTTTCATTTAAAGCTTACTTACATGATTATAAGTCAAATGACAAGTTGGCTTACTCAAATATGTTATTTGGGGTAAGATTGAAATACTGATTAAATTGCAGGAGACAGCCTTTGCAAATTGCTTCTGTTATCAGCATTTTCACTGTTGATGAAGACATCTCTATCTGAAACTATGGAGTTTTACTTCAGCTCAGAATATCAGACTGCTTCTGAGTCTGCGGGTGGCTGAGCTAGACAGAAAAGCCATTGAGTATCATTCCTTATGAAGTTTGGCGAGTCGGAGCTGTTGAACGCCTGAGAGCAGAAGCCTGAAATGCTACTCTTGTGAACGCCAGGGGCTCATGCTCCCTGGTACGAAGGGCCCATGCACTGCCCTCACCTGAGCCCTGCAAACTGGTCCATCTCAAAGCTTGAGGACAGCAAAGGACACGTGGCACCCAAGAGGCTGCCCTAGCCTGGGACCCTCAGGCTGCATCTCGGAAACTCTCTTGTCAGCATCTGAAGGAAAACCAGGCTTTGGCGCTAGTCCAGCCTCCCATGTTCTCCTGGGCTGCCCTCATGTTTAGAACAGGATCTGCATATCCTGGGAAGGACCAGGCCGGATACATGTCTCAGGAAGGCAAGTGTGGGGGACACAGGGACATCAAGCAGGATGGAAAAGGCACACAGGCAGGGAGACTCCCAAAGTGTGGGCAGCAGAGGCTGCACATAGAGGCCAAGGGATTACCGAAGAGCAGACACAAAACACAAATGGAAAGTGCGTGGATGTGGGACACCAGATAGAGGTGGTGAAGGGTACGTGGTGGGTAATGGGACCCTGATGTCCCAATAATGGGAAGGAGCCGGCTTAATGTATAAACTGCACAACTGTTGGACAGTGAGTGAGCTGCCATCACTGAGTCTGGACAACAAACAAAGACACTGTCTGCGGGGACAGAGTAATGAATGTCTTCATAAAGTATCATTAATTGCAAAAAATGTTTGCCACAACTTGCTATTCGTTATTTTGTACTGATTGGAGATAGTTGGGCCTCCTAACATGTAAAATCTTCACCTCATTTCAAAAGTGACCTTGGAATTGATCCGAAAGAGAACAGCTGGTCTCAGGCTCTAGGGGCATATTATGCTCTCAGATTTCAGGACAGAAATACTTAGTTAAGTTGTTGGACACCATGACCTAGAAAGCAAACCTGTTAGCTATTTCTCTTGGCCTAAGGCTACCAAGAACCAAGAACATGTGGAAATCTCTGCACTAGTCTATCTATGATGCCTTCCATTCAGGAACCCCTGAACACCCTTAAAATCAATAAGTCACCCCCAGAAAGAGAGAGCACACTGAGCAGCTCTCCCTCTCCCTGTTGGAAAAGTACCCAAAGCTCTGCTCACTCCCTTCATTCCCATCCTGACTTCCTTGTTCCACCAACTGCAGCCTTGCTGTGCCTCCAGGTTTGCTGGGTGCAGGGCACTCAGCACTGGTCTCCCTGCTATCCCTGGGTTCGGTGGGTTCCGTCCTTGTGTCTCACCTGCAGTGAGGCCTACACCTGCCTCTACCTGCTCATGATGAATGAGTGAGAAGCAGTTACCTCGCGATAGCTGTCATTGGAGCGGAGGACACAGGGTCACCAGGCTGCTGGGATGGAGTGCGTACACCTCATTCCCAGCTGGATTCTGTATTCCTCTGTCTTTCATACAGATTGACCTTCTGGGATCCTTGGAAAGAGTTTCTGTGTTCTCACCCTCCAGTGCTGCTCTTCTATTGAGGACACTTGACTTTCCCCAGACAGCCGATGGGCTGGCCCACAGGGACCCCGAGCCAAACTCCAAATGTTGGTATTCCTAGGCCTCCATCCTTGGCCACTGCCCTTTGGGGATCACACCCACTCCCATGGTTTCACCGGCCTGACTCAGAAATCAGCTCTCACTAAAACCAGATCAGACAGGAGCCTCGGCTCCACGGGTCTCTGTACCTACTGGACATCAGTGTGGAGGGCCTCCAGCCGTCTCACTCTCAATCTGAAACTTTCCCTGTGGAGCAGCTACGTCTCCTGTGGTTCCTTGTCAGCTGTGGGCACCACCCTGCACATACCCCCTGAGTTAGACCCCTGGTGTCATCCCGTATCTTTCTCCCTTTCCCACATCCAGTTAATACTAAAGGCTTCTCATGTGACCTCTTAGCGTCTCTCCATTCCTCCTGCCAAACTTAGTCCTCCATCATTTCAAGCCCAAGCAACTACAAAAGACTCTGCCTCCTCACCCCCTAGACTGTCCCCCCCAAATCCATGTCCCAAACAGCCAACAGAGGGATGTACCTAAGGACTTTAAATGCGTCACGGGCTTTCCACGGTCTAAAGCAGAGATTTCCCCAGCTGCCTGATGATAAAATCACCTAGACTGTAATTTGTATATTCAAATTCCATCCCAAACAGATCAGCATCTCCTGGGCAGACACTTGTGTATCTGCATGTTCACAGTGGTCCTGGTGATGCTTATCATTAGACAAGGTTGAGAATACTAACCCATAAATCAAGTGGGAATTCCTTACTATTTGGTACAAGCCCTCCCACCATAGCCCTGCCTCCTTCCCCTAGTTGACGACAGCCGCCCCTGCCTCCCAGCTTAGGTTCCAGCAGCCTTAACCCACTGTCATAGGGCTCCCTGCACAGTGAGATGCCTCTCCTGCCCCTTCCCTGCCCACCTAAATGGTCAGCGTCAGCTTACAAACTGCCCTCTCCCTCATCCTGGGCACCTCCTATGTGTTCCCACAGTGCCCCGTTCGCACATTATTATTGCTCTTACACTGTGACACCCTATTGCTTTTTGCATCTGCCACCCTATGGACAGATCCACTCATGTGTCCCCAGGTTCCCAGGACAGCGAGGGCCTGGTGCAGAGCAGCTGCTCGATAAAATGACCACTGGGTGAAGGGACGAATGGATCCACCGAGCACTGTAAACAGTGCAGCCCGTATTATTTTCCAACGCAATTTCTTCACTGAGCCCAGCAAAGCTTCCTCGGCTGAACCGATCATGTCTCTGAAGGCTGCCACTCATTTCCTTGTCATGTTTGCCACTCTTCTCTAGTTTGAATCTGTCTTTCTGGAAATGAGGTTCCCAAAGCGGCCTGCGTAGTCTGCAATGGAGTCTCACTAGCACAGTACACACGACACAATCGCCTTCCTTCTCAGGGACACCAGGCTAATTTGCACGTGGACGGAAATGACACCGGCTGTTCGTGCTGCCATATCACATTGCAGATCACATCTAATTCACCACTGTCGCCACCAAAGTCCCTTCACAGAGGCAGCCTCGTAGCTTCCTGTTGACTATCCAACAGTGCCTGCGATTCCTTCTCCCCCAATGTATTGCTTTGCCATTTTCCAAATTGAATCTCATTCAGCTATTTCCTTCCTGCCTGCATTTCTTACCTCTCTGGATTCATTTTTATTATGTTGTGCTCCTCGCTGACGTTAAGAACATTTCCCAATTTCGTATTTTCTGTAAAGTTCATTAGGGTGCTGTGTGCTTCTTTTTCAATGTCATTGATAAAACAATTAAACAAAATCAAACCCAACATTGACCCTCCTTCTGTCCACTGGAAACCTCTCCAGAGTGTCACTTAGGACATTTAGATCCATTTTCTCTACAGGCAGGGCTTCTCACTCAGTGAAATGGTCATATGGCACAAGCAAGTGAAGAAATTGTGTAACATTCTTTGCCTTTCCTTCTACTTTATGTAATAAAAATGACATTGACAAGTTCATTTGTCATGACAGGTTCTGTAAAATCAGCCAAGCATGACCCAATTGTCATCTAAAGCCTCATATATTTTCATTCTTCATCATTTATCATTTCATTTTGTGCCACAGGGCACCAATAATCCTATAGCTAGGAACAATACCCCCACAATCTCACACATACATGGTTTGTGTGTGATAAACCCTGGTTTAATACTTCCCCATTCTTCAGAATCCCCAATTTTCCATCATATTTTTATAATTTGTGCAGTTAAAACATAAAATGCCAACTTACGCTTTACTCCAAATTAATACAGCCTACATTTCTCAGCCAAACACTTTCAAGGGTGTCACCAGGACAAAAGCCATGACGAGTTCACTTATCCGTGTAGATTTTTTCCCCAATAATTGGCTACTGATTTTTTTTTTGTCACCACCCATACATACTTAAGATTAACCCTATTTGGGGGGAAACTCAAAAATATAAAGAGCAAAGTAAAGCAAATGATACTGCTGATATTGGGGTGAGTCAATTATGCGGTTTGGTCTTGGGTTTTGTTCTCGTTTTTTAATTTTGCATGACGTTGGTAAAGCACCTCACAAGCACATACCTAACGAGCTAGACTTTGTCAGGAGCCACCATCTTAGATACGTAGAATGGGATATGACAGGCTACGGGTTATGCCCAATTCCCTGGACACCTCTTGTAACTCATCCCTTTCTTTCCCCCCGCAAAGAGCAAAGCCAAGTATAAGTGATATGGACTGGTGTTCTGGTAATAGACTTGACTCCGCGGTAATATGTACAATTTATAGATGCTAGACTCTAATCAGTGTCCCTGACCATTTAGTTGTGGCACCCTAATAATATCCAGGAGATTAATTTATTCAACAACCTGCCAAGTGAGCTTTCCCAGCAATGACCTTTGCAGCGGCGGGCTCACTGACCACATTCTCATCCTTTCCCTCCTCAGAGAAGAACTTGTAACCTTTCTTAAGTGGTGATCATTAATAGGTCAGAAAGAACTCCAGCTACGAGAAAGTAAGATGTCCTTGGAAACTGTGAAAGTGCCAAATGGCTAGAGGCATGCAAGAGTCTTTTAAAAAAAGTAGGAAAACTATAGGCTAAGGAACTTTTCACCTGCCTACGACAGGTTTCTATAATGGACTTTTTTAGGGCAGTTTTGGGTTTATAGCAAAATTGAGGGGAAGGTAGAGTTTTCCCATTTGCCCTCGGCCCATGCACAGTCCTGCACAGCCTCCCTATTATCAGCATCCCCCACCACCGTGGTCCATTTGTTAGAATGAATGAACCTATAGTGACACATCCTCATCACCCAAAGTCCACAGTTTACACTAGGGCTCAGTCTTGGTGTAGTACATGGGTTTGGACAAATGAATAATGACATGGATCTACCATCATAGTATCATACAGAGTGTTTTCACTATTAAAAATCACCTATGTTCCCCACCTAGTCATCCCTCCTTCCTACCTAACCCTGGCAACCACTCATCTTCTTACTATCTCCATAGTTTTGCCTTTTCTAGAATGTTATAGAGTTATCACATAGTATGTAACCTTTCCAGATTGGTTTCTTCAACTTAGTAATATGCATTTAAGATTATTCCATGTCTTTTCATGGCTCAATAGCTCATTTCTTTAGAAGATTTTTAAATAAGGGTTTTAAGAAGTTAAAAAAGGAAAAGGTATATTACTAAGAGGCATTATCAGGCTAATCCATAATGCTTTTCTGATAGTTTTACTAGTGATGATAATGAAAAAGTCACAGATACCTCAAAGCTGGCTTTTTAGTAGGACAACTGACCATTTCTAACAGTAGCCATGTGGGCTAAATGGAAAAACATGGTCAAGATAAAAGCCAAAATGGTAAAGTTAAAACTCCTAGTAATGTTAACAAGAAGAATATGGGTAGATGATTCACCACCTCTAAAGTACTGGTCACTGCAATAAGGTTAGCAAAAGTAATGACATATATATTTACAAACACCATTGAGAAACAACTGAAAAAGACTACATCTGAAAAAACAAGATAAGTCATTATATTGCCAAATACAAGTCAACAACTTCTCTGTAAACCAGAAATAACCAATTTAAAAGAGGTCTGTGTGTGTGTGTGTGTGTGTGTAAGGAGAAGGGATAAATCTTAGACTTCTGGTCTAGATGGTGAAATAAGTAAATGCTGTGCTTGCCTCCTCCCATGACCACATCAAAATTACAACTGAACTACAGAACAACCACCCTTTAAAACCACCTGAAGACTAGCTAAACAGAATTCCTATAAGGATATAAAGAAGCCATGATAAGACTGGTAGCAGGTACAGAGATGAGAAATCGATTGACAACACACCCACGTGTGGCAGTTAAGACTCAGGAGGGATATCTCAGCTATGTGGATGCCGCCCTGAGGAGCTAAGGGTCCAAGCCCCGCACTAGGTACCCCAGCCCAGAGCACTAGTGCCAGGAAGAGGAGTCCCCACAACATCTGGCAGTGAAAATCCGCAGGGACTCAGTCTAGGTGGGTGAGATAGAGGGCCGGTGTCAACCCAGACATCCTCTTAAAGGGCCCAATTTGGCTTACAAATACTCACCCTAAGCTCCAGTAAAGGGACAGAAACTCAAAAAGTGCCAGGGGCATATAGGGAGGAACTGAATGATCTGGCTTCAGGGCCAGGAATGGAAGGACAGCTCTCTCTAGAACAATGCAGACAGCATTGTTCCTTTGTTGAGCTCTCCCACGACACAGTCTGCAGGTGCAGGTGAGTGCCAAATCTGGGCTCTCCATTAACCTGGCTAACACCACTCTTGCCTGACCCTGGCAATTCTCTGAGACTCACTCCACCCAATCATGTGCCCAGCATGAACTTCTTTCAGAAGCTTATCCATACAAGCAGTCAGCCTGGGCCTGCATTACAGACTTTCTTAAAGTCTCTCAAAGGTCCACAAACCCCAAACCAGCAGCAACTGGCCTTGGCATGCCCTGATCATCTTGATAAGTGTCCCCAAACTGGACACTAGTAGCAGCAGCCTCAGTTCACAGCACGGTCACTCCCAGGTGCATCTAGGCCCAGCACAACCAGCTACCAACTACAGATCATGTTGTAGATCATGTTGTAGCTCCTCAGGTGCCTCTGGGCCAAGTACAGGCAGCAGCTGACCTTGGCATGCACTGGAACCACTCCCCAGAGGCTCCACAACCAACACGCCTGGCGGCCGGTTTCCACTTATACCAGAGCACCACCGAATTGGCACCACAAACAACACTCCCAAAAGGTGGACTCGGCAGGCACCAGAGCCCCATTAAAGTGAATCCCCCACACAACAGCTCGTTCTCTATAATCAAGGCCAGTCCTCACAGCCAGTCAGCCTGAGGGTCAATCCCTCCCACTGACATGCCAACAGCAATCAAGGATCAACTACAACGGGAGGGCACACACAACCCACACAAGAGACAGCCCTGGAGCATCTGGGTCAGGTGGCCAAGGAGACTGCACACTGGGCCGCACACGACACATACCACATTAGGCCACTCAGCCAAGACGGGGAGATGTACCAGATCTACTTAATACATAGAAACAAACACAGGGAGGCGGACCTAATGGGGAGACAAAGAAACACGTCCTGAATAAAAGAATAAAACTCCAGGAAAAGAACTAAACAAAATGGAGACAGGCAATCTGCCCAATGCAGAGTTCAAAACACTGGTTATAAGGACGATCAATAAACTTAGGGGAAGAATACATGAACTTAGTGAGAGCTTCAACAAAGAGGTAGGAAACATAAAAAGACACAGTCAGAATTGAAGAATACTTTACATGGAGTCAACAGCAGATTAGATGAAGCAGAGGACAGAATCAGCAATTTGGAAGACAAGGCAGTGTAAAACACCCAATCAGAACAGAAAAAAGAAAAAGAATAAGGAGGATAGGTTAAGGGACCTCTGGGACAACATCAAGCGTAACAACATTCACATCACAGGGATACTAGAAGAAGAGAGAGAGCAAGGGATTGAAAACCTATTTGAAGAAATGACTGAAAAGTTCCCTAATATGGCAAAGGAAAAACACATACAAGTCTAGGAAGCACAGAGAGTCTAAAAAAAGATGAACTCAAAGAGGTCCAAACCAAGACGTATCATAACTAAATTGCCAAAAGTTAAAGACAAATAGGGAATCTTAAAAACAGCAAAAAAACAAAACAAAAAAAACAGTTACTTACAAGGGAGCTTCCACAAGACTGTCAGCTCATTTCTGAACAGAATCTTTGCAGGCCAGATGGGATTGGCAGGAAATATTCTAAGTGATAAAAAGAAAGGACCTACAAACAAGATTACTCTACCCAGCAAAGCTATCATTTAGAATCAAAGGACAGATAAAGAGCTTCCCAGACAAGAAAAAGCTGAAGGAGTTCATCACCACCAAACCAGTATTACAAGAAATGTTAAAGGGACTTCTTTAAGAAGAAAAAGAAAGAAATCAAAAATATGAATAAGAAAATATTGCAAAGAAAAAAATTCTCACTGACAAATGCCAACATATAAAGAAAGCAGCAGACCAACAAACACTAAAGCTAGTACAAAGGTTAAAAGGCAAAAGTAGGAAGATCATACATAATTTTAACAATAAATTAAGCGATACACACAAACACACATACACACAAAAAATATATATATACACATAATGACAAAAATACAGAGAATGCCAAAAAAATGTATACATATTTTATGAAAGGAAAAAACTGTATTAAAATTACACTGATGGTAACCAATTTGAGCACCTCTTGTCATTGCAGAAGTCAATGTGACTTGTATTCATCTTTTGTTATTGGTATATATTGAGTATTACAATTTTAATACAGTGTTTTCCTTTCTTAAAATGTGTATAGATTTTTGTGGCACCCTCTGTATAAACGTGGAGGGGATGAGTAAAAATGGTAGCGATTTTAGAATGCGTTTGAACTTAAGTGACCATTAACTTAAAATAGACTGCTATAAACATAACTTGGTACCGTGTTTCACCAAAAATAAGACCTAGCCAGACCATCAGCTCTAATGTATCTTTTGGAGCAAAGATTAATATAAAACCCGGTCTTATTATAATAATGATATGATATGTAATGATATATGAGGTGATATGATATAATATATATGATATAATACTGGGTCTTATATTAATTTTTGCTCCAAAAGACGCATTTGAGCTGATGGTCCAGCTAGGTCTTATTTTCAGGGAAACATGGTAGATACAGAGAACAAACTGATGGTTGCCAGTTGGGAGAGGTATTAAGGGGCTAGGTGAAAAAGGTGAAGAGATTAAGACGTACAAATTGGTAGTTACAAAATAGTCACGGGGATGTAAAGTACAGCTTAGGGAATATAGTCAATAATCTTGTACTAACTGTATATGGCATCAGATGAATGCAAGACTAATCAGGGATTACTTCATAAGTAATGTAAATGTCTAACCATGGTGCTGTACACCTGAAACTAGTATAATATTGAATGTCAACTATAATTTAAAAATAAAAATAATTAATGATCCTTATTAAAAGTATAAAATATCTAGAAATAAACATAATAAAAATATTCAAGACTTACGTGAAGAAATCTATACTGAAAGATATTTTTTAAAAAACGACCCTCAATGCGTGAAGGAACACAACAGGTCCCTGGATAGGAACATTTAAAAGCATAAAGATGTATAAGATGTATATACCTGCCCCAAGGTGATTTATAAAGCTAATTAAATCCCTAACATAATTTTTACAAAACTAGGTAAGATCATCTGAAGGAAAAACTAAACGTATAAGAATAGGCAAGACATTTATTTAAAGAATGATAAGGAGACTTTCCCTATTCTATAACAATTAAAATTGTGCTATGTTGGTGAGGTAGACAGAGCTTACATATAAATGCTGGAATTTAGCTTATGAAAAACGTGGCATTTCAAGATAGGTGAATTTTATCTAATCAGTAGATAATGTAGAGACAACAAAATAGCCATAGGGAAAAAAAGTAAATTAGCTACCCCACACTTTATATAAAAATGGATTACAAAGAGATAAAGGAATAAAACTTTCTTTTAATCCTTTAAAAATATTAAAGAAAAATATAGAAAACACTTTTATAACACTTCCCAGATAAGATATAAAACCAAGGTACCATGTGCAATTTATTGATATAAATTATATCTCAATTAAAAATACAACTGGAAAAAGGAATACCTTAAAGGAAAACATGACCAATTTGAAAATGTAAAATATCTATGGGGTAAAAATATAAGTAAAGTATAAAGACAAGTAACAAATAGGAAGAAAATTGTGCATCATATATAATACCATGTTTCCCCAAAAATAAGACTGGGTTTTACATTAATTTTTGCTCCAAAAGACACATTAAGGCTTATATTCAGGGGATGTCATCCTGAAAAACCATGCTAGGGCTTATTTTCCAGTTAGGTCTTATTTTGGGGAAAACACGGTAGCTACCAAATTAATGATAGGAAAAAGACAGCAAGCAATTGAAAAATAGGCAAAGGTTATAGATGGGCAATGACAGAAGAAAATTTTTAAACAGTCAATAAACATATGAAGAGATGTACAATCTCAGTAATTGAATACATGCTTTAAATTAAATTGTATAGTATTGAATACAATAATTGAAATTAAACCAACAATGACATATTATTTTCTCCATCATTGTGATAAATAATGGAAAAGATTAATAATGTCCATTGTTAATGAGGCTTCAGGGAAATAGATACTATCAGCAAGGATGGTCAGAGTATAAATTTGTAAAGTCTGTTTGGAGAGCAACTTGGCATTGTCTATTAAAAATTTAAATATGCATAGCCTTAGGCCTAGCAATTTTCTTTCCAAGAACCTAACCAACTGAAACACTTGGAAATGAATTCTAGGGTGTTCACTGAAGCACTTGGTTGTAACAATGAAAACTTGGACGTTTCCTAAGTTTTGATCACTGGGGAATGATGGGATGCAGTTTGGTATTGTCTCGCTATGTGATATCAATTACCAAAAACCAGTACATATCATCCACAATACTTATAAAGCATTGAGTGCAGTGTTGTTAAAATATGTGTGTGTGGATATGCATGAATGCTAATAGGAGAAGAACTCGAAAGCTCTACACCAAGTCACTGACAATGATTACCTCTGGGGATGGCAGTCGAAGTGGGATATTAAGGTGGAAGCAGGGGAAACATAGACTTTCGCATTGTAGTTTTGCCATTGATTCTTTTATTACATGTAATATTTTTTTACATCATCCCTGTGCCGCAGCAGCTTACAAAAAACCTTGGTGTGACTACACAATGTTGTGTAAACAGTGTTAAAAACAGAAGCTGCAGGATGCTATAGGTGGAAGAGGTCTCCATAGGCTGGCTCACATAAAGAAGGGCTGATGGAAGAGGAGGGATGGATAAGGGATCTCAAATGAGATGTACAATTGGAACAGGCCAAGAGAAAGAGAGGGGAGGTCTTCCAGAGAGGGTAACTTTATCCGCCAAGTCATGCCTACCTCAAAGTCACCCATAGCAAGAAGTGCAATCAAAGACCATCTCATTCATTCATCATGTACTCATTCAATGTCAACTGCGTACCAGGTTTTGTTCCAGGCTTTCATAGCTGCCATCACCATCACCACCATCAGCAGCACCATCCCCCAAAAGTATATATTATGTAGACCAATCCATGGGAAAAAGGCATTTTCAATGCTGCTGGGAATATAAGTTCATTAACTACTCTCGAGGCAAAGTTACCCCTTTAAATTGTATCAGTCTTTAACTGAGTATATCTTTGGCCCTGGCAATCCAGGACTTTATTCTGAGTACAGGGACCTGAGTGGAGATTTACTGACAAGGATTAGACAACGTAAATGACAGTAACTGGGAAGCTCAAGCGTGGTACATCCACATCATGGAATGTTATTCCACATTTAAAACTATGTTATGGAAGCATATTTAACAACTCAGGAAAATGTCCACACTATTTAGTAATGTGAGACAAGCCAGTCACGAAACAGTATTTATGGTAGGAGTGGAATTAAGTTTTTAATTTTCATTTGCATAAAAATGTCTGGAAGGATTTACAATGAAATGTTAAGTCATGCCTGGGTGGAACAAGTCATTTTCATATTTTTCCATGTTTTCTCTAACTGAGCTACATATATTACTTTTGTAATAGAAAGCAACCAACATGTGGAAATCAGGGTAAATAACAAGAGCCATACTCCTCTGACATTTGCCCTGTGCCAGGAACCATCCCTTAAATGCATCAGCACGTGCCACCTCCCTTTGCAACAGCAAGATGAGAAAAGACCATGCATCAGCCTTTCTGGGAGTTTACAGGGAAAGATAAGCAATTTGATCTCACATTAAGAATACTGCAAGGAGAACACAATCGTGCATGGTCAAGGGGGTGGGGTAGTAGTAGAAAGAATTCCCAAAAAAGTTTCTCTTGCCATGGATAGCTTGAGAAGCAAAGTGTGCATGTCAGAAAAGAAGGGCTATGGGACCCAGCCCAGAAAAGGCACTCAATCCAGAAACACCTCTGAGAGTTTTTTATTTAATATTCCAGTCCAAACATATTTGCCCACAGAATTTTTCATTATGTTGTTTGTTTTGCTCTTGTTTTCCATATAATAACTACTGAGGTAGCGACTTAGGAAAACAAGGCCCCTGGATAAGCAAGGCCTGCGGGGAAGGCCCCCTGGAGGGGCTGGAGCCACAGGAAGGACAGCAGCCAAGCCTCCACCACTCCCTTTAGCCTAGAGCAGAAGTGCTCCAACTTAAACAAGCGTCTGCTTTCAGGCCATTGACTTGGGATTTCCTCTCAGCAACCCCCTTAGCACAGATCTCTGGAAGCCTCAGTGGTACCTTCTAGAAGCACGGTCATGGCTTCCTCAGATTTTGAATCTTTTTGTCAGAAACCCATGGACCTGCCAGAGGCTGAGGAAGTGTGAGGACCAGGAAGCTCTGAGGCAGAGCAGACACAGCAAGGGAGGCTGCCCTGTGAGGTGAGAACCACTTCCAGGTGCGAGATGGGGGGTGGGGTAGGGGGAAGACAGGAAGAGCAGGAGAGAGAAACAGGCGCAGGAAAGAGGAACAAGAAAAGGGACAGAGAGTGAAGGGAGGGGAAGAGGAGAGAGGAGAGAGGGGAGGAACGGGGGACAGAAGGCGCAGAAAGGAGAAGAGAAAGGGGTTTTTGAGAAGAGAGAGGAAAGGGGAGGAAGAAGAGGAAAGTGGAGGAAGGGGATGGAGGACAAGGGAAGTGGAGGGGCAGAGAAGAACAGGGGCAGATTTTTATTTCCCATGAACACTTAAGAACGACCTCGGGTTTTTGGAGCAAGCACGCACATACATGTTCTGGAAGGAACCCACTTCACTCCCTGAAAGTAGAGTCACAAGAATGAACTAAATGATTTCACTGACTTGAATGTAGGGAACCTGTTTTTATCTATTCCAAATGACAGAGAGTCGTTACTGCCAAGATACTTAGTGTATGGCTCCAGAATATACTGTAACATAAAAATAAAAAGGACATATATACAAACTTAGGTTTCTGAGCCAACTGATATTCAGAGTGGATTTCCTCCTCGGCCTTCAGCCATCTGATGTATTTTTCTGTTTTCTGTGCCAAAATATATATTTATACTAATAGTCATTTATTCTCTTGAATTGATTTGCTTAAGGAGAAAAAGTGCATGACATTTCAGGTAATACATCATTCTGTGCTTGAGAACATTACAATAAGCAAACTCCACGGACAAAGTTGGACTGCTTAAAGGCTACCCACGTAAATCATTCACTCTAACATGTCCCTTACTCACATGGGATACTAAAAATACCTTTCAAAAAAAAAAATACCTTTCATAACTGAGTTTTACCAACTGAAAAAAAAGCCTACCAAAACATGACTAATGCCTTTAATACTGTATACATGTATGTAATAAAATCAGATTCTTTTTCCTATTTGGGACTATCAGCTTCACTTTATCATCCTCTTGATCTTGTGCCAGACAAACCTCGAAGCAATCAAAGATGTACTTTCAGCACACAATAGTAAGTCTTATGAAAATTGTGAGTGGTATATTCTTGAATAGAACATTTGTGATAAAAAAAAAAAAATGACAACTCCCAAATATGGCACTTGGTAGCAAAGGTGCCCAGAACGCAGCCCATAGCTCCTACCTGTCTTCAGGAGGGGAGGCCTACCTCTGGTCCTCTGCCCACTTCCAGCTGAATTTCTCAGTGAGCTGTTGCAGCATGAGTCTTGGATCAGTTCCTTTGGGCAACAGATCAGAGCCAACAGTCTTCCTTGCTCTGAGGCCTGGCACATGCCACCAGGACCTCCCAATTCATGCCTCCTCCCCTGGGTGCCCAGCACTCCAAAGCAATCAGGCTACACAGACCCGCACTGGGGGCGCAGCTACAGCCAGTCCCACCTTTCAAAGTCGGAGGAGGTTTGGCCCAGAGGGTCGGCTGGGCAGCATGGGGCCAGGCTCATGCTCCTTTCTGTCCTGGCTTCCGTGTCTACACTACAATCAGCCCAGCAGCTGATTGAGAAAGACCTAGCCTCATCCCCATGGCCTGGCTCATATGGCCGTGCCCCTCAAGGGCCCAGAAGGCGTGTTCTAGCCCAGCGGGACCATCCTGGAGGCCCCTGCCCGGCCGATGGCAGGGAGGACCACTGACTTGTCCCCCACACCTCTCCCCAGCGGGTGGACGCCACTTACCTCTCACTTCTGTCTCTGAGGAGCCATTGGACCAGGCTGTCCACTTATTTCTGTGCTTGCTGATTTCCTGGACTTTGCAGACGTAATGCCCTTGATCGGCTGGCCGGAGAGCCAAAACAGAGAGTGTGTAGAGCGCCCCACGCTGCTCCTCCAGGAGGCGCAGCCGCTGCCGGTAGGCACTGCGGCTGAAATTCCCATAGTACTGCACCACCCGGAGCTTGGTCATCTTAACCATCAGGGCCTCTTGGGCGTCGGGGCGCGCGAAGAACCAGCGCACGGCCAGCAAGCTGTCCTTCCGCCTCTTCTGGGAGACATGGCAGAGAAGAGTGGCATTGTCCCCCTCCAAGTAGTCAACCACAGGTCCCGGGGACACGGTGACATTGAGGGCCCCACAGACCTCTGCAGAGAAAAAAGGAAAAAAGTGAGGAAGGCCACTGCATTTCTACAGGTGTGTCTTTCCTCCAGAAGCTCGTATGAGCTGTGTGGCCAGAGAGTTAGGCTGCCCCAGCCCTCCATGCTCACTCTCTGCCTTCAGAACTGCCAGACGGTGGGCTCCTTCTGGGGGGAGGCTCCGTGGCCTCCTCTGTGAGAGGGTCCTAGCCACGTGGAATGCCACTGACCACCTGGCCCAGAGGTATGTTTCTTTCTTTTTTTTTTAATTAGTTGCTGATGTTTAAAATTCAGGAGATTTCACATAAAAATTTGGACTTTTTCAATTTTTTAAAAATCCCCAGCCCTCATTCAGCCCCTCCATCCACCTCCCCAAGGCCTGCTTGGATCGGTCTCACCACCCGCCTGAACGGACGATGCTCTGGGTCCGGGAGCTGCCTTTCCCCATCCCAGCTATTTCACCTGTCACCAAGGCAGATCCTCAGCATCAGTGAGGCGTGTGTTAAACTAGTACCAGGAGCCAGAACCACCGGGGCTTCTCAGGTTCTTGCTCTAAGTCTCTTTGGACTCAGAGCTGAAGTAAAGGAATAAGGAATGATCGAGTCCAGGGATTAGAGAACCTCCCAACCCCCAAACGGTGTTCCAGAAGTCCAGGCCCTGTCCACTATTTCCTGTCCTTTGGTTTCTTAGACCCACCCCCCGGGCTGCCCTTCTGGCTGGTGCAGGGCAACCGGGCCACCCTGAGCTCAAGGGCAATGCCTTCCCCAGGCAGACAGAGCCCAGAAAGGGCGCTTTGCACGAGATGCCCAGAACCTCCTCTGTCCAAGCTGGGCTGTCTTCTCACTGGGTCTCACATGTTCACCCTGTGAGGCCCAGTGCACAACTCTAGGAAGCACCATTTCCTGCCCACCCACTGTCTAAGCAGGGGTTCCCAGGTCACCCCAAATCACAAATGTCCCTCAAATATCACCTGGTTACAGGAAAGGGCTTGGGCCCTCATGTCAGAATCACCAAAAGCTCTGAACCTTAGTCAGTGGTGCAGGTAAGCAGAGGAAGGATGACAAGGAGACCAGAGAGCTGAACCCTGCACTGTGAAGAGGCTGAGTCAACAAGGTGAGGCCCTGTGTGTGTCGGGCGGGGTGGGGGGTGACACATAAACATAGTCTTCATTGTGAAAATCCAGCCAATAAGCTCCTCCTCTTGTATGGTTTCCTATTGATTTAATGAACGGAGCACCTTGAGAGACACCACTTGAAGGTCAGTGCTCTCTCGTTTTCATCCTCATCTGTTAGCAGCATGCTCCGTTCCTGGGGCATGCTCCAGGGGCATGCTCCTGGGGCATGCACCGGGGCATGCTCCAGGACGTCCCAAGGCCCTCAACTTAATCACATCAGCAAGTGCCTTTTGCTGTATAACGTGGCATCCACAGGTTCAGGGATTAGGACACAGGCATCGTTGGGGGTCACTGTTCAGCTACCATAGTGGGATAGTCTTTCGTTAACCTTCAAAACATAGATGGAGGTAAATTCAGAAGTAAAAGGTTGATGCTTGATGGACTCTGGGCAGCTTGTGGACAACAATGAGGTCTTCTGTGTCTGCAGTGACAAAGGAGCTCCTCAGAGTATGCAGATAAACAGGGTGACTGAGGAAGACACATGCTCTCTAGCAACAATCTAACAATCTCACTGTCCACGAAAGTCACTCACACAGGACAAAAGGGCAGGATCTGCCCCCGCTCTCTCTCCTGCCACTTACCTGCCTTGCCCATTCGCTGCATTAAATTAGTCCCAGAGCATTTCCCCTGACTGCCAAGGCCCTGCCTGAGGCCCCACGCTGGGAGCTCCCTGGTGAGCAGCGACACAGGCAGAACACCAGGCTGACCCCACTCCAACAGCTGGGAGAGCAGAGATGCAGCAGCTGGCTTCCAGATTGAAGTCCTGCTCCACCCGCCCCCAAAAGCTCCCCACTAGAGGCAAGGAAAGCTAGGGAAGGCAGGAAATTGAAACAATATGGGTGGGACAAGAGCACTGGTGAGCCCCCACACCCCAGTCTCCTCCTATTAACACTGCATGAGGAGGAATTATTCATAGTGACTGAAACCAGGAGAATGTGCCAAGTGCTCTGTCCCCATGGGAGGCCAGATTCCATCCTGGAGGCAAACTAGTAACACTTTGACTTCTGCAGCTCAGGCCAGGAAGCAACAGTTCCCAGGAAAGGGAAGGGACTGAACCATCTTGCCAAGACGAATCTACCTCTCCTCTTTACCTGTGCACGTCTCCGCCTTCAGTGAGCTCCATATTCTCACAAACGGCTCCAGCATGTTTCTCCCACTGAAGTGCAAAGACCCTTGTTATGGACTGAATTGTGTCCCCTCCAAACTCATATACTGAATACCAAGCCCCAGGACCTCAGAACGTGACTGTCTTTGGAAACAGGGTCTTTAGAGAGGTGACTAAGTTAAAATGAGCCCATTAGGGTGGGCCCTCATCCAACACAATTGGCATCCTTATAACAAGAGAACATTAGGACACGGACACACAGAGGGCAGACCGTGTGAAGACCCAGGGAGAAGAGAGTCATCTACAGGGCAAGGAGAGGGATCAGAAGAGACCAACCCTGCCAGCACCTTGATCCCTGGTCTCCAGGACCCTGAGCAACACATGTCTGCTGTTTAGACCACCCAGTCTGTGGTACTTTGTAATGGCAGCCCCAGGAAACCAATACCACTTTGTTCACAGGAATGCTCATCAGCCCTACATCTGTTACCAGCCAGGAGAGTCATGCCTACTGTCAACAGGAGGGCATGGGGCGGGGGGAGGGGGCGGGGGTTGTGGTTAAAACTGTGATGCTCAAGAGCCCCTTGGAGTCTTAAATCTTTGCTCCGTGGTGAGCAGCAACATAGCCAGAACACCAAGCTGACCCCACTCCAATAGCTGCCCAGGGGTCCAGAAGGCAGAGAGCAGCAGAGATGCAGCAGCCAGCTTCCAGAGGACACAGGCTCTCAGGTTGTAGGGGTCCCCGTACCTGTGATAAGCTTTCTTAGAAAGCCAGGTGGCAAGGGAACAAGCTCCTCTAGGCACTGGAGATGCCTCAGAGTTTGTGTGCACTGTGGGAAGGAGGGAGAAAATGCAGGCAGAGGACCCAGTGCCTGGCCAATGTTAGCTCAGCTGGGTATTTAGTTAAGTACCAGGAGAGAGAGGGACACAGCTCCTGCCCCACCGCAGTCATCAGGCCCCATATGGCTCAGCAGAGAACTTAGCAGTAGGCATCAGGACCTTGGCGAACAAGGGCATTATCTGAGTAGGGAGGTAGGCAGTGTCCCTAGGAGTCAAAGCCTTTCCCTTCTGGGTCTCAGTGACAAAAGAGGACACAGAGCATACACACTTTGCAGGGCAAGAGGCAAGTCAATCAAACCTGGGCCAAGCCAGCTACAGGACAGGGAAGGATGGGTGTCACTAGACCCTCCTACACCAGGTAAGTTAAGGGAGCAGCCCTAAGCGGGGCAGAGACAGGCCTCTCCAGGCCTAGGAGAAAGAATTGTCCAAGTCATTCTGGTCCAGAGAAGAACTAAATTGCTTCCTTTGTGACCCTGTATTGCAGGAAACTGAGGTGACAGGAAAACTCTTCCACTCCCCCAGGGAACCTCCGCGCTCAGAGTTCCTGCTTCCCCCAGCCTCTGCCCCAGCTTATTACGCTTTGTTCATTAATTGCTCAACAACTACTTGTTCAGTAACAGCCCTGTGCAGGGCACTGTGTGAAAAAGACGGCATTCCTAACTTCATGGAGCCTTCAGTCCAGTGGACAAGGAAACTGGTCAGCAGGGAAAAGACACAGGAGCATGTGACAACAAACAGTGCCACACGCTGCAGAGAGAAGGTGCAGGGGCAAATCAGAGTAGGATCCTGATCTAGCCTGCAGGGTCAGGGAAGAGACCCTGGGGAGGTGACCTGTGACCTGGAGCCAAAGGGAGCTAAAGGATTAATGACCTAAAATTCAGGGCAGCAGCAAGAATTCACCTTCCTGGGAGTGCGTCCCACCTCTGCAAAAGCCCCGAGACAGGATGCTCCCGGTGCAAGCTGGAAATACAGAGCTCAGCACGCTCTGGTAAAGTCCACTGCCCTGTGGCTCAGGCAGCCACCCGTGTCTGCAGGCAGACTTCAAGAAGGGACTTTCCGCCACGACTGGGGCCTCCAAGGCCAATTCTGAAAGGAGAATATACAACCTGGGCAGGGGCAGAATGGCCCAAACAGAGGAACAGGATTCTGCTGCAGGGAAACTTGTTCCTTCAACAAGCATGGGCTCTGTTACTTGGGAGCCCTGGGTGCCGCATGTGGGCTGGGCCTCGGGCTGCTCATGGCCCCAGACCTTCCCTGTGGCTCGGTGGGACTGGGCAGAAAGCCAGGAGTTAGCATTCAACAAAGCCGGGTTGGAAACATGGTTCTATTAGGAGTAAGGCCCTCAGAGCCTGTTTCCTCATCTGAAAAATGGGAAGATGAGAACTTGCATGGTGAGGGTAAAGTCTGAAAGGGAAAATAACTTTCAAATACCAATAATAGTTTGCATGCCCTGAGAGATGGGCAGGTGGGGGCAACATTTTTGAGTGAGGGGCCCCACATTTTCATTTTTCACTGGATCCCACAAATTAATTGTGTATCTGGTCTGCCTGTAAGCAAACATTACATTCCTGAAGATAAGATTGATGGGGTCTAACCTTCTTGTTCCCATTTGTATAGTGTCCTGAAAAGGACCAACAGCTCAGAAAATAGCCAAAAGAACATCAGTGTAGTCAAATAGTGCTCCACCTACTCGTGTAGTACACAACCTCTCTCCATCCTCTCTGTCTCCCTCTCATACTCACGGTGAAGTGGAGGATGGCAACTTCCAGATGCGGGAGAAGGTAGGACTTCCAACAGAAACAAGGCACTGGCCCTTCCTGGGACGCAGAGGTGGGCATGGCCCGGGTCCCTCCGTTCCGAACTGGCCAGTGATGTGCTAATGGTTCTTCGCCTCACACCTCTCTGTCCTCAGGGGCCTGCCCCACTCACTGCAGGGAGACAGGAGCCGCTACACTTATAAGGAATGCAAACTGTGAGTACCACTCGTCAGCGAAAATCTCATTCTTATTAAATGGAGAGTCTGAATTCATGACAAATAAAGCTCTGAAAATAATACAATCGCATTACTTAATAACCCATGACCCTACGAGCCAGTGCTTACCAAGCACCAAGCGGAAGTGATTCAGCATTCGTAATAAGCCCATCACCTGAAAACAGCTCTCATCCAGGACAAACACACGGCCTTGACCAATGATATGGGCTAACATTTTCTGGGTGTGATCTCCCTGCCAAGCACCATTCTAAGCACTTGAGATGTATTTTCCCAGTTCATCCTAATATTATGTTTATCCCCATTTTACAGACAAGAGTGCCGAGGCCCAGAGAGGCTAAGGCGCTTGCTCAAACTCACACAGACTGTGGCAGGGCTGGCATTCGAACCTAGGCCACCTGGCTTCAGAGCCAACTCTCAACCTCCACTTTGCAAGACAACTTGGCTCTTAGTAAATACTTTGCCCCTCGGTTTGTTTTTCTGCAAAATGAGATGTGGAACCAGGTGATAGCTAAGGTGCTGCTCTGCCCCAAAATAGAGAGGTAGAAATGTTCAGCAATCCAGATTTCTGTATAAAGTAGGTCTGCCAGGCCCTCCCTTGGGGTATGGTGACAAAGAGTCATGGGTGAAACACTTACAAGAATGGGTGGCACCTGGTGATTTCTGCACAAGCAGAAACTGTCATCATTTTCTGAGGCATGGCCTTGGGCACAGCCAGAGCAAACTCTAAAGAATCCCGAATTCCAGTTCTCGAGGCCTGAGGTCTCCTGGAAACAGGAGAATGTACTTGACCCCCAAAAAGCTGCTGTCTGGGGGCACTCTCTCTGACAGCACCTATGATTAGGAAGGTGGCCATAGAGCCTAGGGGACAAAGACCCTTGTGCCCCCTTGCATGCCACTGGCTGCTGGCTACTCCACACAGGCTACCAGAGCTGGCCTGGCTCAACCATCCCCGTGAGATCTGCAGCCACTGTCTGTCAGCCAAGACAGTGACAATGGTGAAAATAGTATTTCCCACAGGGCTGATGTCAAGTTAACTGGAAATCCCACCGCACTGGTAGCCGGGGACAATGGGTGAATTTCTTCCCACTGTGATAATCCAAGTCACTCTTCCTCAGAATCTGATCTATGTTGGCTCCAAGGCCAGCTCCATCACTTGGTAGCTGGGTCAAACTTGGAAAATTACTTAACTCTGAGTATCAGCCTTCTTGCTAACAAAACAGAAATGCAGCTTAGTCAGTATGAGCACAGAGTCTAGAGCCAGGCTTCCTAGGTTCAAATCTAAGTGCCACCACTTAAGGCAAGTCAATTCATGGGCTTGTGCCTCAGTTTCCTCTTCTACAAAATGGGGACAACAATAGCACCTCCCTGAGACGCTATTGGTAAGTTTAACTGATCGTGATTATTATTCTGGTCAGCAAGGCCCTTTCAGCACTGAGGCAGGCAGGCAGGGAGGGCCCTAAGGAATGGAGAAAATTCTCCAGAAACTTAGAAGTGGCCAGAACCCCTGAACTGAAAGCCAGCAGTGTGGGTAGAGGCTGCAGCTAAGGCAGGGTGCTTTGCAAACGAGCCCACTTCATCCAGCTCTGGATACCCTATCTCACCAGGCTTGGTCATCGCAAACCGCCCAGGGACATGCCTGCAGTCCCCAACACCAGCCTGGAGATCCAGCCCCTCCTGAATGGGTTGGCCAAGCAGCGCTCCGAAGAGAGTTAAAGGGAAGTTGCTGCCCAGACTAACCTGCCAACAGTTGTGGGTCCTGACTGCTGTGGAGAAAAAAAGAAAACAAACCAACAACTAGGGCTCGCGCGGTCAGGCTTAAACCTTCCACTCGAAGGCCTGGCCCTTGAAAGAGGTCTGTTCTGAGCCTCTTTGCGGAGCGCTGGGGCCCCGGCCGAGGAGGGGAGGAAGGGGGCCTCCGCCCGCACCCACTGCCCGGCATCCGCACGGCGACAGGGACAGCGCGGACCCGGGCCCGCCGGTGCGCAAGGGGAGAGGGAGGCCCGGAGGCTGCAGTGTCTCCCAGCCAGGCCTGAGCCCCGAGCCCCCGCCACTCCTCCCGCGGGGTCCGGGAGCCGCCTCCCGCCAGCCCGGACAGCCGTGCTTACCCCGGGCGGGGGCCGGAGCCCGCGCCAGCAGCACGGCAGCCGCCAGTGCCAGCAGCCGCATCTCCCCACCGCCGACCCGCGCTGTGACGCGGAGTCCGCCGCCGCCCGCCGGACCTCGCCGCCCAACCCGCCCTGCGCCCGCCCCCAGCCCGGGCCCGGCCTGGCCCAGGCCCGTCCCGCCCCTGGGCGTCCCGCCCCCTGGGCCTGGCTTCAGGGTGCCTCTGGCTTCCCTGGACAAGGGCTCTCCCCCAACCCGGTGATCATTCCCTTGCAACCTGTGAATGTCTCATTTTCACCATTCCCATTGCACAGATGAGAAAACTGAGGTTCTGAGACCTGATGGCTGGACACGGAATATACAGCTGCAGTGGGGATTGCAGTCTGTGTGAATCTCAGACAGTTACTGCTAAGGGAAGGACGTCTTGGAGCTTGCAGGTCCGGTGAGTGGGGAAATTACTAATCGCAATGGCGGCCACCGTGTGAGGCTAACATACTGACCAGCACCTTGCCATGGCTCCTTTGTGAGCTAAGGAGCAGTTGAGGGAGAAGTAGTCTTCTGCTGCCCTGAACTGGGCATTGGAGGGTGTCGGACAGGGACCCTTGAAAAACTGAGAGGGTCCACACAGACAAGTTCAGAGTGCGCTGACACTATTAAAAATAATGACTGCTGAGGGTGCCCTCAGCTACAGCTTGGGCTAGGTACTTGGTACCTGTTTCTGAAACTGGCACTGTGAGACCCTGGGACAGCTCCTTAATCTCCATATGCCTCAGTTTCCTCCACCTGTACAATGGGAAAATGGACATGTCACTTATGTAGTGTTTAAGATCGAGTGAGACAGTTCCAGTTAAGGCCCATGAATGTCAGCTATCATTAGTATTATCATTATAGAAAAGGAAGCAGGGAGATGAAAGAGCCGACCTACGTCAAACAGTCAGGGAGCAGTGACAATGCTACTCAGCCCAGGTCACTCTGAGCCGGTGCTGGGGCTCTTCACTGTGGTTCTAAACTTGGGGTCTGAGCCTGACTGATGTGTGAGTCCAAGATCTCCAGAGCAAGAACAATGTATATTAGGTATGTGTTGTGTGTGTGTTTCAGGGGAGGTCTTTGAGGGGTTTTGGAAAAGGTGGGCCCTGCTTGAGACTGGGTCTCTGCAGAAGGAGAACAGGGTCCACATCTCCTTCCCTCTAATCGCAGTGAGGAGGGTGGAGAAGGGATAGAGAGAGAGGTGGTGTTGCCCACCGGTGCTGAGCCCCAGGGCATGTCCCAGAGGAACTGTCTACCCCTGCAGCCCAGGCCAGTGGGTACAGCCTTTGTGATCTCTCCAAATCCCAGGCACTTCCTGGGGTCCTGGGACCCATAGTCCCCATACGGTGCTTCTAGTTGGGAGACCCTCACATGGAGCAGGTCCTGCAGAGAATGGGCTGACCATCAATGCAGCCAGACTGAAGGGAGTGGCCCCACTTCTCAGCCAGACTGGTAAAAGGACCTGAGGAGTCCATGGTGAGCTGGCTGCAATGCCCCTGAGTCTGATGCCAAAGGAAAGAAGTGAGGACAAAAACAGGTGTCAGGCTGGATCCTCCAGCCCAGGAATGCAAACATCCCTAGGGGACTTCCAGACCAAAGCTTGGAAACCAGTTTGCATGTGTGAGCAACTAATCCTCACAACCCATCCCTGTGCAGTCCCAGGCTTCGTTTTATAGATTAGTAAACTCAGGCCCAAAGAAGACCAGAGGCCTGTCCAGGGCTGGGCCTCAGAGTGTCTGAACTGGGAGTTCAGCTTCGTACCAGAAGAGGAGAGCTGGTTCTAAAAGCCAGCCGGTGTCCACCCTGGGTAACAGTTGTGAGTCCTCTGAACTTCATTTTCCTGATGAAGGTGACATGTGTAAAATGGCACGTCAACATGACTGCACCGGGGCAGGGAGCTAAGGCGTGTCCTCTGTGACCTCCCACCTCAACCCCTGTGCATGCAGTTTACTCTCCCAGTTGGTGGAAAGTTAAGGTCCCTTACCCTTGTTGACAACACTTGGAGGAGCCAATTCTGCTTTGGTGATTGTGTCATCTCTTAATATGTGTCTCCTTGCAGAACTGAGCAGACATTCAACCTAGTATTAGACTTAAATGCCCACCTCTTGTCTTGCTTTTTTCACTGCAGAACTGGTGCTGTGCTGGAGATGTGGGGCTGGGCAATGCTTTTCTTGCAGGTCTGTGATACATACCATTGTTCTATTTGCAGCTGTCTGCTCTCAGTACTTTTCAGGTTCCCAAATAATCTACCAGACTATCTTGGTAAGACCTTCGCTTGATGACACAGGAACAGGAAAATATACCCAGTCCCCAGGAGAGACAAGGCCAATGACCCCAGCGAGGCTCAATGTGGACTACATGTGGGCTACACAGCAAAGGCCTTTGCCCTGCCCCCTGCCCTCACTCACCAGCTTAGGACAATTTAAAGACCCGTCACAGACATGTTTGTCCATCCCCTGGCTCTGTCAGATCTGACTGTGTTCTGAACTAGAAGAATAATACAAAATAAGATAAAACAAAATAATACAAAATAAAATAAGATCATATATATAATGACCTCTTCTAAAAATCCTCGTCTGGGGTTTCTGGACGAGCATTCAGACTGTTCTGAAGTTGATCCAAGTCTCTGTATGTGGACACTAAGCTACATGGAGACCCTACTCAACTCATCTGGCTTCCACCAGTCAGCACTGAAAGAATTTTAGAAATCCAAATTCCCGCAAAGCAGCCGAATTCTGCTACCACATGGCAGGCTGGGGAGTGGAGGTCTCCTTTTCCTCTTCCATTAAGTTGTTTACTAAAAACTGGGTCCGAAATGAGAGTGTGGCATGGTTTTTTAATCAGCTTGATTTTTGTGTACAGCAAATATATTCCTAAACTAAAAACACCAAGGAAAAGTAAGCACGCCCCTTTTAAAGTGTTCAGCAGATTTCTGTGTTGTTTTTTCAATCTGGATTTATACAAGTAATTTTCAAGATTTCCTCCTCCATATTGCTCACAAGCATTCTACCGCCAAAATCGTTAGTTGTACACTTGAATTTTCACTAATGGGGAGTGAACGGAAAGTGACTCTGGATAAAAGAGGTTTCAGTTATGACTGGTGATGGGGAAGAGATGAGAGAGAAGAGATCAGGTACAGAGGATACATCCATCCAATCAGGAAAAGCCATGGGCCACCGATGGTAGACCTTTCATGAAACCTGCAGCATCTTCCCGTTGCACAACTGGGGAAGGGTCGTGGAGTGGATTGGTTTGTCCCATAAAGTTAAGGAAATGTAAAGCTGTAAGCCTGACTGTATATCTAGATAGAAATAGCTTCTCCAAACCAACCTCATTGGTAACCCTGATAAATAGGGGTCATTCTACAAACTTAGCAGCAATTGTGAGCTTGGTGACAGGGACTCTGCAGGCTAGCTAGATGCAAAAAGAAATGGCCCCCACAGAAGCATTTGAGATCTTGCTTCCCAGCAACTGTCATTAGTTTGGTTCAAATAAAATCTTATAAAAATTCTACACAGGTAGAAAGAAAGAAAAGAAGGGAGGGAAGGAGGGAGGAAGGGAGGGAGGGAGGGAGGGAGGGAGGGAGGGAGGGAGGGAGGGAGGAAGGAAGGAAGGAAGGAAGGAAGGAAGGAAGGAAGGAAGGAAGGAAGGAAGGAAGGAAGGAAAAAAAAGAAACGGCCCCCAGATTCTAGAAGACTCCAAATACAAGGGATTGAAATGAGGGAGCAATTAAGAACTGAAGAGGTTATCATATCACTAACTACAATGGAAGAGGCCATACCCACTTCCTCTTCCTAGTGCTGCTGAAAACATTTACAGTGAAAATAGCCCTTAAACTGAATCTTAAAGGATGCTGTTAGAGTCCTAAAGGCAGAGAGTGGGGGACTTGTTCCAAGCAAGGGAACAACGTATATCGAAGCACAGAAGCTAAAAGGTACGAGATTTTCAAGTCCCATAGGTGGCTTCTGGGGACCTAGAAAACCAGTTGTGTCCAGTGAGTGAGAAATGAATGGAGCTTTTGCTCTCTACCTGCACACTCACATGCACCCACTCCATGCCTGGATGGATGATGGATTAGACATCCTCAGCTGTGTTTCCCTCTTCTTGGTACCCACTCCAGACAGGACAGTTCCAAGATCTGGCCCAACTTTTCTTCCATAGTCCCAACCAAACTCCATTTGCAATCCCCCAGGGACTTTCTCTGAAATGATTAACTAATTCATTCTAAGATAGAAAAGGCTGATATTATCTTAGCATATGAGTTTTCCAAGGATATTATTATTAAAAAGAACAAAATGTTAGTCAATAAATGGCTCTGTAATCATGAAATTGTTGAACCATTAACTGCCCAAAGAAAAGATTCTGGTGACATGGGGTGGGCTCTCTAGAGAGCAAATGAACCTTCTTTCCCCTGTCCGTAAGTGTAGCCTTTATTCTAAAATGCAGAGCCCCAGTCCTACTTCAACTTGGGTTGTCTGGGCTAACTGCCCCTCCAGATGCTAGTTGGTTTCTATCCTTCAAGACTCAGCTTGAAGAGTCATCACCTCTTCCAGGAAGACTTTGAAGTCCCAAAAGCTTGGGTTAGGTCCCCTCTTTTGAGATCCCAAGTTTTCTGTACAAGACTTTACGTACAGCATCATTGATACTTAAATAAATGTCCCTACAGGACTGTCTGATCCTCAAGGCCAGACACTAGCTATCAGTCATCTCTGTGTCCCTCCTGCCTGAGCCCAGGGCCTGGGCTTGAAAGAAGAGGTGGGTGAATGTCTGTAGAATTAATGAAGGATGTTCCACATGAGTGTTCCCAGGGTGTGTTTCTCAAGCAGGGTTCCCACAAGCAACCCCAGCGCTCTTCATGCTCCCTAATGGAATTCTTGACACCTTAGGAAGATCTAGAATATTTTTAAAGCATGTGGATATCCGACAAGCACCATCCAAACACCCGGTGGTACCTGATTTCTGTGCCTTTGTTAGCATTTAGGTTGGCAATCAGGGTGACCTCAAGTGTATGGCTTTACGGATCCACACTGTCATACTGAGAGACTGTGTCACCTCAGCATGTGACAGTGAGGACCCATCACCCCAGAAGAGTCTGCCTCACGTTCGGTCCCATATTCATTTACGAAACAACTTGACTTTGCAAACACCAAGCTCAACAGTGACACAAAATTAACGTTGTTAGTTTGAGTTTTATTGCTGTTTTAATTCTGTATTTAATTAATAAATTTGTTTTTATTTTCTTTTACTGTTATAAAGCAACTATAAGCTTGACTGTGTTTGTGTCAAGTCTTTTGTTTAAGCAGCAACAACTTAAGCCAACACAGGCCCTGTAAGAATCTTCTTGGCCATTGAAAGGATAACACTCAGGTTTGCAAAACACTGAAGGAAAATCATCACTCTCTTCTCCTAAGACTGATGGTGCCTCAGACCACAGTTCCTGGGTATGCCCTGGGGGGCGCTGCCGGAAGTCCAGCAGCAGAGCTCAGCAAGCCCTCCGGGGTCTGAGCATCATTCATGGACCTTCTCTCCTGGTCCCTGTGCTCTGCCCCAAGCCAGGTACAGCAGGACCGGTGCAGAGGGTACGTACCACACTCACGTACAGAGACACACATGCTCACATACTCACACCTTCACACACTCACATGCACACACACACACTCACATGCACACATACACTCACACACTCACATGTGCACACACACTCACAGGCACACGCACACACTCACATGCACACACACCTACAGGCACACGCTCACACACTCACGCACACACACCCACAGGCACACGCTCACACACTCACACATACACACACACTCACATGCACACACACTCACATGCGCACACACCCCCACAGGCACACACTCACACACTCACACGTACACACACACTCACACACAGGCACATGCACACACAGGCACACGCACACACTCACATGCACACACACCTACAGGCACATACTCACACTCACACACACACACCCACAGGCACACACACACTTGCACACGTGTGCACACCCACGTGTGCACACACACTCACAGGCACACACACTCACTTGCACACACACCCACATGCACACACACACTCACTCTCACACATGTACACATGGGATCTCCTCCTGGTGCTAGGCTTTGAGCCTCTGGATGTGGCATTTTCATTAACTGTTTGTTCCATTTTTCCTCCAACTCAGCACATCCAGGTCCTCCTTGTCCCCGTGCCCAGCTCATTTCCCCATTGGGCCTTCAGGTCAGACCTACGGGGAGGACAAGCATTAGAGCCTTAGAAGAGAATCAAAGAGAACACACTGTGTTCTCTTAACCAGTCCCCATGCCATCATGACTCACACACCAGATTCCTTCTGCAAAACCTGCTACATTTTCCCAAAGTGCTCTGAGTGCTGAGGGCCAGTAGGCCATTCTGTGTTTGCCCCAAGTCAGCTGCTTGTTTGCGAATGTATGCCATCCCAGGCATTTAACTCAGTGAACGTTGCTTGAGCACTCACCGTGTGCTTGCTCTCTGAAGGACCCAACCAGGAAGACTCCACACGAAAAACATGGACCTACTCCAGCCTTGCTGGTTGCTGCCTTCCTGCCTCTGGCTCCTCTTCAGCACCTGTATTCATTTGCTAGAGCTGCCGTCACAAGGTGCTGCAGACTGGGGGCTTAGACAACAGACATGTATGTCTCACAGTCTGGAGGCCGCACGTTCAAGATCCAGGTGTCAGCGGGCTCGGTGTCCCCTGAATCCTCTCCCCTGGCTTGTAGGTGGCCGTCTTCATCTTGTGTCTTCACGTGGTCGTCCCTGAGCACGTATGTCTACGTCCTAGTCTCCTTATAAGCACAACAGATATTGGATTGGGGCCCCCCTGAAAGGCTTCATTATATTTTAATTACCTTATTAAAGGCCCTGTCTCCAAAAATAGTCACATCCTGAGGGACTGAGAGTTAGGATTTCAACATACAAATTGGGGAGGGGGTCACGATTCAGCCTGAAATAGCTGAGCACCTCAGACTGCTGATTCCCATGGAAGTGAGTCAGGGACCCTCGTGTTCCCACCAGCCTCCTACCTGGACCTCCTTTGTGATGTCCCAATCCCCAGTCAATATACTCCCCTTAACACCTGCCATTTCTCTCTTTTCTCTTCCATAGTCCTTCTCCAACTTCATCTCTCCGTCATCCTCCTGCAGCACCTTCCCCTTCTTCCCCCTGCAGGGCCCTATTTTCTTTCCCAGCTTCCCTCTCTTTACTCTTTCTCTCAGTTGAGGTCCCACCACCGTTCTTTCTCAAGTTCTCCCTCTCACTCGCAGCTTTAAATCTTTGTAAGAAATGAGGACACACCACAAAAACAGCTTTGTAATTTTACTATCTGGACTTGGCTTCATCTTCATCCATTATAAAGTGCACTTAAAATCAGAGTTAATTTAATTCCGAAGGACCAAAGATTAAGGTATTAAGAACTGGGATTCTCAAAGTGTGGTTTGTAGACCACAAATGTGGAGGGGGGTGCCCCCTAAAGTCATTTCTAACTTGAGTTAATGTTTGATTAAATGTTTTATTGCCCTTTTAGTATAAAAGCCATACTTGCTAAATATGGAAAACTCTAAAAAAAATATTGCAAATTACAGAAAAATAAAAATTTATTAAGTTATCAACTAGAGCTAATCATTTTGACATTTCAATGCATTTGAAGCATTTCCGTGAATATCTGTTTTGAGTGAAGGGAATACTTTCCATATTATTTCCTAATTAGTCATATCTGATACACAAGAAAGCTTTTGATATCCATCTTACTCAAATATCCCAATCTTTTGATTATGTCTTTTTAAAATAATTTTTAGTTAATTTATTTGAGCTTTCAAGGTAAGTATTTGTCTTTTTCATAAACTCATAATTTTATGTCCATTATATATAAAATTCCCGTCTTCCTGTTTTATTGGATTAGATGTAACTTCCAAAACAATATTAAGTAAAAATTATGATTGATGATATATTTTATCTGATTTCAGTGTCAACACCTGTAGATTTTTTGCTGTTCGGTTTGAGATAAATAGTCCATATCATGTGAAGAAAATTTCTATTCTTATTTTCCAAAAACTTTATAATAGGGATGATTGTTGTTTCATTGTATGTCTTTTTAAATTGAGATATATTTGCATACCATAAAATTCACTTGTTCAAAGTGTATAATTTAGTGGTTTACAGTTTATTCACAAAGTCGTGTAACCATCACTATTACCTAATTCCACAATATTTTCATCATCCCAAGAAGAAACCCGTATTAATTAGTAGGCATTTCTCATTACTTTCCTTCCCTGAATCCCTGGCAACCACTAATCTTTTTTTGGACTCGACAAATTTACCTATTTGGATATCTCATGTAAATAAAATTATACCATATATAGCCTTTTGTGTCTGGCTTCTTTCACTTACCATAATGTTTTCAAGGTTCATCCATGTTGTAGCATGTGTCAGTACTTAATTCCTTTTTATATTCCATTGTATGGATACCACATTTTGTTTTTCCATTTATTATTTGATGGACATGTAGATTGTTTTTATTTTTTTGTATTATGAACAATGTTGCTAAGAATATTCATGTACAAGTTTTTGAGTGGACATATGTATTTTCAATTATCAGATTGTTCGGTCATATTGTAACTCTATATTTAACTTTTTGAGAAACTGCCAGAATGTTTTCAAAAGTGGCTGAACCATTTTACATTTCCTCCAGCAGTGTATGAGGGCTCATATTTGCCCACATCCTCACCAACCCTTGTTATTATCTGTCTTTTTTTACTCTAGCCATCCCAGTGGGTGTGAAATGGTTTCTCATTGTGGTTTTGATTTGCATTTCCCTAAAGACTAATGATGTGAGCCACTTAAGTGGAAAATCTGGAACTCATTCTGGACACTTTCCTCTGACCACCGCATCAAACACTAGCCAAAATTTATGATTTCCATTTTCTAAAAAGCTCTTGAGCTAATCCTGCCTCCAACTCTTTACCTGCACTCCGTGTCACCCATGTTGCTCTCTCATCCACTCTTGACCTTGCTCAGGAGTGATTTACAATCTTTCACAAAAGGAAACCTGACTTGCTTAAAATTTGTTTAAAAAGCTCCTTGCAGTTTTCAAGGGGGGAAAAAATTTACGTTCCATAATTTTTGGCCCCAGTGCTCTACTTTACCTAACTGCCCAGCTGGGTACAACAGAGAACACAAAAGATACTTTGGTCCAGGGTCAGTTTCTCCATATCTATTCAGTATTCAGCTCTCTCTCACCAGCCGACTCCTCTTCCCACTTTTTTCTTCCATTCTTAGTGTCCCTGTCTCTATTACATCATTCCCATTAGCCTATAAACTCACTTTCTCCCCATCTTTGTGTTGTTTTAGTTTCCTTTTGTCCAGCTACAGCCATTGCTGCTTTCCTTTGTGTACAGATTTGCTAACAGAGTTTGTCTCATGTCCACTACTAACCCATGCCCATCTGGCCTCTGCCCGACTCAGGCCCTGAGTCTGCTTTTATCAGAGCCCTCAACAGCCTCCTTGGGCCAAACAAAATAAAAATATTTTATCGTCAGCTCACTCCCACTCTCCCACATTTAACACTGATCGACTCTCCCAAAAACAATTTTTCTTAGTTTTGTTGGCTTTGAAGAAAACTCCAAAGAAACACATCCCCACCCCATTTCCCCTTCTTTCACAGGCCACATAACTCTACCCCAGCTCCCTAGTTAACATCATTTACTCACTGTTGTGGTTTCAAATATAGTACCATCCACGTGCTCTTAATTCCTAATTTTATATTTCCAATCCAGACTTATTTTCTGAGTTCTAGTCATAAATCACTTCCCACACAACATTTCTACTTGGATGTGCTGTTAGCGTTTTGAATTGGCAATGTCCTAACTGACCTCTATCAGCCCCACTCGCAGCACTAAGGCCTATACATGCACATGCATACATGTACACATCTGCGCACACACTCACACACATATGTGCACACAGCTGATCTTCCTTCAAACTCCCCCATGTCAGTTACTGTCACCCACCCACCATTTGCTCCTGTTGGAACCCTGGAGACCACCTTGACAAGTCCCTTTCCCTCACCCCACACCCAACCATTACCAAGCCCTTTGGATCTAATTCCCCAAATATGTCTTGAATGCATTTCCCTTCTTGGCTTGTGACCAGCCTTATCCACCCCACATTGTCCCTTGCTTGGGACAACCTCTTAAGTGACCCTCCATTATCTTTCTTCTTTTGCTACTGTACCAATCCATCTTTCACATACAACCAAGGTGAGCTTTATAAAACATAAGTCTGATCATGTTACTTCTCTTTTGAAAGCCTCCTGCACTTAGGCATTACACTAAGGCAGCATGATTTGAAAAAGTGACAAAGCTGAAACCTCAAAGATAAACAAGGGGTCAGCCACAACAGCGAAAGAGAAGGGTTGCGCCCCACTTAAAGGAGACAGCAAGTGCAAAGGCCTTGAAGTATGAAAGCCTGGATCATATAAGGCCCATGGGGCTGGAGTGAAGCAGTAAATGCTAGGAAATGGTAATGGAGAAGTTAGCAAAGGTGGGGCCACGTGGGGCCCTGTGGGTAATACAATGGGTGTTTTCATACTTATCTCCAATAATCGTCTATTCCTGTCCGCTGGCCATGAGCTCCGCAGAGAAGCATCCATGCCGGTTGTGTTCAGTTTATTCCCCTTGCCCACACAGTAGGTGCTAAATCTTTACGGAGTGTATGAGAGAGAAATGAGAGAGAACTACCTCAAGCATTCCAGCCAGGCCAAGTGGCTGGCAATTCCCCAAACATGTGGTGCCAGTTCTTCTTCTGAGATCCTCATTTTTGTCTAGCTCAGTGATTCTCAGCTGAGGGCCAATTTTGCTTCCAAGGGACATTTGTTAATGTCTGGAGACATTTTTGATCGTCACATTGTAGGGGAGGGGTGCTGCTGGCACCTGACGAGTAGAGGCCAGGGATGTGGCTAAAGGCACTACGGTGATAACAACACCCCACCCCACCCCCGCCCCGACAAACAATTATTCAGCCTAAAATGTCAGCAGCGCTAAGGTCAAGAAACCCTGGTCTCTTGGTACCTGTTCTCCAAGCCTTTGTGAACATCACCTTCCTGTTTTCCTTCCTCATCAATAAGTATGAGTTTGGGGGCCCCCTGCTGGGCTCCCCAAGGCTGCTTTTTGTGATTCCTCCCCTTGCCTTGAAATTGCCTGTTCTGTCTGCCTCTCCCTGGAAGGTTGGGGTAAATCTTTCATCAGCATGCTTAACACACAATGGGCCACTCACGTATTTTCCTAAATGAATGCAGTCCTCTTAGCTAGAGATGAACAGGAGGGAGAAGATAAATTTTGTGGCAACATTTTAAAACACATAGTGGACATATGTGAACTCATGGGTCTGCAGGACTCACGCAGCCCCCGTCTCTACCTAATGGGAGCTACCTGTCTCCAGGTGTCTCTGCTAGTGTGTAACCTACAGAAATGGCTATTTCCTATAGGTCCAATCGAATAACATGGTTTGTTCGATTAGTCATTGCCTTAAATTTTGAGTTATCCAAGTTTAATCCCACTAAAATAAGACGGAACTATGGCATGTGATGGGTTCCTAACAATGGAAAAAAATAGGGCCAAAGCTTCGTTTGCAGTTGGCTCTCCTATGAGTCAATCTGCTTGATCCTCCAGCAAAAATAGAAATCCCTGTGGCCTCACGCTGTGGGCTTCAGATGCTGCGCCTGCCGTCAGAAACTCTTGACACCCTCTCCTCCTTGGATTCAACTTTTGAAATGGACTCTGGTTGAAATGCTGTGCCCTTGGAAGGTTCTTTCCCCTTCCCTTCTCACAGCCCTCCCAGCTCTATGCTCACTCAGCTGGTTCCTTCCCCCCTGGCCTCGGCCTCTCTCCCTGTCCCCGAGGCTCAGATCCTGCTGGCCGGGGAAAGAGCAACCGAGGTAGCAGGGGTGAGGGCAGGGCTGGGCATATCACCTTCAGCTCACTGCTTCTGCTGCTGCGATGGAAGCACCCTGCCCGGGGGCCCTGGGCGGCCAGTGCTGTCCGAAGGGCTCTGCTCTTCCCCCTCCTCCTGTTCCTGGTCCTGGGCCCGCCTTCTCTCCAGCATTTCCTCGTAAAAGATCTGGCAGCTGAAACCCTCTTGGATGCCATACTGAGCATGTTCCAGCAGCGCCTCCAGAGTGGGGAAGACGCGGCAGCAGGCCACACAGCGCAGCCCGTGGTTGGTGGTGACCAGCCAGTCCGGGGTTTCCCGCAGCTCCTGCAGGCAGCTATCCAGGGGCCCCGGCAGCTCCGAGTCATCCTGCTCCCGGCAGCCGTTGTTCTTGCTGGCTTCCAGCTCCCAGCGCAGGTCGGTGTTAGAAGCCATCTCAAAGGAGGAGCCTTTCCTCCTCTGCCTCCCGATGAACTCAGCTTGGTGAATGCGGGGCTTCCTGCTAACAGGCTCGAAGCCGGCCTCGGTCTCCCAGGCCACGGCCACACCCTGCACCGTCTGCACGTGGGTGTAGAAAGCACAGACACTCTGCTGGGCGGCTTCCTCATCACTGTACCGGTAGGAGCAGCAAGACTGGTACTGGGAGTAGGACTGGTCCTCAGAGGAAGCCTGGGATGATGGGGAGCTGCTCCAGCTTAGCTTCCCCGGGGCCCTGGAGGTGAAAGACACGTCTTCCTGATGGGAAATGGCTGGACCTGGCGGCAGAGATGAGTCCTCCCTCTTTATGGTCCCTGAGAGGTGGAAGGAGACTTTCATCAGTGTCCCCAAGGGATCAGTGCCAAACCCACCTTCAGGACTCTGGCAGGAGGCTGGCCCCAGGGGCCCTTGGGCTTCATACCATCACCTCCCTGTGTCCCTTTCCTCATAAAGTGGGGGTGATAACAAAGCTGACCTCATGGGGCGATGACAGGGATCAAATCACGCGCAGTCACATGTATCTATAAGTCATGGATATGATCAAGGGCCAGATAACGTATAAATGTAATCACCAGAAACTTAACCAAACCCCAAAAGGCAATCAGCTGGTGAATAGACAGATCAAGGTACATCCATGCGATGCTATTCAGTGATAAAAGGAAATGAACTGCTGACACATGCATTCTGCTAATGCGTTCTGCTCGATGAAAACCGCCATGGTAAAAAGGCCACATACTACATGATTCTACTGAGATGATCTTCTAGAAAAGGTAAAACTACAGGGAGAGAGGAGAGACCAGGGGTTACACGGACATGGGGACAGTGGGGAATTGAGCTCAAAGGGTCATAAGGCAACTTTTGGGGTTGAAAATGTTCTGTATCATGATTTGGGGTTGAAAATGTTCTGTATCATGAAAATGTTCTGTATCATGTATGTAAATGACATACAAAACATGACAGCTCAATCAAGCCAATTTACAAAGCAAAGCCCGGGAAGTGCTTCGGCCAGGCCATGCAGCCCCACCTGCCCATTCAGCTTTGTTATGTGTCTCCATCTTATCCCAGGGGGGCATCTTGCCCTCTCCTTGAACACTCAGTGTAGCCCCATCACCATACAAGTGTTTGGCCTGCTTTAACTCCTTTAAATGCTCAAGAAACCCTAAGAAATTGCATTGCTGTGATTCCCACCTGACAGATTAGAAACTGAGGCAGAGCATTGAAATGACTGATGGAGCCAGAGTTGGTGCAGGGCACTCTGGCCCCAGAGCCTGTGTGCTACCCACAGGTGCTGCCCATGGTCACTTCACATTGGTCTTCAAATTGATATTCTAGATTAATTTCAATTAATTTATTATAAAGGAATATTTTATTTACATCACTGCTGAAATAACCGGATTGACATGCCAACTCTGTTTTTTCCAATGCACATTACAACATATAATGATTAACATTTTACACCTTCATCCTCATACTTCCTGAAATTACTTCATGTACTCCGAACACTGGCCTTGATCAGAGCCACCATTCATTTTTATGGCCAATACAATTTGGCAGCAGCACAAGGGGTACCCAGGCACCAGGCCTCCCGCTTCAGGACCTCCTTCCCGGGAAACACACCAGGCCACACCCAGCTCTTTCCTTCCGCCTACCTGGCCAGCACACTTCCACGCTCTCCTCCGTGGACTCCAGGCTGGCCAAGCTGAGGGTGGTTCCATCTGTTGGTGACTCTTCTCCCTTATGATCTGTAAATTGGCGTTTCATGGCTTGCCACCAGGCCCAGGGGGTTCAGAGCTCCAGCTGCTTGTTGAGAGTTGGCTTGGTCTGTGCTGATGTCCTGCACTGGCCCAGCCCAGAGTGGCTGCTGGGGCCCCCTTGGTTACTAGGATCCGGGCTTATTCTATGACCTCGTCAGTGACATTGGTCGGTTCTGTGACCCATGGCACAGTCAGAAACCCATCCAGAATGCCAGGAGAGGCTTCCCACCAGGATTTCATTGCCCTGTTTCTGCCTTGTATACTATTAGGACACACACAAACACAAAGCATAGACACACACTCATAAGCACACAACCTGTAAAGACAGAAACACCTCAACACACCCATATAGGCATTTAAACACAGATAAACACACATATACTCACACCGACATACATACAGAATCACACAGAGGCGTACTCAAAGATACATAAGCACACGCATTTACACACACAGTCTATACACCCATATACACACATATCACTCAACCACTCACATAGGTTCACACATCTGTGTGCACAAATCCACACCAGATTCCCTTAACCACACATACTCTCATATACACTGTCATCCCCCAACATCAAAATGGGCCTACTTTGCACTGGGGAAACAGTGTGCAAAAAAAGTTCCCCTCCCCGCGAACTGTTCCAAAGTTCCCACGCATGCCCCATTGAGGCCTCGCAGCCCTCCATGGCCTGGGTCCCCAGGCACCTCTCTCAGGTCTCCTCTCTGGACACTCACCCTCACCCAGCTCCTATGACTCAAACACACCAGGACCCTCTCGCTTGCCTAGGACTTTTGCACTTGCCCTTCCTCTGCCAGGAGCACCCTCCCCTAGAGCGCCTGGGGCTCCCTCTCTCACTGTAGTCTGCTGAAACAGCACCTTATCAGAGCGGCCTGCCTGGAGACCCTAAAGAAGGGAGCACTCTTCAGCCCTCCAGCTCTCTGTCACCTTGCCCTGCTTTCTCTCTCATGGTCGCGTTTATCACCCTCCGATGTGTGTCTGCCTAGCAGCCTTATCAGCATTCATCTCCTCCTTCAATGTAAACTCCACGAGGAGACTTCATTCATTTTTCCAGTTATATCCCTAAGCATCCAGAATCATGTTTGACACATTAACAAGCGCTCCAGAAATAATTGTCAAATTAAGGAACAAATAAACGATGAGCACTCCGGAGCTACTGACAAGTTCATGCTTACCCAGTGGCACCGCCTTCTCTCAGCACCTCAGATCTCTGTGGCCCCAGGAGGGCAGGTTCTGGCCCCACCGCTCTGGGAAGCCCCTCCCGCTTCTCCACCTGCACAAACCTCCCTGCAAACACATCACCCTGGCAGGCCTTCCCCACTGTCATCGGTCTCTGCTGCAGGATGCCCTAGTGTTTAAACAGTTCAAAAAGGTGCTGGATTAAAATTATTCCAATATTCCAAAAGGAACCCCAACACCACCCCACAAGCCTGCACCTAGGAATACACTCCCCTCCAGAAAGAGAGCCACTGTGTGGAGGAAAACCCCACAGAACTTTACAGAGATGAAATTCACACGCACTACCAAAGATGGTGTTCCTTTTGTGGACAGACACTTGCCTTATGAAAACAAAGTGGTACACGCACAAAAAGTAAATAGATCAATGGAAGATAAAAGTAGTCCAGAAAAAGATCACATTATATATTCGACTTTTTAAGGGATAAAGAAACTTTAAAAGTCTCGGAGGAAAAGAAGACTTAGTCAATAAATGAGAGTGAAAACTTTTCTTTTTATTAAAGTTTATTGGGGTGACAATTGTTAGTAAAGTTACATAGATTTCAGGTGTACAATTCGGTAAAGCATCATCTATAAATCCCATTGTGTGTTCACCATTCAGAGTCAGTTCTCCTTCCATCACCATATATTTGACCCCCTTACCCTCATCTCCCTCTCCCCACCCTCCTTACCCTCTGATAACCACTAAGCTATTGTCTGTGTCTTGTTCTTTTGTTGTTTTCAGTTTTATATACCACATATCAGTGAAATCATATGGTTCTTTACTTTTTCTGTCTGACTTATTTCACTTAGCATTATAATCTCAAGATCCATCCACGTCGTCGCAAATGGTCCTATTTCATCTTTTCTTATGGCAGAATAATATTCCATTGTGTATATAAACCACAACTTATTTAACCATTTATCTATGGAAGGACATTTTGGTTGTTTCCATGTCTTGGCCGCTGTAAATAAAGCTTCAATGAACATTGGAACACACGTGTCTTTATGGGTAAATGTTAACAGATTTTTTGGGTAGATACCCAGGACAGGGATTGCTGGGTCATATGGTAATTCTATTCGTAATTTTCTGAGGAACCTCCACACTGCCTTCCATAGCTGCTGCACCAGTCTGCATTCCCACCAACCGTGTATGAGGGTTCCTTTCTCTCCACAGCCTCTCCAACACTTGTTACTATTTGTCTTGTTGATGACAGCCATTCTGACTGGGGTGAGGTGATATCTCATTGTGGTTTTCATTTGCATTTCTCTGATGATTAGTGATGGTGAGCATTTTTTCATATGTCTATTTGCCATTTGTATGTCCTCTTTGGAGAAATGTCTCTTCAGGTCCTCTGCTCATTTTTGATTGGATTTTTTTTTTTATTGTTGAGTTGTATAAGTTCCTTATGTATTTTGGATATTAGCCTTATTGGAGGCGTTGTTTGCAAAGATCTTCTCTCATTCAGTTGGTTGCCTCTTTATTTTGTCGATGGTTTCTTTTGCTCTGAAGAAGTTTTTAAGTTTCGTATAGTCCCATTCGTTTATTTTAGCTTTTACTTCCATTGCCTTTGGAGTCAGATTCATACTCTTTGAACCCAAGGCCCATAAGTTTAGTACCTATGTTTTCTTCTATGCAGTTTATTGTGTCAGGTCTTATGCTTCAGTCTTTGATCCATTTTGAATTAATTTTGGTACGTGGTGACAGATAGCAGTCCAGTTTCATTCTTTTGCAAGTGGATTTCCAATAATCCCAGCACCATTTATTGAAGAGGCTCTCTTTTCTCCATTGTATGCTTTTGGCTTCTTTGTCAAAAATTATCTGTCCATATTTATGTGGGTTTATTTCTGGGTTCTCAGTCATATTCCACTGGTCTGTGTGTCTGTTTTTCTGCCAATACCATACCTTTTTTATTATTGTTGCCCTGTAGTACAAGCTGAAGGGAATGTGATACTTCCAGCATTGTTCTTTTTTCTTAGGATTACTTTGGCTACTCGGGATCTTCTGAGGTTCCATACAAAGCTGATGATTTTTTTTGTTCTATTTCTTTAAAAAACGCCATTGAGCTTTTGATGGGGATTGCATTAAATCTGTATATTGCTTCGGGTAATATGGCCATTTTACCTATGTTGATTCTTCCAATCCATGAGCACAGAATGTCTTTCCATTTCTTTGTGTCTTCTTCAATTTCTTTTAAAAATGTCTTATAGTTTTCAGCATATAAATCCTTCACATCCTTGGTTAAGTTTATTCCTAGGTATTTTATTATTTTTGTTGCAATTGGAAAAACAAATTATTTTTTGTTCTTATTTCTTGTTCTGAGATTTCATTGTTAGTATATAGTAATGCAATGGACTTTTGTACTTTGATTTTGTAGCCGGCAACTTGAGGGTATTTGTTTATCGTTTCTAATAGATTTTTGGTGGAGTCTTCAGGATTTTATATATATAGCATCATGTCATCTGCAAAAGGTGATAATTTAACTTCTTCATTCCCAATTTGGATGCCTTTTATTTCTTTCTCTTGCCTGATTACTCTGGCAAGGACTTCCAATACTACGTTGAAAAGCAGAGGTGATAGGGGACAGCCCTGTCGTTTCCTGAACATAAAGCAAAGGGCTTCAGTTTTTCACCGTTAATTGTGAGATTAGCTGAGGGTTTGTCATATATGGCCTTTATTCTGTTAAGGTATTTTCCTTCTATACCTATTTTATTAAGTGTTTTAATCATAAACGGATGTTGTATCTTCTCAAACGCTTTTTCTGCATCAATTGATGTAATCATATGATTTTTGTCCTTTATTTTGTTTATGTGATGTATCACATTGATGTATTTGCGGATGTTGAACCATCCTTGTACCCCTGGGATGAACCCCACTTGGTCTTGATGTATTATAATCTTTTTAATGCATTATTGCATTCGATTTACTCGAATTTTGTTTAGGAATTTTGCATCTGTATTCATCAGAGATATTGGTCTATAATTTTGTGTGTGTGTGTGTGTTATCCTTACCAGGTTTTGGTATCAGGGTAATGTAGGCCTCATAAAATGAATTAGGGAATATTGTCTCTTCTTTAATTTTTTGGAAGAGTTTGAGTAAGACAGGTGAACATGAACACTTTTATTAAATCAACTTTGGTCTCACCTCATATGAAGCAACTAAGGATATTTTCATGTGATTCAGGGTTACGTTTTAGTTTAAAATGTGTACAGAGATGTAAAAAGTAATATAAATGGGACCACTTTAAAATGAAGCCAGAGCGCTATGCCAGAGGGACTGCCTTGCCCGTCTTATACTTCAAATCTTGGAATTTAAAAATAGGGCAAAATACCCTTTCGACTGGGCCTAGGGCAGCATTGTGTCCCAAAGAACTGTTTGGAAAGATAACCAGAAAGCAGTTATTATGACTCCTGGACTGAAAATTTAAAACACTGTTTAGAATTGATATCACTATGTTATGTTATCTGCACCGATAAAAATGCTGTCCACCTATTAATGTAACGGTTCCCCTTCCATTTCTCATAAATGCCCATTGCCTTTGTTTTCTAATTGGAACATTAATTGAGCGTGTTCCTGAATTAATGATTCCTGAATAGCTATTCTTATTGCTCTCAGATAAAAGTTTGTTTGCCTCTCACTTTAAAAGGCTTTTCTATTTTTAAGTTAGCAAAGAAAATATAAGTTAACATTTGTCATTAAAGGGTAGCTTTTCTAAACATAAATGATATCAATCTCACAAGCATCTTTGAATCTTTGTCATCTTGTTTTAACTTCATTCCTTAAAAAAATCTCACTGCTTCAGTTTGCATTTCTCTGATTTTTAGTGAAACTCAAACGACCAGTTCAGTAAAGGAAATGATCAGGCACTTCCCAGGAGAAGAAATGAGAAATGCAGATGGCTGATAAACATATAAGATGTTCAACCAACTGTAATAAGGAAACTACAAATTTAAAAAACATGATAATATGTGATTATCATTTCACCCTTTAAAATAAGCGAGAGTTAAAAATATTGACAGTTCTAAGTTCTAGTGAGGACGTGAAGAAATAAACAGTTTTATACGCTTTTGGCAACAGTGTAACTTGCCTTTCTCAAAGGAAATTTGGTAATACCCATTAAAATTAAAAGCAGGTAGGCTCTTCCACTCAGCACTTTACTTGCCATTTCTTTCCTTAGAAACATTCACATTTTGTTCTATGTGTGCAAAATAGCACATAAAAATATTTATTGCAGTATTGTTCATAATAGAAAAAAACAGGAAACATTTCAGAGATCCATCAAAGAAAAGAAACGGTTAAAGAAATTACAACATTACAAACTGTGGGATACTACACATCTATAAAAAGAAAGAGATCTACAGGTTCTGATAATCAATTCATGTTGAGTGAAAGAAAGATGCAGGGGAGTCCAAATTTAAACATGCCAACTCCTCTCCCCAAAAGCCCCACACCAAGTTCTCTAGTATCTGTATAAATAAAGACACAGAGGAGATATGAAGAAATGGGAGCAGTGGTAACCTCAGGGAAGGGAAAACAGATTAGGTGGGGCTGTGGGAGGTGGTATTTTCCAAAGGTGGCCACACCAGTATGTCTCCCATCCACATGCTCTTCTTACAAAGTGAAGTTGACACTCCTGCATCGAGAGAGAAGGGGTTCCTCTTCCTGAACCAGGGTGGGCTTCCCTCAACGAATAGGATGCAGAGGAAAGATGCTTAGAAAGGGTGATGCTAGGTATGCTAGGTCATAATGAACAATATGACTTCCTCCTTGTTTCTCTCTCTCTCTCTCTCTCTCTCTCTCTCTCTCTCTCTCTCTCTCTCTCTCTCTCTCTCTCAATCTCCCTCTCTCCATCCCCAACTCTCTCCACTCTCCTCAACCACCATGTTGTGAGGAAACCCAGGCCACATAGAGAGATGGGGCAGCCACATGAAGCTGTCCCAGCCACCACCGGAGGTGTGAGTGAACAAGACTTCCCATAACTCTGCCTTCCAGTCTTTCAGTTTCCCAGCCCGGGCCGCAGACACTTGAGAGCAGAGACTAGCCACCCCTGCTGAATGCAGCCGTCTGCTCTGCCTGAATTCCTGACCCTCAGACACTGAGAGCATAGTAAAAAGTGTTCTAACCACTAGGTTTGGGGGCGATTTGTTATGTAGCTACAATAATCCGATGGACTGTGACTGTGTCCCTGTGCTGTTTCCCTATGTTCTAGTGCGGCACCTCACTGACCAGCGGCTGGACTGCAGGGGGCGCCTTCCTGGCCCCGCTGACCGCTGTGATTCCCCATCCCCACCATCCGTGTACTTCTTTGTTCAGTCCCAGGATTCTTGCAGGCAGCTCCAGGGGTGTTAACCTGCACCCCCGTGGGAAACTACAGTGCTTACAGAAACTTACTTTTGTCTTTAGCCGTACAGTTTATGGTCAAAATACCATTTTCCAGTTACCTGAATCAACTCCCTTTTCCCCCAGAATTCACATATATTCTTTCCAATCCTCTCAACACTCCTGCCAGGCAGTGAGTGAACTCTACTTCACAGAGGCAGGCTGAGACTCTGCAGATCAGATGGGGTGCAGGTAGGAGGCACGGGGTGGGGTGCTTACGCTTACCTCCCAAGCCCAAAGGCACTGGCTGCTTTGCCAGGTGCCCTATGTTGTCCCCGAGGGCTGCTACCTGGGGGTGGCTTTGAGCAATGCCCCACCAAAGCGTGCAATGTCCTTCACTCTGACGTGGCCTCTGGGCTGCTTCCAGCCATGGCCACAGGGAAGGCCCTCTGTCCCAGCCCCTCCTCTTGCTCCATGCACATATTTATTGGAGGCCACCCATACAGGGTTCCTGCCCCCCAGGGGAAGGGAGGGGAGGATGTTTATGGCCCAGGCTGGCCCAGGCCCCTGTGTTCCAGCCCCTGCAGTTTTCCAGCTGGTTCTCCAGTCTTGCCAACAATTCCCATGCTCCAGTGCCTCAGCCAGCAGGGTTGGTATGCAAAACTCCAAAAGGACCAACGCAGCACTTTTCTTGGAGCTCTGATTCTTGGCCAGCTCATTTCATACATTGCATGTGAGCCCTAAACCTCATCAAGAAGGAGGGAGTATTTTCCAGTCTTAACTTTTTTCTTCCAAAATCTACTCTTCCCAGCTCTTTTTTCTCTGCTTGGAAGAGGCTAACAGGAAACACACCAGCCACAGAAGGGCAGGAAGCAGAGACGCCACCTCTCGCTTCCCTTCCCTTCTCACTCCAGAGACTGGCTTGTGCCACAATTGAGGAGGCCACAGGGGGAAGCAAAGCATGCATCCCAGAGCTGATGAACGTCCAGAAATAATAGCCTGTCCACTTTGCCAAGGAGCCTGACATTCCCCAGGTACATCGGTTGTGGCTTCTCTGTGGCCGAGCCATTGTGCCAAGTGCCTTAAATGGGCAATGCTCTTCTCTTCACACTGAAAGAGGGTAGGGGACCAACGACCCTGCCACCCTCCTCCCCAAAGAACTCCTATGAGCAGACTTAACACCCAAGGGAGGGAGATAAGTGGGAAGCCGCGCCCGGGTGCTGCTGGCCAGGTATAGGGTGCCTTTTGGAGTGGAGAGATCCCCCAGAAAAGGTCAATCTCAGGCTTACTGATGATCTCAGCCTTGTGCGAAGTCTGCAGAGAAAGTGTCAGAAGCTGTCAGACACATTGAGGATTAACGTAAGGAAATATTTTTCATGTTCATTTTTTGTTGCTTCTTGTAACTATTTAAAAAGAAGTGAGTCAGTGGACCACGTAAGGAAAAACTCAGTCACAGAGAAATGTAATACGAAGAGCTCTTCCTAAGGCTCCCAAGGAGAATGGGGCAGGGACAGGGAGTTCTGCTTTTGTTTTCTTTCTGATTTAATAACAGGTTGCTTCTTCTTCGAGGTTTGTTTGGAGCAGTCTCGGGGTTTTGGCCTTAACCTCAGAACACTCACACAAATAGCCTGGGCCTTCTCTGTCGTCAGGGAGGAAGAGGGTGCCCCTCAGGCTGGGCCCTCAGGCATGTCTCTGGCCGTGCTCCAGGCCCCAGAGCCCCAGTTTGACCCAGAGCCTGCCTCCCTCCTACCCAACTCTGGCTCCATGGGACCACAAATGTTCAACAAGATTTCTGGATGCAGAAGAGCCTTTTTCCAACATATGCTTCCTTGGAATGGTGATCTCAGCTGAGAGGAAGGACATCCCAGCTGGAGGCCACACACGTGACCCAGCAGCTCCAGGATCCCAGCAGCTGGCCACTCCCCACATGTGTTCTTAGACAGCCACACTGGGAGCTCTGGGGAGGGGGAAGTCTTCCCTCTCTACGTCCAGAATGTGCTGGCCACAGGCCACCTTGGACACAACTGTCAGGCCGCCAGATCTTAACTCGGCCTAAGTGAACCTCTGGAAACACTGGCTCCAACTTGGAAGGTGGGATCCCAGGACCTCAAAGGCCAACAGTGAGTTACCACAATTTCTGAGTGTGCTGGGCTTAGACCTGCGCAGACTTCAGCTCACAATCAAGGCATTTGTAAAACCCACAGGAAAGCAGCACATATGCTCACATATAACCAGAGCAAAACTGGTTGATTTCTTTTTATCCCCACAATTAGAATTGCTATTGCAGACCCTTGTCTTCAGGATATTTTTTTTCCCATCCAGTTCTTCAGAGAAAGCGTCTCTTTTGTGAGACGGTGCAGTACCTTAATAGATGAGAAGGGAGGAAGCCAACCACTGTCCCTTCCCCAACACATCGCAGAAGGCTTGTAGCTGATTCCAGGCCCTCCAGGAATGAAGTAGGGGTGAGGTGAGGGCTTCTGGGAAGGCTAGATAAGGCTACATGAAATTCCCACAGGAAATTTCCCAAGAAAGGAATCTGAGGCCAAGACTTAGGGACCAGAACTTGAGGCGGCCCATTCAGCCACACCAGTCTGCTGTCAGATACGTTCCTGCAGTGCAGTGAGACTGCCTCTCCTCCTCTCCAGGGTTGTGGTGGGGGGGGGGGGGGCAGATTTTTAGTGTGCAAACTTCCCTTTCCTTGGTTAAATTTGTTCCTAAATATTTTATTCTTTCTGATGCTATGTAAAATGGAACTGTTTTCTTAATATCTTTTTTTGGATTGTTCATTACTGTTGTACAGAAATACAACTTTTTTTGTTATTCAACTTTGCTGAATTTGTTTATTAATTCTAACTGTTTTGTGGATTCTTTAGGGATTTCTACATATAACATCATGTCATCTGCAAATACAGTTTTACTTCTTTTTCAATTTGGATGCCTTTTATTTCTTTCTCTTTTCTAATTGCTCTGGCAAAAACTTCAGTACAATGTAGAAATGAAGTAGCAAAAGCTGGCGTCCTTGTCTTGTTCCTATCCTTGGGGAAAGCTTTCAGTCTTTTATCATGGGGCATGTTGCTAGCTGTGGGTTTTTATATATGGCCTTTTTCATGTTGAGCAAAGTCCCTGCTAATCCTACTTTATTGACTGCTTTTATCATAAAAGGATGTTGGATTTTTTAAATGCTTTTCCTGAATCAATTGCTATAGTCATATGTCAGTTTTTTTCTCTTCTTCCTATTAATTTGATGAATTACACTGCTTGATTTTCAAATGTTGAGCCACCTTTGCCTTCAGGATAATTCCCACTTGGCTTTGCTCCAGTAGGGAGGTGTGGTGCTAAAGGCCCCTCTTGCTCATGTGATCAGCACCTTCAGGTTGGCGAAATGGGAGGAGCTCACGGTCAGGGGAAATGCTTTAGTGAGGCAGAAAGGGGCTCTGGCGCGCCCACAGTGCACAGGGGATGGGCAGGAAGTGGCCAGAGCAGTGGGCTCCCCACCGCCTGACCACCTGTCACCTGAACCAGCCGGTATCAGGCCTCTATAGATACCCATTCCTGGAGAGGAGAGGGGACCCCGCCAGTGTTGGCGAGAGGAAGTCAGCTTCACTGGATTCACTTCACAAGGGAAAGAACGCTCTCCCAGAGGCTGTCCCTAGTCCACCCGGCTGTCAGAAATTCAACAAATATAGTAGTCCCCTCTTATGCATGGTTTCACTTTACGTGGTTTCAGTCACCCGCAGTCAATCACAGTTGGAAAATATTAAATGGAAATTTCCAGAAATAAACGATTCATAAGTTTTACATCGCATGCCATTCTGAGTAACATGATTACATTTTGTGCCATCCGACTCCGTTCCACCCAGGACGTGAATCATCCCTTTGTCTAGTGTCTCCATGTTGTACAAGCTACCTGCCTGTTAGTCATTTAGTAGCCATCCTGTTTATCAGCTCTCCTAGCTTGGCTTTTGTTCCAGTCACCCTTATTTTACTTAAAAATGGCTTCAAAGTGCAAGAACGGTGATGCTGGCAATTCGGATATGCCAAAAAGAAGCTATAAAGTGCTTTTTATAAAAACTGAAACGGTATTATATGTACCGTTTCATATATAGAAAAAACAGTATACATATGGTTCAGAAGTGTGCTTCGTTTCAGGCATTCACTGGGAATCTTGAAACATATCTCCCATCAATAAAGGGGAACTACTGTATGAATTATTATTTATAGGAGGAAACTATAAGCATCTGCATATTATTTAAATTTTGATTTAAGTTTTAAAACAATTCCCTTTAAAACTTGAAGATAACTCAGAAAATTCATTGTTACTTTATTGGATACAACACATAATAGGCGATTTACATAGCACAAATTCACAGGCGGTGGTACTTTCCAGGGAAATATCACTGTATGGACTAAAAAGTATTTTTTTTTTTACATCATTTACCTGCCTTAGTGAAAAAGACATGAATGGCTTCTTTGAATCACAGCACATAGACAAATTCAAGTCAGCTCATTGGAAAATTACAGTCCACAGACATCAGTAATGTGATAAGGAGCAGTCACACTGTAGGACTCACTACTCACCCACAGCAAATTAAATCGATCACAATACAGCCAAACTAAGATAATTAAAAGACAAGAATAGCAGCAATTGAAAACTGATCTCTCAAGACCTCACTGATGAGGTTCTGGAAACAAAGCACACTTCCCCAAATTGCCAGATTTCTCTCTGCACAAGTCATGTGCAAGCTGGGCTGCGCTGTCTGAGAGCCAGATGTCTTAGCAGGACCCCAAATCTCAGTTCTTGTAAAGCCTGGTAATGGACTATTTTAATATACAAATGCCAAATATTTGAAATCAAAATAATTCCAACTGCCATTGTGTAACCCTTGGTTAAATGCAAAAAATAAGATCAGTGTAACCATGCATTATACTCCATGAGGATAGAAAAATTATCGTAGTGATTTCATCCCCAAGAGGGACCTCCTGTGGTGTGCTGGGGCCAGCTAATACTGGCCAGTGAGAGCCAGTTGTTAAATCCTTCAATAATGTTTTGCAAGCCAGTTGTTAAATACAGCCATTATCAAAATTAAAATTATATCAACTTATAATTAAATTACATTAAACACAAAAGTAATAAATACTTAAAATCATTAATTCCTAATTACTACATTTTGTGACACATTGGCAGCTTATAAGAGGGGTTAGAGGGAAGATTGACACCGTGATAATGTGCAAAGGTAAAATCAAGGCCTTTCTTATCCCTCACCCCTACCCCTACCCCAGGCAGGGAGAAGGTTGTGAAACTGCAACACCATCGCCCTACTGGGGTTCTTACAGGCAGCTACCCAGAGTCCACGGTTCTGGTAGGAAGACAAGCCCTATAGGCAACTTTCCCCCAGTAACTCTGCCTTTCTGGAAGTTTCCACAATGCAAATATCTTAATCCTTCAGACTCAGGTCCTTCCCACCTACATGTGTGTTACAATTTAGAAAGGGCACTCCTGTCCATCATTTTATAATTCTGCAGCAACCAGAAGTGTGGGCAAGAGAGTGTTCTTTCCCTTCTAATAGATGAACAAACTGAGCCTCAGAAAGGTGAGGCTTCCTGGGTTCACACACGCTGTAGGGTAGGAACCCTGCTTTCTTGGCTATATTAGCTAGATGAAGTGGGCACATTTTATTTTAAAAAATAAATTAAATAAACACAGGTCCAGTGCTGTTATACTCTGGTGGGAAAATAAATGGAAATACATTCTCTGGCAATATGCAGCAGCAACCCTGAACCGGAGATACCGCCTGTCTTTGCATCCCACTTCTAGAAGTTCATCCTCAAGGAAATTAGAAGTGTGCCAAACACTTTGGTCGCCCATTTGTAACAGTGTTATTTATCCTCACGAACTCAGAAGCAACCTGTGTCCCCAGCAGGAGGCTAAATTGATGGGGTCACATCAGCCTCACCTGGGGATTTGTTAGAAATGTACATTCTTAGGCTCCACCCCAGTGTGGTCCAGCCTCTGGGTTTAAACAAGCCGTCCCTGTCATTGATTCAGTTGCCTACTAGAGTTTGAGAACCCCTGGGTTAAATAAATTATGGGACAACTGAACAATGGAACAACGTAGTTCGTGTGGCAAAAATATGTTCACAGGATAGTAAGAGAAAACACGTATTGTGTGACCCTTGTTCTCTAAACCTACTATATGCACATATGCACGCTCACACACGCATACGTGAAGTCTGAAATGAGGCATACCAAAATATGAACATTTATCTTTAGAAAGGATGCCCCATCCTTTTGTTTATCTTTATTTTCTAATTTTTATACAATAAACATAAGAAAATGTTTTTAAAATAAGCTTTTTAAAATTTTGCTTCTCTACTTAATTTAGTTTACTTCTCGTTTTCCTTAAATACTCATGAATTTAAAAAATAAAATAAAATCTAGGCTCACTTTGCAAAGCCTGATGCCCCCGCCCACCCACCCCTGAGATACGCCTCCCCGGGTCCTGTGGGCACACCCTTCAGCTCAGGGCACCGGCCTCTGCATCCGATGGCAGCACTGTCTCACTGAGTGCAAAAAACAAGGCTGGGGCAAAAAGCAGAAACCTGCCCCTGTCCACGCAGGGTTAAAACAAACTGATTAGGAAGAAGGGCTATGGGAAAGACATGACATTTGTTTGCAAGGAAACATAAACAAGGATAAACGAAGACAGAGAAATGTGGCTTGGTGATAGCCTGATCAAAGCCAGCTGGCTAGCATGCCTGGCTGCAGGGAAGAGACAGAAGGGCAGGGGCTCCCAGGGTGGACTGGGCAGACCCCAGGGACACAGCTAGTCACAACTTGGGGGCATGGCTGGGCAGATCCCAAGGCATGGTTCCACTGCCTTTCTAGCTAAAGGGAAAACCCAAGGGAGTGTGGCCTATGACACAAACAGAGCCTGGGGAAGTTGGGTATGATTGGGCTTCCGGCACTTGGAGAGCTGAAGGAGCTGATCCAGTTGCCAGGATGGGAGGAAGGCCCACTCAGATTCTGTATTTTCAGCCCCAAGTTCATAGAACAGAAAACAACCAGCATTTATCTACCACTAACTATGTGCTAGGCACAGGGCAAAGTGTTTCATTACGTCATTTAATCCTTACAGTAGCCCTAGAGGAGACCACTGCCCTGACCTCAATTCTCCAGTAGTTCCAGCAAGTTAGTGCTCAAGGTCAAACAGCTGCTGTGTTGTGGAGCAGGCGTTTGAACTAGGGCCCACGTCCATTTACAGCACAGGCTTTCCGCCTCACAGCCAGCCGAATTGTCCTCAGTACCTGCCAGGGTCCGCCCAGCACCCGCCCCGTGTCCCTTCCCACCCACTCTGGACACCCGCCCTAGGCCACAGCGCGTCCACCCTCTGCCATCCACCAGTGCTGAGTAACTGAACCCTCAAAAAGCTAGCGTAAGCCCCAGCCTTGACTTGCTTCCATCTTGTAAAGGTGAAGGCAGCTTTACAACGTTTATTTAAAATCGTGCCAGGGAAATTCTAAGTGCATATTGTAAGTTATCGTTAATTTGAAGAACTGTTTCCCTCTGGGAGACAAAACTGATTTCCTGAGCAATAGCTGGAACTTAGAAGTTACACTACATTTGAGTTTTCTCTGTTGACCTTGGCCTAAAGATGACCTTTTGCTGCTTTCCCTCATTGCTTTTACAGCATGAATGCAGGCTCCCCTCTCAGAATGGGGCAGGCTGTGGAGGGGTTCCCTTCAGCACCCAGGTGATGTCTGAGTGCATGACCACCCCCACTTGTAAGTCCCAGGTGTCCGTCACCTCCTGTCACCACCCTGGGATTGTACCTGTTCCTCTTCCCCCTTCTCGCAGTCTCTTCCCTCATCTGGGTGAGTCATTACCATCCTCATTTGGGAAGTCAATGAAAGGAGATGGTTTTGGCCTGCCTGAGACCAAGTCATGCCCATCCTGGCTGGCATCCATCTTCCATCTTTCTTTATGGGGACATCAAGGGTTTTACATGGCTAAACTTCAAAAAAAAAAAAAAAAAAAAAAAAAAACAGCAACAACAACAACAAAAAAAACATATTTCAACATTATTTTCTCTCTAAAAAGTTTCACTCTCGTGGAAAAACTTCTCTCTCTTTGAGGGCACATTCCTTTCCTGCTGTTCTGCTCTTCTGCCCACACCCCTCCCTGGGGATTGGAGTCAGCCCCTTCGGCCTGGACATTATTGGGAGGGGAGGAGCCCCCACAGGTCAGGTGTATAAAACCCTCCATGTGGTCCTCTACAACTTTAATCATTCTTTTAGGGTTGAGCTGGCACAGCCACTGTGACGAGCTGAGCTGGCCTGGACTCCGTGCCTGCCATCATACCGAGAGAGTCTATACTGATTTAAGGCCTGTCCATATCACTTCATCCAACCAGTGGGAATAAAGCCATCTCTCAGCTTGCTACTCCCAAGCCAGAGAAGAGAAATGAGTGCACTCTTGCCCTTCCTCCTACTTATCCCATCTCTCCCGACACCCACAGGTCCCCCTCAGCCTGACTCAGTGCTCACCTGCAGCTGTCCTCACAGCATCCCCACCCTCCACCTCCCCCAGACACTGGGCTGTCCTTGTCCCCTAATCTTGTTTCTACCATGCTGCTGTCCTTTCTTCACAGAAATCTTACAGCTCCTTCTGTCTAATTCCTGACCTGGGACTCTCTTGACCAAGAGAGTCCACCCCCTCAGGCGACCCCCACAGGCCAGCAGAAGCAACTCTATTTCCTTTGCTCTCTCCAAGGGCAGCCTCTAAGGTGCAAATTGGGACAAAGATGCCAGAGAGGGACGTATTTCCAAACAATATCAAGGTCCAACATCCTTGGAGATCAGGCTCCCCATAATACTAGGGTTTAATACCATAATACATAATACTATTACTGAGACCATTTTCACAGTGGCCATGCTACACGCACACTGTGGCTTTAGAAGTAAAAATTCTATCTGCCCTAGAGAAATTCTCACATCTGTGCCAAAAGAATATACACAAGAATTACCATTGAATGTGGTTCATAGTAACAAAAAATTACAAATGGCACACATTAAAAACCTGAGTGTAACATTGGAAATTATTTCAATCAATAAAAAAATGACAAAATATTTTAAAAGCAAAAAACATTAGTGAGCATGTGGGGGAAAATACTGCTTAGTATACTGTTAGTGGGAGAGTTTAATTGATAGAGCATCACTGAAGAAGATGTAAGCAGTAATTATTACTTTTATTTTCAGTTTCCCCCCATGGTAATTAGTCTATTCAGTTTCTCAACTTTTTGATCCACGTACAGTTATTTAAATTTTCTGGAAAATCATCCATTATATGTTCAAATTTACTCCTATAAAAGTATTCTTTGTTATACTCTTTTAATATTTTCAGCTTCTGTATATCAATAATAACAAATGTTTATTAAACACCTACTTTCTGTCTGGCACTATTCTAAACTCTGGGGATACAAGACAGACAAAATCCTTGTCCTCAAGAAGCTGGCATTCCTATGCGGGATAAATAATTGATAGATGATAGGATACTTTGGTCTGCTTCTATTGTCCGTTTTGTCTTTAGAGTCACATATTCCTGATTCTTTGAATATGTGGTATTGGCCCATTGAATAGTGGACATTGTGCATGCACATTGTGGAGACTCTGGATTCTGTTGTCTTCCTCTGAAGCATGTTGATTTTCAGTTGGTCTGTGTATTCTTAGAGTTTGGATTTGTCTGTTTGGCGTCCATTAATCACAGGGCCAAACTTACAGCCAAAGTTGTTTATAACCCCTCTGCAGTCCAGCTTTTTCAGGCAAGTGAAAATCATATTATGAACCCTCCATCCAATCCTGAGTGCATAGCCCCAACCACCTCTTTATGTAACTTCACACACCAAGCTAATATTTCTCCTGCCCTCAATCACCCAGAGCCAGATGTCAGACAACTGGAGATCACCTCTATAACCCAGAGCCTGACAACATTATTCAAATCAGCCAGTCCTAAGCTGTTTTCCCTGGCCTGCCTTGTCTATCCTGTTGGGAATACCAGGAGGGCTCTGGGTCAGGCTTTTGCCTTGCTCCAGTCTGCTGACCAAACCGGTGCTCCCCCTGTGGCCCTACATGGTGTAGGATTTACGTTCCCCCCTTCTTTGGGGAGAAATATAAGCACTAAATTCATTTTAAGTGACATTGACTTCTGTGTCATTACTTAGTGACATTTATTAATTAAGATCTGGGCACAGATCATTAGTCTGTCAAGTTAAATTACTGGCAAATCATCTTGATTCTGTAGAATCCTGGTCATAGGTTTTGTTGAGTGGGTCTATTTCGGTTTTCTCCTCTACTCCTAGGGCTACACCCCTAGTCCTGGTGTCAATGAGAAGCCAGATATGTTTACCAAGTACATTAATCAGGGTTCTCAAGAGAAGAATAAACACACACACACACACACACACACACACACACACACACACACACACACCAAGGGTGCCCAAAAAATGTATACATTTGGACACTTTGGTCAATGTTGCTCAAGCAGTAGTTCATCATAATCAGAAGTATCTGGTCACTGATGGTAACCACTTTGAGCACCTCTTGTCATTGCAGAAGTCAAATGTGACTTGTATTCATCTTTTGTTATTGGTATATATTAATACAGTCTTTTCTTTTCTTAAAATGTGTATACATTTTTTGGCACCCTGTGTGTGTGTGTGTATGTGTGTGTATGTATGTATGTTGCTGTTCACGTCTGAAGGCTGTATGTGGTAAAAGTCACTCTTGCTCTAAGGAGATCTGTCTTTTGTTCTATTTAAGCCTTTAACCGATAGGATGAGGCCCACCCATATCATGGAGGACAATCTGATTTACTTGAAGCCCACTGATTTAAATGTTAATCTCATCCAAAGAAACACCTTCACAGAAACACTCAGAATACATTCAGAACAATGTTTGCCCACATAACCGGACACTTACCCAGCCAAGTTTCCACAGAAAATCAACCATCACACCACATGTTGTCTATCAGTTGTAGGGTAGCTACTCAAATCTCTGCTCAGCTCTTTTCACTCTTCCAGAAATTATTATCCCATTTTATAAATGAAGAAACTGAGGCATAGCAACATTAGTTTTCCAGCTCACAAAGCAGCATTTGGCTGTAGAAACTGTGTACTCTACCATCACTCTATACTGCTCAGAGGAGACCTCAAATGAAGAGAAAATCTAAGTCTGTTGAAATTCCAGGACCATGAACGCTCAAACCCAAAACATGTTGAGAAGTGTGGCTGGGATGCTGGAGGCCTGAGTGACTTCTCTGCACTGTGCATACACAGCCTCAGAGATGTGCCACTCGTTTGTCACCCGGTGATAACACACAGATGCAAAAATCATATTCTTTGAAGGATGATTAACTTATTTGACCCATCTGAGATTATGACAAATGACTAAAGAGTCAGTCAGCTGGATGAGCCTGGAGCACAGCCTGGCCCAGGCCCTTGTAGGCTTCCTCTCCAGGGTACCAACCCCTCTGCTGGCATCTTCAGCTCCGCTCAGCTTCCCTCTGTCTAAGCACCCCCTCTGTACACTCCATCTCATGGTAGATGGGCCTTACACTCCTCCAGGTGATTCTTTCCTGCTTTCTCTCATGGATCCCAGAACACATTCTGGAGCAATCTCCGATATGTGTTTTTAACCCCAGTTCACAAGCTTGAACTGGAGGAATATGGGGTTCACTCTCTCTCCAAATGCAGCTCACCCATTTGCTCCCTAATAGTTGTTACAACCGACCCAAGACCAGTTGCAGACCATTCCCAAAACTAGCTCCCGGGTCCTCTCCAGCCTGGGCAAGGACTCGAAACCCTAGGAGTGGTGATGCTGAGCGACCGTGATCGGCCTTCTCCTCACGCCCAAATCCACCGGACAGTAAGTCCTGCATTGCCACCTCCAAACCCCATCCCAAACCCATCCATCCTCTGAATCTTTGCTGTCAGTAACCCAAGCCACGCCACCCTCACCTCTTGCTTGACTGGGGCCAGGATGCGCAGCAGAACTCTAGGGGACCGCAGAGTGACATTGACATGTCAAGACTCCTTTGAAAAACCACAATAACTCTGATATTGTCGTCTCTATCCGCTTAGCTTGTTGATCTACCACTCAACTATTTCCAAACTCTGATTATGAGAAAGAGTGTCATTTATTTATTTGTTCAAACCCCCATATATTCTATAACAGAATATATCATAGAATATATTAGAATTCTATGATATGTATACTTTTAACACAGAGAATATGCACACATATTAATTTAATTTTTATATATTGATTTTAATTTATATATTTAACATAAATATATTTTTAATTTGTAGCTCTAAAAATCAGCACATACTTAATTTGTTGACCTTGCCAGATAACTCTCCCCCAGCTCACCTTCCCCTCCTCCAGTTATTGAGTCCTAGAATCAGCAAACCTGGCTGATTCCCTTAGATCCTTGCTGGCTGCTGCCATCTACAGCCTGCTCCACCCATGTGGGGATGGCTTTTCATCTGGTGTTTGAGTGTCATCTGCCCCTTCTGCTTTGGGCAGGGTGTCCTACCCACCAAGATAGACTGTCTGGGAACTGCCTGTGACCTGGGGCCCAAGGCCTCCTGGGCTGGGAGGGCAGGGTTTATCCCAGCCCCTGGCCTCCTGCTCCCAAACCAGAGGGTAAGGCAGTTGGAACGCCCTTCATTCAAGACATTGCACGCCAGACACAATGACTTATTGTGGCTGCTTCTAAACACGTCCAAGAAGGTCTATCCTCTGGACACTCCAGCCCGAAGAGCTGGGGCCCAGTAGGACTACCACAGAAGGAAGGCACTGAGCTTGGATTTGGGTGTAAGCCAAGGAAACCCACTGCAAAGGGCCTCCAACCCCTTCTACCTCCCAGGCATGTCAACCTTTATAACCCGAGGAGAGAGCACTGGTCTTCAGCATATTTCTGTGTTCTTCACACAGGAGAACTTGTGTGGGGATGAAACCAAGCTGGAGCCCAGGAGTGATGCTGGGATAATATGTCACAATATAGGATGGGGAAGAGGACCCCACGGGTCTGTCATGTCTATAGAAAATAAAATGATTTCCGAGACTCCAGAAGCGTTCACCCTCAGTTCACAAGTGTCTCTGCCATTCACAAACCAGATGTCTTAATTAAAATGCTGCTAAAAGAAACAAATCAATTAACAGGTAGCTTACACGTTGGTTTATTCTATGTTCCACACAGAAGATTGCTTATGAGTATCACATTACCACTTCAGGTTATCAGCTAACAAACGCTATTAATGAACTACGTTGTTATCAAGTCAGAGAAAATACGCCCTGGGAATCCAGGCAAATTATTATAACACAGCACTTTATTTGAAATGGAGCCCATCTTTCATCACACACAAGGAGAATAACCTAACCCAAGGAGAACCAGTCCATACAACCACCTGGATTTCTGTTGAATGGAAAGGCAACACGTATTCCATAATGCAGCACCATGTACATAGGGCTAATATTACACGGGAGAGTTATGTTAATGGGACCTGTGCCACAGAACCTTAGGTTTATGGGAACAATAAAAAGATGTGGGTTTCCTAAGCCCCTGCCAGTTGTGTCCTCCATGACAAGGTGTGCACGTTGTAATACTAACCACAGAATAATTCTATAAGCATAACAATAATGGCTGAGATTTGTATAACTCTCTACAAGCCATAGCATCGACTTTCTCATTTAATCCTTTGTTGGCACCATCATTTGAAGAGCTGCAGGCCCAGCCCATGGATGTCAGATCCCTTCCTATCATTCCAGCCCAGCCTGCCATTTCTTCCTTCAGAAGATCAGTCTTTCATTTACAGGAATGGAGATTTCCTCCATGGTCTCCATGTATCAGGGCCTCTGAATGTTCACAGGGGGATTCTTCTGGCAGCTAAGAAGGTGGGCAAACAGTTCTGGAAATGCTGCTTACCTGTTGGTAATGGTGGTGCTATCTCTGTGTCTTAAGTTTGGCTCTCATTCCATGAGCCATTGCTGTGGGTGGCTTCCATCGACATGTCCTATAGTGCCATCATAGAAGCATGAAGAGTTCTGAGATGGGGACCATGATAGGCAGCGAGGATTTATTGGCTTCCATTCTTTCCTACTCCTGGATAAAGTGTGCATGCTTCCCTCTATGCAGCCAGCTTCTTGCAGAAGAGAAGCGATATTTTCTTTCAAGACAGAGGCACTGGAGGTCTACTATCTGCCCTAAATATTGAATTCCACGTGAAGGTCTATCACCAGCTTTGGACACTCAAATTTAAGACCTCCCCAAAAGTGCAATGGTCAGTTTTCCAGACTGCCAAACCCCTCCTGATGCAGCTGCTCACTCAGAGTTCAATCACTCGTGCATCTCTGGAAAGGAAAACAAACATCTGGAAGTCTATTGACAGAGTGACAATGCTCTTACTAATCATGGCATATGTTTATGTAACACACAATTAAACAGGTATGAAAAAGTTCATCAGCAAATCTTAGTCAGGTTGGACATTTCCTCACACAACAAAGACAGGGACCTGAAAACCAGTGGCTTCTAAGTAAAGAGGAGAGGTTTCCAGCTAGAGCGCAACATGCCAAACCGAGGCTACAGCACCTCATCCACTTTGATGACACAAAAGGAAGAAATCAATCCCCAAGGGTAACAGGTACAACGAGGGGAAAGAGCCACTCCGTGTACTTGAAGGGTTTATGCGGATCTGGACAGATGCTGCGAGGAACAGGTTAGACAGACCTGTGGGGGTGTACCTGGGGACTTCAAGTCTGAGCTATATGCTGTTACAGAAGGTGAGACTTGTCTGTGTTTAACGTATCAGCTTTGAGGGAAGGGAATGGCAGCATACATTAAAAACCAGGAACAGAGAAGAAAAGATGAGGTCACCAAACCAGATCCCGATACCGTAGAGCTTGGGCTGAAAGTAGGACAGAGACGCACTGTGGCCCCTCTCAGCTGAGGGCCTCACTAACACCTCCATGTTGAGACTGAACTCACACCAGCACTTTACTGTACTTTCAAATGAACATTATCTGTAGTTATAACAGAATGACATACATAATGCTTACGTTGCATACTTGTCTGTGCCATTCCATTGTGTGTATTCAGTTTTACTATCTTGAGGTCTAACAAACATTTTCCCATGGGAGAGGGGGTAACAATAGCAGAAAGAGCAGAGCAAAACATCAATGTGACAAGCCAAGTCAATGGCCACAGCTCGTACCTACCTACCCCATGTGTGAGAGACCCAGGGCACAGGTCGTGTTGGGGTTACAGAGCTTGATGGCAGCAGAGCCGATATGGAAGACAAGCAAGTTGGACACAAGCAAGGATAGCAGGAGAGAGAAGTGGAGAAGGGATTCTAAGAGAGAACCTGCGTGCTGTCAGGTATTTGCACTTCTCCATTAAAGTATGATGGGTCCAGAAGAACACAGAGTTTAGGTTGGTCTAGAGGTCCAGGGGCTCAACACAAAGTTCATCCCTCTATTATCTTTAACAAGTCCTGAATTCAAAGGGCCCCTTCAGGTGTTACTAAGGAGAAGTTCTACAGTGGCTGGAGCCAGCCAGTATTTGCACTTGAATTTCTGATGCCCAGAGTAGATGGGCAGACCAGAAGGGCAGTCTCCTGTTACCCCTGATGGGCCAGCGCTGGGGAAGTGGCACCTGTGAGCTACCTCATGGAGGAAGTTGTTCTCTGACAGGGCAATGATTCCTCTTTGTTGAGTATGTCACCCGCCTGTAGAGAACCAGGCACAACCTGCAGGAAAAGATAAGCTGGGCAGGGGCTGAGATAGCATCTCCTGGATGGACTGGTAGGTGAATTAGGCTGCAGACCTGGGCTGGGTATCAAGAGAAAGAGAAAGAGACTTTTGGAGATCATAGGGTTATAGTGGCTGCCTAAACCCGCCACGCTCTACAAAAATTATATAGACCAACAGGAGTGAAGAGAAATACAAAACGAATCACAAGAGAGCCTATACATCCAGGTTTGCCTAGAACAGTCTCAGGGTATGTCTGCTGAGGGTTAGTTAAAGCCTGCTAATGCGGAAAATTCTTTTGACCAAATCCAACACACATTTCTGATTTTAAAAACGCAGTTAAATAGGAATCGATGGATACTTCCTTAGCATGATGAAATATATGTAATTCAGCCCTAAAGCCAGCATCTTACTTAATGAAAACCACTAGTGGATTTTTCCAGTACGATCAGGCACAAGACAAGCATACATGCTGCTTCCACTATTATTTAGTATTGGTGGTCTTAGCCAATAAAATCAGAGAGGAATAAACAAGTAGAGCCATAAGAATTGAGAAAGAAAACCTACAGTTTGGCAGATGACATGAATCACAAAATTTAGAACATGATAAAAATGGCAAATAAGAGATCAAGAAGAAAACTAACACAAACAATAAAAGCATTCAATAAGGCAGCTGCTATAATGTTAACGTACCAAAACAAACAAATCCATAAGCAATCAATGACCAAGTAGGAGATATAATGGGACACTCCTTTTACCAAAGCAACAAAATCATAAAATATTTAGAAATAAACTTAACAAGAAATGTGAGTAAGAATAAAATCTGAAAACTCTCCTGAGACACACAAAACAGACTTGTAAAAATATATCTTTTCCATGAACGATTGCTTAACATTGTAAAGAAGTCAATTGTCTTCAATTTAATACATGAATGTAATGCAACCCCCCCCCCAAATACCAAGATGTTTGTTTCCCTAGATAGATTCTGAAGTTGATTGTAAAGTTCATATGCAAAAACAAACATGCGAGAAGCGCTAGGACAGAGGAGCAAGAGTGTGCTTCTGACAATGAAACACAGCAGGGGACCTGCCATGGTAGAGTGTACCGCGAAGTCTCCACGAGTAAGAGCATATCGTAGCTACTGAATAATCACAACACTGTTGGAGGATAATATATGGTCTAGAAATGGTCCAAGTACACATAGAAACTCAGAACATGATAAGGATGGCAAATAAAACCCTGGGGGAAATAGAGCTATTTTAAAAATGATATCGAAATGGATTGCCATTTGGAAAAATGTAAAATTGTATCTCTACCTCATGCTTTACACATCACAAGAAATGCCAAGGAGATAAGAGATCCAAATAGAAATAAATTCACACAAGAACTATAAAAGAATATATTTATGTACACCTATGTACATATATAAACATTTCTTTAATTTTATAAACAATTGTACACATGTAAAAAATGTTAATTAAATATATTTTGTAAAAGGAACACAGGAAGGATAAAGTAGAAGCTGTTGAAAACAGTTTCCTAAAGTGTGGTGGAGGGGACAGGAAGGAAAGCCTGACTGGTCTGAATTCGCCTGTTTATACATCTTTATCTCTGAACCATAAACATGTTTTACATACTCAAAAAATAAAATTAAACTAAAGGGATTAAGAAAGAAAACATGAAGACAGCATAGAGACTAAAACAAATGTTTCTAACTATATCAAATTGATAGCACAATCACATAGAGAAAATAATTCAATTTTAACACAATTGTCTGTACACATAGAAAGCTAAATTCTAAGAACAAAAGGAACTGCAAAGAAATCTTCAAGTTACTGAGTAAATTTGCAATTGTATAGTGGTGTGATTCTGGAAGTATTTTGTGTGTATTATAGGACAGAACAAACAGGTAAAAAAAAAAAAAACCTTTATATGGTTGAGAAGCATGGAATGAGAAAAGCTTAAGAAGAAGGGTGAGATACTGAGTTTGTAATTCAAATATACATTTTCTGACTCTGTCCACTGAGAGGGCCTAGAAGCTATGACGCCTCAGTAGCCATGAACGTTGTGCCCAGATCTTGGTTTCTAAAAACGATGCCAAATCAAAAAATGAAAGGAAGGAAGGGAGGGAGTGGGGGAAGGAAAACAGAAATCCTAGGGAAAACGGGCGATTCCAGGTCTAGAAAGGACAGTAAAAGATGAACCTGGGATACTGTGTTGTATCAGAAGTTTAAGAAATGCTGTCAAAAGCCACCACAAAGCAATTTGTATTGAACAAACTTGGGACAATTTAAGCATAAAAAGACTCATGAGGGCAATGAATTAAAATTTATTGAAGTCCATAGGTATAATGTTAAACAGGTAAGAAAAAGAAAAAAGAGGTTAAAAAAAAGTCATTTTTTCCTAAAAGAATGCCAGCTATTACATGTAGAAAGAAGGCTAGAATTAAAAACAGCATCTTGTAACTCCCAAAGCAAGAACTGATTCAAACATGAATCATGAAGAGATATTAAATCATGGGGTGAAGAATCTTTGGCGGGTGGTCAGGCTATTCACATGCTCTCAAAGCACCACCCCTCAGATTATGTACTCGCTGCAAAGGGGACATTTTATTTAAACAATGAAGAGATCTAGCAGTTGCTTCCTTGACCAAGCAATTAAATGTAGCATCACCAGCAGTGAGAGAGCCTGGCATCATATGCCTCCTGATGCAATATGATCAAAGATACACAATGTCACTTCGGTGGAATTCTTGATGAAAATTCTCAATCTGAACTTACTCAGGAGGACACAATCAGACAAATACAGAAAATAGGACATCATACAAGACAACAAGACAACTTCAAAATTGACAATGCCATGGGGGAAAGGCAGAGGGGTTGTCCAACATTGAAAAGACTAAAAAGAGACGAAATAAAATACAATGGATCTTGGCTTGGAAAAAGAGAGTGATAAAAGGTACTTTTGAAACAATCAGAGAAATTTGAATATGGGCTGTGTAGTAGATGATATTGAATGATCATTTTCTCAAGCGTGGTCATTGTATGATTATATGGGAGATAACATGGTGATGTATTTAAGGGTGAAATATGATATCTATACTAGTTTTTAAGTGAATCAGAAGACAGATATGTATACAGAGATAATGCAAATGGACAAAATGTTAATTTGTGAATCTAGGTGAAGGATGTGTATGTATGTTTTTTCATTACACTGTTCTTTCAATTTCTCTGTGGATTTGAAGATTTTTCAAAAAGAAAGAGAGTGAGAGTACGTGGGCAGTGCAGGAAGTTTGGGAAAGTAAGCTCAGGGAACGGGAATTGTGAACCAACAATTCAGATAAACCTAGGGAAGCTGACTCCTTTCCTTGCAGCAGTGCTCCTTCAGCCAGCTGGCCGTGGCTGTGTCCCACTCCTGCAGGCCCTGCCCTGCATGTTCAGGCCTTGTCCACTCTAAGACCCCAAAGCAGAGGTGAAAAGTAGACACTTAATGAAACTGATAGCTTGATGACACAAAGAAAGTTTGGGATTTTTTTTTCCATCAAATTGACTAAGTTGGCTAATGGTTTGATTGGCCCCTGTCAAGAGATGATCTTGGTAAATAAAAAAAAGAATTAACCACCTTGCTATTAAAACCCATTTTTCTCGGCTCTAATCAGGCCAATGCCCCCAAAGAGATGCTGATTCTGGGAGTCACAGCCATCCTGGCACAGGGACTTCTGGCCCATGGCTAGCAATTCTCACCCCTTCTGTGTGGGGCCCTGCAAGAGAGCCACCAGCCACCACAGGACGGGTGCTGCCATTTCTCCTGGCAACTCACCTTTCGGAGAAGTTGAGGTTTAACCTGTAAAACAGAAGAAGAGGATGTTTATTAAATCATTCCTAGACGACAGAAAGCACGAGCAAAGTTTTGCTACAGGAGAACGGCTGGTTTGTCCTTAGCTTTTTCTCTCAAGTCTAACTTCTTCGTGACTCAGCCTGACTCCATCTAGTGTTAGTTTCAGAAACTTGATTTGCACTTCCCTTCTCTTCAAAAATCCCTCCATTTGTAAAGGTGCTGTGATCTGACCAGTTCCAAGGGCAGTTCCCTGCACAAGGTGGGGGTATATCTGGGGAGAAAGCTCCCAGCCGCCCCCTCTCCCCTGTTCTTCATTTCTTCCTTCCCCTCCTCCACCCACCTGCCTTCCTCCCACTCCCCTCACATCCTTCTCCTGTACTTCTCTTTGGCAATGTTTATTGTGAATGACTATTGCAGCCACCTCCCCTGGACAGTGGGTATTCCTCCCATTGCTCTGATGTGTCAGAATAATCCAGAACTTCCAACACACAGACAACTGAGGTGCTCCTCTGACGGGGTACGTGGCGACGCAGGAACACGGCGACTTCCTGTTTGTGCTGTGTGGTTCTCAGCAGCATTGTCCCCATCATGTCTCGGTCATTCATTACGCATCATCCCAGCCTTTCCCAGCCCCTCATCCCGCTGGCACACACCAGTGTAGGGGGCGGGTGCCTTACCCGCGGGACACTACACGATTAAAAATTGGGCTTTTTAAAATCTTTTATTTTTGTGAATCCAAATACTAAGATGTCCCTGAAACAGAGGCTGCATCAAGCTCTGGAGACTTCCAGGGACACTGGAGTTTCCAAAACCAAGTACCTTAACTCCAAGTGCCCCACGGTGCATGTGGGCAGTTTGTCTGGCCAAGGGAGCACCGCTTATCCATGGGTGGTGTAAGGTCACCATGCCAGAATCCCCATCTGTCCATTCTATTGTCCTGACACGGGGCAGGAGCTGGCCATTTAGTCTGCAGCCGCACACCCAGGGTGCCTCCACCCCCCAGGGTGCAGAGAAGCAAGCCCAAATCCCTTTGGCCACTACGCCCTGTGCCACGCCTTCGTCTCATGACACCTGTCCACTGCCCCAAAGAAGCAGAGAGTAGGTGAGAGGCCATTGGGTGCATTCCTGCCTCCTAAGGAGCATTTCAGAGTGGAGACAGGGGTTAGGATGACAGGCAGGGGAGCAGAATGGATAAAACAGCAGTGACATGATACCTTACCTTGGGGTTTTCTTCTTTAGCTCAATGGTGTCTAAACAGAGAGAGCCAGGTGTTAGGAACAAGGCACTGTGGTTGGTGTGCAGCTCGCTCAGTGCTAGGCAAGGGTGAGGGGGTCAGAGCCGACCAAGGTCGGGCACGGCTGAGGGGCTCCCTGGGTCAGGGCCGTGGGGGGCGGTTTTGGGCTGAGTGCTCTGCCCCTGCTTCCGGCTCTGTCAGAGGTTCTCTCTCTAGATCCTGTCACTGGCCCCTTAGCTCAGCACACAGGTGGGACTGAGGCTCCCCCTACGACATCTCCCCTGTAGTTCCTCACCTCCCCCTGCACATGCAGCTGCTGTGCCCTTTTGTCTTCAAGAGAGCTGGCATGTCTCCTGCTCTGTGACGAAGAAGCCGTTTGCTCTCCCTCCTTTTTCGTAGGGACCAGACCTTCCCAAGAGAAGTCATCGCGTAGGGATACAAAATCAGTGGCAAACAAACTCCTCTGAGTAATTAAGCCCCTCGTGCGACTGGACACACTGATCTCAGGAAGCCCTGGAGTACAGCTGCTCCCCCCCTTCCCGGGCCAGATGACTCCTTCCCCATGCCTTCTGCATCTCTTCACAGATAATCCTGACATTTTCCAGAGATACTGTGAGGTGACTTCCCCCTCATGCTCAGGAAAACCACATGGAAAACTGTACCATCATCCCATTAAGCAGTCTTGTACAGTTCCCACCTGCTTCCTGCACATCCCACCTTGACAGAAGGGGTGCAATCCCTGCTGCATTTTGCTGTTCAAATTCACAAATGACAGCTCAGCATCAGAACCCTGCAGGTACCACAGGACACTGAGAACTCGGTGGGGTTCACGGAAGCCCAGCTCTGCTTGGATCATGAGGACTTTCCCAATTTAAGGGGAAAAATGCAATTCGGCCCACATAATTGGTGCTGGCAGCACCTTCTACCACCACCTGCTAGGACCAGCCTCGTCACCTCCAGGGAGCAATTTTATCTGATCACACTATTTGGATGAAAATAGAAATTTCTGTTTGAAGCCAACTCAGCTCCCTTGCCCACCTTTCTCCAGGAAACCTGAGTCAGGAAAATCAAAAGTGACTTAAAGGAAAAGTACAGAGAGACAGACAGAGACAGAGACACAGAAAGGTCACAGGTTTTCATTCTTTCTCCAGCTAGTGTTCCGGAGTGGCCTTCAGTGCCTTGTCAGGGGAAAGGCCCAGGCTGAGCGTCATGGTGCCCTTACCATTGTAGCCCAGCTTGGTGCTTCTTAGGTCTGAGGAATCGTTATCAAACAACTGCTTCCTGATAATGCAGATCTTCAGGGCCAGGAAGCCGGCCGAGATGGCTATGCCCAGAGCTGTCCCGATGATGGCGTATTTGATATCTGAAGTGTAATGAGGAATTGAACAATGGCCTTCAATCGATCACCACGCTGCAAAGGTCTTCTACAAACAACTCCCTTTACATTTGGGATGAAGCCCAAAGTCATGTGTGTGGGCCTACAACTCCACACTGACCCTTGGAGGCCAACCTACTTTCCCACTCTCCTGGGGTCACATTCACATCCCAGACTCTTCACCCACACCCTTTGCCCTCTTCCTGGAACTCCATCCCCGGTCCCTTCAGCTGTGGAAGTCACTCCCAGGTGGCTGATGGCTTCTTTCTCTGGCCTCCTACAGCCCTTCCTCACCTATCCCTCCATGAATTCATTTCTCAAGTATGTGTTAATTGCCTGCTCTGTGGTGAGTTCTGAAGACAAATGAAGGAGACCTGTGGCATCTTGGGGACCGTGCAGTTAGGGTTCACTCTAATGTCAGGTGTCAGGGTCGGGCTGGGGTAACATGGAGGTCAGCAGCTTTCCAAGAGGAGGGAAATTGCACCTCACCCTGAGAGGGGAGCTCTAAGGTGAAGAGGAGCTGGGATCGCGCCGGTGGAGAGCGACAACTGGTGAGGGCATGGAAGCACGGCATAGCCTGTGTCCGAGGATCACAGCTGCAGTGCAGGGTGTATGGGCATGGGGGCTGCTCGTCTCACAGAGCACGGACAAAGGTGGCCCGGGTGACTGTGGCCCTTTTGAGGACAGGCTCTCGGGCAGGACCATGTCCCCAGGATAAAGCTGTATTAGCCACTCAGGCAGGTCTGGAAGTGAGTGTTGTCCTAATTCTGTGATGACCAGCAAGAAACACAGACCAGCATGCTCTGCTCCTCACCCCCCATAGGCCTTTTGTCCTGTCTCCTTCCTGCCCTCGCCTCCCATGCAGAATAAGCTGGGCAGTGACCTACCTATTTCCGCCCCAGCAGGTTTGCCCGTTGCCAACACCTGAGCTCTTCCAACATCTGTGAAAAACGAAAACCCAGAGTCTCGTTAGGACAGAACTGTTGGCTGTCATCGGGCCAGGCAGGAGTCGAGGGCCAAACCCTGTCCCCACACCCACTCCCACACACCTGGGGAAACCTGCCACAGGTTCTCCTGTTTGGCCACTACCCTCCGGAGCACAGAGGTGGGCTCCTGGTTGCCACAGAGTATCTGGGAGCCTTGCTGGGATGTTAGGGGCCTCCCCAAACTCAGACCAGGAGAGAGGTTCTGTTGAGTTCAGTGAACCCAGCTCTTTGACACAGTTTTCCAGACCCCCACTCTGACCTGTGCCTGTTTCTCCGGCTTCCCCCATCACTCCCACAAGCCCTCTCATTCCAGCCAGGCTGAACTGCTTCCAGTTCCTAACACAGGCTCCTGGTTCCCCTGTCCGGCCCCAGCTTCTCCCCTCTCCTCCTTCACCTGGTCTTGGTTCCATGTCCCTTCCCCCCACACGTGTCTTAGCTGTCCTCTCTGTGTGCTCCACGGTAGTTGCACTCACCCATCATAACTGCCTCATCATTTACTTAACAACTTATGTGGCACTGTTCTGTGCCAGGCACCATCCTTAGAGCTTTGCAGCTATCAACCCACTAACTGTGTCTTCTGGTCGGTCTCCCACTGGGCTGTACAATGCTCTGTGGTGTGTTCTTCCCGCAGCATTTGACACGGCGCCTAGCACATAGGAGGTGTTACTACACATTTGCTGACTGACTGAATGAATGAATGAATGATGTAACGAAGCCTGTCGCAGCAGTGTCTCACTCTGCCAGCCAGGGCCTGCACCCTGAAGACAGGAGACGTGGTTTGCAGCCGGGGCTGTGTTCCCTGTAGACAGGTCCTGGAAGAGCTGAGGCGGAGCTGTGGGCTTTGCAGAGGAGGCGCACATTAATCGGCCACTTATTTGGAAGCAGGTATTGGTGCAGCACTTGCATTAACACATTTCACACTCACAGCAACAACTCTGTGAGACAGGTGCTATTATCATCACCCACTGATTGATGGGGCTCGGGAGGCATGGGGCCTTGGGGGTGTGCCCAAGGGCCAGGAGACGCGGGAAGTGGCAGGGCCAGGGTCTGAACGCTGGGAGGCCCTGCAAGCACAAGTCCTAATAGAATGACACCCAAGCCATCCAGGCCAAGGGCTGGAGGGGGCGTGGGGAGAGGTGGATGTATGGTGAGGCCAAACCTGATGCTAGATTCACGCTTTCAGGCAGAGGCAGAAGGAAGAAGTGCCACGAGCCTTTTTTCTCAGAAAAGGGAGCAGGTGACTTTGTTGAGAGGGACGAGACCTGCCCAAGAGAAGTCCTCTCACCAGTGCTGGCCTCATAGAGACTGACTGATGTCTGCGGCATGAAAACGGTGAGTGTTCTCCACATGACCACACTCAGTGCTGCCCAGGGTGACGTACATGTTGGATTGACACTCCACAGGGGACATCTTCACTCTGTGTGCTTTGGGTGAGAAAGGGACCATCCTAATGGAGTTTAGGATTTTTCTGGTGCCTCACTTGGTAAATAGATAACGTTGGCGAATTCTGAAGTAAAAATGCACAGCCTTATTACTCACATGCCTCTCGGAAATTCAGTGACTCCTCTCTTTGCTCAGGAATACATGCCCTCCGTGGGGCTGATCCACTCACACACATACCACAGACACCTTCGTGCATAATATGACCCTGGTTTTGTCAGTTCTCTGAAGCCCCCACAAAGCTTCCTTCTTTCTTTACATCAACCCTGTTGCTCCAGCTCGGTTGGAAACCATTTCAGTGATGGGACAAAGCCTTGTGTTTTGCACATGGTCGAACTGAGCTGATTAAGCCAAGCGGCAGTGCCTGGGAGCGACTTCCAGACTAACGCCCAAAGTCAGGTTGTGAGTGCTACACACTCTCCCTTGCTCCTTTCCTGACACCGGCCGGCCTCTCTCTGCCTTACTGGACAGAAGACAGGGCACCAGTGGGTGAGGCCAGGCTCACTAAGGGACAGCCTCTCCCCTGGCCCCTCACACAGAGACATCTTTCCTGGCTCTCACCATCGCTCTCCACGTGGAGCATGCAGCATAAAAACTTCATTCAAGCTCAAGATGAAACTTGAACGGAGAAAGAAGAAAGGACACAGAGCAGGATGAGTGAGACAGAAAGGCCCAGAGATATAGAGAAATAGAGAGAGACACCTAGAGAAACACAGAGACAGGCACGCACAGGGACACACATGGAGGCAGCAGCTGAGAAGTTCAGATGACTGGCAGGAGGGGTGAGAAGAAGAGAGGAGAATGTCAGAAAGGCCTGGCCCTGTGCTCCTGACAGCACCAGGCTGCCTAGTACCCTTTCGAGCCCACCAAGTGCGTCATCCTGAAATCTCAGCTCCTGTCCCTCCCTGGCAGGAGGTTCTTGGCTGGGGCTCAGTTCAGCCCCCACTCCTTATCCCCCAACACAGGGTCAGTGCCCTTAGTCACCACCTCCATCCTGTGTCCTCCCCAAGCCCTGAGCCACTCCTAGTTCCCAGCCCCCAACAGCTCTCCAGGCTCTCTTGCCTCAGGGACTGAGTGAATGCCCTCCTTGGCGCTGCTGCTCGGATGCCTGCAGACAGACAACCCTGGGTGAAGGCCCACACTGAGCACTCAATCAGGACACAATCCCCTCCCAGGAATTCCTGCTAGCCAGCCCATGGCCACTCGGCGGCAGCCTTTCCCCTCCTCAGGGAGGGAAATCCCTCCGTGCAGCATTCCCCTTGCATCTGCTCTGAGCTCTAAGGAGCCCCAGGGTGAGGATCCATCAGGAGCATACTAGCCTCCCAACCCCACCTGGTCTCCTGCCAGGGTCATGAGCTGAGGGAGTCCCCCTGCGAGCCCCCAGTGCTGATTTTCCCTGTCTCTGCAAAGTAGCTGGAGGATGGATGGCCCTAGCAGGGTTGGTCTATGAACACAACCAGAGGCTGTGCTCCTGAGTTCAGATGTGTGAGAGACCCAGGAGGCAACCGGAAGCCACTGCACTTTCTCTGCTGGAATTCTCTGGGTTCTCTTGAGAACAGGAGGAGGGAGCACAGCATTCAGAGGACAGGCTCTCAAACCCGGGGGAGACTCCAAAGGGCCTGAGCAGGAGCTGGCTTTCCTGGGAATATGCAGGGACCCTGCTGGCTGGTAGATGTGGCTGGTAGGGCAGTAGGAGGTACAGCGCTGGTCAAATCTACACCACCAACATTCAGACTGTCCACACTGAGCTGGGTGCAGAGGGCAGGAGCAGAGACCCTGAGCACTCTCCCGGCTGCTGCCTGGAGCGCAGCGCTGCCCCTAGAGGGGCCTGCTGAGCTTGCAGGGCAGCTTCACCCACCCAGCCTCCACATGAGCCCAGATCAGGCCCTGCGCTCAGGAGCTCTCACCAAGCACACACCTGAGGCTGCACCTGCCCAGAGGATGGTGCCTTTTTCTAAGGTGCACAGAGACACTGACGGTTCTGAATCCAGGGTCTCTGCTTCCTCCTCACGCTCCTTTGGACGCGCTGTAGCCAGATGACCTGCTATGCCGCCTTCCCTGACAAAAGAGCTGGTTTTCAGGCCCCTCTCTGCAGCCCCTCCCACCTCAGTCCTGCAGAGCACAGACTGCAAGTGGTTTCCCAAGAGGAAGGAGCCTCCTAGGAGAGTAAATGGCCCTGAGGCCTGGCAGCTCCCTGGGTCCTACTCCCTCAGTACGGAGAGGGCAGCCAACAGAGAGAGACAGCAGCAGGGCTGCTCCGGGAGGGTGAGCTGAAGCCGTCGCATGGCCTTGGCCCATCTCAGTTGGAATCTGACCCTCTGAGGCCCATCCCTGACATTCAGGCCTCCTGTGCTGTCCACGACATCTGTTGGGCCCACCCTCAATAGGGATTGGCACCCCTTAGCACCCTTATTTGGGCAGAATCTGGCTGTGTGGTTCCAGTGTGGGCAGTGGGTGTGCAGGCACTCAGATGTCATTCTATAAGTATCTGAACTAAAAATAGGGAGAGGCTGCCCTGAGTGTTTGTCAATTAATGCCTGGCCATTTTCATCTCGGAACTTAAGTATTGCAGAATGGCTCCTAACTTTAGATCTCATGAATTCCGATGCTCTCATCTAGAGGAAAGGGTTTCAAATGTCTAGAAGAGGCATCCATCACCTCCTAATGGTCCACACACAGGAATGAAGTACCTGCAGTGTGTTCTGAAGGACCCTGGTGCCCAGGGGGACACAAGAACAACCCAAGACCCCTGAAGGAGCTCACAGAGTGACAGGGGAGATAAGATTTACACTAAAGAAAAGATCAGAGTGGCATGGGTGATATCCAGCACCTTCCTGCAAACCTCAGTCTCCACAAGATGAAGGAAGTCTGAACGGAATAGGTGAGGGGGACATGCTGTGTGGCTTGCCCACCTCCCTTCAACCTTTGTCTGTTGGCAGCACCTAGCTTTTCCTTTAGGGAACCACCTGCATGTCATTCCCTCAGGGCAGTTTCCAAGATAAACCTGTGACCCATATCTGATTAATTAGCGTATTCCTTCTTCCTGTCAGCAGTAATTGGTCAAGGGGCAGGGCAAGTGATCTAATTCAGGCCAATAAGATTCAACTTTGGGACTTTAGGGAAAATACTGAGAAATAGGAGTGTCTTCCAGAATTGGTAACTGTGGGGCAGAGGGGGGCCCACCAGGTGGAGGGAAGCTGCTGAGACTGAAGACCCCCCACACCAGAAGAGGGTCGGCTGAGACCAAGGCCTTCAAGATAGCTTTTGAGTCCCTGAATCCAGCTGTGCCTGAAGCACTTCCTCTTGACTTTTCAGTCACCTCAGTAAAGAAACACCTTTATCTTAATTTTATCTGAGTTAAGTAACAATCATCTGCAATCAGAAGTGTCCTGATGACAGAGTGGCAGATCCTTCAGGTTGGCAAGGCAGGGACAGGAGCAGAGAAGTAGGAGCTGGTAAAAATGGTGGGGGAAGAGTGGGTATGGGGACAGGCAGGAAAGGTGTCCAGGCAGAGGAAGAGGGACCAGCAAAGGCCAGAAGGCCCAAGAGGGTGTGAGGGCTTAGGAATAAAGAAAGCAGCTCAGAAGCTCAGAACAGCTAGAATGCATGGGAAACTGAGGCTTTCAGGGCTTTCCAGAGGAATGGGAGGGGGTCGCCAGCCACCACATGGCCGCCCTGGGCAGGAACTGGGCATAGGAGGCTACAGAAGCCCACCAGAAAAGGGAGAGGCTGACCTGAGGTGAGGCTGGGAAACACCAGGGGAAATGCCTCCAGCTTCCAGAAATAGCATCATAATTAAGAGGAACACAATAATGGTGGGTGACCAGACTTGTGCCTACTTGGTTTTTCCTGAGCAATCTTTGCTAATTAATTCTTAAAGATTCACACACTGGGATTAAAACACTCGGCTACAGAAGCCAAACTGATCAATACTTTTCCAGGCTAATGGAGGGGCGAGAGGCAGGGAGCCAGTGTCAGCCCAAGGTAGAACCAGAGTGCCCCAGGCCTGGGAAGCACTCCTGCTGGCCAGCAGGTGGTGACACGCAAATGCTGTCACACCTGGCAGAGGAGCTGCCATCACACACCTGGCCAGGGAGATACTGAAACTGCAAGGGACAGAGAGGCTGGAAGCCAGAGGAGCTGGAGGCCGCCCTGGTGGGGAAGGTGGCAGTGTCCAGGGCAGGCTGGAGCAGCAGACCCACAGCCAGAACACGCTGCTGGCCCTGCCCACTGGTGGTAGGGGTTTGTTCCATCTTTGAACATCTGTTGGCGCGTGAAACCTTTCTGTGAGCCTGTGGGGCGTGGGAAGGAATAACACTTGGAATTAGAATATCGGAGTCTTCATTCTGCCACTGTTTAGGCAAACATGACACGGCTCCCAGCTTGGTGGCCCCTCTGCAATGGGGCTGAAAATCAAGTACATAAATCAAGCACATGAAAATCAAGCAAGAGTGAGCTGTGAGACCCCCTGAAGGTATGTGAGCACAGACTGAGGTATCTTCTACAAGCACACAGCCACCCACTTGAGACGGGGTCCCCAGCTTTCCTGTGGCCAGGGGAAATGTGGAGAGCAGAGCATACCAGGAGGCAGCTGTGGGAAGGCTCTCAGATCCGAAAGAAGATGGGCCTCCCTGTGAAGGGCTCAGGTCTCTGATGTGAGAAGTTGCAGAGCCAAGCAGTGGCTTCCATTAGGCTCCAGGACTCCAGGTAGGGGACGGCCCACCCACTCAACATTGAAGTTTCAGACCAAAGAAGTCCTGTTTACAAGAGTGAGGCTTCGCAGAGAAAGCAGGGGACACTGGAAGCAGTGCAGAATAACTAATTAATGATGGTGAAGTATTGTGGATGGGGAGAGCGCTGCATAACCGCTAAGTGGAGGGGTTATTATTATTCATGCAATATTCATACTGTGCTCTTCAGCCTCTGGGAAGCTCTTTTCAGGAGTCCTCAGGGACCTGGCTGAAGAAGCATGTGCCCAGGGGGCGGGGCTGTAGGACGACAGCTGGCCTGGCCCACAGGGGAAGGGGCCTAGACGCTGGAAAGGAAGCGGCAGCTCCAGCCAACATGAGAGCCCCGGGGCCTTGGCAACGCGAACCATCTGCCTCCAGCTACCAGGAGAGAGGTTCACTGCGCCCACGATGCGCCAGGCTCTAGGCCTGACGTTTCCATCATAGTTACCTTTTCTAAGGCAGCTTCTAACATTTGCAGAGCCCAGCGCATGCCCCATGTCAAAATATTTCTAAGTTGTAAATCAAGCCACACACAGGGCCCAGCTCACTTTCCCCTCAGGATCCTGAACTCCACTCCCCGAGAGTCACCTTTCCAAAGGGAAAGCTCAGCTCTGCTGAGGGCCCCAAGGGCTGGCAGAGTCTTCTGGGCAGAGCAGGAGGATGCCGGGCCTTGCCAGGCCTCCTAAAATGACCAGATGCTCCTAAATTGGGGGTAGGGCCTGGCCCAGTCAGACTCCCTGCGGGTCCTCCTACCTAGCACCTGCTTACTACCTGGACATGTAGTCTGCCCAGGAATGCTTGTTGCTCTCTGAAGTAAAAGCTCTTCACACCTGGTAGCACGTCTGTTTTCATGCCTGTCTGCTTGAGATCTTGTTCCTCCCTGTACTGTCACCTCTGTCAGGGCAAGAATCTGGTCTCACCAGGCTACCACTCAGCAGCTAGCACTTGTTTGTGAGTTGATTACAAACATGAAGGGGAACCTCGGCTTTCGGAAGCCAGTCTGTAGGAACAAATCTGGATGGGACAGGAGGGATGGGGTTGAGGGCAGCATAGAGTGGAGGGCAGTGCGGTATGAGGCTGAGTGGGCACAAGACACAGGGAGAAGGTGGGCCTTATCCTACAAGGCATCATACAGCCCAGAAGGATGAGCCCCCAGCTGCAGTACAGCCGGTCGGCTGGTGGCAGGGAGACTTTCTAGGCTGGATTTGTCTGGGGCCATGCCAGCAGGGTCTCTGCTCTCTTTCAAGGCCACATTTCATGGCTCACTCCAGTTTCCCCACTGGAAGCAGTGTGTGGCCTGACGTCTGGGAACGTCTGGGAATGTGGCGGGGTGCTGTGCCTGTCACAGTTTTTGGCTAGCCCATGCTCAGCCCTACAAAAGACAGTGTGGGACAGGGCAGCTAAGCTGACCCACAGAAGCCTCTAGAGACACTCAGAGAGGGTCCCTGAGGTGACCTCAGGGTATGGAAATTAGAGACCTTCCCAAGCTCAGGTGAGCCACGCATGACACACCCACACATGACACATTATGAAACTGCAGTCATCTTGGAGCTACTGTCTCCCCTGCGTGCTGACAGAGGTGACAGTACAGGGAGGAACAAGATCTCAAGCAGACAGGCATGAAAACGGACGTGCTACCAGGTGTGTGAGGAGCACTGTGAGAGAGCATCTCAGGGGCCTAGGGCCAGGGGTGCACACACTCCACAGGGGGGGGGACCTTGACACTGGCCAGGTACTTGATGACTATTGGTGGTACTGGGGAGCAGAGCACTGAGGAGGGCCACGTGACAGGCCGAGGGATGGCCTGTGGACACAGTAAATGCTCTGGTCTGTCCTGGCAGCGCTGGGAAGCTACTGAAGAATTGCAACCAGGCAGAGGTATAATCAATTTGCTCTCAACAAAACTCCTCTTCCAGGAAGCCCTCCCCCATACCCTAGTTTGGATTAAGGACTCCTCTTCTGTTTCGCTCCGTGTTTCCTGCTTCTCAGCACTTAACACACCATATTGTAACTGTCATCCCCATAGACTCTCAGCAACCTGGGTCATGTCCTTCATGGTCAAGTCCTGGGACTGTCATGTCCTTCAGGTTGGGGCCTGACTCTTTTATCTTTTGTGTCCCAGCACTGCCCGGTGGAAATCATTTACTTTATGTAAGAGAAAGCCCCCATGCCCATGTGTCCAAGTTCTCAGGCATAGCCCATGGGCTCAGTTCCAGGCCCTTCACCTCTTGCCCTGGACACTGACTACCTGACGATGTGACCTGAGGGTTTGCACAAGCTTGCACGGATCTCTGAGGTGGTTACAGCCAAGAAATTCCCCAGCTGCTCATCTGTTTCATTCAGATAAGCAGGAGAGAGTGAGCCCAGTTCATCTTACTGAGAACCATTAGCTGGTTATTCGGTGGAATCAAATTTAATAAAAGAAGCAGTTCAAGCAATTCTGGTGGATACATGAGGGTCTGGATGAAACAGAGTTGCTTACAGTGACTTTAAAGAGGAAGCAAAGTGGCTTAATTTGGGAGTGAGTGAAGTCTCCGTATTTGTGTGTCAGCCAGGTCAGCTCCAGCTTCTCAGCCTCCCAGCTGTGGCTCCATCCAGGCTACAAGGACCACAGGGATTTCCTGGCAGGCCCTGCTGAGCTTACCCCTCCTGCCTTCACTTCCTGGGGCATTTTCTCCCCTTCCGGAGCCCGTAGGATCGGGGATGTGTGTCTAAGAGATGTTGGATAGCCCAAAGCCCTCCCCAAAGAGCCTTCCCCTAAACCACCCATTCCCCAGCCTCTTCACAACTCATTTCCGAAAAAGATGGGAATAAGCTTACTTTTCTTTATTCTTCTCACGACGGATAGCTTAAAACCCTGGATATTATATTACAAACCAACCTAAGAAGGTTCTGAAACGTGGAGAGAAAGGCAAACTGGCTGAGAACCGTGGGAGCCCTCCTAGAAGTAGTGGTGTCCTCAGGTCAGGGTGTAGCTTAGTAGTTGGTGTCTGTCACAGCTCATAAAAATATGAGTAACAGACTTTCATTTTCCTCTAAGATTTCTAAATTATGTGTGACAGTTGAAGCTATAAAATGATAACATGTCTGATGTAGTTCTCAACATACGTAGAAGAAATATTTAAGGGACATAGAGGCACAATTCATACGTTTCACTTAAACTGTTAAAATGTAGACACCAGTGCACTGTGATACATATATATATATATATATATATATATATATATAATGAGATACATCAACCACTAAAAAGCTATGGAAAGCATTATACTCAGAAACACTACAGACAAATCAAAATGGAATTCTAAAAAATGTTCCAGTAACACCCAGGAAGGTAGGAAAAAAAGAAATGACAAACAGAGAACAAACAAAAATCAAAATATAAGTTGGCAGACTGAAAGCTCTAACATATCGATAACTACATTAAACATAAATTGCCCAAGTTTGCCAATTAAAAAACATTTGTAAAATCAATTTTAAAAAATTGATGATTCACCTATATGCTGTCTACAAGAAACTCACTTCAAATATGATACAGGTAGGTTGAAAGTAAAAGTACAGAAAAAGAAATGCCATGCAAACATGAATTTCTAAAAAGGAGTAGCTATATTACTATCAAATAAATTTCAGAGCAAAGAAAATTACCAGATCCAGTGATATTACATTACATTATATTACAAGTACAGAATGTAAGAGTCAATCCACCAGAAAAACACAGTAATCCTAAATGTCTACACATCAAACAACAGCTAGAAAATATGTGAAGCAAAAACTGACAAAACTGAAAGGAAAAATAGACAAATGCACAACCTTCTCTCAACAATTAATAAAACAACTAGACAGAAAATCATTAAAGATATTTAAAATTTTCAACCATACTATCAAGCAATAAGACCCAACACCAGCAGGATACACATTCTCTTCAAGCACTTACATACGATTTATCAAGATAGACCATACCCTGGGTCAAACTTCAACAAATTTAAAAGAATTTAAATCATACAAAGTGTTCTCTACTCACAATCGAAAGTAAATAATAGAAAGATAACAGGAAATTTTCCAAATGTTTGGAAAATAACGATACTCCTAAATAATTCATGGGACAAAGAGGCAGTCCCAAGGGAAATCAAAACATGTTAACTGAATAGAAATGATAACACACATATCAAAACTTGTGGGACATAGCTAACGCAGTGCTGCGAGGACAATTTGTAACAATACATGCATTTTTTTTTTTACATTAGAAAAAAGAAAAATCTGAAATTAGTAATTTAATATCCCACTTGGAGAAACCAGAAGAACATCAAAATAAAGCCAAAGAAAGCAGAAGGAAGTAAACAATAAAAACAAGAGCAGAAATCAATGAGCTTGAAAACAGAAAAATAATAGAGAAAATAAATGAAACAAAAAACTGGCTCTTTGAAAAGTTCAATCAAATTGATCGATCTTTAACAAGATTGACAGAAGAAAAGGAGAGAAGACACCAATTACCAATATCAGAAAACAAACAGGGATATCACCAGACTCTGCGTGTATGACAAAGATAATAAGAGAATACTATGAGCAACTTTATACATAAAAACCTGACGACTTAGATAAAATGGACCAATTCCTCAAAAAGTATAAACTATTACAATTCACCCAAAATGAAGTAGGTGCTTTGAATAGTCCTATAGCTATTAAGGAATTTGAATTCATAATCTACAAACTCCCAAAAAAGAAATCTGCAGGCCCAGAGAATTTTATGGGAGAATTCTAACAAGTATTTAAAGAAAAATTAACACCAATACTATATAATCCCATTCAGAAAATAGAAGAGGAAGTAACATTCCCTAACTTATTTTATGAAGCCAGCATTACTGTGACTTTAAAACCAGAGAAAAACAGTACAAAAAAAGAAAACTACAAACCAGTATCTCTCGTGAATATAGATTCAAAACCCTTAGCAAAATGTTATCAAGTAGAATTCACTAAGATAAAAGAATTAAATATCATGACCACATGGAGTCTATTCAGGGATGTGAGGCTGGTTCAATATTCAAAAATCCATCAGTGTAATCCACCACATTAACAAGCTAAAAAAGAAAAAAAATCACATGATCATATCAAGTGATTCAGGAAAAGCATTTAACAAAATTCTACACCCATCCATTCATGACAAAAACTCTCAGAAAGCTGGAAATAAAGGGAAACTTCTTCAACCTTATAAAGAATATCTACAAAAACCTACAGCTAGCATCATACTTAATAGCGAGAAACAAGATGCTTTCCCACTAAGATCAAGAACAAGGCAACCGTTTCTGTCATCACCATGCCTGCTCAACATTGTCCTGGAAGTTCCTGCCAGTACAATAAGGCAAGAAAAGGAAATGAAAGGCATACCATTTAGGAAGGAAGAAATACAACTGCCCTATTTATAGATGATATGGTCTATGTAGAAAATCCCAAGGCACTGAAAAAAAATCCTAGAATTAATAAGTGAGTTCAATATGGTCGCACGATACAAGATCAACATACACAAATCAACTTCTATATACTAACAATTACACATAGAAAGAGAAAATTTAAAGACAACACAACATAATTTACAGTCAAAAAATACTTTAGTGTAAGTCTAATAAAGCATATACAGGTCTCATATTAAAAACTCCACAATGCTAATAAGAGAAATAAATGAGCTTAATAAATGGACAGACATACCACATTCATGGAAAAATAAATATGATAAAAAGGTCAAATCTACCCACATTCATGCATAGATTTAATGTAATTCCTGTCAAAATCCCAGCAAGACTTTTTTGTTGATATACATAAGATTATTGAAAGGTAAATGAACTAGAATTGCTAAAAGGTTTTTTTAAAAAAGAAGAATAAGGTAAGAGGGATTACTCTACCATCTTGAAACTTATATACCTACAGAAATCAAGACTGTGTGGTATTGGCAGAGGGACAGACACATACATCAATGGAAAGGAAAAGCTAGCCCAGAAATAGCCCACACAAGTATGACCAACTGATTTTTTACAAGACAGCAAAATCAATTCAATAGAGAAAGGGTAGTTTTCAACTAATCGTACTGGAGTAATTGGGTATTAGAGGGGGAAAAAGTACCTGGACCTAAATTTACAAATAAACTTAAAATGGATTGTAGATTTAAATGTAAAATATAAAACTAAATAACTTTTAGGAGAAAATGGAAGAAAAAATCTTGGAGACTTGGGGCTTGGTTAAAAGCTCCTCAGACATATCAAAAGCATGAACCATAAAAAACATTATATACATATATATATACATATATATATATATACACACACATATATACATATATACATACTACATATATATATATATATATATATATATATATATATCAGTAAATAGACTTAATGAAAATTAAATACATTTGTTCTATAAAAAGACTTTGTGAAGAAAATGGAAAGACAAGCTAAGAGACCTGGAGAAAATATTTGGAGATCACGTATTTGACAAAGGACTCATATTCAAAATATATTAAGAACTCTTAGAATTCAATAGTAAAAGAGAAAGCAAGCAATCCAATTAGAAAATGAAAAAAAGTCATGAAGAGAATTCTTGCTCTATCAGAAAATTTCTCCTTGCCTTCCTGGGGTCCTAGCCTCTTCTTTTACTGCTGACTTTCTGAGAGACCCTAGGGTATTAGTTTTCTTTTGTTACATTTATGGTAATTTGATACACAGCAAAAGAAAAATAATACTGCAAGAATTCTTTCTCACACACCACAGGATTCTGAACCATTGTATTGGCAGGAATATGGAATAGGGGAAAAGATGTCAGGAAAGATTTTTACAAAGATCTCAGGGATTAAGAGCCAAGAAATAAAGTGATGACTTTGACTTGTAAGATAAAAACGAATTTAATTCTCTTTACCCAGCCTCTGCCATCTTTTCATTATAAATTAAGGGGAGGGAAAGGCCTCTGTTCTCTTCAATAACTCTGGCTCCTTCAATGAAGAATGTTTAGGCAACTGGAACATAATTAAAGTGATATTGTATTTCCTTTATTATCATGATTATAATAATACATAGAATTCAGCGGGTGCTTTCCAACAGAATTAAAATGGAGACAGATGGCTGACAGTTTGGTTGGAATTAGAATCCATAGGAATATTTTATATGTCAGCTTTAAAAAAGGAAGGTGCAAACCACTAATAAAACGCTTAGGAATTTTACCAGATATTTTCAATAGCTATTCTTAGAGCAATATTTTAGCAAAATTTAAAAGTATTGATTGGTCAGTAGTTAAGTGGCAAATGATTTATTTAGAATTATGACAATCCTAATCAAAATCTAGCTGTAAATTGTTTCACATTATGTCAAAATTACCTCCTATGGCTCCAAATGTGATGCCCTGAGAAGGACAAAAGATCAGTTACATACTTTTCTGATGGGGAATGGATAACTAGAATTTAATCACTAGGATATCATGCAAACCCCCAAATAAGGAATGTTCTATGAAACAAAAAAGTGGGTGGGGAATGAAAACTTCTAAAATATCAGTGCCATAAAAGACAAACAAAGGCTGTGGAGATGTTCCAGACTAAATAAGGTGAAAGAGACATGGTTACCAAATACAATAACTGGCCCTCCTCTGGCCCCTTTGCTAACGTGTAGTAAAAGCTGCAAAGGGCATTGTAGGGTCAACTGAAAATATTGGACTATGATATAGATTATGTGGAAATATTTTGTCAATGTTAAATTTCCTAAAGTTGATAACTACACTGTGGTTATGTAAGAGATTATTTCTAAAGAAATGCACACTAATGTATTTAGAGGTTTTAAAAAAAAAAACCATGATGTATACAATTTACTTTCAAATGGCTCAGAGAAAAGATCTCTCTTTCTGATAAATTTGATTGTATCACATTTAGAGACTTTTGCGGAACAAAGGATGCCACAAAGATAAAAGATAAACAACCTATTGAAAAAACATATTTGCAACATATGACACAGACAAATAAGTAATATCCAGAAAAAATACACAAAAGAGCAATAACCAAATAAAACTAATTTGAAATTTATAGAAAAAGAAAACGGCTATCTAATAAATGTAGGAAAAATGGTTATCTTCACTAGTAATCAGGAACACATAAACTTTAAACTTGGCAATAATATTTTACAATCCTCCAATAGTCCAAAAATGAGAAGTCTGACTAGATTCAAGTATCACTGAATCTGTAGGGGGACAGATATGTCCAGATCTCACTGGTGGAGAGCAATTTGGTAATATCCAATAAAAGGAGACTGTGCATACCCATGGCACAGAAACTCCTCTTCCAGATGTGTCTCCTAGAAAAACAGCTGCACATGAATTTCAAGAGATATAACCAAGAAGGCTCATTGCAGCAGCACTGACAGTCATGCAAAAAGCTACAACCTAAATTCCATCAGTACCAGAATGGATAACTAAATTATGACATAATGTTTCAATCTTATAGGCTGTTGCAATGACTACGTCTGATTCATATTATTGGAATGGGTAGCGAAAGGCAGCATGTTGCTATGGCAGCATTCAGGTCAAGTCTTCAACACCAAGAAAGCAACAAAGGAAGGAAGTGCAGGCAAAGCAGGGGTGCTGTTTCCTCTGGGGAGAGGGGCCAAGAAAAACAAGACAGAGGAGGGGAGCTGAAGGCTTCAACTGGGTCTCTGATGTCTGTTTCTTTGATGGATATGTTGCTTTATCATTTAGCTACTTTTAAATACATATACCTAAAACAAGCCAATTTTAAATGTGTTAATTCAGGGTTTTGGGTCCATGAACGTTTGTTACATTGATCTCAGTTTTTAAAAATATTTTTAGAATATTCAAAAACTGGTTTTTCAAAAACTCTCCAATTACTCTGGGTATGGGAAATAACAGAAATAGCTTCTCTTCCCAGGGTCCCATGAGAGAGAGCCCGGACGTCATTGGGGCGAGTAGGCAGAGATGCTCCTTTGCCTATCGTGCTGCCCCTGAAAGCCTTCTTACCCACAGTTGTCACACACAACCTGGGGGACTGGCCTGGTCACCCGCCCTCACATGTCATTCGTTAGGAGGTTGTACTAGATAATCCCCTAGGTCCCTTTCACGGGTCCATAAAGGAAAAACCCTTTTCCTTCCAGCTTTCAACAGGCTGTCATGTTATTTTTTTGTTCGTAGAAACTTATTTATTGTGATTAAGAATATATGTGATCATTAGAAAAATTTCAATGCAGAGAAACTGAAAAATGCCTCATAATCCTATTTTCTAAAGAATAAAAGATACTGTTAATCATTTGCTATGTTTCCCTCCAGTCAGTTTTTGGGTAGATAAGCAAACATATGCAAAATATAACTACGTAATTTTAAGTCTGTATCTATCTCTTTGTCACTACTCCTCTGTCCATGTCAGTTCTGAGAAAGTTGTGCTTTTCATTTAAACATGTTGGATATTGTTTGAAACCTTACAGCATAATTGATTTAGCCAGATTCCTTCTGATAATCACTTGTTTCTGGACTTCACTGTGGTCAGCAGTGCTAAAAACATTCCATTAAATTTAAGGTAAATAATTTACCCTATTATTTCATTAAGATGAATTTTGAAGTTGGAATTTCTCGGTAGAAGGCTGTGGGCAGCTTATATTTTGACACATATTACCAAATTGCCTCTGGTAAGATCGGATCAATTAGTTTCCCCCATATCCAGGAGTGAGAGCTCACCTCCCGGCAGATACCAGCTGCACGCTTTAAACGTGGGAACAAACTGAATTCTCTCACCAGCCCTGTGAGATGGGTATTCTCACTATCCCCAAATTACAGAGGAGAACACTGCACACAAATAGGATGAATAACCTGTTCTCTGAGCTGGTAATAGCAGAGCCAGGACGAATATTCCAGGAGTTTAGAGCGGAGGCTCACTGCTAACCACTACTATCTCTGTGAAGAGTTTCTCAAAGCACTAACCAGCTGTGATACCTTGGCCAAGTAATTGAAATCTAACCCATAAAATGCAGGTTAGGGTGGGACCTACTCCATAGAGTTGTCGTGGCGACTGAATAAGCTCATGTAAAGTGTTAAGCAAATTACAGAAGCATTAAAAACTGTTAGGTGTTATTATTTCTTTCATTATTTGTGAGCATGAGCATTTTAAAGGCTTACTGTCTGTTTGTAATTCTTCAGTGAATTGCCTGTTTGTATAATCTGCCCTGTTTTCATTGGGTTTCTTAAATTTAACTTCCTATTTTTCCCCAGGACAGACTAGATAGGTCAAAAGCAGAAACAAGGTTTAGACCTCTGCCACTTTCCTGGGCACACTTTGCCTCAGCCGCCCTGCAGGCCTTTAGTTCTTTGCTGGCTGGTTCCCACCATGCCTCACTGCCACTGTCCAGGATTGTTTCCGCGTGTCAACTGGTAGATGCTGTGGCTGTCCATCTGCCTGATACGTTCACTCCCAGAAGCCAAGTTCTTTGTCCTGTTGTAGGCTTCAGACAGAGTCCTGCCCATGGAACTAACTTTGCCATTTCCAGGATACAGGCTATTGCTCCATAGACAGAAGATTAAATTCAGAGACAGACTGCTTGCCTTTGAGTCTTGACCCAGTGCAAGTTTTGGGAAATCCCTCTGTGTATACAAGGGCTGTCCATCGCTTCTCTAAGAAATAACAGCTGATGTCACAGGGGATCTTGAAAAGTCATATAGTTCTTTCCTCTCCATCTCTGCCTATGGGTATTTCTAACCATCACTCTGTGCCTCCATCTCTCTCTCTCTCGGTTTCTTCCTCTCCACTTCTATGGCCTTATTTTACTTCCTCTATATCTGGCCCTACTTTTTTTTAGTCTATGTCTCTCTCCCTTCTTCCTTCTTTTGATGCACAGGATTAAAGATGACTTTAAAAAACAAAGAAACCTCCGGGCAACTAGGAGCCTACTTCCCTCCATAATAAGACTGGTTCACCATTAACTACAGAGAAGCAGCTACATACCTACATTTTCTCCTCTTATGTAACTGTTTTGATTTGACTTAATCAAATTTAACTTAATTTTCACGCAATCCTAGAAGGTAAACATTATTATCACCCATTCTATTCATTCAGAGACTGATACTGAGAGAGTCTAAGAAGTTTGCTGCAGTTTGCCAGCAGTGGAGCCGCGATTTAAAGCCACATCCCAGTCCAGGCCCCAAGCCGAAAGCTCTTTCTGCCACATGACCCTTTCCTGTTTGTCCCTGGCCCAGAAGCATTTGTAAGTTGCAGCTGGAATGAAACAGACAAGCGCATTGCATGCTAACCAGTCAAAGTGAGAAAAGCCATCTCTCCAAAGGGACAGACCATGCTTTAGGGACTGAGGCCCAATGGGCAGATCTCCCCAAGTTTCCCTCTCAGGGTGGCATCCCAGGCACAGAACAGTAACGTGCACCCATTGCCACACTCCTCACTTACCCAGCAGAGGAGGCGGGTTTCCCTCTCAGGGTGGCTCCCCTGTTTGCAGAAGGGTAACGTGTACCCCATTGCCACACTCCTCGCTTACCCAGGAGAAGGAGGAGAACTCTCAGCACTCCAGCCACTGAGCCCATGTTGGCTTTCTGCTCCCGGCTCCTCGGGCTCCTCACAGGGCAGGCACCTGCGGGCTATGTGACCCAAGGCTCCAGCCAACAGGAACAGAGCCCCACATGACAGAAGGCCAGGAAACCACTGCTACAGCCCCACACTGCTCAGTTCCTCTCATCCGGGCCTTTGACAGGTGGTGAAGGCTGTGGCCCACAACGAGGACTCACTGTGACGTGCGGGGTACTAGTTCTCCCGAAATCCTCCCCACACGGCAGGGCACACAGGCACTCGCGGCTACAGACTGTAGCCCACAGACCCAGGCCAGTGAGCCTCCGAGGGCGATGCAGCCAACGCTGTCAGCCTGGGTGTCCGGCTCCTGCCGCAGCCCCCACAGTCTTGGGGTGGGGGTGGAAAGTTCCCCCGTCCTGGCCCACCGTACAGCCCAGTCACTGGTTTTGTGGCATGAATCCCTTCGAGTTGGGGGACACCTGTGACTCTTTTCTTAAAATAACATCTTTAAATGCCCAAAACAAAGAATGTAGAGATTATAAAAGAAACTAGTTCATGTTGAAATATGGTTATCAAAATATGCAGAAAATAGACATCACACAGCAGTATATGTGCTTCTTTATCCACACAGTAAATAGCCAGATCTAGTGGTAGGTGAAATAACTACCACAATCTAGATGTCAGGATGAATGTCACGAGATTTACAGAGATCAGTAACAGCTGGAATGTGGATGAAGCTATCCACAATACATAATCGTATTTCCCCAAAAAATAAGACCCAGTCGAACAATCAACTCTAATGTGTCTTTTGGAGCAAAAATTAATATAAGACCCAGTATTATATTATATTATATTATATTATATTATATTATATTATATTATATTACATTATATTATGGACCGGGTCTTATAGTAAAATACGACTGGGTCTTATATTAATTTTTGCTCCAGAAGATACATTAGAGCTGATTGTCCGGCTAGGTCTTATTTTCAGGGAAACACGGTAGTACTGGTAATACAGTCACCCAGGTGGTAATATCACTGGGGTTTGTAGGCTGCACTCAGGTCAGAAGGAAATGCTAACTACCTAGTACAGGTTAGAAGATAGAGATGCGACTTTCTCCAGTCCAAGTTCACAGCCCCCAGGCCAAGCCCCTGCTCTGGAGGACCTTTGGTTGTCAACACAGGCCCAACTCACAGATGTGGGGCCATGTGTTTCTGTATTTCTTGATACCAGCTTGACTGTCAAGCCACCAATTCAACTGTATAAGAAATGTCACTTTAAAAAATGTAAATCAACCTAATGACAATTGTTGAGCCTCATTCAACTGACCTGGCCGATATTAAAGTCTTTTCATTCTTGGTTTCCCTCCACCAAGTTCCTAAGACAACCAGCTCACAGAGCACTTCCCACCATTCTGGGTACTCTCTCTAAGAAATATTTTAAATATGACATTTATTTGACCTCCGGTATTATATTATATTATATTATATTATATTATATTATATTATATTATATTATATTATATTATATTATATTATATTTTACCTGGTCTTATACTATAGTAAAACAAGATCGGGTCTCATATGAATTTTTGCTCAAAAGATACATTAGAGCCGATGGCCCGGCGAAGTCTTATTTTCGGGGAAACACAGTATTAAACATTTTGGATCAGTCTTCACCTGCACCAGGAAACATACTGTCTCTTGTTTCTTGTGAAATATGTGGACTTTTAACATTTTCATCCCACTTAGTGGAGATAATTGTGAGATAAATATTTTGATTTCCCCTAAGTGAAGGGGGGTAAGAAAATGGCAGTGCCGATGTACTACTCAGTAGGTAGTGGCTGAGGAGGCAGGAAGCGCACGAGGGAGCTGCAGGCAGTCCTGGGCTTCCAGGTGCACCAAAACGCCCCCTGCTTCTGTGACATCACTAATTCTCAAGTGGGGGCAACTGATTTCAAAAGGTTTTTGCCTAAATGTGTGAGGTTTCCTCTTTGGTGTAATGATCACTGACCTCCATACGCGATGCGGGTGACATCATTGGTCAATGAAAAATGTGTTAGAACTTGAAGAAATAAAGCTTTGAGTTTGAGAAAAAAAAAAAAAATATATATATATATATATATATATATATAAATAAAATAAATAAAATAAAATAAAATAAAATAAAATAAAATAAAATAAAATGGTTTTACATTGGGCAGATCAAACCAAACACCAGCACGTAACTTCTGCTCTAGAATACCTCTCGAGACCACTTCCAGGGTGTCGTGTGGGGACTCTGGTCCCGTTCCCTGCACAAGAATGCAGGACATGGTGAGGCCAAAAAGGACCACCCACGGAGCCATAGGTAGGGGAGTCATACCACTATAATCTCACTGGAGGCTGGGTTGGAGACACAGGAAGCAGGAGCCACCTGATCCACAACCTGCCGTCTGCTTTGCTACCAATCAACCAACCCCACTTGCTAAGCTGCAATCCACGTTTCTCTGCCAACCAACAACCAACCCCCTAGCATAGCCATGGCAGTTATACTAGTGGCTACTGGCTAACTGGTAATAGCTGATGGCCACCCAGCCACAGCGGATGGCCATCTGATTACAGCTGATGGCCATCTAATAACCGAGCCAGGACCTTTCCACGTGAGGCTGAGAGCCTGGAAACTGTTCTCTGGGTCTCTGTCCCCACACAGGGGTTGACCTTAAATACATAAACCCAGAATGGGAAGTTTCTGCAGCAACTTCTGCTTTTCACCCTGCCACAACCTCCTGAGACCGGAAATTGCAGCATCTGCTACTTACTTGAATGGAGAAGGCAGAAACACAGAATGTCCTATTAGCTAGAATCTGAAAGATGACCTGACCTCTAGCCATGCACCTGATGTAATCACTCATCCCCTCAGTGGTATGATGCCCCCCATCCAGATTGGGAGTCTCACCCCATGCTCCTATAATGAACATCCAGTTCTTATCTGAAGTTGCTTCTGTCACAGGGCTGGTATGACTCCCATTAGACTGGGAGCCAGGCAGGACAGCGGCCAGAGCTTCTAGCCCACCACCAGATCCAGCACTCCATCTCAATAGTTTTTGTTGAATAAAAGAATCAACTCTCTTACGTAGCTCACACCCAGACCCAGCCAGCCCAACCTCCATCCTGCTAGTGGGGAGTTGGGGACCTCACCTTACATGTGCTTAGGAGGTAACCTGCTCTGCCAATCACAAAAGAATGAGCCAGGAGCTCTGATATTTGCGTGGCTCTATACGTCCTCCAGCGTGGTCATGATCACGGGAAGGAAGCGTCTGTCCCCCTCAATCCCCAGCCCCTAAGGACCAGCCACCGAGCACACGATTCACACCTGGTGTGTCTATAGTGCAAGCTGGGAGAGACTGTCAAATTACCATCATTGCAGGATATTTTAAAAAAATTATAGAGAAGATTTGAAACTGACATTGATTTATTGGACTTGAATAGAACTCTGCACCCCCAAATTAGAAAATAACCATTCTTCTCAAGCTTACATGCAGTATTTACCAAAAAATTACATCTGAGTCATGAAGTAGCTAAAAATATTCGAAAAAACGGGTGACATATAGACGACATTTCTTACCACAATGCAACTGAATCCGATAACAATATTAAAAATACATTGTTTCCATATGTTTGAAAATTTAAAAAACACACTTTTAAGTAACTCAAAGATCAAAGAAAAAATTAGTGAAACTTGAAAAAAGCTAGAACTGAATGATAATGAAATGTTTCGTATCAGATTTTGTGTAATATAACTAAAGTAATAATTAGGAAGAAATGTATACATGTAAATACCTAGAAAAGAAGGACTAGGAAGGGAGCCAAGGACTGGGGAGCCAAGGACTGGGAAGGGAACTAAAGAACCAATCTGAGAAATTTGGGGAAAAATACAGTTAAAAAAAAAAATGCAGAAGAAAGGAGATAATTAATGTGAGAGCAGAAAGGAATGACCAGAAAGCAAAAGATGCAATAAAAAGAATCAACACATCTTAAATTTTATCTTTAAAAAACTAATAATATGACAAAATTCTCACAGAATAGATAAGATAAAAAGTGAGAAGACAAAAATAATAATATTCAGAATAAAAAGGGGACATGAGTATCACTTTAATGCGTTAAAATGGAAAAAAACATTATCTCAGCAGATGCAGAAAAGTATTTGACAAAATTCATCACCCATTCATGATAAAAGCATCCAATAAACTATGAACGAATAGGGACTTCCTTTACCTAATAAAAAGTATTTACCCCAAAACCCAACAAACATCATTATTATGGGGAGCCACATAGAGCCAATCGCTCTAAATTAAGGACAAAACAGAATGTCCTCATCACTATTTCTATCCAGTATTGTCTGGAGGTCTAATTAGTACAGATTTTTTTAAAAGAGAATACAAAGAATAAGAATTGGGAAGAAAGAAAAAAATATATTCTCGGATGATATGTTTATCTATTTAGAAAGCCTCTAAGACTCAAAGACTATTTGTTAAAAATAATAATATGGCTGAATACTAGATCAATATTTTTTAAATGAATTGGATTTTTATATACCACTAACAAACAGATAACATATTTTTAAAAAAATAAAAATTACCGCTACCATTAATATGTAGGTGTATGTATGCATACAAATATGTGGAATGTAATAGATTAATATAATATACTATAATATATTAACAGAATAAATCTAACAAAAGTTACTCAAGACTCATATGGAGAAAAATTTAGTTAGTAGGATTAAAGAAGACCTAAACAAGCAAAAAGTGTGTCACTGTGGACAGGAAAACTTAAAAATCTTAGAGAAAGCAATTATTCGCAAATTGACCTACAGTATCAGTGCAGCCTTATGCTCAACAGCATCAGTATCAGAAAAGTAAAAGTCTGGAGCAAAGTGAGATATCATTTTACACTTTTTAGATCAGTAACAATAAAAATCTTGGGTAATACATTACTGACGTATGGATAAACTGAGAGAACATTATGCTGAGTAAAATAAGCCAGATAGAGAAAGACAAACACTGCCTGATTTCACGGATACGTAGAATCTAAAATAGTCGAACTCATAGGAATAGAGAGCAGACTGCTGATTGCCAGGATTGAGGGGAGAGAGACAATGGGAGACGATCATCCGGTACAAAGTTCCACTTACCCGGATGAGTGAGTTCTGCATATCTAATGCACAGCCTGATGACTGTAATTAATTGTGATTGACAATTAAGTATTGTATACTTAAAATTTGCTAAGAGGGGAGATCTTAACTGTTCTCACCACACGCACATGTCATGTGATAGGTATGTTAATTAACTTGATTGTAGAGATTATTTCATAATGTGTATGTATATCAAAACATCACTAAGGGGGGTTGTCATTGTGGGAGGGATATAAATGATAAATTTCTAACTATTACATTGTTTTGTGCACCTGAAACTAATAAAGAAATGTTAAAAAAAAATCACTGAGTATACCTTAAATGGGTAAGTTTTATTTGTTAATTATACCTCAATAAAGATAGAGAAAAATCTTGGGTAATGCTAAAGTCAAGTTGAGAATATGAAAACACATGGCACACATCTTTGAAAGCAATTTTCTTTTCTCTGATAAAGCTGAACATTTGTATATCACATGATACAACAGATCTGCTCCTGGAGAGATAACCAGGGACACTCTTAGACATGTACATTCAGAGATATGGAAAAGAATATTTATAGACCATTTGTAATAGCAAAAGAGACCTTGAAAGAATGACGAAACCCATCAACAGGAGAATGGATAAATAATAAATGATAAATTTTTACAGTGCAGTGACATAAAACTATATGAATGAATAAACTACAGCAATATATATAACTTGGGTAAATCTTAGGAACATAATATTATGTGAAAAATCAAATTGCGAAGGACAACAAACAGAATGATATCATTTTCATGAAACACAGAAACAAGTAAAACTGAACAATTAAGAATATAAGGACTACATATAAGTTCTGACAATTAAGGTAGCGAACTCATCCTAGAAAAAGTGCTACATACCCCATTGCTGAATATCACTATGGTCACCTTCGAAGTACTCCCCTTGGGAAGCTGTGCACTGACCCCAGCACTTAGTCTACCTTTCAAAGCAATTTTGGAACCCTTTTTCTGGAATGGCCATCAGAGCTGTCATCATGTTACCCTTGATGTCCTGAATGTCATCAAAATGTCTTCCTTTCAATATGTCCTTTATCTTTGGGTAAAGAAAGAAGTCATTGGGGGCCAGATCAGGTGAGTACGGGGGGTGTTCCAATACAGTTATTTGTTTTCTGGCTAAAAACTTCCTCACAGACAGTGCTGTGTGAGCTGGTGCATTGTCGTGATGCAAGAGCTCCTTCAGGACCATTTTTGCACAAACCTTTCTCATGCCAAGATTTTCAGTTAAGATTTTTCTAACTGTTTCTCTATCGATGTTTACTTGGGCTGCTATGCTTCTCACAGTCAGCCGACGATTTTGATGCACAATTTGATGAATTACTGCAATGTTTTCGTCATTTCTGCTGATTACTGGCCACCATGACCTCTCTTCATCAGTGACACATTCTCTCCCCTCAGAAAAATGTTTAATTTATTTGTACACTGCTGTTTTCTTCATGGCATTATCCCCAAAAATTTGGACTAACAGATCCCTGATTTCACTTTCACTCTTGCCAAGTTTAACAAGAAGTTTTATGTTTTGTTTGTTGCTCTAATTCAAGCTCAGACATTCTCACAACGGCACACAAAAACACGCAACAACAGTAATGAACGCCACTCAGCAAGACACCGGCACACGTCGACACGAACACAGCTGTGAGACACTGATTGATATACCCAGGTTATGAAACCTTACCGAGTCGTTTGTACAGTGCACAGTGGCAAGTTCACGAACTTAATTGTCAGATCTTGTATATATTTTTCATTGAATAATATTTTTTTAAATCATTAGAATAAGAACACAACATTCAGAAGAGTGAGGGGAAAGGAAAGAAACAAACAGGTAGAATGCAGAGGTCATATCCTAGTTCTTTCATTGTGAGGTGGGGGCCTAGGTATTTGTGTTATTCTTCTTCTTCATTAGTCGGAAGAGCATATGCTGAGTTTTTCCTTGTTACGCCCTGGTTGAAGCCCAGTATGAGTGCGATTATAATAACATCCCCTTTCACTTACAAAGGTTTGACAAATGCCAAAATGTTTAGATCATATTCATAACCTACACATGTTATGGAGAATTTGGTATTTATTAAAGATTGCAAAATTAAAATGCAATTAAAACAAATATTAATACCAGCAAGGTTGTGTTGATAAAAATTAAAATTGTTTCAACCATTCTAGTCATAAGCATCAACAGCTTTAAAGATTACGTAAGTTTTGACCCATTAACTGCACTTAAAGGAACATAGTTTAAGGAAATAATAGAACAAATGCGTACGGATGTACATAGAAGGTTGCTCACTACACAATTATTAAAAATGAAAATGACGTGTAAACATCAGCAGCCTACCTGAACTAGTAAGCAGACAGGAGCGCATCCGCCGGTAAGTGCGCACTTTTACCTTCATCACCTTGCTTGAGTTTCAATAAGCAAATTAGTACAGATACCTGTTTCCAGGGAAAGAAAAAAGGTCAAACTGTAGCAAACATGGTCAGTGGTGCAGCCTACTTTTCTAAAACCTTTCAGCAATTAAAGGACATTGCAACCTTGGACTTACAGTTAACAAAAGTAATAAGGTAAAATAAGGATATCTGTGCATTTGGCAATGGACCACAGGGAATTATATAGATAAATGTGATCCAATCTCACTATAAATACATATATATGTGGTATTGTTTTAATATGATTTCCTGATTATAAAAATTATATTTACATCTTTACATATGGCTTAATTTCTTTCCCTATCTCTGCATGGCTGTACACAGTTCTGTTGCTGACCCAAGAACAATATTGTGATTCTAAATTTTCTCAAATATGGCCAGGTCATGATAAAAAGTATAAAGTCCATTAAGGTACTAATGCAAATTTCATTATTAAAGTAATCAATCTCGAAATAATGAAACCACAAAACCCAAAAGCAACTTTCACTTTCAATTTTTTTCCAGTGTCTCATGGGAGCTAAGGAGCTGGGCAGTCTCTGACGTGCCTTTGGGAAAGCCACGAACTAAAGCCATCTTCAACAGCTCAACGCCCCTTTGGCTCAGGAGCTCCTGGCAAAAGAAACCTAGGCAAAGCTTGCTAAGGGCCCAGTTCAAAGAGAGCTCAGGGGACGAACACCTTGCTCCGGCTAGGCATTCAATTTCATCCATATGTGGCCGTCTGCAGACTGTGAAAATTAGGAAACTCTGGTGTGTGCAGTATTTCCCTCACTATGAAAAGAGGAACTTCATTCTCAGCCTAAATCTCTTAGAAGGTTGCAAAAGTCAGCATTTATCAAGTTTGAAGACTTGCAAAAATGCAAATCACCCAAATGCCCTGTTTTTTTACTTCAACTTTGAGTAAAGGATTATCTCCTATCTAGGCATCTTAGGTGAATGTGGGATGCTTCTTAGAGAACACTAGCCAAGTTTGAGTGTCTCATAGTCTGCCTCATTTTGCCAGGAGAAATTAAAATATTTCCCGGGTTCTCCGCCCAGGAAGTGACCCTTGAGTCATCTACAAATTTTCAGTTGGCAGATGGCATTCTGCCCTGGAACCACAAGAGTTTAATACAAATACCAATTTCCTTTGCATTGACAAGTGTCATCATACAAATAAAGATTTTGAAAATGGACCTACATCGAAAATCTCTTCTTACCTACCTAAACCCAAAGACCTACTTGGGTTATGCTCCCACCACGGTATTGCTTACTGAAGCCGAAAGACTTGGACTGGGCAATGAGGTGAATATGTGGGAGAGAGAAACACTGTTATGGCTGAGTCAGGCTTTAAAAACAATTTTAAAGTCAGCTGTAACGTAGTGATTAAGGGCATAGACTTGGGGGCCAGATGGCCTTGATCCTAGAACCTAACCTCTGTGCTTCTTAGTTTCTTCATTTGTAAAAGAGAAATAAAAATGTACTCATAAGGTCGTTATGAAGAGCAAGTGAATTAATACATACATATACGGCTCCTAAAACAACGATTGGAGCATTGTAAATGTAAGTTTAAGTGGTTGATGTTGTAATTTTTTGTGATTTGATTTACAAAAAGTGAACCCAATTGTGAGTAACCTAGAAAATGAATACTGGAAATCTATACTGGGAGATACAATGAGTGACTTAAATAAATGAGGACGTATCACACTTTCCTTCATAGACTAGTATAAGGTTCTTCATAGACCAGCACAGGGCTTCTCGCAGGGAAGTGAGAAGAAAACTGATGATTTCCTAAGGTCTACATTGACTATTTTGAGAAAGTCTTGTGGAAACAGAATGTGTGCATGTAGGAAATGGTAGCCTGGAGCTGAAAGATTCAGACACCACAAACCAGGCTTAAGCTCATGGGAAACTCTCTACTCCATCTTTCCTCACCTAAATTGCCCAGATGAAGCAAAAGTACAGCAGGCTAGCTGGAGACAATGTTTTATCATCAGGGTGGCACTGGAGGATAGGAGATCAATAACAACAGGCGGATGTTGATTGGCCTCCACCTGAACACATTCGAATACTACCTCCACCCCTCCCCCACCCTCAATACACAGATGCCTCCAGCATGGAGGCCAATCGATACCTGGAGCTGAGAGGAGGGCCAAATTATTGAGCAGTTTCCTAGGGTTCTGAAGCTTTATCACTTGAGAGTAGAGGAATTGTGCAAATAAGGAGTGCTTGAAACAAGATCATAAAACCAGTGGAACCTTCACTCATCATGTCCCCAACTCTCTCAGTAAGGGATAAATGGAGCTAGGATTTTGCCGCTCCTCCAGTTCCTATCACCAACCAAGGCAGATGATCGTCCTAAGATAATATGAGTTCACAGGGAAAAATAACAAGCTATCTGAAGAGCACAAGTGTTGAGTATGAAAAGTAGAAACGCTAAACATATGATGACAGAGGAATTAGAGTTAATGGAGCTGGAAAAAACACAATAATTTAAGATAAGCATAAAAAATGTATATGAAGTGTGACAATTAAATTCATGAACTTGTGTCAACAATGTTGCTAACCTTTTTTGATATCAAACGGATTATTCATTATGAATTTGTACCAACTGGACAAACAGTTAACCAAGTTTACTATTTGGAAGTGCTGAAAAGGCTACATAAAAATGTTAGATGACCTGAGCTTTTTGCTAACAATTCATGGCTCTTGCATCACGACAATGCACCAGCTCACAGGGCACTGTCTGCGAGGGAGTTTTTAGCCAGTAAGCAAATAACTGTATTGGAACACCCGCCCTACTCACCTGATCTGGTCCCCAATGACTTCTTTTTTTACCTCAAGATAAAGGAAATATTGAAAGGAAGATATTTTGATGACATTCAGGACACCAATGACAGCTCTGATGGCCATTCCAGAAAAAGAGTTCCAAAATTGCTTTGGAGGGTGGACTAGGCACTGGTGTTGGTGCATAGCTACCCAAGGAGAGCACTTCGAAGGTGACCATAGTGATATTCAGTAACGAGGTGTGTAGCACTTTTTCTAGAATGAACTTGTGAACTTCATTGTCCGACCCTGTATGTCCAGATATGCAAGAGAGGGTCGTGGAAAGTAGAAATAAGCAGTAATGAAAAAGAATAAAAATGGAGTCACTGGGTATAAAAGTATGTAAATCAGGAACACTATAGGGGAAATGAATAGAAGGAAAATAGAGCGGAAAAATTAATTAGTGCTCTTTGAAGTATCAGATTTAGGAACTCTCTCTGAAAACATCAGAAAGGAGAAAAAAATAATAAGATAAATGTTTAGAAGCTTAGAGGGTAGAAGTAAAAGTGTCAACATCAATATAATTGGAATATCGGAAGACAACAATTGAGAAGGAGTATTTGAAGAAGTAACAAATTAAATTTCTCAGAAACAAAGATTAATGATTTCAGACTGAAATGGCTTAGGAATGTTAAGAAGCATATATTGGGGTGGGGGCAAAAACCTAAGTTTATTTTATTAAACTTGAATAACATCATAGAAAAAGAAAATATTCTAAGAGCTTCAAGAGAAAAAAATGTACATCACTGAAAAAGGAAAAATAATCAGGTAACATCCAGTATCTCGAACAATGGAGACAACCATCAAATGGAGTACTGAAGGAAAAAGACTATAAACCAGGAACTTTATATATAGCTAAACCCTTATTTAAATCCAAGGACAAAATAAAGATATTCTCAGTCATGCAAAACTTCAGAATCTCTTTTCAATACACTCACAAGAAATACTCCAGCAAAAAGAGAAATTTAAGAAGCCAATGAATGATCTTGGCAGTTAGGCTTGAAAAAAAAATTTTTAAGTTTATTATCCAAATATGGAATTATCCAAAAAATGGAGAGAAATATATTTCCTTTTTAAAATTCTTCTTTTCTCTGTTCTTCATCCTCCCTCGTTTTGATTTTTAAAATAATTCTGGATATGCACACATACACAGACATATTTTCAGAATTAAAATTATAGATGATATTAATGTGCAATAGGTGTGGTGATGAGATGGGATGAATATAAAGACTGGGAGGGCATCAGACAGAAATAAGCATATGTTAAAGTAATTGCCTTATTCCAAGGAAGATATAGGTATTGATAAGCTCAAGAAAATAATGGGGGGAAAAAATCATATGACTGGATCATGAGAGCTTAGGAATAGACATCAGAATAATAAAAATAGACTGTTTAAATGAGCAAAAGAGAAATCAGTTTGACCTAAAGAACATAAGAAAGGAGAAAAAGAGAATCTCTAGTCAAGATGGTGGCGTAGGTAAATGCTGTGCTTGCCTCCTCTCACAACCACATCAAAATTACAGCTAAACTACAGAACAACCATCATTGAGAACCACCTGAAATCTAGCTAAACAGAAGTCCTACAACTAGGGGCATACAGAAGAAGCCACTTTGAGACTAGTAGGAAGGGCGCAAACCAGAACTGAATGGTCCCCATACCAATGTATGGCAGTTAAAAATCAGGAGGGATATCTTGGCTGCAGAGGACCCCTCAGAGGAGTTAGGGGAGTCAACTCCACACAAAACTACCCAACCCAGCATTCCAGGGCCAGGAAGAGAAGTCCCCATAACTTCTGGTTGTGAAAATCAGCAGAGATTGTGGCTGAGTGAGAGGAAGGGCTGCTGGAGTCCGACGTGTCACTCTTAAAGGGCCTGCACGTGGACTTACACACTGGAGGACTCACTTGCTCTGAGCTCCAGCATAGGACAGCGCCTTAAAGGGCCCACGGGACACACAGGGAGGTACTGAATTGTCTGGCTTCAGAGAGAAGGCTGGATGGCCAGGTTTCTTCCAGACAGAAATGCTAGCAGAATCCATTGTTCCTTTGTTGAGCCCTCCTGCCTCGTGGTGCGCAGACCCAGGCATCTGCCATATCTGAGTCTCCATCAACCTGACGAACACCATTCTCTCCACCCAACTTGCAGGCCCAACTAAACTGCTTTCAGTGGCTTTTTCATACAAATGGCCTGTCTTGGCTCATGCTGAGGACTTTCCTGAAATCTCTTCAAACTTCAAAAACCCCGAACAAATAGCATCTGGCCTCGGTGTGCTCTGTACCTCTTAAGTAGCCCCAAGCAGAGCACTAGCAAAGCCAGCCTCAGTTCACAGTTTAGCCTCTCCCAGTCACCTCCAAGCACAGTGCAGATGGAATACATTTGCAATCACTTTGTGGCTCATGCCAGGTGGCCCTGGGGCCAGCACACCCAGTGGCTGGATTTGGACTGCACAGGAGCACCTCCATGGATGACACACCCAAAGGGCAGACTGAGCAGGCACCAGCGTCCTGCTAAAGCACATTTTGCTCCATAGAGGCAGCCCCTACACAACATCTCCTCCACTGTGGTCACTGCCAGTCCTCACAACCAATCAGCCTGAGGGTCGATCACCCCCACTGATGTACAAACAGCAACCAAGGGTCAACTACAACAGGAGAGCACACACCACCGACACAAGGGGTATATCTGCAGCACCTGGCTCAGATGACCAGGGAGACAGTGCTGCTGCTTCCCACAGGACACTTGCTACATGAGGCCCCTCTACTAAGACCAGGAGACATACCAGCTTTACATAATACATAGAAACAAACACAGGGAGGGAGCCAAAATGGGGAGACAAAGAAACACGTCCCAAATGAAAGAACAGAACAAAGCTCCAGAGTAAGAACTAAACAAAATGGAGATAAGCAAACTACCAGATGTAGAGTTCCAAACACTGGTTATAAGAATGCTCAGTGATCTCAGTGAGAACTTCAACAAAGAGATAGGAAACTTAAAATAGAGATAGAAAAAGTAAAAAAGAAACAATCAGAAATGGAGAAAACAATAACTGAAATGAAGCATACATTACAGGGAATCAACAGTGGATTAGATGAAGCAGAGAATCGAATCAGCGATTTGGAAGATAAAGTAGCAGAAAACACCCAGTCAGAACAGCAAAAAGAAAAAAAGAATCCCAAAAAAATGAGGATAGTTTAAGGGGCCTCTGGGACAACATCAAGCATGCAAACATTTGTATCATTGGGATGCCAAAAGGAGAAGAGAGAGAACAAAAAATTGAAAACCTATTTCAAGAAATGATGACATAAAATTTTCTTAACCTGGCGAAGGAAATAGACATACAAATCCAGGAAGCATAGAGTCCCAAACAAGATGAACTCAAAGAGGCCCACACCAAGAAATATCATAATTAAAATGCCAAAACTTAAAGACAAAGAAAGAATCTTAAAAGCAGCAAAAGAAAAGCAGTTAGTTACCTACAAGAGAGCTCTCATAAAACTTTCAGCTGACTTATCAACAGAAACTTTTAAGGCCAGAAGGGACTAGAATGAAATATTCAAAGTTATGAAAATAAAGGACCTACAACCAAGATTACTACAACCAAGATTACTCTACCTACCAAACCTATCATTTAGAATCAAAGGACAAATAAAGAGCTTTCCAGACAACAAAAAAACTAAAGGAGTTCATCACCAACAATCTAGTATTACAAGGAATCTCAGGGGGACTTTTTTAAGATTAAAAAAAAGATTAAAAATATGAATAATAAAATTGCAATAACTACATATTTAAATGTTAATGGATTAAATGCTCCAATCTAAAGAGAGTGTGGCTGAATGGGTAAGAAAACAAGACCCTTACATATTCTGTCTACAATAAATTGATTTCAGATAGAAAGACACACAGACTGAAAGTAACAGGATGGAAAAAATATTTCATGAAAGTGGAAACAAACGAAAAAGCTAGGGTAGCAAAAGTTATACCAGACAAAATAGACTTTTTTAAAAAATGCTATAATAAGAGACAAAGAAGGACCCAGTAATCCCACGTTAGGGTATTTATCCAAAGAAACCCAAAGCACTACTTTGAAGGGACATGTGCATCTATATGTTCATTGCAGCACTGTTTAAAATCACCAACATATGATAGCAGCCTGGGTATCCATCCATGGATGAATGGATAAAGTAGAGGTGGTACATATATACAGTGGAATATTGCTCAGCCATGGAAGGGAATAGGTTCTTGCCATCCGCAAGAACATCGATGGGCTTAGAGGGTATTGTGTTGAATGGAGTATATCAGACAGAGACAAATGTCATATGATTTCACTTATATGGGGAAGCTAAAGAACAAAATAAATGAACAAAAAAGAAATGAACCCATAGATACAGAGAACATTTTGGTGGTTGCCAGATTGGGGATGGGTAGGGTAGAGGAAAGGTGGAAAAGGATAAGGGAATAAGAAATAGAAATTGATAGTTACAAAACAGTCATGTAAATTATAGCATAAGGAACATAGTAAAAGATATTGTAATAACTATGTATGATGCCAGATGGGTACTAGATTTATTGGAGTGATCATTTCGTAAGTTATATAAATGTCTAATCACTATACTGTATATCTGAAACTAATATAATATTGTATGTCAACTGTAATTGAAAAAAAAGAAAATTAAGAAAAAGAAAAAATAAAGGAGGAAAAGAATATGCAACAAAAAAAGTAGAGTGGAAGGACAAGGTAAAAGAAATGAAAGAAATTGAGTATAAATAAAATTATTATGAAATAAGTAAAATAAATGTAAGTGGGAAAATATCATTGTAACTTTGGAGTAAACAAAGATTTTTTAAAAAGTCACAAAATATAATAGTGAAAACTGATAAGTTGTACTTCAGTAAAATTAAGAAGTCTGTGCATCAAAAGACATCATTAACAGTGAAAATGCAACTCGTAGAATGGGAGAAGAAATTGATAATACATGTGTTTGACCCAGGCCTCATTTCTAGGCCTCCTGTTCCTATGAATTCAATAAAACAAGACAAATTCTCCATAGAAAAATGGACAAAAGACTTGAGGAGGCACTTCATTGAAAAAAGAATATGCAAATGACAAGAAATATATGAAAAGATGCTCGATTACATTTGCTAACAGAGAAATACAAATTAAAATATCAATATGATCCCAGTACATACCCACCAAAATGATAAAAACGGAAAATGTCAAGAGTTGGTAAAAAATGTGGAACTACCAGATCCCTCATATACTGCTGACAAGAATGTAAATTAGTGTAAACTAAAAAATGTTTGGCAGTTTCCACTAAGGTTAAGTATATATACATACAGTAACCGAGCAATTCCACTTCTATGTATAACCAAGAGAAATGTATATACAGAGGGTGCCAAAAAAAGTATACACATTTTAAGAAAGGAAAAAACTGTATTAAAATTGTAATACTATATACCGATGACAAAAGATGAGTACAAGTTTTCTGCAATTATAGGAGGTGCTCAAAGTTGTTACCATCAGCGTCCAGACCCTTCTGATTACAGCAAATTACTGCTTGAGCAACGTTGACCAAAGTGTCCACTTGTATATATATTTTTGGCACCCCCGGTATATAAATAGGTATAACTCACCAATTAAAAGACAAAAATGCTAATATTGGATTTTTTAAAATTCTGCATATGTTGTCCTTATGTTATTAAACAAAGACATATTTTAAAAAGAAATTCATGAAAGTCAAAAGTAAGAAACAAAAAATTAGCAGGCAAGTGCAAAACACAGGGTTAGTCATTTTAATATGGAATAAAACAGAATTAAGGTGAAAAATAACATGAGGGGGAAAGATAAATGTTATACTGGTAAAATATAAAGAAAATGTAATAATATACGGTAAGCACCTAAAAACATAATCTCAAAATATAAAAATCAACAACTAAAATAATTATAGGGAGAAATGAACAATTATAGTTGAAGAACGTCACACATCTATTTTTGAAACAGATATCAAGTAGACAAAAATAAACAAGATGTAGACAGGTTGAATAGCACCATAAATAATTACATACTAAAATATTTATGCTTAAGAAAGAGAGAATACAAATTTAACGACACATTTCCTCTTACATCTCATTGGCAAGAAATTAATCATGTGACTAGATCTAACTTCAAAGGAAAATACAGTCTTTCATCCATGTGCCCTGCATTAAATTGAGGGATATTTTACGAAGTAGCAGGAGAGAAAATACACACACACACACACACACACACACACACAAACACACACACACACAGTACAAATGATTAACAAAACACTTGTTCAAATAATAATACAATAGACTTCTAACAAGACTAATCAGGGGAAACGAAAAATAACATATAAGTAAGATCGTATGACATAATTGAGAGTTTTTGAAAAGAATTTTATAAATATTTACATAAATAAAATTTAAAACCTCAAAGAATGGACAAAAATTGGTAAAAATACAAAATGGCAAAATTAGCACAAGAAGAAATAGACAAATTAAAGATATTGATGGCCATCAAAAATAAAAAAAATTAAAAAGGTAATCAAAGACATTCTTTCTTTTAAAAGCCCATGTTTGCTTTGTGAGTTCTATCAAATTTTAAAAGAACAAACAGTTCTTATACAAATTGTTACAGAAAAAAATTGAATGAAATATGTCCTACTCATTTTAATGAAAGCTCATATTTTTTGGATGTCAAAACCAAATAAGGGCAGTAGAAAAAAGACATTCACATATGACTACAATATTTCTACATAAAATATTAATTAATCAAATTTAACTCCTTGCATAAAAAAACTGATAAACTATGACCAAATGGGAATCAATCAAGAGATTCAGAAATGACTATAATCAGAAAAATCTATCAATGTAATTTACTATATTTTTGATCACAGAAGAAAAATTACATGATCATCTGAGTAGATACATAAAATGCATTTAATAAAGTTCAACACCTAGTTATGGTTTTTAAAAACAAAAAAAAATTTGGTGTTAAACAAGAAGAGACAAAACTGTCTTTACTTCCAAATGAAATGATTATCTGAAGAGAAACTTTGACAGAACATACAATTGTGAAAATTAACAAAACAACTAAGCCAGAGATATTTGAATACAAAGCAACTGTATAAAGCAATAGCTTTCTTTTATAGTAGCAAAAATAGACTTCCAAAATATATGCTAATATTAAGGTACCATTCAGAATGGCAATATAAATTGTAAATCTACTAGAAATCTACTCAATGAGGAGTGCACAAATCATTTTTGGAGATAAATCTCTGGTAAAGGACATTAAAGAAGACTGAATAAATGCAGAGAACACCACATTTATAAATGGAACAAGTTAACATTATAAAAATGACAGTTGTCTGCAAATTAACATACAGATTCTATATAATGACAAAAACTCCAGATGAAGTTTTAGGGGCTTCACATACTGATTTTAAAAGTTACATGGAAAAGTAAAAGTCCGGGAATAGCTAAGAGGATTTTGAAAAATGAAAGCAGGAAGGCAGAGAGGGATGATGGTTGTTGGTGGAGAGGAACTTGCCCTAACAGATATTAACACTTACTGACAGTGACAATAATGAACAGGTGAGGAGGAGGGTTTCTTCATACAGTTCAGTTTCCATCTGATTGTTCTTCATTCCCTCCTGCGTCTCTAAGAGGAACATCTGAGATCATGGTCCTCCTTCTTGAAGAACATCCTCTGTACACTTGCCAATGTGAGTCTGCTGACGACTAATGTTCTGGATTTGTTTTTGTTTTTGTTTTCCTGAAAAAGCTATTATTTAACTTTCATTTTTATTGGATATTTTTGCTGGATATTAATGGAATTCAAGATAAGCAATAATTTTCCTTTACCATCTGAAAAATATTATTTCACTAACTTTCATTATTGTTGTTTAAAAGACAGCTATCAGCGGCAGAAGATCCAGGTTTGATGTAGCCTGGAGTATATAAAATTTAGTTGTGCTTAATAAGACCTGACACAATAAACTGCATTGAAGAAAACATAGGTACTAAACTTATGGACCTTGGGTTCAAAGAACATTTTATGAATTTGACTCCAAAGGCAATGGAAGTAAAAATAAAATAAACGAATGGGATTATATGAAACTGAAAAGCTTCTGCACAGCAAAAGAAACTATTGACAAAATAATGAGGCAACCAACTGAATGGGAGAAGATTTTTGCAAACAGTTCCTCTGTTAAGGGGCTAATATCCAAAATATACAAGGAACTCATTAAACTCAACAACAAAAAAACAAACAACCCAATTGAAAAATGGACAGAGGACCTGAAGAGACATTTCTCCAAAGAGGATATACAAATGGCAAATAGACATATGAAAAAATGCTCAACATCACTAATCATCAGAGAAATGCAAATGAAAACCACAATGAGATATCACCTCACCCCAGTCAGAATGGCTTTCATCAACAAAACAAATAGTAACAAGTGTTGGAGAGGCTGTGGAGAAAAAGAAACTCTCATACACTGTTGGTGGGAATGCAGACTGGTGCAGCCGCTATGGAAGGCAGTGTGGAGGTTCCTCAAGAAATTACGAATAGAATTACCATATGACCCAGCAATCGCTCTCCTGGGTATCTACCCCAAAAATATAAAAGCATTTCTCTATAGAGACACGTGTACTCCAATGTTCATTGCAGCTTTGTTTACGGTGGCCAAGACATGGAAACAACCAAAATGTCCTTCGATAGACGAATGGATAAAGAAGTTGTGGTATATATACAGAAGGGAATACTATTCGGTGTTAAGGAAAGATGATATAGGAACATTTGTGACAACATGGATGGATCTTGAGAGTATAATGCTAAGTGAAATAAGTCAGACAGAAAAAGCAGAGAACCCTATGATTTCACTGATATGTGCTATAAAAACCAAAAAGAACAAGACAAACAAATGAGAAACAAAAACTCATAGACACAGACAATAATTTAGTGGTTACCAGAGGGTAAGGGGGTGGGGGGTGGGTGATGAGGGTAAAAGGGATCAAATATATGGTGATGGAAGGAGAACTGACTCTGGGTGGTGAACACACAATGGGATTTATAGACGATGTAATACAGAATTGTACACCTGAAGTCTATGTAAATTTACTAACAATTGTCACCCCAATAAACTTAATAAAAAAAAAGAAAAGAAAAAAAAATTAGTTGTGTTTATTTTTAAAAATAATTTTTTATTTATAATTTTGTAAAAATACAAAATTATAAATAAAAAATCAGTTTCAAAAATTAAAAATTTTTAAGTAAAAAGTATTACAAAATAGAAAATCTAGAGAGATAAAATAATATTTTTATTACTATTGTCAGACAAATTTCTGTATTATTTTTTCTCCGTTTTTTTGCTATACATTCTTTGATAACTCTTCATATGACAACTATTTTTTAAGAGTAATAGGAAAGTTTCCTCTAGCATGTTTGAATTTTATTTTTTGTTATTAGTTGTTTATAAAAGTATTTTAGCATCATTCTTTATTAGTAATACAATTTTTTTAAAGTGTATGATTGTTGTCAAAATTGGGAAAATCCATATCAAGTTTCTTTCATATGTGAGCTTAAGAAGTTGGAAGAGTTTTCCAAAAACTTGCTTCTGGCTTCTTTATGTTTCAAACCTTTTGTTTGCGTGATTGCCTGCTTATATTTCTCTACTGCCTACGTACTTCCAGTGTGGCCAGCATAAACACGCTCATATGAAAATGCAGCCTTTATCCCTATACCTTTGTGTCGTGGCAAGTTGTCATAACAGGCAGTAGAAGAGTATTACTGAACACTGTTCCTACATCATGATGATATATGTGAAAGTTTCCAAGAACCACATAATTATACTTTATTAAACCGAACGAGGTTAATTCCTAAATCAACTTTCCTTTGGCCCGATCTCCCCAAATCCTGAAACTACTATAACATCATCCATCATAGTTGCTAGGATATAGAGGAAAATTGGAGTGAAAAAAGAATAGTCTCAATCAAGTAGAGTTAATATTACAGTCACCAGAATTATTTGTTTTTAATAAAAACCTAAGACCATGCAAGTGAATAACCCTGAAGTTTAAGCTTCGTTGATGTCACAAAAATTCATCTCTGGCAGTCTTAATGTTGCTTTTTTGAAGATTTCTTTCTTTTTCTTGCTGTTTATAAGTTTTGCTTTGTATTTCATTTCCACCAGTTCTACTTTGATGTGTCTAAGTGTGGTTTTATTTTGATTTATCCTGCTTAAAATTTTTAGGACTTCTTAAATGTGTGGCTTGATGTTTTTCATTAGTTATAGAAAAATCATCAGCCACTATCTCTTCAATAATGTTTCTGTTTCATCTTCTCTAGCCTCTCTTTCTAGTACTCTAATTACACATATGTTAGACTGTCTCATTTTGTCCCCTCTGTTTCTTATAATATCTTTCGTGTTCTTCATCCTTTTTTCTTCCCAGGCTTCAGTATAGATAATTTTTTTCTAAACTATCTTCCAGTTTACTAACTCTCTCTTTAGCTGCATGTAATCTGATGTTTAACCATCTATTGAATTAATTTTGGTTATTGTAATTTTCACTTCTAAAGTTTTCATTTGAATCTATTTTATACTTTTAAATTCTCTGCCAAAATTTACAATCTTCTTTTTTATTTCCTTGAACAGGGTAAGTATGGTTCTTTTAATGTCTATTAATGTCTATATTCTGATAGTTCAATCTCCTGGATTGACTATGGGTCTGTTTCTATGTCTATTGTTCCTCTTGAGCTTTTTCTTTTGTTGCTTTTGTTTTTCCTTTCTAGTGTGCTTTTTAAAATCTTTTTATATGCCTGTTTTTATTGAGTCCTTTATATTATACATGAAAAATTAGAGAAGTAAAATAATTTAAAGCCAAGGATGTTATCTTCCTTCAGATAGATTTTGCTTTTGACACTCTTCTAGGTTTCATTAGTACAAACTACAACACCTAAATGCAATGCTAGAGATAAAGATGAATTAAAGCTGGACTTCAATCGTTCCGAGGGCCAGTGTATTTCTGGTTCAGCATTTATCCTAGGGATTAGCCCCTCAATATCCTGACCCCAAGTTGGGAGGGTTTCAGGTTTCCTCTTTCTTAGCAGTGTCTGAGTTCTATCACTCCAAAGCAATTGTCAGCTTTCCTCATTACTCAGCCTCCCAGCCACCTCTTCTGGGATTGAAAGATGGCTCTGAAAGAAAAATTTTGAAATTCCAGGATCATTTGGAATATCTTGTCCTAGATCTTATTCTCATGTTTCTTCATTGCCTTGTTATCTATCTGGTAACTTTAAACAGATATTTAAAAATATATTTTATGAGTTTTTCTGTTCATCCTTAATGAGAAGAAAGATCCATACTACTTAGTCTATATTCCTGGAAGCCCATTCCCCACAGCCAAACTTGTTGCAATGCAAGACAACCTGTGTGAGTATGGAGATACACTCAAAGCTCTCTATTCACAGACATGAGATTCCAAGTAGAAGGATTTCATGAAATTGATAACCAGTTGCTAAAGTCTCAAAGAGTCTGATTATTTTTGTAAGTATTGATGGATCAAATTATTGAATCCTTTTAAAACAGAAATTCAGACCATCACCTCTAAGCAAACATCTGGTGGCAAGGTCTTCTGTTACCTACACAAAAATAAGCTAAGATTCTCAAAGTCAAATGGAACTTGGAATGAACATCCCACACCCTGAGCTCACATCATCTAAGGTTTTGCTCCCCTCTCCGATGTGCAATGCTTCTGTTCTCAAGAGATCCCAGACTCTGAGCATCTTCCCACTTAGAAGGAATCGTGTCAGTCTGTATTCACCCAGTTTCAGACTTTCTTGCATAAGGGAATATGAGCCCACATGCTTTCCCCCTCCCCACCTATCTGTTGCAGTTCAGAATATATACATTTAATTAATTCAGCTTTACCTGCAACCTGTAAAGCCTAGAGAAATGTCAGATTTATATGGTGGATAAATAACAAGGTTTTTCCCAGGAGACTCCATCCTGGTGAAAGAGGGTAACTGTAATTTTCAGCTGTGAGTAATTGTACATAATATAATTCTAAATGATTTTTCTTCTGTAATTTCATTAGAGTTTAGAAATTTAATTAGATTTTGAATCACTCTGAAATAAAGTAGCAAAACACCGAGAGACTGAGAGCGGTGGTTATTTCGTCCTTTGAGGCCACATTCTTGGTCTCAAATTGGCATGTCTTCATTAGGAGGAAGTTTGCAGAACTTCTTGATATATTATTGTCTTTCAGAATGGACTCTGAATAGGTCTTCAGAGAGCATTAGAAGAGTACACAATTATTATGCACACTCTTCTCGAGGTTTAAGATCATCTGCCTTGCATATACTTAATAAAAATATGTCTCTAAAGTTGTTTAAGAAACTGTGGAGATAGGAAAGATGTTCCTTGAATGCCCCAATGCTGTTCCTGGATTATTAGCAACTACCTGTACATTATGATGCAGTGAGGGGCTGTTTGCTTAACTTTAATGATTATGTAAGGTTTATGGTTATTTTTATTACTACAACATATGAACTGTCATGGTGGCTGTAATTAGAGGCAAGCTAAAGTGTTACTGTTGTAGTCTTCGGGGACTGTGGGAAACTACTTCCTTCTATCAACTTTGCCTCTGTGCAAGAGTTGGAGAAAAAAAGAAATCAAACTGAACGAGCAGCTCTTACCTCAAAACAGGTTATGAGACAGAAAAAAAATGGAAAAAACATTGAAACTTCAGGCCAACAGTTTGCATCTAATGAAGCTGCAAGGGAACAATCTTTTAGTCCCTGAAACACCTGCATATAATTCTCTAAAGGCCTGTTGCCCACATCTTTTCCTGAAGGCTATCCAAGTGGCATGGTAATGGTGGAAATGCTCTAAGAGGCATCAGTATATCTCTGTCACTTTGCCGCTGCCTCTACCCAAATACCCAGGCTGGGGGCCAAGCAACTCAGGATGGACTGAGGTGTACAGAGAAAACATCTCATGCAAGAATCCTCTTTCTCTGCAGGGTTGCAGAGAAAGAAAGTGAGGAGCACCAGGAGATAAAATGGGTTAGATAATCTGACTACGAGGGCAGTCTGCAAAACGGTGGGATGGCTTGGGTAGGAAGCTTAAGACATCATTATGGACTCAGGAGACCTGAGACTTCTGAAGCATGAATACGAGGTCCCAAGTGGCACTGGGAAGGTGAGAGGAGAGGGATTCTGGGGAAGGAAGAGACATGGGTGGAAAACCGGGGAAACCGGGATTAGGGAATGGGAACCTGGACCAGTGAAAGCAGAACTGCAGATGTCTCCACAAGGGCTACTAGTTCTGTGATGGACATGGGGCAGGGGCAGACACAGGAAAACATGGCACCTGGCTCCACCTCCACCCACACAAATCATGCTGGTCCATTACCTGCCTTCTTTTCTAGATGGTGAGCTCTCTGAGCACCTGAGATGTATCAGATTCATTTTTGTTTCCACCATACAAAAAGCCATTCCTGGTATACAGCAGGGGTTCAATGACTGTTGAATGAATTAATTAATTAATTAATGGGATCAGAAAATAGCGAAGAGAAGCCAAAGCCTCTGCTCTAAGGGCCTGTCGGATGGAGGCTCAGCATTGCCCCATAGATGGTAACGCTGTAGTGGAGGCCTCATTGATAAGGTCAGTTGGTAATTTTTAGCAAATTTTTCGAAAATTTGTGGGGTCTTTGACATGCAAACTTGTACTGCTGGGGACTTTTTTCTAAGAAAATAACCTGAAAGATGAAAAATAACCCTATGCACAAATACAGTTATAATGATAAAAAAAAATAGCAATGACGCAAATGTTCCAAGAGGAATATACCAAACGAAGACACACACACTTGCTGGGATATAGCACAACTAATAACAATTTTTACAAAGTGGTAACATGGAGAAGCCCATTTGAGGCTAAAACAGTATGCAAAACTTGTTTGCACAGCATGCTCACAAAACTACATGAAAGACTGTAATGAAACCTACCAAATAACAAGAATGGCTGTGTTTGGGCTCGAAGCATATGCGAGAATCAGTGTCTCCTCCTCCCAACTTTTCTATATATTTCAAACTTTTTTTTTTTAATTAAATTTATTGGGGTGACAATTGTTAGTAAATTTACATAGATTTCAGGTGTACAATTATGTATTACATCGTCTATAAATCCCATTGTGTGTTCACCACCCAGAGTCAGTTCTCCTTCCATCACCATATATTTGATCCCCTTTACCCTCATCACCCACCCAATGGCACGGCAGTGGTCCCACTTCTGGAAGAGACCTCAGCCCAATCCATCTCAGTCTCCACCCAATGCCTGCCAATCTACCTGCCTGGCAAAGCAGGCTTTGTGGTGAGACTTTCCCAGGAGATTCTTTCGAGTTTTTCGTAGGTGAACTGGTTCCTATGTTCAGTACCCCGGTGACTCCTGCTCACAAAAACCTAAATTTAGCCTTGTTGAAAATGTACAGCAACTCTAAGTCATGGAGCTGAAGGACGCTTTATGTATTTTCTCCTTGCTTTCAAGATTTTATTCCATTTTATTTTATGAAAGTCGCCGAGGCTCCATTTGTATCAAACTTCTGCTTTATGTCCCAATTGGGACAATTATCTACTACTTATCTGCATCCTTCTGTCATTTCCAATGGAATTTAGTGTTCTCATCACATCCTGCTCTGAGCTTTGCTTGCTTCTGAGCAGTTGGGAAGCACTTTCTCCAGTGTCAGACGTCATTTTCTAGGCAGCTTCTGTAGTTCTGGGGCCGCCTTATCCTTCACTGTCCCTGGAGTTCATCTCGCCAATCACCTGAGCGCTCAGCCATGGGCCTCGGCTCAGGCCATTTTCTCTGTGAGAAGCCAGGAGACAAGAGCAGTCCGTGCCAGGGGAGGCGATTCAGGGAACGAGATGGTGAGTCGATCGTGAGCTCTAATTAAAGTTGGGAGTTAGGGGGATCCAAGGGAGGACGCAGAGCCCATGATCAAATATAGACAGGCAGGAAGAAGTGAGCAGTGCTCAGTTGGAGAAACAGCTCTCTGGAAAAATAGGGAAAGCTAAGTCATGTCCTAAATGCCTGGGACGGAGTGCCTGGGGGTCCAGGCCATTCTTGAGGCCTAAAGAAGGGTCCGGGACTTTGGATCCAGAAAGTGCTGGTTCTAAGTTCTGGCTCTGCTCCTGCGGGCTGTGTGTGTGAGGGGCTCACAGGGAAGCAGCGTGAGCCACCGTTGCCCACAGGGATGTCGTGGGGTAGTGCCAGCCCAAGAGGGAAAGCAACACCAGGTGTGGTTACGAGCTCCACCCTGCAGCCAAGCTGCCGGGGCCTCGTGTCCGCATCCCCACTCTACACAGTGTCACCTAATGCACGTCACGTAAACTCCCTGGGCCTGCGTTTCTCCATTTTTAAGATCAGGATGACGATCGCAGGAGGATCTGCCTGGCACTGAGTGAGCTGACCCACTAAGGTGATTCGACCGCACCTTCTACACGCCCCTGTTCACTGGTTGACCCAGTACAGTGTCTGGCACATAGTAGGAACATGTCACACTGTTTCTCCCGGACCCCAGTCCTCACTGACCTCCTGGCTGCCTCAGAAGCAGAGCAGTATGTGCTTCTATCCTCCCCATTCCTCCTGGCCCTGAATCCAGCTGTGCCCGGGGTAACCCACCCTTGTGCTGCCACCCTCACAAGTTGCCTGGCTTGGCTCTCATCTCCATCCCACCTATTTCCCTCAGTGACCAGAAACAGGAAGTTCACGGACACCCTGCACCAAGCCTGGCTCAGCCTTGGCACCAGTAGCCTTCTCTCCAGAAATAGGCAGCCAAAGACTGGTGACAGAGACCCTGGGTTCCAGCTACTCTGCATCCTCCTCCTCTCGTTTCCCCTCCCCCACCCCACTGAGCCTGCAGCAAGCCCTCTGATGCCCTGTGCACCCCACAAGACCTGGAGCCATCTGCCTGCGGCGCGAGGCCTGTGTCAGGAGTTCTCAGTGTGCACTTGTCCCGCCTTTCCTCCTGGGAGGGGGTGTGGTACGGAAGTCAGGGCTGTGAACCTATGTGTTAATGGGGAAGGACGGGGTGTTGCTAGCTGAATTTGCTATATAATTGTGTCAGCTATCACTTTGCCCAATGGGCCTGGAGTCAGGTCTGCAGAAACTGCTTTCCATTTCAAAGGCAGGACACAGCCCGGTAGCTTTGGAGTCAGTCTTCTCAGACTAGGCAGGAAGTTGTCTGAGCAAGAAATCTGGAGACCTGGGTTCAGCTCGCAACACCAAAAACAGATGTTAGGCATGGCCTCACTCACTCTTCCTGAGAATGAATTTTCCCCATTTTGAAGAAAATTGGTAACAGTTCCAGGATGGACTTAACTTAAGCTTCTGCTTAACTTAAGCTTCTGCTTAGAATGATTTTATTTGATCATATTCTTTTTCAGAATATGCAAAATTATATAAAGGAAGAAAATGTATCTGTACATTTCTCTATGAAAATGGCATGGAGCTGGACAGGTTTTATTGCTTTTAGCCAAAAGCGCATGATAGGATTTAGAAGAGCAAAAAATAAGCTGTGATCTTCAGAGTGGCTGGGTTACAGGGATCAAATGATTTTCGGAGCACAACTAGAAAGATGTTTAGCACTTCAGAGGCAGCTCATAAAAGCAATCAGCATAGTATCCACCATATTGATTTATCTGGACTGTCTAAAATCTCTTTAGCTCTGAATTTTTGAAGAGTCACTGCACAGAAAGAGAGACTACAAAGAAATGCGTCTGTCGGAAACAGCCATGAGGAACTGGCCTCCGTGGAGGTGATTTCTGTGTATGCCAGTTAGAACAACAGGGATTCTGGTTAAAACACAACATGGGGTCCCACTACTTTAGAATGGAGGTGACAGGTACCAAGCTGGGTGGTGTTAAGGAAAAGCTCTTGATCACTCAAATGTGTCCCATCCCTCACTTGCAAAAACATTTCCTGCTGCAATTTGGTTTCCACCATGTCACTACACCTCGAGTACCTTCTTACTGCTGCATTGCCTGTGGGTCTGTTTAACCGCCAGCCAACCAATGTACATGAAAACCCTCCCAAGTGACAATGCACAGGCTGATCAGGCAGGAAGGGACCTTACAGAGTACCTAAGACCACCCACCTGGAGCAGGTGAGACCAGGAGATGTGAAAAGACCTTCCCATGTCACACCATTGGCTGGCGACCTGGCTCAGGTCTCCTTTCTCTTAGGTCCCTATCTTAACAACCCCGTTAAGGTTGTCTGGGTGGCTTCTTCTGCTTCTCTTCAAAGGAGGCAAATTCTAAAAGTGAATTTGATTTAGGAAAAGAGCTAATGTTCACCTAAGGTCAAGTCTAGAATACTGCATGAGCAGTTGAAGAAAATGAGGTTAAATGAGTCTTTCGTATGACCTCCTTATGATCATCAGCCTGGTCCCCCAATGTCATTCCACAGAGGCCACACTGAAATTTTGATGTATCTAAAATGACCAACACAAAATGGTTCTCAGGTTTGCCCTTTGCGGTCCTGCCTATCTCCCAAGATTCCCCTTGTCACAATGTGTTCTCTCTTCTTTCTCTCCTTCCCATGTATAGTCCTGAGCCCACCTTCTGTTCATGTTTGTATGCTGAAACATTGCAAGCTTAAAGAGAGAGAAAAGTTTGATTTGATATTCTCTTACACCAGACACTAGCCGGCAGGATCTGTGATCTCATTCCTCCTTCCACCAGAGCTGACAAATATCTGATTCCAAGAGACACAAACCAACAATTTGAGAACTGAGACAGCTTTCCTTCAGCTCTTATATAAATCAAATAAGAACTGAGGCCATAGAAAAGACGGTGCTAAGTATGTCAGGCTGGAGTCCCTGCCCAAGCAACATCTCACGGTGAGCCAACAGGTGCTAGGAAGGGCCAGAGGACGGAAGGGAGAGAGCGGAGGGGCACCATGCTAGGCATCTCACACGCTCCACTAGGTGGCCGATGCCAGGGGAGCCACCTCCACTTGCAACCACAGCCGGTGGACAGTTCCAGGCAAGCATCCCAATTGCAGCCTGAGCCTTGGGTCTCTTCCCTTCTCTGCTTCTGAGCTTTTCTTGCAGACATAGCAATCCACCTAACTGGTAGGCAGCCTGGAAATGTGGGAGAGGGGTTTGGGGGGAGGTGACTGCTTTTTGGACAGCTCTCAAATAATGGGGAATGGGAACACATATGTCTCAACCTCTTGAGTTTTAAACAATTCTGGGTGATGCTTCTCAGAGGTCACTGCAGATTGCAGCCTCTGCATCTCTAGAAACCACCTTGTACTACACTCCTGCTTCCTGGCCTCACTTCCCAAATGTATTTTTTGCACCCAAGGATTTGTCTCAGGCTCCACTATGGGGAAACACAAACTAAAGCAACTCAAACAACACAATGAAGAGCTTTGCAATTTATACTCTTAGTTGTCTTCTCAGTAGGTGAATGCTGTTTAATAAAAGGTTATTTTGTCTGCCTGAGCCCCCAGGTGGTTTGGACATGAATCTGAGGAGAAGGATTTGGAGTTTCTGTGTTAGCTAACGCAGGTAGGAGGAGGGAGGTGCAGAAATAAAAGAGGAGTGAGAAGGCAATGGGGGAAATGGGAGGACAAGCCAAGAGATGGGCTAAGGGATGACACCTGTAGGAATCAACACGCGATTTCAGTTGTTTGCATTGTGCTATTCTATGTGAGTCATCCCAGACCAGTGTGTGTGTGTGTGTGTGTGTGTGTGTGTGTGTGTGTGTGTGTGTGTGTGAGAGAGAGGGGGGGGGGGGGGGAGACTGGGTTCTCTAGAGCTCAGTGCAGGGCTGGGTCTCACCCTTGAATCAGTGTTATGCACAGAAACATCCCCACCCCACGGAGGTCAGAGCCTCTAGGCAAGGTAGTCAAAAATATGCAAGGCCCTGGGAAATTGCAATCTGGAGCCCTGAGCAGCTTTCTCAGCAGGTGGGATTGGGGAAGAGCCATCCTTCCCAGAGCTTGAGGGGCAACGAGCTCCACTTCCCCACACAGCTTAGCTGAAGTCCTTCCCAGACTGCTGGGTGACACAGACGGAAGATCTCTAGAGTGGGCTAGAGAGGCTGGGAGATCTGTCTGGGTTCACACAAGGAAGGACCAGAATCCCAATCTGGGCATGCCTGACTCCAAAACCTGTGCCGTTCACAGTACCATCATGCTCCAATGGAAAAGTGTTGTTAATAAAGTCAGCAAAAGTGTCAGCCTGAGGATAACGTGTTTTCTCAGTGTTTCAGGGAAGGCAGCTGCCCTGGATGAAGCATTATTACTATGTTATATTTCCAAGCCAGTTGCTAACAATTTGGCCACTTTTAATGGCTCTTCATGTTCCCAGAAATAGCTCTGGATGTCTCCTATATTAATTGCTAGAAGGGAAAATGAGAACTATAGTGCCTGGTGAATGTAGAAATGAGGTCAAATGGCTGTTGAGACTCTATTAGTGCTGAGACAGAGAGTAGTTCACACCTCTGGTCCTATGATCTCGTTTGGACAGCAGAATTCGCTTTCTTTGGAAGTGTATCACCAACACGCCTGACGGACTGGCTTAGGGACCTGGCTTTCCACACATGCTGCACACATATGTGACCCAGATCACAGAGTGCCTAGGAATGCTCCTGCTTGGATATGTGCCACATTAGGCTCCCTGTGTTGTGGCACTGGCTCTCATCATACGTAGTCACCAGCCACAGTCACAGTGTGTCCTCTGAAGGCAGGGCAGGGTGCTGCACAGAATAAACGCAGTAAAGAACAATTTTAGAGAGCTTTTGTTGCAGACACTATTTCAATGACTTTGTGGTGTCAACTGATTTGCCTCTTTAAGGGAGAATACCCCCTCTATGATGGAGTGCCACTGTGAGTTGGCACTATTAGTGCCCCCTGTTTTACAGATGAAAAACTGAGGAATAGAGAGATTGCCTTCCCAGGGTCACACAGCTAGTGGGGGCCAGGGTGGCAGAGTTGGGCTGTAAACCCAGTTGGTCTGATCTAGAAGCTGGATCTTAACCACTATCGTAGACCATCTCTAAAAAGGAGGCATCAGTAAATGACTGGAGGTGCCATATCTGACATTATCACACCAGACTGAGCATGGCGATGGCCTAGAAAGATACTTCTCAACCCAAGTTGTTCCACATCTGATGAACTGTTTGCACAATCTACTGAAAACCCTTGGAGTAAGAGAAAAGATAGTGAAGGTAGGCGAGATTGAAGTTCATTAGGAGGTGTGAAGAAGGGTCTGATGTCGCCAGTTATGGGTGGCAAATTCTCATCCAAATGGTCCAGAAGGCTAGGTTATCATCAGCCATCCTCTATCCTTGCTCTGGCTCGATTTATCAACCTCTAAAGTGGAACAATAATAGTGGACTCAAAGGTGGGAGAGGTAATTTGAGCAGGATAAATACCAATAAACCGACACATATCAAAATAAAACTGTAGTATATCAAAGACAAATAGAAAACATGTAAAGAAGCCAGAGGGACAAACAAAGACGCGCCATTACCTTCTGGGCTACAACAATAAGACAACACTGACTTCTCAATAGAAATGATAAGAGCCAGAGGACAATAGAATTGTGTCTTCAAAGTTCTAAAGGAAAATCTACTGCAGATGTGGAATTCTATAGCCGTCAAAACTATCCTTCAAAAATAAAAGCAAAATAAAGATATTTTCAGGGAAACAAAAACAGAGAATTTATCACCAGCAAGGTGAACACTAAAAGGAATAATTGAAAGGTTTTATTTTGATGGAGGAAAATGATTCCAGATAGAAGCAGAGAGATGCAGAAAAGAGAATGATGAACAACAGAGAAAGAAAATGTGAGGAAATATAAGTGACTTAACTCTATGAAGTAATAGTAACGATGCCTTCTGGGATTTAGATAGGTATAGAATCAAAATGCATGACAACAGAACACATAAGCCAGCAAGAGTAGACGGAATTAAAGAACAACATCCTTTCATTGTGTCGGCAGTGATAAAAGCATCAATCTGTACTAGCCGTCAGCACATCAACGATGCAGGCAGCAGTCCAGGGTAATCATCAAAATCAGTAAAAGAATATGTAAGAAGCTTTCTGATAAAAGGGAAAGAAGGAAATAATTTTAAAATGCTTAATCCAAAAGAAGGCAAGAAAGGAGATGAAAAGGAACATGGAACAGTCCAAACAGTAGAAAGGAATCGTTATAAACCTAGAGGAAAGGATAGTTATAAAACTAAACTGATAAATGCAATAAGTGTAAATATAAAAATATTTCAATTAAATAGCAGATTATTAGACTGGAGAAAAAGATTACACTGCTTACAAAATGCACACTTTATATGGTACAGAATGGTTAAAAATAAAAAGATAGAAAATGATATGTCATTGAGACACTAACTAAAAGAAAGCTGAGGTAGCTATATTAATATCAGATTTTGAGGAAAGAAGCATTATTAGAAATAAAAAGAAACATTTCATAATAAGAAAAGTTTTACCAGGAAGATATGTTAGTCATAAAATTTTACCTCTAACAGCATAGTCTCAAAATATATACAAGAATAATTAAGAGGACTAAAATGGAGATAGGCAAATCCCCAATCATAGTGGGAGATTTTAAAACATCTCCCTCAGTGACCTATTGCCTGATATAGAATATGGCACCCAGTATTTCAAGGCTGTTACCAACCGTAGGCATGAAGGGACGAATGAAGGACATAGTTACAAGATCCCAGAAGGAAAGAGTCATGTAGAGAGGGTCATTTTGAGAGAGGAGCTGTGACCCTCGGTCAAGACATAAAGACAAGGACTGCAAGGAGGGATCTGAGGCAATAAACACTCTGACCTCACACTCTTCCGTCTGATCCTTCTTATCTCCTTCCGGGGTTCCCCATTGACCATGAACAACTGAAAATCATCTATACAGTCCCACAGATCAGCCTCCCTGAGCAGAGAACAGGGTGAAGAAGGGTGGGCAGTGTGGCTGGGCAGACGTGCAAAAGAAAGATATCCGGCACAGGTGTACAAAAATTAAACTTTCGCTTTCTACAACTCAATTTAATTTTGACTCCTCATCCCTATTCTCTCTTTTACAGACACTTAATCTATTTGTTTTCCTATAAACTAAAATACATTTAATTTCTCATTACTTAAGTAAAAACAGTCGTAGCGGGATTTTTCCCTTTTCAGGATTTCCCCCATTTTCATGTTTCTCATTGCTTTAGCAGTTGACACTGAATTTTGAACTTGACAAGGCACAGGAGCAAAAGGAGGAAGACGCCCTCTTCTTGGTGTCAATCTCTGTGAAGTCTGAGGTGGTCTTTTGCTTTCAGTAGGACTCATCCCACTTGGCCCATGATGTAGCCGGTGTATGTGGCTCCCTTCGCATGGTTTGTCTGGTCCATGGCAATGACTTAGAGCCCACGTACCTCCCTGGGGATGGCAGACTGCTGGCATGTAGCCATATCTCCAGCCAGTCCCCAGTGGGGACTGTCCCAGCCTCATTATTCTATGTGCATTCTCTCATTGCTGCCATTAGATTCTATACAGGACAACCATAGTCTTTTCACATCTCTGCTTAACTCCCATGTTCCACCAGGGACTCACTGAAAAATATGAGATGATATACTAAGCCTTGAGAAATTAGGTGATGTATAGACAAAAGTGGAACAATCCCTGGTCCTCTCAAATCTAGGTGTGGCACACCCCCATTTCTCTGCTGCCCCCAGACAGCACGGGCAGCTGCACTAGTTCACGCCTGGACTACCCTGCAGCAAGGATAGCATAAGGCCCCTCTCCTTCCTGATTCCAAACTTTCTCGGGTTATGTACAGAGTGCAACAATCCCAACATGCCCTGCTTCCTTCCACTCCAAACTTTTCCTCACCTCAATTCAGAGGATCTTCGAATAATCTCGGGGAGGGAACTGGAAGAGCAGGAGACTAAATGAAATCTTCTTCCAAAGATTTTCTAGCTTACACTCATAACTAGACCTTGGACCTAGAGTCCAAGCTAGACTAAGGATCTAGGTCTTGGACCTAGAGTTTGGCATCTATGTTCTGACCCCATTTGACAAACCTTACTGGGATTCAAGGCAACCCTGTGTCTCATGGTCATGGAGCAGAAGAAAATAAGTTTGTGACTATCTCATACTAGTTCCTCTCACAAGTGAAGAAGGGTCCTGGTTCATATGAAGAGGCAGTCCCTTTGCTTGTGTTCTCCATCTCATCCCCTCTCACCTCCTAACAGGTTTTACTTCTTCTCCCATCCTTTTTCTCTCTTGCAGCACCAGTCTCTCCCTATCTACTGGATCATTCAATAGCACACAAATGCTCTAGAGTCGCATTTTAAAACCAACCAAAAAACACTTTTGACTTTCCTCCTATTCTCCAGCTACTGCCCTATTTATCCACCTACCCACCCCACCCACCCCTTATTAGCAAAACCTCACAAAAGTCACCTACACTAGCTCTCAACTCTTTCTCACTTGCTCTGGACTCTTCACCTCACTCCAACTGAGTGGACATTTTTATTGCTTTATTGAAATTACTCTTGTCAAAGTTACCAAAGATCAGGCCACAGTTGAATCCCAAGAGAGCATCTCCCTCCTCTCCTTACTTACCTCTCAGTTTCACAGTGAGCCTCACCTCTTGGCACAAGTGCTCCTCTTGGCTCCTGTAGACCACAGTCTCCTTGCTTTTCTGCTCTCCCAGTTAGCTCTCCTTCTCAGGCTAATTGGCTGCTCCCTCTGTCATATCCAATCTGTGAACAACTGCACCTTAGAACCTTTCTGTTCTCCCTTCTCTGAGCTTCATCTATACTCTCCTCCTAATGCTAATTTATCACATTTACTCTCCAACCAAGTCTCCCAACCTGCAGAATCCCCTATCCAATTGCCTTCCTGACCTCTCCACTTGCATTTCTAGTTAGCATCTGAAATTTCAGATGGAAATAGAGCTCTTAGCTCACACTTCCCTGCATGCTCTCTAGGTTTCTCCCATCCACTCAATTCCTCCACTCCTTAACGTGGGAGGTGAATGTGTTTATTCCCTCTCCTTAACATAGCTCGTCCAAGCATCCAAACAAATCCCAGAGTCATCACTGCTCTTTCCTCTGTTGTGACCGCATCACTCCAAATCAGCACCTCCTGCTGGGCATATTTCAGGACCTCAACTGGTCTCCTGGCTCCATCTCTTCTCCACCCAGCAACCACAGTGATGCATAAACACTTCAAAAACATTACACAGCTCCTGTGATTTCTTGTGTAAAACCCCATGTTATCATCAAATTCAAAATTGACTTTTTCCAACTTTATGGAGATATACGTATAATATTGTATAAGTTTAAGGTGTACAATGTAATCGTTTGCTACACATATCGACAGCTAATTATCATGACTATGCCAGGTCTTCTTTTTTAAAGATTTTTATTAAAATAATTCTCACATACAATATTATATTAGTGTCAAGGATACACCATAGTCACTCAAGATTTATATTCCCAAACAGGTGATCACCATGATAAGTCCAGCAACCATCTGGCACTGTACCACGCCATCACTATATTATTGACTATATTCCCCATGCTGCACATTACATCCCCATGTACTGGTTTTATAACTGGAGATTTAAGTCTCTTGTTCCGCTTCACTTTTCTTACCCTTTTAAAAGTTTTCAATTACAGTTGATATTCAATGTTATTTTATATGAATTTCAGGTGCACATCATAGAGCTTAGACATTTATATAATTTAAGAAGTGATCGCCCTGACTAGTCTAGTACCCACCTGGCACTATACGTAGTTATTACCATATTGTTAATTATATTCCCTATGCTTTACTTTATATCCCCATAAATATTTCGTGACAACAAATTTGTACTTCTCAATCCCTTCACTTTTTTCACCCTGCTCCAACGCCCCCATCTATTACTCTGATAAATCTAGCACCCATCTGACACCATACATGGTTATTATAATATTATTTACTATATTCCTATGCTATACCCTACATCCCAATGACTGCTGTGCAACAACCAATTTGTACTACTTAATCCCTTCCCCTTCCTCATTCATTCCCAACACCATCTCCCATCTGGCAACCACAAAATGTTTTCTGTATCTATGAGTTTGTGTCCATTCTGTTTGCTTATGTATTTTGTTCTTTAGATTCCACATATAAGTGAAATCACATTGCATCTGTCTTTCTCTGTCTGACATGCTCTACTCAGCATAATATCCTCCAGACCCATCCATGTTGCCACGGATGGCAGAACCCATTCCCTTCCATGGCCAAGCAGCATTCCATTATATAGATATATATGTATATACACCACCTCCTCTTTATCCATTCATCCATCGATGGCCACCCAGGCTGCCTCCACATCTTGGCCGTTGTAAACAATGCTGCAGTGAACGTATGGATGCCTACATCCCCTCGAAGTAGCATTTTGAGTTTTTTTCAAATAAATACCCAGAAGTGGGATTACTGCGCCCTTTGTCTCCTGTTATAGCCTTTGTTTTAAATTCTATTTTCTCTGGTGTAACTACTGCTATGCCAGCTTCTTTTGTTTGTTTGTTTCCATTTTCATGAAATATCTTTTTCCCATCCCTTTGCTTTCAGTCTGTGTATCTTTTGATCTGAAGTGAATCTTTTGTAAGTAGCGTATGTATGGGTCTTGTTTTCTTATCCATTCAGCCATCCAATTTTTTTTGTGTTTTGTTTTATGGACAAAATATCTTTTTTAAATTAAATTTATTGGGGTGACAATTGTTAGTGAAATTACATAGATTTCAGGTGTACAATTCTGTATTACATCATCTATAAATCCCATTGTGTGTTCATCACCCAGAGTCAGTTCTCCTTCCATCACCATATATTTGATCCCCCTTACCCTTGATTGGACAATTTAACCCATTTACATTTAAAGTAATTGTTGATAGATATGTAGTTATTGCCATTTTGTTATTCATATTTTTTAATCTTTTTGTTTCATCTGAAAGAAGCCCCTCTAAGATTCCTTGTAAACTGCTTTGGTACTGATGAACTCCTATAGCTTTTACTTCTCTGGGGAGCTTTTGATTTGTCCTTTGATTCTAAATAATGGCTTTGCTGGATACAGTAATCTTGGTTGTAGGCCCTTGTTTCTCATCACTTTGAATATTTCATGCCAATCCTTTCTGGCCTGCAAAGTTTCTGTTGAGAAATCAGCTGACAGTCTTATGGGAGCTCTCTTGTAGGTTTTAAGTGTTTTCTGCTTTTCTCTTGCTGCTTTTAAAGTTCATTCTTTGTCTTTAAACTTTGGCATTTTAATTATGTTGTGTCTTGGTGTGGGCTGTTTTGGGTTCATCTTGTTTGGGACTCTGCACTTTCTGGGTTGTGTATCTATTTCCTTCACCAGGTTAGGGGAAATTTTTGTCATTACTTCTTCAAATAGGTTTTCAATTCTTTGCTCCCTCTCTTTTCCTTCTGGTATCCCTATGATGCAAATGTTGGTACACTTGATGTTGTCCCAGGGATCCATTAAATTATCCTCATTTTTATTTTTTTTTTAATTTTTGCTATTCTGATTGGTTGTTTTCATACCTTGTCCTTTAAATCACTGAGTCAGTCTTCTGCTTCATCCAATCTACAGTTGATTCTCTCTAATTTATTCTTTACTTCAGTTATTGTATTTTTTATTTCTCTCGGGGTTATTTTTATGTTTTCTATCTCCATTTTTAGGTTTTCTAATTCTTTGTTGAAGTTTTCCCTGATATCATTCAGTATCCTTATAACTCTGCATCTGGTAGATTGTTTTTTTTTTTTTTTTCTGGAGCTTTATTCTGTTCTTTTATTTGGGACATATTTCTTTGTCTCCCCGTTTTGGCTGCCTCCTTGTGTTAGCTTCAAAGTTTTAGATAGGGTTGCTGTGTCTCTCAGTCTTAGCAGAGTGGCCGTATGTAGTAGGTGTTCTGTGGGGCCCAATGGCGTTGTGTCCTTTGTTGAGATGTGTGTGCTTTCCTGTGGTAGTTGAGTCTTACACATTTACACATCAATAGGAGGGATTGATCTTCCAGCTGATGAGTTGTGAGGACTGGCCATGACTACAATGAAGAGCTGTTGTGCAGGGGTGACACCATGAAGCAGGATGCATTTTAGCAAGGCTCTGGTGCCTGCTCAGTCTGCCCTTTGAGTGAGTTGCCTGCAGACACAGCTGGGCGATGCTCCAGCTTGGTCCAAAGCTGGCCACCAAGCTTGCAGGGCCAGTATCTCCTGGGAGGGACTGTGCTGCAGGCCAAGTTCAGCCGTAGCCTGTGCCATGTCCAGGACCACATGCCATGAGCCACAAAGCAATCTGAAGATGGCCATCATCCCACTGGGCATGGAGGTGCCTCAAGAGGCACTTGAGGCAGCTGTCCTCAGGGTTGCATAGCGAGCGGTACAAGACATGCTGAAGCCAGATGCTGCTTGTTTGGGTTTTGTGAACCTTTGAGAAATTTAAGGAAAGTCTACAGCATGAGCCAAGGTACAGGCTGTTTGTATGGGAAAGCCACTGAAAGCAGCTTGGGTGTGCTAGCAAGTTGTGTGGGGTGAGGTATTAACTAGGGCAAGGTAAGGGTAATCCATGTTAGTCAGGTTGATGGAGACTCAGATACGGCAGCCAATTCCACCTGCACACTGGGAAGGGGCAGGGCTCAACAAAGAAACAATGGCTTCCTCCAGCTCCTGTGCCTGGGAGAAAGCTGCTTCTCAATACTCTCACCCTGAAGCCAGATATTTCAGTTACTCCCCATGTGTCCCTGGTGCCTTTGAGCTGCTGGCCCAATGCTGGAGCTCAAAGTGAGTGAGTCTATCAGTGAGTAAGTCCATTCCTGGGTCCCTGGGACAGCAACTACTCTCCATTCACTCAGCCACAATCTCAGCTGGTTTTCACAGCAAGAAGTTATGGGGGCTTTGCTTCCTGACACTAGAATACTGGGCTGGGAAGCCTGGTATGGGGCTGGGATTCCTCACTCCTCTGGGGGAACCTCCAAAGCCAAGTATGCCTCATGATTTTTAATGGTCATTTTCAGTTATGGGACCAGCATGTTCTGCACCTCTGTTCCTCCTACAAGTCTCAAGGTGGCTTCTTCTGTATATCCTTAGTGATAAGGCTTTGGTCCAGCTAAACTCCAGGCGATTCTCAGTGATGGTTGTTCTGTAGTTTAGTCGTAATTTTGATGTGGTTGTGAGAGGACATAAGCACATTGGTTTATGTATTTGATGATCTTGACTGGAAATTCAACCAGGTCTTCTTTATGATAATTTTTTGTCAATGACAGTTAAAACTTAAACTATATTATTCCATATTTCAAGGACCAAAAATAAATAAACAAATAAATAAATCTGAACATAATTATAATGGATTTGAAATTAGAAAGCTTCCTTGATTAGTTTGAATGACTATCACCAAACACGTGGCAAACATTAGTCAGCCAAGCATTACTTAATACCAACATTAGCATCAAGTTTCACAAAATTAAGGCTAAAAGCGGTAGTTTAAACTATGTATTCACATCAACCCTCAAAATTTCTCCTATGTAGCAGAATGCCTGTGGTAGGGAAAGTATTTACTGAGCAACTATTAAATGCCAGTATTGTGTTGTAAAGTTGAGGCTAAGAGGGCAAGTGACTTGCCCAAGGACATATGGCTAACATTTGTCGGCTGGGATACAATTCCAGGTCTACTGGATTCTAAAGCCTCTTGCCCCTCTCCATGTCACTGTCCATGAGTGTCTGAAGCCATTAGTGGAAATCATTGCAGTCATTGAGCTCTGCACAGTTGAGCAGGCACAATGCCATGGGCTACACATTCATCATTCCATTTAGTCGTCATGACAGCTCCATGTAGTATGTGCTGTAATTTGCATCATTTGCACACAGGGGAATCAAGGGCTTGGGCTTTTAATAATTGCTCAAGTCAGATAGCAGTATACAGCAGGACAAAGATTTGAACCCAGGTCTATGTAATGCTATAACCCAGACACAGAGTCGTGCCACTATCGTACCCCACTCTCCATACACACACAACTCTAAGTAACAAGGTTTGCTCCCTGGGAATAAGAGAGGGTGTTGGGTGGGCAGAGGGACTGGTGCACAGGACAGATTCCGACCAATACTGTGGGGGCTTCAGCCAGCCCAAGGATGGGCTGCAGCTCCCATATACTCAGCCACCCCATCAGGCAGCTGTGAGGAGACGCAGGTGGGAAGCCAGGACCCGAACCTCAACGGTTCAGGGTTTCCCATGCCCTAGCTTCTAGACTGTGGGAGTCTTCCAAAGCATTCTGGTGTCTGCAGTGAAGCATTGGGTCATCAGTTCTCATCCCTCCCCTGAGGTTGATGGGCATCTGTTCTCACCTATGCCTGCTACCTATGCCTGCCTCCGTGGCCTCTTATCACTTGGGACAGGTTACTTCCTTCCATGACACCCACATTGTGATACAAAATCCCTCTGGATCCAATGTTCCATGCTTTTCCTGCAGCATAGGAACATGAGTCTGCTCTCACTCAACACCCATGCCCAAGAGGCGGAGTGTGAGTCTCAGAGCAGCCAGTGGAGGCAGAGCCTAGAGGTCAGACCATTCTGGTCAGGGTCAGGTTGGTGGGCTCAGGCAGGGTTCCAGAGGAGTGCACGCCAGGGGTGATGGGGATGAGAGAGGCCGACTCAGGACAGTTCAGAGCAGGTGGGCAGGTTCCCGTCACCTCCCCTGTCCTGGAACAGGCCCCCACCCCCAGGGTGTGGTCTTTTCATGATTCTCCTGAGAAGAGTGTCCTCTACTCAAAACTTGAATACAATATTCCCTGATATGCTGCATGCCCCCGGGAACGTCACTGTTTTTTCCTGCCTCCTTCTTTGTGAAATGGGATCAATGGCCAACTTCTCTCCAGTACTTCCAGCCATGTCTGACATAATATCCACTCCTAAAGTCCTGTCATTTCCCTCTTGGAGAGACAAAACAAACACCAAATATGTGAACTAAAGGTAAGAAATGCACTGGGGCCAGAGGACCCAAAACAGACATCAGCGTCATCTCTGCCTGCTGAGTGGCTCAAGGAGGCTGATGCCGCGCCCTGATCCTCACTGTGACTAATTGATTTCTAAAAGAACGGCCTTCCGGTCTTAAGATGAGGTGACGAATGAAATATTACTTTGAAAGCATAATACCTCTATTCCTCTAGTCAAAGAGCTTTGAGCACCAAACCTAAAAGCTGTTGCCTGCTTACTTGTCGTCTTTCCCACCTGTAGACTATAACAGTCTTCCAGGGAGGAAGCCTGTTGGAAGGCTTCCTAGGTCAGCTCCCAGACAGACACCGGGGAAAACTCCAGGCAGCCTGTTCTGTGATTGTTGCTTTCTGATAACCCCACACAGCTCTTAAAATAGTTCTCAAGTAGAGCCTATGACCCTCAAACAGGCCAAGGTGAAGGGCACTGAGGGCAATGTGATCAGATCCTGGGGGGATCCTTTTATAACACGCTCTCTCAGGAAAGGGTCTGTACTGTGACGGTCAGCAGGCAAGTAGCAGGCCGCCCCTTTGGCCAGCACGGAAGGCAGCTCAGAGGAGCCACGAGGACAACAGTGCTGCCAGCACCCACCCAGCACTCCTGCCCTGCAGCAGATGCAGTGTGCACTCATGTCGCTGACTGGTGCACACACAGTGGCCGAGGCACAGCCAGTCCCCTGGTCTGGGTCACCTCCAGCCCAGCCAACAGGCTCAGTGTTACCTCAGTGCACACTCAAGCCCTTCCCAAGACAGCCCATCTCTGTCTCCCACACAGCTTCTTGCCAACTCCACCCAGGCCTCCCTCTCTCGAGACTGGGAGGGTGTTAGATCTGTAGAGCCCCTTCCTCTTTATCGGCCCTGCGCCTCCTGCTGTCTTGCTGACCAAGATAATGTTCTTCCTCCTAACCGATGTGTCTGTGGAAGTCTACTGATTGCTGCTGTTTCATTACATTCTGTTTCTACTAAACTAATGTGATAAGCAAGGTATTTCTAAACATGCATGACCATATACAGAACCTCTTACAAAATTTATTTTCTAGACATACGAGATCTGACAATTAAGTTCCCAAACTCATCCTAGAAAAAGTGCTACATACCTCATTGCTGAATATCACTACTGTCGGTCACCTTCCAAGTACTCCCCTTGGGAAGCTATGCACCGACGCCAGCACCTAGACCACCCTTCAAAGCAATTTTGGAACTCTTTCTGGAATGGCCATCAGAGCTGTTGTCATATTACCCTTGATGTCCTGAATGTCATCAAAATGTCTTCCTTTCAATATGTCCTTTATCTTTGAGTAAAGAAGGACATCATTGGGGGCCACATCTGGTGAGCAAGGAGGGTGTTCCAGTACAGTTATTTGTTTACTGGCTGAAAATCCCTTACAGACAGTGCCCTATGAGGTGGTGTACTGTCGTGATGCAACAGCCATAAATTGTTGGGAAAAATTCAGGTTGTCTAACTTTTTCATGCAGCCTTTTCAGCACTTCCAAATAGTAAACTTTACTGTTTGTCCAGTTGGTACAAATTCATAATGAATAATCCCTCTGATATCAAAAAAGGTTAGCAACATTGTTGTAAGAAGTTCACGAACTTAATTGTCCAACCTCATATTCCTTAATCTAACAAGGCCACCCTCTTTCTTTTTTAGTAGTGGACATGGCATTCTTGGTAATATTCTGCCTCCCACCTCTGGGCTGCAGAAGAAAGTTGGTGGGGCTTAGACTTGGCAACCGGCAGCTCCAGTGTGACCAGCTTCTATGGATCAGTCAAATTAACAATAAAATTCCATGATACCCTGTGGGTCAGGTGAGACATGAAGCCTACGTCACAGGTAAATAAATAGGAGCTCAGCGACTGGCAGCAGTGGGTCATCTCCTGAGTCCAGGCCTTGGCCTATGCCCTCAGTGCCCATGGGTTACCCAGGCAGAGCTCAGAAGACAGCTCTAGGCCTCCAACACAGATTCGGGGGCCATCAGACCATCAGTGGTAATGATGTTGAGATGGGTTGCCTAAAAACACAGAAAGCAACAACAGCAAGAAGGATGACCTGAGGACCAGCATTTCAAGAAAGGGTTGGCAAAAGTCCAATGGAGGTGACTGAGATGGGACAGACAGAGAGGTAAAAGGAAAGGGGGAAGCAGTGCCTGGAGAGGCAAGATGGGGTTACCCAGTCAGTGCTGAATGCATGAAAAGGTCAAGTCATCTAAAATGTTGCCCTGACAGTTGAAATAATTCCCTAAGGAGATTTGTTTCCTTAGTAAGAACAAATTCAGTGGAGTGAGGCGATGGAAGCCAGATGGGAGTGAAAAGAGAAGGGATGTACACATCCTTCACAAGAAGCTGGCTATGAAACAGAGGAAGGAAAGGAATCCAATAGCAGGGTCAGTGGGCTAGCAGGGATCATGTCACACTTCTGTTGGAAGAATACATTGGTCCCCGTGTTAATGGTACTGCTGACGGCCCGGACCCCCTCAGGGGGAAAGGAGGAAGCAGAACTGGATATGTTGGGCAGCTGTGACAAGAAAACATCAGCACGTCTCTCACAGATGGGGCTGCCTCAATGCTTTCACTGTCATGGTGCCCCAGTGGAGTTAGAGCTGGCACATCTCTGGGCATCTAGGCATATTTTCTTGCAGTAATTTCCCTGCTAATTTTCATTCTGTTGGTTTAACTCCCCAAGTTGAGGGCCTAGGAGTCAGCAGTTAAGCAGGTTATTGGTTTCCTTAGTGAGATCAGTCTTGGAAGCCTGGAACCTGCCTCATGAGCCCCACAAGATGGCGGGAAGGTAGCCAACACTGATGGCCCGTGACACAGGTGAACATATCAGCCATCGTGGGCAATGGGCTGGGGTACAGCAACACAGGTGCTGGGGTGGGGCAGAGGTCTGGGGCACAGGGCTTCCCCCAGAGGACAGACCCTCTAGGGGCACTGCTGTGAGCACCTCTGAGTGGGCAGGGCAACAGTCATGAGCCACTGGCACATCACGTAGGTCCCCTGCCCAAATCCACTAATGGCTCCTCATTGTACACAGGAACAGTCCAGATGCCTTTGCTTAGCAGGCCCTGAAAATCTGTCTGTCCTTGAGCTACTCTTCTACCTTCCACCTCCTGTTAGGCTTTAGAAATTACTTCCTCTAACTCTAGCTGAAACTTCTTGGGGGCTGAAGGGTCGGCAGGCTGACCAAGTTTACTACAATACCTCTTCTCTAGGAACACAGAGCTGACACCCAGAGCAGCCTTACCTCCCTGGTCCTGGGTAGGCACCTGACTGAAGGTGCCAATCACACTCCTCCTAGGAACTAAGAGAAGGGTTACCCTTAGAGGCTGGTGCTGGCCCCACAGCCAAGATCCAGAGGGAAGGCCAGCGACATCCTGCCAAGGTCACTGATGCTACTACTTCTTGGTTTCCTGCCCCTGAGTCTTGGTTGTTCACATCGTTCTCAGATTTCCTTAAATAGCCTGGCATCCACCCATTACACCCCACTAGTCTTGCCAACCAGATTGAGTCTCTGTTGCTTGAATGAAAAAACCTTTCCTCACTTCTTACCTCCACACCTCTCTGCCTCCAGCTCCCTCTGCTTGGAATGTCATCCCTGGAAGCCACCTCCTCCTGGTGGAATTATATCCAGCCTTGAAAGTCTTAAATGTCACCTTCTTCCTGAAGATTTCCCTGATCTCCCCACGTGGATGTGATGCCTCCTTCGACTATCATCTACCCACCGTATGCACTTACCTTACTCAGTCTGGTGGTTTTAGGTGATTATCTTTTACCAACTTTCTTAACTATTAATAGAATTTCCGGTTCTGTGTAGGTATAATCAGGCCTCATTCTTCCCTGAATCTGCCACTGGGCCTTGCCAGGCCTGAGCCGTGGGAAATGCCCAGTGAGTGTGTGTAATGGAATGGAGATGTGTGGAGAGGCGATTGGGCCTGAGTGGGGAGATGGAAGTTCTCACAGACTTCCTCACGGCATGGACCAGCACTGGCCTATGCTCGGTAGAGGTGCAGATGTGGAACCAGGGTTCCACGGGAACAGTTGTGTGTGTGGCCCCCAAAGCCCTGCCAGCACAGAGGTTGGGGCCATCTCTCTACTCTAGAGAAAATGCCCATCGTCTGGACCACAGTGTCAGAGCAGCTGCCCCTCCCAGGAGGGCAGAGGGACTTATGGCTCCATCATTGAGAATGCCTGGAGCTCTGGCCCTGGGACTCGGTGCTGTCCTCTAGGAACCCCTCATGCTTGTCACATGGGCATCGCTGGGTGCTGTGTGATGTGCTCAGGACACACACATCCGACAAGGCACAGAGAGAGTTGTTCGGTGCAGGTGACTTTAGCAACCTGAGAAAGCTCTTGGCAAACAAGCCTGGCCTCAGTACCCTGTGCCTCAGGAGAATGTGCTGGAAGCCCAGCTGCTGAAGTCTGCGGTAAAGGAGTAGGGTGTGCTGCCATTAGCTGCCAGGGAAGACGCAACACAGAAGGGGAAGCTGGCATTTGCCCCCACACTGCCTCCTGGAGGACCAGTCTGGTCATCTGCAGCCAGGCTGGGCACTGGGACCCACCCCCAGACCGTGTCCTGAGCCTGTGCACCTTTCTCTCAGGAAATACTTCTCCAGGAAGCTAGGTAGTCATTTTCCAAAAGGCCTAAAGCACCAGGTAGCACACAGTGAGCTGCTGGGCTTCTGAGGGAGCAGTTCCTTCAGTTACAGGAGTAAAGCTATTTGGTTTAAAATCCCCATAAAAGCAGCAATGCTCATTTCCTATATTGGGTTGTATTTCCTAATTACTGTCCCAAAGGGAAACGTAGAGAGAAGGCGAGAGGAGAAGGCAATCCCAAGGCCTTTATCTGTACATTTAAAGAAAGTGTGATTAAAAAGCTCACCCTATGCATTTCCCTGGAACACACCTTCTTTCGGTGGACATTTCTGGTGAACACAAAATAGAATCACTTGAAAAAATTATTAGTTCAGCTTGAAAGTAATTGCCACTTATTTTGTTTATAAGGCAAGCTCTGCTAGTGACATCAGATTAGACTTAACTGCATCCTGTTTTGATGCTAACTAATATTTGCCCTAATACTAAGCATAAATAAGTAGGAATTTCTCCTGAGACACCACAGATATTACATCTTTAATGGGACCTAATAGTCAGAGGCAGCCGATTGCCCTGCTGTGGGATTATAATTATGTGCGCTCCTTTTCCCCCTTTTAAATTTCACGAACAGAGAGAAACACTCGAAGTCATTAGGGTTTCTTCAGAAACATGGGGTAAAAATAAAACTACTCATGTGCAAACTCCACGTCATCCATTCCGGAAGGTGACGGCGTTCTGAACGCTCCCTCAAATGCACTGCCTTTCCCAAGGCTTCCTGGGAAGTCATTGATGCCACCAGGTACTGGCATTTTGAGGGAGGCACAGCTCCGCTGAGGTCAAGAGTTCCCTCTCCAGGTGGACCCTGCCCTCTGCAACACAACCCCGTGGCCTCCTGGGTGCCTCTCCCACTGCTCTATGCAGGGAAAACATCCTCTCGTTTTACCTGGGTTTTATGCAGTTGCTTTGTTCTGTGAGGATGTTTGGTGGTGAAGACTCAGAGCCCTGTGCTGAAGGACGCCTGGGCCACCTGGACAAATAGGTGGAGCCCTAAAGGAGAGTTTCTTCAGGCCTCTTGCCCAGGGCCTGTCTCTCTAGCCAGCCCCACCAAGCTGCTGAAACTAAGGCCCTGAGACAAGAACCATGGTGGCCACTTTGAGAAAAGGACTAGAGATAACCTCACGATGCTGGAGGCAGAAAGTGGACTGTAGATTGTGCAGAAAGGGAATGTTGGAACCAGGACTGTTGGGGGACCTCACCCACACATGCTAGAAACAATAGGACAGGAAGCTAAGGGGCAGGCAGACACTGAACTGGGGCAAGAGGGGCCAGATCCAGGCAGCCAGGCTCCAGGGACCTTAGCTTTTCAGAACCTGCCCTACGCAGGGGAAGGGAGCCAGGGGAAGATGATGGCGTCTGCTCCCTTCTCCCTGTTGCTGGAGACCTGCACCCTCTGTGGGTCAGCATGAACGTGGTCCTCAAGAGGGCTGTTTTGACAGCCAGCAGGCATATCCCAAACCTGCTCCCTTCTAGACACCTGAACATGACCTCTTCCCATATTCCCCACCTTGGCTCCGAGGTGATCTCAAGTAGACCCTCTTCTGTTTGGCTGTCTTGGGCCCAAGAAATTCTCCATGCCAAGGAAGCACATCTCCAGGCACAGCCTGGTCGCTTGGACACTGCCAACCCTTTCCTGGCTTCTCATCTCTCTGGCCCTCCATCAGCTAATGGTCTTGGTTAATAATTCTGTCTGCACCTGACACTGAGGTACTCAGTAAGCAGTAGCTATTATTTATTATTATTTTATAATAGGTATGGAAGAAATGTGTGGGGCATGGATAATACATGACACAGAAATTCAGAGGAGAGATAGCTTATGCAGAGCAAGGGAAAGCTCACAGAGGAGCCAATATGAGACAGGAGAATGGGGACGGGCTTCCAGGCCAGGCGCCACCCAGGAAACACTATGTGGACTATTTCGCTCTAGCAAGAGATGCTTAGGAGAATGGGGAGTGGGGGGCAGGCATGGAAAGAAAGGGAAAGAGAAGGATGCAGAGGGGAAGAAAGCAAGAAGGCTGCGCTCAGATTCAAGAAAGGACCCCAGACGTTAAGCTGAGCTATTTAGATTTTGTCGCAACCTCAATAAATGACGAGAATATTTATACCTGGGAAGGACTGGTGCCATGGTATTTAGGAAGTCTGGAATCTTACACAACATGTATTGGGGGAGGTTGCGGGGCGGCTCGGGGTGAGGCAGTGATGGCGGGACTACAGCACCCAGGGACTGTCTGCCTATGGGGAGGGAGGGAGAAAAGAAAAAACACAAAGGTCCAGGATTTTGCCACCGGAAAAAGGGCAGACAAGTTTGTATCAGGAGATCTGGTCTCAAGGTGGCCTCAGGTTGCAGGAGCCTGTCAGGCCCGAGGGAAGTAAAACCCTTCCCAGGGCCGGTACCCACTCCCTTGAGAGCTGCCAGCCCAGACACAGCCTTCACGCTGCAGTGAGAGCCATCGTCTCTCTAGGATCCTGCCACTAGTGTGTTTTTGGACAAGTTTTTGCTGTTGCTGAGCAAGGTCCTGCCCTTCTTTCATAATTTTTGGAAATCAAAAAAATAATAATAATAATACAAAGAAAAAATCCATTGACTCATATTTCAGACCCCTGAAATTAATCATTGTGACTATTTTGGCATGTTTCTTCTTTATTTTTTCCTGTGCTTGTATACTTTTTAAAAACTGCTCAAGTACTATATTAATTCTTTTTTAAAATCATGTTAGAACACTTCAGCTAAAATAAAGGCTCCATACCCTCACCTTAACCCATTGGCTAGCTCTATAATGACTTTCATAATATATATATGGTCATATAATAACGTTGCTTTTGACTTGTTTTTATAGTTTGATGTAGATAGGTACACATATATCCATTAAAAATAAATAATATTGTTTGACATATTTCTGTTTTCATAACTGGCACAAAAAAAGGATTTTTCTGTATCTTGTTTTTTTCACTCAACATTATGTTTTTGAGATTTATCCATGTTGATTCACGTATCTCAAATCTATGCCCTTTGTCTGCTGGACAATGTTCTTAGGTTTGCACGGGTTACATTTCATTTATCCTGTCCCCATTCACACTACTTTGGGGTTGTTACAGTTTGTTATTATTGCAGACATTGCTGCAATGAATATACCTGTACATGTCTGCTGGTTTCTACCTTTAAACTGACACGGCAAGAGCTTCTATCTTCGAGACTATGAAAGCCAGTACCCTGAGAAGCATAATGATTTCTCTGGGGCTAACACCAAGGTGGAGTTGGTGAGTGATAGGGTATTGTGCATTTTAATTCTCTCCTTTTCTGTGAAGGGATTTGACTGGCCACACACATTCTCAAAATATACCCCTCAGCCTCTGGAAACTTCAGTACGCTCTCAGGAGGAATAGTCAAGAGGCTATTTGGGAAACTAGATTAAAAATCTTTCACGTGAATAATGCCATTTGGCCTCTGCTTACTACTGATATTGGTATAAACTTTCATTCTTACATATTTATATTTTTAATTATAAGTATATTGTAATATTACATAAAGGCTGAGAGGAGATGTGCCATTCACATAGAATTAGAAAGTCACAGTTTTGTCATTTCAAGACAATAGAATCTAGGCAATCCTCATCAATGGCTGCAAGTCCACCAGGTGAAAGGTTGACAGAGAGCTTCATAATAGAAGCTGACATGGCCTGTCAGGGGGCATTGATCAATCACCCATCATGCATAGCTCTTCCCAGGCACAATGCTCCTTATGATATGATGCAATAGGAAGAATACAACACCATCTAGCAAGGGTTCCTTCCAAAACAAAACAAAATGGAATGTAAACAGGGGCAGATATCTAGATCTAATTGCTGGTTAAAGGAAATCTGGGGGCTAGAAAAATATATTTGATGATGCCTTTAGGATAAAATCGGCCAAATCCAGAATGGGGAAGATTCACAGAATAGAAAATCAGTTCCTCCACAAATAAATCACAGGAAAAAGGGGTGCTATTATGAATTATTTAAATAGCTTTAAAAGATTAATCGCCAAATAAAAAGTGTGAAATTTGTTTGGATCCTGATTAGAACACATCAACAATAAAAAGACATTATATAGGAAATCAAGGGAAGTTGAACACAAACAGTGTATTAGATAATTAAGAAATCACTGTTAGTAGCCAAGATGATGGTAATTATTAAATCCAAATTTCCCAACATGACCTACAAAAGTAAGGAAGAAAGGAAGGCAGGAAAGAGAGAGGAGAGAAGGAAACAAAAATAAAACTACACAAAACCCATACTCTCCACATCATTAGAAGACAGAAAATGTCCAAACTTCAAATTACTTGACTAAGCAAATAAACATTGAGTAATAGTAGCTAAATCTATTATTATGGTTAGAGACAAGAGTTACAAATATGGAAAGCGAGAAGGATCAGAGAAATGTGTGGTGTTAGACTGGCATTAGAGGAAAAAGAGTAAACTTATGCATATTGTAGTGTGTGTGTGTGTGTGTGTGCATAAAATGGCTATGTAAATATGTAGGCATACATGTTGTGTGGGTGGATGTGTAGATACGGTTTGTATACTTACATATATTTCCTAGCCTGCTCTACTAGGATAGCCTAGAAGCAATGAGCACACCTGGAGCTCAGACCTTAGTTTCTAAATGCAATCTCTAGTAAAAGAAGCCAGCCTCCCTGGTAAAATTGGTGATTCCAGGGCTTGAGTATGGAATGTACAAGACAACTGGACCATCTTGTGCTAGAAAGTTAGAAAGTGCTCAGAATATTATGGAGACATATCAAAAGGACACAGTATTCAGCATGAAGAGCTTCCACTGAACAAATGTAGGATAATTAGAACATCAAAATAAATAATGGTATAACAGGTAATAACCCATTGAATAAAATACAAATCCGCGAGTTCATGCTGATGTCAACCAAGCAATCAAGCAATAGGAAGTAAATAACTCTTTCATATAGCAGAAAAATCAACTAATAAATGTAGAAGGAATTTTGAAACTAGTAAAGTCATCACTTGGCAGTCATTACACAGGTCACATAGCCATGACTGTGTTTCCTGGTTGTAATCACTGGACTCCATTTATGAGAGAATGTCTTTGTTTTTAGGAAATACATGTTGTAGTATTTAAGGATAAAGGTGCATCATGCCTACAACTTGTTCTCAAATGATGCTGTGGACTCTATGTTTGTGTCCCCTCAAAATTCATGTGTTGAACCCTAATCCCCAATTAGGACAGTATTTGGAGGTTGGGCCTTTGAGAGGCGATTTGGTCTTGAAGGTGGAGCTCTCATGAATGAGATTAGTGTCCTTATAAAAGGGACCCCAAATAGCTCCGTCAACCCTTCCTCCATGTGAGGACACAGCAAGAACATGACCGTCAATGAACCAGGAAGTGGGCTCACCAGACACGGAATCTATCAGCATCTTGATCTTGGACATCCAGCCTCCATACTGTGAGAAATAATTGTTGTTTAAACCACCCAGTTTATGGTATTTTTGTTCTAGCAGCCAGAACACACTAAGACAAACAGTTTTTAAAAATATGTGAGTGTTTATTGTCGGGGGTAGGGAGAGAAGGATGAATAGAACAAATGAGGTAGGACATTAACATTTGGAAACTCTAAAATGAGGGTGTACAGAAATTCTTTGTATCATTTTTCCATCTTTTCTGTAAGTCTAAAGTTATGTTTAAATTTTTTAAAAAACACACACACGAAAGAAATTATTTCCTTTGCTGGTTGTGATGATGGCACGTTGATTATATTTTTAAAAATCATTGTCTATTAAAAATTTTTATGAAGTAGATATTGCATAAAGTTACTAATTGTGAAAGCTAGGTGGTGGCTTTATGTAAGTTTATTACCTTCTTGCCTCCACTTATATTTGAAAATTTCCATAAAAGGATTTTTTCAAAAGGATTTTTAAAAGGTAATTCTTAATTCCATACATATCACTCCAAAGATTGACAAAGAATACTACTTTATGTATTCCCTTCTAGTATTTGGAGTGATATTTTGTTATATACACCATTGAAATCCTGTCCATTTTGCTTTTCACATTATCAAAGTCTTCATAATTGGCTCTTTGATGGCTGCATATTAGTTCATCAGCCAGATAATATATCATTCCCCTGTTGATAAACTTGTAGCTTGCTTATATAGTGCACTCGAATATATAATGCTTTTCCTGAATTGGGATCTTTCCGTAGGAAAGATTTCCAGAAGTGAGATTTATAGATCATGGATATGATCCTGTTTACGAATCTTGAAGCGTTTTGCCAAATTGCTTTCCAAAAAGTAGTACCAATTTACATCATATGAGACTAACCATGGGAGTTAGCATTAATTTTTTAACTGGTGCTGGGGTTGTGTCATTTGCATCTTTCTGATGTTTCCTTTGTGAGTTATTCTGTCTCTACGCCTCTGATGAGGTCTTAATGTTCTTCAAAATCTGCATGAGCTCTTTTGAGTAATTAAGATATTACCTTTCATATCATGTTTGCCTCAAATGTTTTTCCTGAAAAATTCACTTTCAATAAAAGGGAATCTGTGGCTATGTCTTAGTAACTAGACAGCCATTATGTGCAGCCCCTCTCACATTCTCCCTAAGAAGAGCTCCATGTCCTAGTGAGGCAATCATTTGTTTAGAAAACAAATAGTTATATTTATCCAGAACATAAAATATTATAAAATGACTTTCTCTTGAGGTAATTTGCCAAGGATTATAAAACAGACCAAAGGTCCTGGCTCTGTCTTCATGATCAAAATAACTAGCTTTAAAAATGGCTGATGTGGTCTCTGTACTGTTTTCTTAGCAACCAAATTAAACAATCTCATGACTAGCGAAAGCAGGACATCACAGTAGCCAAATAAAGCTAATCCATAGAAAAAAGATGACACAACTTTTATTTCTACAGGAAAAAATGTAGATCTATTTCTCCAAGACTGGATTTCTAAATAAATCAAACTGAAACTATGAGAGACAAGAATGCTAAGGTCTGACACCCACATTGTCACAGTACGCAGTCCATGTTCTTCAAGTGGTAATGCATGCTTCGGCCACACCACCGTCCAGTGGGTGGCCCTCCCTCCCCTAGCACCTGGGTCTGCCACCCCAGGGTCCCTCTGCCTCGGCCTTGCCTCTTCCTCCCCATTTGTCATCTCTGCAAGACATACTAGGCAATCATGCACTCATGTATGCCAAGGCTAGTGCTGATGGGGAAAGGGTTTCCCAACAGAGTTCTGAACAGGTGTCTCCAGCAGAGTTGTGTGACAGGGAGATGAAGGAGGCTTCACATGTCAAACCACTTCTTCACAGCAGGGCTGTCCAGAGACAGAAGCATACTGATGCCATTTAGATCACAGTGTGGGTCTGATCAGAGTCCTTTGAACATTACACTGTTCGCCGGGCACCAGAGCTGGGTTGGGCACACTCTGTGTCCTTCAAGCCAGTAATCTTTATGTTGGCTGTCCCAGGTGCAGCTTCTGTCCACACCAGAAGCATCTTGTGAAGTGCATGGAGCCACAATTGAACATTTTCTATTAGTCATGTCTCTTCACCCAAGGGTCACATTTCAGCTGCCAGTCGGGTCTCTCTCTCTCTCTCTCTCTCTCTCTCTCTCTCTCTCTCTCTCTCTCTCTCTCTCTCTCTCTCTCTCTCTCTCTCTCCTCCCCCCACCCTTCCTTCCTCCTTTCGTCTCTCCCTCCCTCCTATTCCTTCAATCCTCCCCACATCAGCAGACTACAGACACCTGCTTTTTTGGAACAGCCACACCACCATTTCCATCTTGCCTAGGACTGCCGGTACACAACAATGTCAGAGTTGAGTAGCCAGGACAGACAGAATGGACCACAGAGCCTAAAATATTTATTATCTGGCCCTAAGAAAAAGTATGCCAACCTCTGTTCAAATTCTCCTCTATTACCACCTCCCACTCCTAGACTTTCCCCAGGACCTCTCAATTTGCCACTCCTTTCTTATTAAGGAGAGCAATTTACTCTTTTCTGGTTTCTGCCTTTAAACTTACACACCCAAATCAATATTATATTCAAGCCTATGGAAGCCATTACACATTATAACTATTTACACTCAGCAAGCCAAAGAACTTCCAGTTAGCACACCCATGCTACTTAGAAGGCAGCAAGGGGACATATAAAAAAAGTACATGTTGATTTGAGGCAGCTTACATTGCTTCATGTAATATGTTTATAGGCATGATCAGCTCTTACTGGAATGATTTTTCATCGCCTAAGACAATGGAATAGGATCTCTGAACTACCCTCAGCCCTTCTAACATTATCCAATGGGCTCTGGCTGTCCTGAAGTGTGGAAGGAGGTCTTGGGAAGTCAGGCTGGGCTTCAGGAGAAGAAAAAGCTTAAGGCAGACAGAGGAGAGAACCGTAGGAGAGAGGTACCGTGTTTCCCCGAAAATGAGACCTAGCCGGACCATCAGTTCTAATGCGTCTTTTGGAGCAAAAATTAATATAATTTAATAATATAATATAATATAATATAATTAATAATATAATATATAATTAATAATATAATATAATATAATATAATATAATATAATATAATATAATATAAATAATACTGGGTCTTATATTAATTTTTGCTCCAAAAGATGCAGTAGAGCTGATGGTCTGGCTACGTCTTATTTTCGGGAAAACAGGGTAGGCTGCAGGTGCATTGCGAATTCAGGCGATTCCAGCTCTACCATCCAGGTGAGTTGAGGTTCTAGGCCTTCAGACTTGATCTGCAGCATCAACACTTCCCTAGGTCTCTAACCTACCAGCCCAACCCTGAAGATTCTGGACTTGCCAGGTTCCATGATCATATGAGCCAATCTCTTAATACACACACACACACACACACACACACACACACACACACACACACTTTATTGCTTCTGTTTCTCTGGAGAACCCTGACTAATACACATGCCCTCACTCCAGCCCATCCTAACCCCATTAAATTCTATAAAAGCAGGATTAGGGAGTAGGAAGAGATGTGTCGTAGGCCTCAGGAGGAATCTCTCCACCACCCATCTTAGGTGAGAATGTTCCCTCCCCACCCCCCTAGGTCAAGTATGAGAGGGGGAACTCCAAGGGCTTTAGCTGCCTACAGAAACAGGAGCTTGGCCCCTCATCCCCTTGGACATCTGCTTAGGACTGTTCACCTGCCCTTTACCTACCTGAGCCAGAGAAAATGGAATGGGAAGGAGATACAGCCAAGAAGAGGGTGAGAGCCATGCTGTCCATACTCCTATAACTCGGATAGCAAGAAGGTATGAGTTTTTGTTCGTGTCAAGCAATGCTCCAAAAAGTGGCCAGGCTTTAGCAATCTTGTTGATGTGCCACCCAAATGTTTGGTTCACCAGAAGATGGGATGCCAGCAGAAGGCGGCCACTGGGGGAGCTGAAGGAGAGGGGTGAGGAGGTTGTGCCAGAGTTGAGTTTCCCACCTAAGGAAAGACCCTGAGTCCAAAGAACTCGCACACACCAAGGTGTGGACACCAGTTACACCAAATGCATAAACAGTGATTCAACACTAGCCAAGGAAGTAAGATCACAACAGAGAGGACACTGCCTCTGCCTGTCACTTATGTAGAAAGGCTTTGCCTTTTTCCTAACCATCCTTCCTTGCCCCAATCCTAAAGGGAGTAGAACAGAAAGAGGGTAGAAGAGATGTGAAAGACAGCAGACCATGCCCTCAGCCCAAGATGGAATCTGGGCAATGGTGGGTTCACATGGCCTCAAGGAAGCAAACAAGAGAGGGTCTCAGACCCAAGCTGAGTCCTCACGACTGCTGCTGCAGCCAGGCTGGTCAGGTTTCTACCTGGGGCTGCAGTCCACCAGGCAGCTCTTTACCCCATTTGGCCCCAACTTTTGGAGCTCTGGATCCTACCATGTTCACTTGGCCATGACGTCCCTGCATGACATTTCCTAGAACCCTTCAACTTTTTGCTGTCCACGGCCCCTCAGAACCTGAGTCTCAGAACCTCTCACCAAGGCATATAACAGTTCTGCATGCCTGGCCTGGGACAGAAACCCTGCTATGCTTCCTTTTCCTCCCAGGTGCACAGCATAACTGCATTGTCCAGCCTCTTCTGTGGTTAATGGGGACGTCAGATGGTTCAGTTCTGGTGAAAGACGCAGGTGGAAGTGGTGCACACCACTTGTCAGCCAGGCCCTTGAGAACTCGTTGCAATCCTCTCTGGGTTTTCCTCTTTCTTTTTACTTGCTTGTTTGGCTGATCAATAGAGACGATACAGCAGAGAACTCAGAGCTATATGGGGCCTCAGAGCCACTAATTGGAAGAGTGTGGGCCCCTGAAGGACCATGGAGCTCCCCTGGCTAGGGACCCTGCCTCTGGCACGTCCACCCAGCGCCCTTTCCTGCCAGTGGCACACAGTTGCTCCCACTGCAGGTAAACTATGATAATGAATTGTTGCTTATCCTTTCTCAAGGCCCATAGCTTTCCAGGAGTAAATGAGGAGAGTCAATCAGGAATTCCTGATATTTGGGGACTTGAGAAATGGTTCTAAGCACCCCTACCCCTACCCAGTTTTATCCCTAAAAGGGGGGAGATAAAAACTGCATTTGACCAGTTTGTCCTGCCTCTTCCTCTCTTCTCCTTCTACAGCCCACCAGAGTGGATGGAGTCAGATTTTTATTTCTTTGTCCTGTGCCACAGGATCTATAATTATATCACAAGTTTCTCTATCCCATGTGTTTTTGTAACCTTGGTTGTCATGTTTGCTGGGTCTGGCTGCTAACATTTTAATGGGGTCTTCAAGAATTTATAAGAAGCTTTCTCGCTCTACCAATCCTGGCTCTTAAGACTGTTGTTCTGGTAGAGAGTCGAAACATATTTAATTTGAAAAGTCAGAGCTGAGTAACGATACGGTATTCTAGCTAACATCTGCCTTCTTCTGGAAGCACTGAAGCCTATTATTACAATGGGGGTGCGGCAAAGCCTGTACGTTGGCCTCTCAGGCAGCTCCCTTCTCACTAGACTTTCTACTCTGTAGAGACAGGGGCTAAACACTCCATTTCCAGATAGAGCCCCACATACGACCTAGCACCCGCCAAGGTGACACTCCGATTTAAGACTTGGAAAATGCAGTGAATGATAAGAGGCTCCGGCCATACAACCAGACATGGTTATCTTCCAGAAAGCTCTTTGCAGCAGCCTAAATGGGATTCTGAGTGCCTGGTGTCCTAGGTGTCAAGCGGTGGGTGGTGGCAACAGTGGTATTTGGAACAGTGCTATGCGTGCTTCTGCAATTTTCCTGGCTGCATGGCAGCCAAGTTTATTCCCTGGTTTCCCGGGAGATCCTGTAAGCAAACTAACAGGATTTTTAAATTCCCTTTTCTGATTAAACTAACTAGTGTGGATTTTTGTTGTCTACTGGTAAGAGCTCTATCCAACACAGGTGGGGAGCCCAGGGCATGAAGAGTTACTGGCTATGAAAATACTTCAAAAATATTATCCCCTTTAAACATATTCTCTGAATACAAGCCAAGTGAATTTACAAGCATCTTGCTGAAATTGTGAGGAAGAGATACCAAAAGTTTCTAGAGAGGAAGAGGTGGTAAATGGAAATTAATTTTAAACTTCCTGTTATTACAAATTTATGATGTGTAAGAGGCCAATGCTTTTGTCTTTATTTAGTATGCTGTCTTTGTTTTATTGTATTGAATGTAAACAATATATATGCATAAGTGCTTCATGGGTTCATTTATGACCTCAGGCCTCAGCCCTATTTTTCTCAAAAGCTTTTCAACAATGGTCTCTCCTACTACCGAGGTTTCAGGGAAACTCAGCATTAGGCTGAGCACAGACTACTAGCCACACACGGTTAGAGTGATGCGTCTGATAATTAAGTATGGCCTGGTGATTGTAGCCATTATCTTGAGCAACCAGAAGATGTTAAGGTTCTTCCCAGCCGTTGCATTTTACACCTCTGTAAATACCATGTGTAAGACACTGAAGTCTTGTTTCTCCACCCAGACTGCAAGCATCTAGCTGGCCAGGATACCATTCTTAGAAAGCTCCGTGACTCCCACGGATTGTCCCACGTGCAGAGTCTGTGCCAGCCCTCAGGACGGGGATCTGGGACCCACAGCTGTCTGTCTGAGATGAGGGAGCACTTTGGTAAGTGGCATGGTTTCCCCAGTCCACCAGAAAAAGAGAAAAGACGAGCTAGCCGTCCACAGCCAGTCCGTGGGCACGTCTTCCAAAAGGAGACAGGAGAGGACGAGCGAGTGCAGTGGGAGGAACTCTCAGTCTCACAACCAGAGTCGGCCCTGGCGTCAGCACTTGGGAACAGTGGAGCCCATGTGAGTTGCTTCATTCCACTGAACCTGTTGGATTTTTATGGGAATTAACAGGTAAGCATGGGTAGGGCATTGCAAAGACCATCCTGACGCAATGGTTATTGTTTCGTGGCAAAGGCCATGGGTGGGGAGCAGCCCAACTGCAGGGCTTCCTTCATCAATGCTTTATGTGGCTCAGTCTGTTCATACTGGGCGGTTTATAAACAACAAACACTTATTTCTCACAGTGCTGGATGCTGGGATGTCTGAGACCAAAGCACCAGCAGATCTGATGTCTGATGAAGGCCTGCTTCCTGGTTCCTAGATAATCGTGTTCTTGCTGTGTCCACACATGGTGGAAGGGCCAAGGCAGCTCTCTGGCATCTCTTTCAGAACAGCACTGATCCCATTCATGAGGGCTCCACCCTCATGACCTAATCACCTCCCAAAGGCCCCACCTCCAAATACCATCACAATAAGAATGAGGTTTCAACATATGAATTTGGGGTGGGCACAAACATTTAGTCTACATCACTAAGAAAACACACTGGCCTTCTTGAAGCTGAGAGATTAACAATGTGACAGATCTAGGTCCTCAGATTCTTTTCTGCTACAGGTGTGATGACGCACACAGCAACCTGAAGGATCACACCACCCCCTTACTTACAGCCCCTCCGAGGTGTTGCTCACACCACCCCTACTTACAGCCCCTCCGAGGTGTTGCATAGGGAGAATCCCAGCCCCTCACCTGCGTTCGGGGATCTGTGTGAGCGGCTCTTGTTGTCCTTGCCCAGCTCATCTCCTCACCATTTTTTCCCTTACTCCAGCCACAGTGGTAGCCTCTCAGTTCCTCAAGCATTCTGAAGTCTTCCCTTCCCCAGGGCATTTGCACTTACCATACTCTCCTTCTAATACACACTTGGCCTACTCATCTCCTGATCAGTGTCCCTTTATTCTTTCTCTCTCTTGTTCATTGCCAAATCCTTCACTCTTGAAACTGTATCTGGTTCTAAGTAGGTACTTAGTAAATATTTGTTAATTAATGAAAAACTTATTGAAGTGCAGTATGGATCCTAATTAGCATGACTTATTATGTATCATTGAAATAGTTGTAGTTTCAGCTTTTTCCTCTTCCTTACCTTTCTACTCCTAGGTTCCTAAACTAAAGGCAGAAACTGGATAGAGTCCCAGTGTGTTTTCTTGATCCAAAGCTTGCTTTCTATCATTTCCCGTGGGCTTGCCTGTGCCATCTCTAAAGCTGAAATCTGTCTGTGCCATGACGGTAATCAGAGGCTTGGAGCTAACAAGTATTATGCCTTTATTTTATGCCAGGTTCTTTCCATTTAATCTGATCTCCACAACAGACTCGCTGGTTTGTCTATCTCTAATTGATAATCAAGGACCTCGAGCTTCAGGATCATTAAGAAATTTTCTCACAGTCACACTTTTTGTAAGTTGACCAAAGCCAGTGTTCCTCTGCTCGCAATACAGTAGGTAGTAAAGTGAGTGTGGTGTCACCGAGATCGTAAATTATAGCAATCTTTGGCAGAGTGCCTCATTGTGGGGTTGGGTTGGGTTGTTGACAAGGTTGTAAGAAGTGAGGTCTGCAGCCGCTCACAGGTCCAAGGCAGAGCTCCCATGTTGAGTGACCCTGGGCAAGGCCACTGGCCTGCCTCTCCTGACCTCAGTGACCTCATATACAGGCGGGAGAACATGGCGACGGAAGTCCGCTAACAGCTCGGGAGTGCTGGGAGAATTAACTAATACACGATGGGGAAGCACTCAGCAAATGTAAAGTGCTATATAAATGCTTAATAGTAACAACCACCCTGTCAGCCATCCAGGACTGCTTTTGAGCCCTGTGGTCCCCATGTAATGATACTGAACCCTACAAAGTGCTTTACAAATAGTAAATAATTCATTCTCAGGGCACCCCAGGGAAGGGAGAAAGTATTCCTCTTACTTTAGAGGAATTGAGATCCAACATTTGCTGGGGCTGCTCAGCCAGGAGCCTTTTGCAAAGCCAAGTTTGGATCGCTGTGGCCCTCTGGGTTGGGCCAGGCTGGGCCCAGCTGCTCAGGGCTGACAGTGAGCCCATGCTCCCCAGGGCTCAGGCATTTTTCTGTCAAGCTATGTTGCTGAAGGCTGGGGAAGAATGAGAGGCACAAGGAAATGAATAAACATAGCTGGAAGTGGAAAACAAACAGTGGCTTTTTCTGTTAAGATACTTGGCCTGGAGTACGTTGGGTGCTTCCAGGGACTCAGAGATGGGGAACAGCCAATGAGGGGAGATTACAGCGTGGGGTGGCTGGAGGGAGAGGACACTGAATGCAGCCACCTCCACATGAGGTCCAAGGGACCCTCCAGGGATGGTCCTGAATCCAAGAGGCTTTGAAGAGGCCCTCCTCATGCTGGGCTAATAACCTGACCTTGACCAGGGAGGCAGAGTTTGGGGAAATAGGAGAGGCCTAAATTCCTGGTGCCAGGGCAGGAAGCCACTCTTCAAAGAGACTGTTGCACTGGACACAGCTCCAGAGGCCTGAGGTCAGGATATCCAGGACGGGGTGTTCGGACCTAGACAGGCTGGGTGTTAGAATACTCCTTACTCTAGGGGCTGACTGAGGGGCCTCAGAAAAGGACGTCCAGGTGTCTTCATCTCAGTACTCACTGTCTTCCTCCTCTGATACCCAGAGAGGTCAAGGACACTGCCTGGGTTACTGCACCCTGAGAAGGGGGATCAAAATGCCTGTCCATCATCTTCCCAGGAATTATGAGTGTCAGAAGAGACTTATGTTTCCTTCACTGTTTGCGATGTTGCAAATGCAGGTAAGAAATATTAGATGAGACAAGAGGACTCTGAGCTTCTCCAAAGTAGGGCCCTGAATTAATTGAAGATATTAATAACTCCAGCTCCCCACTGACATGCTGTTTGACACAGGACAAACATCTTAATTCCCTTCCAATGATAAAATGCTGTCACTTTGCCACCCCATGGAAGGCAGGTGCTCTGACAAGCTAATGGGCTTGTGACTCATGGTTCTCCGATAGCAGGTCACTCCCTGATGCCAGCATAGTTCTTATGTCCCTCTTCCTCGGCCCAGGGGTGGCACTTGGCACAGCCAACATCCAGCAGGCCCACCCACAGGTCAGTTAGCAACCTTCTGGCAGATGGCATTTTTATTGTTGTTTTCCCCTAAAGAGTGGCACTGGAAGGCAGAAAATAGACTGTCAGCTATGTTCAGGTCAGTGCCTTACAACATCATCTTACCTATTCTCACAGCAGGTGAAGAGCCTGGGGTTCAGGAGAGGTAAATAGTGTTCTCAAGGTTGCTCACCTGGCTGAGCTTGATTCATGTCCTGGGCACCTATTCCAAGCCCAGCACTCCTTGAATTGTGCCCTCAGCCTGCTGGGACCAGATACACAATAGCAGAGCAAATAGACCAGGAAGAGTAAATGGAAGGGGGAAGTGGGGCTCCTCTTGCAAAGGACAGCTGCAGTATCAAGAGCAAAGGGCAGCCAGATAACCCCACTCTTTCACCAGGAACCAGAGGAAGGAGAGGAAAGACGGAGCAGAAATAATCAGATTATTTCCAGGTAAAATAAAATTTGAGGTTGGAATAAAAAACAAAACGATTTAACATGTCAGAGAGGGTCACTTGTCATCCAGTCTTTGTGTACATATTTGTTGAATATATTACATGTGCCAGGGACTGTGGTGGGTACAGGGAAAAAGTAGTGAACTGTCAGGCACGCCCTGTTCTCAGGACCTGTAAGGAATAAAGAGAGATGTAATGAGGAGCTAAATCAGGGACAAATGAATGGATGATAAATTGTAGGGAATGTTCTAAAGAAAACAGAGGATACACACCTTAGAGTAAGCCACTTTAGAAGGAAACGGTAAAGCTCACAAAAGAAACCATTCAGAGTAAATACCACTCATGAAAGTTCACACTCAGAATAACATAGCACAGTAGATATAAACCATTGAAAGAAATATGGAAATATAGGACCGAGAGAAAAATCTTTGCAATAGAGTTTAAGATACATCTTTTAGCCTTCAACAAACTAAGTAGTTAAAAATAAGAGAATGAGTTGGACATCCAAGATGGCAGAGTAGATAAACACTGTGCCTGCTTCCTTCCATGGACATATTAAAATTACAACTAAATTATAGGACAATCAACTTGGAGAACCATTTGAAGTCTGGCTGAACAGAAGTTTTATAACAGGACATAAAGAGGGAGCCACATCAAGACTGGAGGGAGGGGCAGAGATGTGGAATAGGCCCCACACACGCGCGTGTGGCTGATGAGAACCAGGAGGGATATTTTGGCCAGGAGGGAGGTTTCCCACAGAGGAGAAAGGGACCCCAGCTCCACACCAGGCTCCCCAGCCCAGAGTACTGGTACCTGGAAGAGGAGCTCCCACAGCATTTGGCTGTGAAAAACAGTGCAGCTTTGACTGACAGAGTGGGATAGAAGGCTGCAGGAAACCCAAATGTCCTCTTAAGCCACCCACTCACAGACTCACTCGCTTGCAGGCACTCACGTTGGGCTCCAGCAGAGATGGTGAATCAGGAGGCCTCGGGGACCTATGGGGGGCAGACTTAAGTGTGTGGCTTCAAGGTAAATGCTGGAGAACATTTTCCCTGTCTGGGGTTCTTCTTCCATGAAGCCATACAGCTGTCAGCTGGCACCATCTTTCCTGTATTGAGCCCACCCCCTACACTTATGGCCAAATCTGAATCTTCTTGGTCTGGTGAGCTCCACAGCTCCTCCTTGCTGACTCAGCTGGGACCCTGCCCCACCAAACTCATGCACCTCCAGAGGCATTTTCTCCATGAGCAGCCAACCCGTCGCACACACAAACACAAACACATCACACTCTTTCTTCCGTGGGCCCCAGGAGGACAGTGACTGGCCTCACTGTGCTTTGAGGCTTTTGCTGAGTCACTCCATGCTCAGCACTGGCATCAAATCATAATCTGCATTAACCTGGTGATGACAACTCTTCCCACTCTGGTGGCTCCCTGAGACCCTGTGTCTCCAAACTTCCATACAGCATGAGGCTCTATCAGTGGCTGAACCTTAAGGGAGTTGACAGGTGGCAGAGGCCTCTGGGTGCCCTGGCTTTTTGTGGAGCTACCCCAGACCCAGTACTGGTGGCAGTCAACTTCAGTTCACAGCAAGGACTCTCCCACATACCACCAGGTTTAGTACAGGCAGAGAACAATTGTGGATCACTTTGTAGCTCCTACCAGAGAGTCCCTGGCTGGGCACAGGCAGTAAGTGACCTGGGCCTGCACCGGAGTCCCTTCCAAGAGGCCGTAGAACCAACATACTTAGAGGTTGGCTTCAGACCAGAGCAGAGTACTGCCCAATTAACCCCACAAGCAGCACACAAAAAGGGTGGTCTCAACAGTCACCAGAGTCCACTTAGATGAATCCCACTCAGTGGGGTAAGGCCCCCACACAGCAGTCCATAAGCTGTGGACATGGCCAAACCCCACAGCCAGTCAGCCTGAGTGTCAATCCCACCCACTGATGCCAATAGTCGAGGCTCAATTGTAACAGGACAGCACACACAACCTACACAAGGGACACTCCTGGAGCATCCAGTTCAGATGGGAGACTGTGTCACAGAGCTCCACAAAACACCTACTACACAAGACCACCCAGCCAAGACTGGAAGACATAGCAGATATAACTAATCCGTAGAAAAAATACAGAGAGGCAGCCGAAATGAGGAAACAAATGCATCTCAAATGACAGAACAGGAGAAAAACCTAGAAAAAGAATTAAATGAAATGGAGGCAAACAACAAACCAGAGACAGAGTTCAAAACACTGGTTTAAAAGATGCTCAAAGAATTTAGTGAGAACTTCAACAAAAAGATAGCAAGCATAAAAAAGGACATAGAAACCACAAAAATGAACCAGTCAAAAGTGAACTACAATAACTGAAATGAACAATGCACTAGAAGGAATCACCAGCAGACTAGATGAAGCAGAGGATCGAATCAGCAATTTGGAAGACAACATAGCAGAAAACACCGAATCAAAACAGCAAAAAGAAAAAAAAATTTTTAATGAAGGTAGTTTAAGAGACCTCTGGGACAACATCAAGCATCATGCATCATGGGAGTACCTGAAGGAGAATAGAAAAAGCAATGGATTGAGAACGTATTTGAAGAAATAATGACTGAAAAACTTCCCTAACCTGACAAAAGAAATAGACATACAAGCCCAGGAAGCACAGAAAGTCCCAAACAAGATGAGCCCAAACAGGCCCACACCAAGACACATCATAATTAAAATAGCAAAGGTTAAAGATAGCGAATCCTAAAAGCAACAAGAGAAAGACGACTAGTAACTTATGAGGGAGCTCCCATAAGATTGTCAGCTGATTTCTCAACAGAAATTTGCAGACCAGAAGAGATTAGCAGCAAATATTCAAAGTGATAAAAAGCAAGGACCTACAACCAAGATTACTCTAACCAGCAAGGCTATCATTTAAAATCAAAGGCATTTAAAGAGCTTCCCAGACAAGAAAATCTAAAGGAGTTCATCATCACCAAACCATTATTACAGAGAATGTTAGGAGGACTTCTTTAAGACAGAAAAATAAAACCAAAGTTATGAATAATAAAATGGCAATAGCTACATATCTATCAACAATTACTTTCAATGTAAATGGATTAAATGCTCCACTCAAAAGACATAGGAAGGCTGAATGGATCAGAAAACAAAACCCTTACATATGCTGCCTACAAGAGACTCACTTCAGACTGAAAGACACACACAGACTGAAAGTTAAGAGATGGGACAAAGATATTTCATGAAAATTGAAATTAAAAAAGAAAATCAGGTATATCAATACTTATACCAGATAAATAGACCTTAATACAAAAGCTATAACAAGAGACAAAGAAGAATCCAGTAATCCCACTTCAGGGTATTTATCTGAAGAAACCCAAAATGCTGCTTTGAGGGGGCATGTGCATCTACATGTTCATTGCAGCATTGTTTACAACGGCCAAGATGTGGAGGCAGCCTGGGTGTCCATCAATGGATGAATGGATAAAGAGGATAATGTGGTACATACATGCAATTGAATATTGCTCAGCCACAGAAAGGAATGAGTTCTTGCCATCTGCAGCAGCAGGGATGGACCTGGAGGGTACTGTGCTGAGTGGAGTATGTCAGGTAGAGAAAGACAGATGCAATATGATTTCGCTTATATGTGGAATGTAAAACAAACTTAACAAATAAAACAGAAACAAACTCATAGATACAGAAAACATTTAAATGGTTGCCAGATGGGAGAGGGGATTGAAGGTGTGGGTGAAAAAGGGGGAAGGGATTAAGAAGTACAAATTGGGTGTTACAAAGTAGTTATGGGGATGCAGCGTATAGCATTAGGAATATAGTAAATAATATTGTAATAACTATGTATAGTGTCAGATGGGTACTAGATTTGTGTGGTTATAGATAGGGTGGTTGGGGGACAGAGTAAAAAAAGTGAAGGGATTAAAAAGTACAAATTGGTAGTTACAAAACACTCATGAAGATATAAAGTAAAGCATAGGGAATATAGTCAATAATATAGTAATAACTACGTATAGTGTTAGTTGGGTACTAGATTAGTCAGGGGGATCACTTCTTGAATTATGTAAATGTGTAATCACTATGCTGTACACCTGTAATTAATATAAAATAATATTGCATGTCAACTGTAATTGATCAATTTTAAAAAGGGGGGAGGGGAATAAGAGGTTCAAAACAAATAAGTTATAAAACAAATAAGTCATGGAGATGTAATGTGCAGCATAGGGAATATAGTCAATAATATTGTCACAGTGTGGGCCAGTGTCAGATGGTTGCTGGACTTGCCTTGGTGATCACTTCCTCGGGTATACAAACGTTGAATAACTATGGTGTATCCCTAAAATTAATATAATGTTGTATGTTAGCTATATTTTCTTTAAATATATTTTTTAAATAAGAGAATGAGAATTATAATTAATAAGATTGGATTATAGGATAGAATTTAGACTTTGTACCCTATAGAGAATACTCCCACTTATCAAGCATCCTGGGATATTTATAAAAGAAGACACAAAAGCCTAAAGAATTAGAAATTATATATACAGCAGTCTAAAACAAAGTACAATAAAATTAGAAATTGACAACAAATTTTAAATAAACAAATGAAATTTAGTCCTATGGAAGTAAAAAGAAGGAAGGGGAGCTAGCTCTTAGCTAAGTAACTAGAATCATAAAAGATTACGTTTGCAATTATAAATTCTTGGGCAAACATAAATAAATAAAAACAAAAATGCTGAATTTCAAAGAACATGGAATGTGGCCCAAAGCAGAGGCAGAAATGATTATAATCTTAAGTGTTTTCATTACACTGGAGGTGCCAAAAAAAATGTATACATGACTTGTATTCATCATTTGTTATCAGTATATATTGAGTATTACAATTTTAATACAGTTTTCTCCTTTCTTAAAATGTGTATACATTTTTTGGCACCCTCTCACTCTCTCTCTATATATAAATGAAGATTAGTCAAAAGCATGAGAAGTTAGCAGGAAAAACAAAAACAAACAAGCCTAAGTAGAATGGGTAGTTGGCGACAAATAAAGATAAAAACAGAAATTAATACACCAAACAAAACAAATAAGCAGATAAGGGCCCATCCTAAGAGGAAGTAATTAATAATTCTTCCTCAAATTGGCTGTTTGGCAGGGGAATGGGGGGGGGGGGTTGAAATCACTATAAAACAGAGAAATCTCTGGTAAATCTAATCAAGAAAAGGGAAAGATAGACAAATGTAATTAGTTCTGTGAAATGAGATGTAACAAAGGGAAGGAAATTACAAAAATTATTATGAAATCTCACATTGAAATTTACTCCGAAGGGTACAAGCATCCAGAGAAAGTTGATCAGAGTTCTGGGAAAAAGGAAACGATTAAGATTGGCTTTAGAAAGTTAGGAAACCTGGGGGAAACAATATTCATGTTGAATTTTTTTCTTAATATTCGAAATAATATATCAATATACAATAGCCAAATGACCTTCATATTTTCAAGGAGCAATTAGTCCCCACACTACATAAACTCTACTAGAAGACAAAAAATATGGCCAGCTACACTATTCATTTTCTGAATTAAACATAAACCTTATCAAATATCAAACCTTGACCAAGAGAGCACAAAAAAAGCAACATGGGCCAATTTCAACTTCGTGTATAAATATAAACACAAAACTCAGGGCCGGCTGAATGGTCATGCAAGCAGTACAACAGCACGGGGCCCTGTGCTCAGAAGGACCCTGGGCATGGTTTAATTCTGTCACCATCTTGAGATTCTTAGTTTTTCTACAAGGGACCCCACATTTTCACTTTACACTGAGCCCTGAAGATTATGTAGCTAGACCTAGTAGAAATACCACCAAATCAAGTATGATAGCATAATAAAATAATCTCTGCCTTGATTGAGGTGATTTTATATAAGTGCTAGGAAGATTAAATATTAAGAAATCTACTAATATCCCCATGAGATGTGTTATAAAATGGTGGTGTTAACAGATACTGAAAAGACATCTGATGAAACTGAACACAGAGATGACTTTCTTGCATTTTTTAAAAATTGAATGATATCAGTAGTTGCCCTTTATCCTTGGGGGATACATTCTAAGACCCTCAGTGGATGCCTGAAACCATGGGTAATACTGATCCCTGTAAGTACATACTGTTTTTCCTATATATACATACTTTCCACTTAAAGGAAGCACTTATGGCTTCTCCTTGGCATATCCAAATTGCTGGCATCACTATTGTTACATTCTGGAGCTATTATTAAGTAAAATAAGAGTGACTTGAACACAAGCACTGCAATACCTAGATAGTCAATCTGATAACCCAGATGGCTACTAAGTGACTGACAGGCAGGGATCTTACATGATATGTATATACGGGACAAAGGGATGATTCACGTCTTGGGTGGGACGGAGTGGAATGGCAAGAGATTTCATCGCAATATGCAGAACTGCGAGCAATTTAAAACTTAGGAATTGTTTATTTCTGGAATTTTCCATTAAACATTTCAGACCACCATTCACCACGATAACTGAAACCTTGGAAATTGAAACTGTGGGTAAGAAGGGACTACTGTACTCCTGAATGGTAAAAGCCAACCTTAAACCAACATAATATTTAATTCATTAATGTGCAGCTTCATTACCTTTGAAATGAAGCAAATAAAGAGAAGCCACTACCACCAACACTAGTGAACTCTGATTGGGCAGTTCTGACTGGTGCAATAGCATGAAGAGTGAGATGTGGGAGGACTCCAGGAAAGAAAAGTGCTGCATTATGTTACTTACAGACAATAGGGCTGTAAAGTAAGATGACACAAAAAAAGGAGCCAAAAAGAAAAGAAAAAAACTGTTTAAATCAATAAGATTGTCAGATGCAAAATAAACATAAATCAAAAACATCACTAATACTAGCAATCGTTACTAAAATGAAATAAGAAAAAACTTCTTCATAATCGATTTTTAAAATTAATTAATTATTTTTTAATTAGTTTCAGGTGTACAAAACAATGTCATAGTTAGACATTTACACCCCTCACAAAGTGATAATCCCCCTCCCCCAATCATTACCCCTCTAAGATCATATATAGCTGTTACATTTTTAAAGTATAGGTAAAATAACTATGAATAACTATTATATGCGTAATACACGTGCAATCAACAGGAAAGTTTACTGAGCTATATACAGTAGTATTTTAATAAATGGAGGAAAAATTGCAAGTATATTGCAAAGTGACCATGGAGTGTCATAAAGAGGCATAAATAAATAATAAATAAACAAACCAAATACTATCAATATGCTGGTGGAATTCTTTTAATGAAACAAATATTTATAAAATAATTCTAAACCTTATCTAAAAAATTTAAAAAATTGGTGAGAAAGGTTGAAAGTATGTTTAAAAAGCAGGGGAACTGTTCTGCCAAATATGAAAGCGTATTCTAAAGTTCCAATAATTAAGTGTTTTGTGGCAGAATTTGCAAACAGGTCAATGGAACAGACTAAGTAAGCACAGAAAGAAATCTGAAAAATATTTAAGAGTTGAGAAGAAGATAAAGGGAACATCCCATCCAAGATTAAAGGAATGGATTGGTCATGAAATGGAATTTTTGTTTATAATGAAATCTTGGAAGAAAGACGTAAATGCATGCCAATGATTACTGATATTGGGATGGTGGAGGAACTGCTAAGATCAGCAATAAAAAGTACCACAGGGAAAAATATGGATTGATTAAACTGCATAATCTATGTATGTATCTCATATATTCTATATCAAAATGCCACATTAAAAAATAAAAGGCCAAGAAAAACTAAAAAAGAGTATGCTCAACAAATACGGAAAAGGGTTAATATTCTTATAATTTAAGGAATTCTACAAATCAGAAAGAAAAAAATTTATCAAGACGCCTATAAAAATATGAACTAAGTATGAAAGCAATTGGCCAATAAGACATAAATATGTGAAAAAATGCTCATTTTCACTAGTAATCAATGGGATGGGAAGTGAAACAAGAAGATATTTTCCAGAGTGTACGGAATTGGCAATGAGTGAGTTACTTTTGTTCTTGATTTTAACATTGAAAGAGACAATTACGCTGTGGTCCCATAAAACAAACTCTGGTGGATGCAAATTTTCCAGAAACAATTTGACAATATGTATTAAGAGACTTAAAAATTTATACTTTTTGATTCAATAACTTTTTTTTTACATTTCTACAAAGATAGCCTAAGAAAAAATAATTGGAGAAGCACCAAAAAGATGGAAGTATGGGAACAATCAATACAGTATTACTTTTTACCAAAAACCTTTACTTTTAATTATGTAATTGACTCACACTTTTTAGTTAGAAAATTTTATTTTTACCTTTCTATTCTTAGATTATTGAGATTAACACGCAGTTATCAGAAGATCTAATACAGAGACATCCAGTATGGCCTTCACTCAGTTTCCTCACTAGTGACATCTCCCATAACTAGTACAACATCACAACCAGGAAATTGACATTGATACATTTCTCATTATTCATATCTCCCCTGCTGTACTTGTTCATCTGCATGTGTGTATCATTCCTGCGATCTCATCCAATGTGTAAATAGTGGCACAACCATCATAGCAAAGATACAAACAATTCTATCACCACAAAAATCCCCTGTATTTTCATAGCTACACCCCCCTCGCTCTCCTCACCACCTCTAATCCCTGGCAATCACTATTCTGCCCTCCATCTCTATCATTGTGTCCTTTCAAGAATGTTATGTAGGATTCCGGATCAAAATGGTGGCGTGAGGTGAGCCTCTGTAAAGCTCTCCTGGAATTTACAACTAATCGAACAACAATAACTCCACAAAGGACTCTCTGCACAGCAGATAGGCAAGACGAAGAGGTCCACTTCTGAATTCACCTCCAGGTGGGTGAATCGCGCGAGCGGGGGAGGAGGGAAGGGAGAAGTGCTGGGACGGAGCCCCGCGGGCGCAGGACACAGACCTAGCTCAGTGCTCCGAGCTCGCTGCATCCCGGAACTACCGCAGCAACGAGAGAGGGAAGGACTAGCACTGCTAGGGCTCCGCTTATGGCCCACAGGGCTGAGGGGGCAGCATATAACACGGCTGAACCCAACGCTCCCGGCAGCAAAGACTGAGGGAAGAGGGCTGAAATCGGTGGTTTAAGCCCTCACTGCCAAGCGGAGAACAGAAGCCTTAGGCACTGAGACTAGCCGCCCCCTCCCTACCCTCCCAGAGCTCACCCCACCCCCACTTGCCCGGTGCTAGAAGCGATAAAGTAGCAGTCAGATCAAAAGAACAGGAGTTTTGCTGTTCTGAGAACTGTGGACCGCAGAAACAGATTCGCAGCTCAACTAGTTCCGGCAAAGGGGAGGGAGCTGTGGAAGCAGGACCGGCTGTGGTGGTGGTCGCCGCCATTGCTCTGGGCCACCTCTCACAACTCACCCCGCCCCTGACCCCACCTATCTGGGCGGATCCCTGCAGGAGTAAACAGAACTGCTGAAACATACGGGCTCTGAATCTGGTGCAGAAAGAGCTTTGGAACTTCAAAAGCTCTCCGCACCCCCACAGGGACGTGGTGCCCTATGACCCAGGTGAACTGTTAACAGAGGAGAGACCCGTCTCCCAGGGAATCCCCTCATTGTGTGAGAAGCTGGAAAACTGCAGAGAAAATATAGCACTGCTGTGTCAGAGAGAAAAAAAAAAGGCTGCAATCAGAGAGAAAATAAAACATTCTTCCAACAAGTATTGGAAAACAAAAGAAAGACCTCTTCCTATCAACCTATTGCAGAAGCCACTCCTGTAGATGTCTAGGAAGAGAAATAATAAATCAGTAATTGCCATGAATAACCAAAGCAACAAGACAGCTCAGAGGGAAAGTGAAAAGTCTCCAGAAAAGGAACTTAAAGATATGGAAATATGTGATTTAAATGATAGAGAATTCAAGATTACAGTTCTGAAAAAACTCAATGAGATGCAAGAAAAGACAGAAAGGCAATTTAATGAACTCAGAAACGCAATCAAAGAACAACATGAGCATTTTACAAAAGAGATTGAAATTTTAAAAAAGAACAAAATGGAATTTCTGGAGATTAAGAACTCAATAGAAGAAATTAAGAATGAAATAACCAGCTTAGGTAGATGGAGGAAAGAATCAATGACATTGAAGATAGAAACCTGGAAATTACACAGATGGAAGAAAAAAGAGACTTGAGATTTAAAAGAAATGAAAGAACTCTACAAGAACTTTCTGACTCCATCAGAAAGAGCAATATAAGAATAATGGGCATACCAGAAAGAGAAGAAAGAGAGTAGGGAACAGAGAATATACTCAAAGAAATTGTTAATGAGAACTTCCCAAATTTGTGGACAGAACTGGATCCTCGAATCCAAGAAGCAAATAGAACACCTAATTACCTCAATCCCAACAGGCCTTCTCCAAGGCACATTGTATTGAAGCTGTCTAAAATTAACACCAAAGAAAGAATCCTCAATGCAGCCAGGGAAAAGAAGACGGTAACCTACAAAGGAAAGCCCATTAGATTATCATCAGATTTTTCAGCAGAAACTCTACAAGCTAGGAGGTAGTGGAACCAAATATTCAAACTATTGAAAGAGAAAAATCATGAGCCAAAAATAATATATCCAGCAAAGATATCCTTTAGATATGAAGGAGGAATAAAGACCTTTCCAGACATCCAAAAGCTGAGGGAATTTTCTAATACACGACCTGCACTACAAGAAATACTAAAGGAGGCTATTCGACCACCATCAACAGGGACAATTTGTGGCAACCGAAACATAAAAAGGGGGAGCGTAAAGGCCTGAACCGGAATATGGGAATGGAGAAAGTAAGCGTGCTGAAGAAACTGGAATACTCTAAATATCAAACTTTCTTTTACATAATCTTAAGGGTAACCACACAAAAAAAATGCAGAACTGAAATATATACAGTAATAAAAAAAGAAACAGAGGGAAACATCATAGAATACCACCATACAGAAATAATAGACAACAACAAAAAAGCAAAGAAACAATGGAGTCACAGCCTTACCAGAAAACTAAAGATAGAATGACAGGAAATCCTCACATATCAATAATCACCCTAAATGTAAATGGACTGAACTCACCAATAAAAAGGCACAGAGTAGCAGATTGGATCAAAAAACTAAATCCAAACATATGCTGTCTCCAAGAGACACATCTCAGCTACAAGGACCAGCATAGACTCAAAGTGAAAGGGTGGAAATTGGCACTCCAAGCAAAGAGTACCCAGAGAAAATCAGGTGTAGCCATAATGGTATCAGATGAAACAGACTTCAGGGTGAAAAAGATAACAAGAGACAAAGATGGACATTTCATAATGGTAAAGGGGATTATACAACAATAAGACATAACAGTCATCAATATTTATGCCCCTAATCAGGGAGCACCAAAATATACCAAGCAACTACTAACAGAACTAAAGGAAGAAATTGACCAAAACACAATTATACTAGGGGACTTAAATACATCATTGACAGCTATGGATAGATCATCCAAACAGAAAATAAATAACGAAATTGCAGCCCTAAATGACACATTAGATGAAATGGACATCATTGACATATATATAGCACTTCATCCTAAAACATCAGACTACACATTCTTTTCGAGTGTACATGGAACATTCTCAAGGATAGACCATATATTGGGGCATAAAAGCAGCCTCAGCAAATTTAAGAAGATTGAAATCATACCAAGCATATTCTCTCACCACAAGGCTGCGAAATTGGATATCAACTGCAAAAAGAAAGCAGGAAAAAACACAGATACATGGAGATTAAACAACATACTTTTAAAGAATGACTGGGTCAAAGAAGAAATTAGAGGAGAGATCAAAAGATACATAGAAACAAATGACAATGAAAATACATCCTACCAAAATTTTTGGGATGCGGCAAAAGCAGTTTTAAGAGGGAAATTTATATCATTACAGGCCTATCTCAAGAAACAAGAAAAATCCCAAATAAATAACCTCATGTTACACCTCAAAGAACTAGAAAAAGAAGAACAAGCGAAACCCAAGGTCAGCAGAAGAAAGGAAATAACAAAAATCAGAGCAGAGCTTAATGAAATAGAGAACAAAAAGACAATAGAAAAAAATTAATGTGACAAAAAGCTGGTTCTTTGAAAAGATTAACAAAATTGACAAACCCTTGGCTAGACTCAGTAAGATAAAAAGAGAGAAGACACTAATTAACAAAATCAGAAATGACAAAGGGGAAGTTATCACGGACACCACACAAATACAAACGATTATTCAAGAATACTATGAAGGACTATATGCCACCAAATTCAATAACCTAGAAAAAATGGACAAGTTCTTAGAAACTTATAGCCTTCCAAGGCTGAGCCATGAAGAACTGGAAAATCTAAACAGACCAATTACCAGTAAAGAAATTGAATCAATCATCCAAAACCTTCCCAAAAGCAAAAGTCCGGGACCAGAGGGCTTCACCAGTGAATTCTACCAAACCTTCAAACAGGATCTAATACCAATCCTGCTCAAACTCTTCTAAAAAATTGAAGAAGAGTCAGTACTCCCTAACTCATTTTATGAGGCCAACATTACCCTGATACCAAAACCTGGTAAGGACAACACAAAAAAAGAAAACTACAGACCTATATCTCTGATGAATACTGATGCAAAAATCCTAAACAAAATTTTAGCAAATCGAATACAACATTGCATTAAAAAGATTATTCATCACGACCAAGTGGGGTTCATCCCCAGGGCACAAGGATGGTTCAACACCTGCAAATCCTTCAATGTGATACAGCACATAAACAAAATAAAGGACAAAAATCAAAAAGAAAGTAAACAGGAACTTGGGTAATAAAAAAATAAATAAATAAATAAAAAAGGACAAAAATCATATGATTATTTCAATTGATGCAGAAAAAGCATTTGACAAGATACAACATCCATTTATGATTAAAACACTCAATAAAATAGGTATAGAAGGAAAATACCTTAACATAATAAAGGCCATCTATGACAAGCCCTCAGCTAATCTCATAATTAATGGTGAAAAACTGAAGCCCTTTGCTCCACGTTCAGGAACACGACAGGGCTGTCCCCTATCAGCTCTGCTTTTCAACATAGTGTTGGAAGTCCTTGCCAGAGCAATCAGGCAAGAGAAAGAAATAAAAGGCATCCAAATTGGGAATGAAGAAGTTAAATTATCACTCTTTGCAGATGACATGATGCTATATATAGAAAACCCTAAAGACTCCACCAAAAAGCTATTAGAAACAATCAATGAATACAGTAAAGTTGCTGGCTACAAAATCAACGTACAAAAGTCCATTGCATTCTTATATACTAACAATGAAATCTCAGAAAAAGAAATACAAAAAACAATTCCCTTTGCATTTGCAGAAAAAAGAATCAAATACCTAGGAATAAACTTAACCAAGGATGTGAAGGATTTATATGCTGAAAACTATAAGACATTTTTCAAAGAAATTGAAGAAGACACAAAGAAATGGAAAGACATTCCGTGCTCATAGATTGGAAGAATCAATATAGTTAAAATGGCCATATTATCAAAAGCAATATACAACTTTAATGCAATCCCCATCAAAATCCCAATGGCATTTTTTAAAGAAATAGAACAAAAAATCATCAGATTTGTTTGGAACCACAAAAGACCCCAAATAGCCAAAGCAATCTTAAGAAAAAAGAACAATACTGGAGGTATCACACTGCCTGACTTTAGCTTGTACTACAGGGCTACAATAATCAAAACAGCATGGTATTGGCAGAAAAACAGACACATAGATCAATGGAATAGAATTGAAAACCCAGAAATAAAACCACATAAATATGGACAGACAATTTTTGACAAAGAAGCTAAAAACATACAATGGAGGAAAGACAGCCTCTTCAATAAATGGTGCTGGAAGAATTGAAAAGCCACGTGCAAAAGAATGAAACTGGACTGTTATCTGTCACCATGTGCCAAAATTAATTCAAAATGGATCAAAGACTTAAGCATAAGACCTGACACAATAAACTGCATAGAAGAAAACATAGGTACTAAACTTATGGACCTTGGGTTCAAAGAGCGTTTTATGAATTTGACTCCAAAGGCAATGGAAGTAAAAGCTAAAATAAACAAATGGGACTATATGAAACTTAAAAGTTTCTGCACAGAAAAGAAACCATCGACAAAATAAAGAGGCAACCGACTGAATGGGAGAAGATTTTTTCCTCCAATAAGGGTCTAATATCCAAAATATACAAGGAACTCATGAAACTCAACAACAAAAAAAACAAACAACCCAATTGAAAAATGAGCAGAGGACCTGAAGAGACATTTCTCCAAAGAGGACTTACAAATGGCAAATAGACATATGAAAAAATGCTCAACATCACTAATCATCAGAGAAATGCAAATAAAAACCACAATGAGATATCACCTCACCCCAGTCAGAATGGCTATCATCAACAAGACAAATAGCAACAAGTGTTGGAGAGGCTGTGGAGAAAAAGGAACCCTCATACAGTGTTGGTGGGAATGCAGACTGGTGCAGCCGCTATGGAAGGCAGTGTGGAGGTTCCTCAAGAAATTTCGAATAGAATTACCATACGACCCAGCAATCGCTCTCCTGAGTATCTACCAAAAAAATGAAAGCATTTCTCTGTAGAGACACGTGTACTCCAATGTTCATTGCAGCTTTGTTTACGGAGGCCAAGACATGGAAACAACCAAAATGTCCTTCGATAGATGAATGGATAAAGAAGTTGTGGTATATATGCACAACGGAATACTATCGGCGTTAAGGAAAGATGATATAGGAACATTTGTGACAACATGGATGGATCTTGAGAGTATAATGCTAAGCGAAATAAGTCAGACAGAAAAAGCAGAGAACCCTATGATTTCAAAATGGGAAGCGACTTTCAGGATGAAAGCTACACATCCAGGTGTGAAGAAGAAAGAGGGGCGCCCACACCACGATGACACCGTGGATTGCCTTTCTAGTACTGGACTGCCTGGCTCCAGAATGTTTTTACACCACTGAGATGTTGGGATTTCTCTGTTCTATTGCAGTTGAACTTAACCCAAAACATTAAAAAGTATTGAAGGTAGAAAAGGAAGGTTCAGAGTTGATCACTGAATTCTACACTCCTCTGAAATGATGGTATTCGGGGCCTATAGTTAAGAGAGGTTGAATCTTCAGGCACTGCAGAACACCTGAAATCTCCTGGAGATGTGTTCATCCCCTCACAGTGGGATATGATGGCTGACCATCAAGAATTGGGGACGGTGAGTGGTGTCCCGCAAACTCGTTCTTGCCCTCTCTCTGCTGACTATGGTTGACAAAAAGCAAAAGGCTGCCTAGGCTTATCTTTGAAGTGAAAAAGAAAAGATATCTAAATACCCCCTTCAGCAGACTGTTTTCAGCTCCAAAGAATTAACCACAATTAATTCGGAGGGTGATAATTATAAAATGCATAAAATACACCATGTAGATAAATATGCAATTAAATAATTATCATTTTTCATGAACTCTTATGGGGTCAGTCTAGGATAATGAGTGGAGTAAATAATGTCAAATGAAACCTACCTCGTCTCTGTGCCCATTGCCCAGGTGTTCACCTTCCTGGATTTTGGTGTCCTCTTCTATCAAATGAAAGGCTTGAGCGACATGCTATCAGGAGCCTTGGATAAAGTTAAACCCACAGTTAAACCATAAATGTTCTGGGACCCTGGAAAAAGAGGTCATTTCCTTTGGGACATGGGATTTGACTTGGAAAACTGAGAGAGAGCTTTACCACAATGCGAAAGTGATTGAAATACTTTCTTCCAATCTTGTCTAGGTTATGGCACACGTGTAACATAGGAGTAAACAGAAAAGGCTGCCTGTGGTTGGAGGTAACCATGCCCCTCCCTGTGCCTGCTCGCTGTTCCCAGAGCCGAAGGGAACAATGTGTTGGCACTTCTGTAACCCACTGACGGCACACAGAGAAGTGCTGAATTAGAGGACCAGAAAACCAAGAAAAGTAAACATTTTTGTCTTACTTGTCTGGTTATCAGATTTACATGTTTGTTTTGCTTTTACCTAAAATGCAAGCACAGAAGTTGAGGCCTTGTTTGAGGTGTGATCAAATAATACAGTGAATGTTTAAATTTTTAAAAAGTTTATTACAGTGAAAGACACGTTGCCATTAATCCCCCTTAGAATACTCCTCCTTGCTTCGAACACACTTATCCCATCATTTTTGCCACTTTCTGAAGCAGTTCTGGAGTCCTCTCTTGTGAGTGTCTTCAGTTGCACTGTCATGGCTGCCTCAATGTCCTGAATCATTTTGACTTTGGGAAAGAGCCAGAAGTCACACGGTGCCAAGATCCGGTGAATAAGGTAGATGAGGACACACCATAATGTTTTAATTTGACAGAAATTGCCATACCAGAAGCAACGTGTGACACGGAGCCTTTCCGTTGTGATCGCAAAATACGGGGAATGCTGCTGCAGAGTGTCATCCAACAGAAAGGCAGGAATCTTCAATATGGGAAGTGGCGCTACGAACCTTAGTAACAGTGTGTGACAAGTTTCAACTTGTTCAATGCAGTCAGTTGGGTGTGAGCTACGGTTGAGAGAAGGTGTGTTTTAAAGAAAAGACTTGCTGTGTGCATGGAGGTCCTCTAGCTGTCAGCCCTTACACAGATAGTGCCAGCACAGAGCCACCTGGTCCAAGGTCCCACCCTTCCCAGGCGGCCCCCATCCAATAATCAAAGCAAAAAGGTGAAGAACTGATCATCTCAACCCAACTCAGGGCACCTCTTAAAGGCCACTCCAACCCCAAAGCTCCTGCGACAATGGGTAGGATCATAGCTTGATTCTCCCTCCATCACACCTGCTTCCAGCCTCTCCTCCTATATGGGTTGGTCCCAAGGGCGCTCCTTCATGGACATACTGGCAGTTAAACCTAACCTACAACAAACAACCCTCCCTGTCTCAGGCAACCAGCTTGGGCAAAGAAATGATAAAGCCACTTTGTGAGGACTGTTAAGAAGAGCAGGTGACATGTATGTTAAAGTCCTTCAGTAGCACAAAGATACTGTTGAAGCTATGGGTCACTTTTATTTCTAGTGGCTTCAGACGAGTCACATTGCAATGTAAAAACCTCTCTGATTTCTTGGAAAGAAAACCTGACAATTACTCACCCCCTTCCCTATTTTCAAATCCTGTTCTCAGTAGCCTGCAAAGGAAGACCCATCCAGACAGGAGTGGCATTGTCCAGGTCCCCTCTGGGGACAGGGGCTGAGGACACTTCAGGTACTCCAATGAAATATCTCGGTGCATGTCTGCCAAGGGTCTATCAAGCCCAATTCCAGAGGCCACAAAAGAAGAGACCTGTATGACCCCAAGCCCAGCTGACAACTTTCCAAGTTCCACAGTGCTGTAACCGACTCTGCAGAAGCAGAATCTTTGCCTCCAAACCACTAATGAACTTCTGCTAGCTCCAGGTTTAATTAGTTTTCATTGCAATATTAATGATCCTAACAAACCATTCCAACTTTCCTGTTGCACAGCTGGAATCCTTTTATTTGGCATTTGGTCTCCTTATAAGAAAATCCCATGTGCAACCTCCTCCCAACCTGCCCCATCAAGAGGGAATAAGATCGCATTCTTACTTTGCTTATCACTTTGGCCAGCCAGGGACAGTAGCTTTAATAATTTTGAAACTGGGAGCATTAAACACATCACAAACTGCCATGCAAATAACATATAATATAACTCCAGGATTTTAATTACAGTGACTAATATATGTACCAATAGTAAAATCTCTGTAGTACCATTAGGCCACATGCACAGACATTATCGGGAGGTTTGAAATTTGCACAAGGTGTGTCATTAGTTGATCCAAGATCTTCCAGATCTAGAGTGTTCACCTGAGACTCAGAATTCATTTGTTGGGCACTTCGGACCACTCAGCCAGAGGCAGCACTATTTTTATTAGTGACTATGATTACACATCTCTACTTGTCCAGTTGGTTTGTGATGAGGCAGAAAAATTAGGCACCTTCTGGCTCTTTTTCTCTCTGCCTCTCCAAGGGAAGAGAAAAGTAAACTGACGTGTGATGGAGCTATCAAACTGACGTATGATGGAGAATTCCTGCTTCCAGAAATTCTCCAGCTCAGCCTCAATGGAAAGTGATCTGAATTTATATGAGAAGCCACTGTATTTTAGGTACAGTATCCTTCCAGGCAAAGACATGGATTTGGGTGGAACTCAAAATTCCAGGAGAGATTTTCAGAGGCTCACCTCAGGCTGCCATTTTGATGACCTCAATCTATTTCATCTTTATTGAGCTTTATAGTTGTAGTTTTTGAGGACTTGGTTCTTATCTTTTAAGTTGTTGAATTAATGAGTGTAAAGTTATTTGTAGCATTCCCTTAGTATCTTTTAAATGGAGACAGGATATTTGTAGTGAATTCTCTTGTTTCCTTCCTGATATTGGCAATTAGTGTCTTCTCTCTTTTTATCTTTGTTGATCTTGGTAGAGGCTTATCAATTTTATTGATTTTTTAAAGAAGAAGTAGGCTTTTGGTTTCATTGATTTTCTCCATTGTTTTCCAGTTGCAACTTAATTAATTTCTGCTCTGATTTTTATTATTTCCTTTCCTCTACTTGCTTTGGGTTTATGTGTTTTTCTAGCTTCTTGAGCTAGGGCTTAGATTATTGATATGAGACTTTTCCTCTTTTCTAATGTAAGCATTTAGTGCTATAAATTTCCCTGCTGGACATTTCACTGGATATAGAATTCAAGGTTGACAGCCCATTTCTTTCAGCACATAAAAAATGTTCTGCCACTTTCTCCTGGACACCATATTTCCATACCAAGAAATCTGTTGTCATTTAAATTGGTGTATCCTTATAAGAAAAGTGTCATTTGTCTTTGGTTCTTTTAAGACATTTTGTTTATTTTTAAATTTCAGAAGTTTACTTTTAATGTATCTTAGTACAGATCTCTTCTGGTTTGTTCTATTTGGGATTTGCTCAGCTTTTTATCTCCGTCAGCTTATGTTTCTCATCAAATTTGGGAAGCTTTCAGTCATTATTTCTTTGAAAACTTTTTAGCCCCACATTCTTTTTCTTCTGCTTCTGAGACTTCAATGATGTGGTTGTTAGATCTTTTGTTATTGTCCAGAGACCTCTGAGGTCTGTTGGTTAATTCTCTTGTTTGGTTGGAGTATCTACATCTACAGGAGTGGGTTCTGGAACAGGTTGATAGGAAGAGGTCTTTCTTTTGTTTTCCAGTACTTGTTTGTAGAATGTTTTATTTTCTCTCCGACTGCAGCCCTTTTTTCTCTTTCCCACTGTAGTGTTATGTTTTCTCTGCATGATTCCAGCTTCTCACACAATGGGGGGATTCCCTGGAAGGCGGGCTTCTCCTCTGTTAACAGTTTACCCAGGTCATAGGGCACCGCGTCCCTTTCGGTGAATTCAGTAGTGAGACTCTTCGTCTTGCCTGTCTGCTGTGCAGGGAGTCCTTTGTGGAGTTGACATAACAGACATCAATATTTATGCCCCCAATCAGGGAGCACCGAAATATACCAAGCAACTATTAACAGAATTAAAGGGAGAAATTGACCAAAACACAATTACACTAGGGGACCTAAATACATGATTGACAGCTATGGATAGATCATCCAAACAGAAAATAAATAATGAAATAGCAGCCCTAAACGATACATTACATGAAATGGACATAACTGACATTTATAGAGCACTTCATCCTAAAACATCAGACTATAAATTTTTTTCTAGTGTACATGGAACATTCTCAAGGATAGAACATATATTGGGACTTAAAAATAACCTCAGCAAATTTAAGAAGATTGAAATCATACCAAGCATATTCTCTGATCACAAGGCTTTGAAATTGGATATCACTGCGAAAAGAAAGCAGGAAAAACCACAAATACATGGAGATTAAACAACATACTTTTAAAGAACTACCAGATCAAAGAAGAAATTAGAGGAGACATCAAAAGATGCATAGAAACAAATGAGAATGAAAATACATCCTACCAATTCCCCTGGAATTTACAACAAATTGAAAAACTATAACCAAAATTTGGGGGATGTAGCGAAAGCAGTTTTAAAAGGGAAATTTATACCATTACAGGCCTATCTCAAGAAACAAGAAAAATCCCAAATAAATAACCTCATGTTACACCTTAAAGAACTAGAAAAAGAAGAACAAGCGAAACCCAAGGTCAACAGAAGAAAGGAAATAACAAAAATCAGAGCAGAACTAAATGAAATACAAAACAAAAAGACAATAGAAAAAATTAATGTGACAGAGAGCTGGCTCTTTGAAAAGATTAACAAAATTGACAAATCCTTGGCTAAACTCACTAAGTTAAAAACAGAGAAGAACTAATCAACAAGATCAGAAATGAAAAAGGGGAAGTTATCACTGATGCCACAGAAATACAAAGAATCATCCAAGAATACTATGAAGGACTATATGCCACCAAATTCAATAATCTAGAAGAAATGGACAAGTTCTTACAAACATATAACCTTCCAAGGCTGAACCATGAAGAACTGGAAAATCTAAACGGACCGATCACCAGTAACGAAATTGAATCAGTCATCCAAAACCTTCCCAAAAGCAAAAGTCCGGGACCAGATGACTTCACTAGTCAATTCTACCAAACCTTCAAACAGGATCTAATACCAATCCTGCTCAACTCTTCCAAAAAATTGAAGAAGAGACAGTACTCCCTAACTCATTTTATGAGGCCAGCATTACCCTGATACCAAAACCTGGTAAGGACAACACAAAAAAAGAAAACTACAGACCTATATCTCTGATGAATACAGATGCAAAAATCCTAAACAAAATTCTAGCAAGTCAAATGCAACAATGCATTAAAAAGATTATTCAACACAACCAAGTGGGGTTCATCCCAGGGGCACAAGGATGGTTCAACATCCGCAAATCCATCAATAAGATACATCACCTAAACAAAATAAAGGACAAAAATCATATGATTATATCAATTGATACATTTGACAAGCATTTGACAAGATACAACATCCATTTATGATTAAAACACTCAATAAAATATGTATAGAAGGAAAATACCTTAACAAAATAAAGGCCATATATGACAAACCCTCAGCTAATCTCATAATTAATGGTGAAAAACTGAAGCCCTTTGCTTTACGTTCAGGAACGCGACAGGGCTGTCCCCTATCAGCTCTGCTTTTCAACATAGTGTTGGAAGTCCTCGCCAGGGCAATCAGGCAAGAGAAAGAAATAAAAGCCATCCAAATTGGGATTGAAGAAGTTAAATTGTCACTCTTTGCAGAGGACATGATGCTATATATAGGAAACCCTAAAAACTCCACCGAAAAGCTATTAGAAACAATCAACGAATACAGTAAAGTTGCCAGCTACAAAATCAATGTACAAATGTCCATTGCATTCCTATATACTAACAATGAAATCTCAGAAAAAGAAATACAAAAACAATTCCCTTTGCAATTGCAGAAAAAAGAATAAAATACCTAGGAATAAACTTAACCAAGGATGTGAAAGACTGAAAACTTTGCTGAAAACTACAAGACATTTTTAAAAGAAATTGAAGAAGACACAAAGAAATGGAAAGACATTCCGTGCTCATAGATTGGAAGAATCAACATAGTTAAAATGGCCATATTATCCAAAGCAATATACAACTTTAATGCAATCCCCATCAAAATCCCAATGGCATTTTTTAAAGAAATAGAACAAAAAATCATCAGATTTGTTTGGAACCACAAAAGACCCCAAATAGCCAAAGCAATCTTAAGAAAAAAGAACAATACTGGAGGTATCGCACTCCCTGACTTGAGCTTGTACTACAGGGCTACAATAATCAAAACAGCATGGTGTTGGCAGAAAAACAGACACATAGATCAATGGAATAGAATTGAAAACCTAGAAATAAAACCACATAAATATGGCCAGATAATTTTTGACAAAGAAGCCAAAAGCATACAATGGAGAAAAGACAGCCTCTTCAATAAATGGTGCTGGAAGAATTGAAAAGCCACGTGCAAAAGAATGAAACTGGACTGCTATCTGTCACCATATACCAAAATCAATTCAAAATGGATCAAAGACTTAAGCATAAGACCTGAAACAATAAACTGCATAGAAGAAAACATAGGTACTAAACTTATGGACCTTGGGTTCAAAGAACATTTTATGAATTTGACTCCAAAGGCAATGGAACTAAAAGCTAAAATAAACAAATGGGACTATATGAAACTTAAAAGGTTCTGCACAGCAAAAGAAACCATCGACAAAATAAAGAGGCAACCGACTGAATGGGAGAAGATTTTTGCAAACAGTGCCTCCGATAAGGGGCTAATATCCAAAATGTACAAAGAACTCATGCAACTCAACAACAAAAAAACAAACATCCCAATTGAAAAATGGGCAGAGGACCTGAAGAGACATTTCTCCAAAGAGGACTTACAAATGGCAAATAGACATATGAAAAAATGCTCAACATCACTAATCATCAGAGAAATGCAAATAAAAACCACAGTGAGATATCACCTCACCCCAGTTAGAATGGCTATCATCAACAAGACAAATAGTAACAAGTGTTAGAGAAGCTGAGGAGAAAAAGGAACCCTCATACACTGTTAGTGGGAATGCAGACTGGTGCAGCCATTATGGAAGGTAGTGTGGAGGTTCCTCAAAAACTTAAAAATAGAATTACAATATGACCCAGCAATCCCTCTCCTGGGTATCTACCAAAAAAAATCTGAAAACATTTATCCATAAAGACACGTGTGCTCCAATGTTCATTGCAGCTTTGCTTACGATGGCCAAGACATGGAAACAACCAAAATGTCCTTCGATAGATGAATGGATAAAGAAGTTGTGGTATATATATACAATGGAATACTATTCGGCGGTAAGAAAAGATGACATAGGACCATTTGTGACAACATGGATGGATGTTGATGCTAAGTGAATTAAGTCAAACAGTTGATGCTAAGTGAAATAAGTCAAACAGAAAAAGCAGAGAACCATATGATTTCACTGATATGTGGTATATAAACCAAAAACAACAAAAGAACAAGGCAAACAAATGAGAAACAAAAACTCATAGACAAAGACAATAGTTTAGTGGTTACCAGAGGGTAAGGGAGGTGGGGGGAGGGAGATGAGGGTAAAGGGGGATCAAATATATGGTGATGGAAGGAGAACTGACTCTGGGTGGTGAACACACAATGTGATATATAGATGATGTAATACAGAATTGTTCTCCTGGAATCTATGTAACTTTACTAACAATTGTCACCCCAATAAACTTTAATTTAAAAAAAAGATGAAATAGATAACCTGAGTAGTCCTATAACCATTAAAGGAATTGAATTTGTAATTAAAAAGTTTCCCCAAATAAATCTCCAGGCCCAATGGCTTCACTAAAAAATGTTATCACATATTTAAAGAGTTAGCGTCAATTTTTGTATAATCTCAGCAAGAAAGTAAAATCCTGTTCTTATAAGGACAGCAATCATATTGGATTAGGGAACACCCTAATGACCTCATTTTAACTTAATAGCCTTTTAAAGACACTGTCACCAAATACCATTAAAGTCACATTCTGAGATGCTAGAGGTTAGGACTTCAATATATGAATTTTGAAGGGACACAATTCAACAGAAAAATGCCTAAATGATTTTTGGCAACAGTACAAAAGCAATTCAATAGAGGAAGAAAAACCTTTACATTTACAACAAATGATGCTGGAACAATTAAACATCTATAGGAAAAAAAGAAAAAAAGAAAAGTACTTCAACCTAAGTCTCACATCTTATACAAAAATCAACACAAAATGGATTGCAGACTTAAATGTTAAACCTAAAACTATAAATCTTTTAGAAAAATAAGAGAACATTATTGGTATCTAGAGATATACAATAAATCCTTATACTTGACATCAAAAGCCCTGTCCATAAAAGGAAAAACAATGAAAATCGAGCCACATCAAAATTAAAAACTTTTGCTCTACAAAAGACCTTGTTAAGAGACTAGGAGAAAATATTTGTAAACCACCTATCTGACAAATGTTCTATACCTAATTATACAATGAATTTTCAAAACTCAGTAAAAAAAAAAGCAAGCAATCCATTTAGAAAATGGACTAGCAATATGACCAGATATATACAGACGGCACACTTGGACTTCACTCCCACTCCCACTGTTGCAAGCAGATGTGCAAAGCCATGTAGGATGTGAGATTCCTGGCCCTAGTCTTCCCACAGGTTATTATTTTTTAAATTTGCTAGCATATCCTCAAATCTTTCTTCACTTTGTATGACAACTTGTCTTTCACGTATCTGGGATTTCTGGGCATGTTTCTTCATCTAATGTTGATTTCCTGCCCTTTGGATCGGAAGGGCTGTCCCCACAACACCCCCGTCTTTGTGAGGGTTCCACTGGCTCTGCAGGACCTTGATAGCTCAGAACTGTCAGGCTGGTTCACAACCTCATCTACAAGGCCAGCTGGCCACCCCCGCAGAGGCTACTCCTTCTTTCAAAGCCAGGCCCTCAACAAGATGAAAATGTCACCTGCATTCTCAAGACCTCATTTCTTACCTGGGTCATGGGAGCTCCTGGATGCCAGTTGCAGGTATCGGCCGGGTACCAGCCCTTTATGACTAGTGGAAGCTTTTGCGTGGGGCTGGGTCATCAGAGGCCTTTGAGAGGGGACCGGCCACACCCAGATTGCCCGGGGCAATGCTTTTGTGAGGTCCCCGATTCTGATGCCTTACCCATCACACACTTGCTGGCTCTGATGTTGGACTGGCCCTTTGGGGGTTATGTCTCAGACTCACCTTATCTACACTTGATGTCTCCAGTCACTGATGTGGATTCTGACGTTAGCTAGATCCACCTTGGTTGGACCCAGTGCCCAAGTTCTCTCTCTTTCTGCCTTATTTCTACACTTGGGCACTCCTGGGCTAAATGGAACCTACCTACCTAGAGGCATTGGGGGATGTGGAGACTTCCCTGGTGTAGTATTCAGCTAGCCCTTGCTGAGTCCTTGTTAGGGATCTTATCTTGGGTGCTCCCAGCGGAGACCGAGTCAAAAGGTTGATGCAGTAGTGTATTTGGGAAGTATGCCAAAGACATGGAGTGTAGGACCAGGGAGAAGGCAGAGAAAACCTGGGAGGCACTAACTGTTTTGGGTTACCCATGGTTAAGGGAGACTGGTCCTCCGTCTGGCTTGAAACTTCCTAAGAACTTTCAGAATTGTCCACCTGGGTCCTGGATGGCAAGCATCTCATCCTTTGGCTGTCCTCCTCCCACAGGTCAAGAGTGGCCCTGGGTATATCTACCCCTGCACGTTGAGACTGCATCTGTGAGAATGCTCAGTGGGCTCCCACAGGTGTGGCCACATGCCCTGGCAACAGGGAAGGTCTGAGACAGGAAGTAAGAGGTACATGGTATGAGTTCCAGAAGACGGAGGGTTGCCCCACAGGATGTGTTTGTCACAGGCTGAGTCAGTAGCGACTATAGCAAGAGGTGTGGATGGGCAGATTGACAAGGTGCTCAAAAGGTGTCCAACACCGTGGAAGGAGAGAAAGCCAGGCCCTGAAAAGTATCAACAACCATGACACAGTCCTGTACTTGAGTAGCTCATAGACTCTTGAGGAAGGAGGTTGCCGCGTCAGGTGTCCCTGGCTAATGAGACATCCCTACTTGTCCTCTCATTGTACCCACACATCCCTTATCAAATGGCAGCATGATTGCTTGTCTTCTCCTAAGTCCTCCTGGGCTGTAAACTCCATGATGAGAAATGCTCACATTAACACAAACTAACACACACTTTCATCCTCAGTGCTCTACATGGATTAACTCACAGCAATCCAAAGATGCAGAAACTTCACAGCTGAAGAAAAAGAGGCCCAGAGAGGTGATCTGATTTCCCTAGGGTCCCACAGGTGGTTCAATCCCAGACACGCTGGCTCCAGAACTTGGGCCCTGGACCATGACGTTCCACGTCTGGTAGGGGAGCTTCTGTGAGTGCTGTGATCACTGCAAAGTCCCAGAACCATCGAGATGCTCAGTAGTGTGGTTATGGGAAGCGCAAGGTGCTCCTGGAACACAGAGAAGGGCAATGGGGTCACTGGGGAGGGAAAGGAAGAGGGGAGGAAGAGAAAAGAGATAGAGAGAGAAGAACCAGATGGGGGAGGACACGAGAAAGCCAACATAAATGAGGGATAAAGGAGAGAGGAAGGGAGGATTGAGAGAAAGAGGAAGTGGGGGAGGAGACAGCCGTGCTGAGCAGGGCTCGAGGGGAGCTGGGTTCCCTGGCGTGAAAGAAGAGCAGGATACCTGAGGCTGCCATGTGAGCAGGGCTGATCCAGCAGGGGTGAGAACTCATCAACACATTTAGACAGGGAGTGTGACAAAACCAGAGCTGTCACTGGCATTGGCTGCTGCGTGAAACAGGCCCAGAGTAGGGAGGCTGAGGCAGTGAGAGTGGTCAGGAAGCTGCTGCAGGGACCCAGGGGATCGAAGATACAGTCCAAACCAGGGAACCCAGAGAAAAGGTCGACATGGTAGGAATAGAAGAGAGAAGGGGAGAGAGGAGACAGTGGAAGGGTCCAGGCTTCTGTGGATGGTGGATGGTGGCCTCCCTACCCTAAAATTGAAATAATCATTTAACGAGTGCCTACTATGTGCCAGGCTCTGGCCCAGGCCCTGAACCAGGCCTTGAGATAGAATCTAGCTTTACAATTCAACAATGTCACCAGGTGGCTTTGCCCCACCTCATTTCACGCAGTAGATAACTGTCCAAACCTCAAGAAGTTCCCACAGGCGCCTAGCAACAGAGGGTCTCTGACCCAGGGGTTCTGTGTGACTCCAGAGCACGTGTTCTCTCCATGCACCATCAAATTACACTCAAATCACTTCTTTCAGCAAAGAGCATGACATGGTGACAGCTGACCAGAGCCTGTGAGTGTCACAGCGGCCAAGTGCCAAGTTACAAATCATGCCATATCACCGTGAAAGCCAAAATAACAAGCGCCTATGTGTGGTCTGACACTCCAGCTGTCTTAGCTCAACCGGATCTATTGACAATTCACTAATCCAACCAATAGCTGGGTGGCTGACCCACAAACGGCTGAGCTGGAGATGACATGCAGCCGCCTCCTGGGGCCTCAGCTTAGCCCGTGCTAGTTCGCAGTTAGAGTCGCCTTGAGAATCAGCATGATGTACCTGGTCCCGGGGGCACCTAGGCCGCAGAGCAGCAGGTACCCCACATGTCTGTCCCTCTGTTGCAAACCCCTTTTCTCAGGCGTCTTCATTTGAACCACGTACTGATGGCCATCTCAGTAAATTTCATCCATGACAGCAAGCTGCAGTGAGCTAAGTGGTGGCCCCCAAAACATATGCCCATGTCCTAATCCCTGAAACCTGTGAATGAGACCTTCTTGAGAAAAAGGGTCTCTGCAAATAGAATTAAAGAGCTTGTGATGAGGAAGTCATCCTGGTGTATCCTCGTAAGCCCAAAAATCCAATGACAAGTGTCCTTTTATAGGAGGAAAGTAGAGGGACATTTGAGACAGAAGAGGAGGAGGGACATGACCACAGAGCAGGGACTGGGTGATGTGTCCACAAGCCGAGAAACAAAGGGGCACTAGAAGCTGGAAGAGGCCAGCAAAGGCCCTCCCCTACAGCCTTCAGGGGGAGAGTGGCACTGCGACCGCTTGACATTGGACTTCTGGACCGTAAGACAATGAACTCCTGTTGTGTGAAGCTGCGCAGGGTGTGGTAATTCGTTACGGCACCTGCAGGAAAGTAACACACAATCTAACTTGTGTTTCTGACTGTCCAGCATGAGTTGCTATTTGCAGGAGACTTTGTGATCTCACCCCTCAGGCCCACTTGCCACCAGGTCCTGCTCTGCCCTTGGCTGGAAAGGGAATCCCGAGGTTGCGTCTGCCTCTTGGGTGCGGAGCTCTGGGCCAGAGCAAGATGAGAAATGGGCCTATTTATAAACGAATAGAGCCGGAGCACTGGTGCAAGGTTAGCTGAGGGCTCCTCCAAGGTCAGAGACCCAGTCCCTTGGGACAGGGGGCACTGCAGAGAAGAGCAACACTCTGAGGGGAAGCGGGGGGCAGGAGCGGGGGCGCTTAAGGCCCCTCTGACCAGTGAGGCCACGGTCCATTTCTGACAGCCTAACACAGGAATGTTCAGCTGGCTTCCAAGTCATATCTGGTATCGTGGGCGAGGGCAGGCCCAGCTGTGTGGGAGCAGATTCTTTCTCACTGCCTCACTGCTGCTCCAAGAAAGGAAATATGAGTGCCCAGGGTGGGTACCCTGAATGCAGCCTGCGTCCTCTCTGCGAGCAGTTGTGCCCTCCACGCTCTTGCTGACCTCCAGGGGGATGCTGTCACAGTCGGCAAAACTCTGCACTCCATGTGTTTCTCACAATAAAGACCACTCTCTGGGCAGGGCCTTCCTGGGTGTGAAGAGACTTCCTGGGTGGTGTCTCAGCCCAGGTTGTCCCTTGGAAGGCAGGAAGCTGTTCAGCCACATCAGGGATGTGGTGGACAGAGACTCTGTTAATCGGTGGCTGGGTGGGACCAGGGTCCACTTTCAGCCTATCTGATGCTGGGCACAGGTGTTCAGAGGCAGACTCAGTGCCCAGGCTGCTGACAAGGTCCCTCCCGCAGACCTGTCCTGCACCAGCGGTCCCAGGGGCTAGCAGAACTCTTTCCTCAATGGCAGGAGCAGCCTCTGACGCAGGCTGTCTCATTCCCATTGTGACCGTGTCACATCTCTGCATCTTGTACATCCTTCAGCTATTTTCCATGGACGAGTAATGTTCTGACTGAGCAACTGTAGCAAGAAGGATGGGGACAGACTTTCACCTGCTTGGATTCAGAAGGCGCAAGCATCAAAAATCCTTGAATTCTAGCTCCATTCCCTCTTCTTGTGTGACCCTGCACAGGTCACTTAACCTCTCTGAGCCTCGTTTCCTCCTCTGTAAATGGGAATAACATGGCCTACTTTGCTGAGCTGCTGGGAAGGTTAGATGGGACTTTCTACGTGACTGAAGCACCAATCTCATCCATAGAATCTGGGCTCACTTCCCAGGCCTTTGGACATCTTCTTTTCTCCCTGAGAAAGTCTGCTGCGGCTGCAGGGGCTCAGTCCACCCCAGCTCTGTATCCTGTCACATGGAACGTTCCATAAGGCACCATGCACTCAGGGCCGGACTCCCCTGAGGAGGCTCTTGGGGACATTCGTGCAGCCCACGTGGGACTTATCAGACTCCCCTCCACCCTTCCCTCCTGACTCTGGGCTCTGGCCCAGCTGGTCGTGGTCAGGAGACCCAGATTCCAAGTCTGAAACCAAGCCTGTGTCTCTATCACTCACTCTTAAGCCCTGTCTTCCCTGCGGAAGTCTGGCCATGAACTCCTCGTGGTGTAGCTCATGCTGAAGTAGATGCAGAATCTGCGTATGGTACGGATTATCTGTGGAAAAGGACCTACCACTCCACTACGAGCCATGGGGCGCAGCTCCCTGCCACTTATGTGGCCGTGGACAAGTCGTTTTTTTCCTTTCAGTCCCTTTACCTTTAAAAGGGTATAATTATATCTAAGTCTCAGGGTAACCATAGGTTGATTGTTAATTACCTGAACCAGCCCCTGCTATACAGTAGGTGCTCAGTTAATGTCAGGCCTCTCTCCTCTTCTTGCCCTGAGCCCCACCTTGCATGAGCACAGTGTTGTGGCTCAGGCCCAGTCACAGGAGCAAGCTGGCTCAGGGAGCCCCCAGACCCAGGACTGCGGAGGAAGCATGAGGGCTCTACCTCTTTTTCCTAGCTGCTGACAGTCCCAGCTGAGGCTCACTGGGGGGATCTCAACCCCAAGAGGAGGAAGAAAGAGGGCACCAAATGCCAACACGATCTCTCCAGAGTCTAAGGGAGGTGCCATCACTCCCAGGGAGTGTCATCCCATTGAGGCAAAACTGAACTTAATCCTCCTAACAACCGCCCCCCCCCCCCGCAACACACACACACACAATCTACCCCTCTCCCCAATTCTCCGAGCACGCAGGTGTGATGTCTGTCAGTCGTCTTCTGCCCCGACGTCCACTTGGTCGTCCAGGCCTGCTACTGGACCCCTGGCTGCTTCCCTCCAAGGGAAGCTGCTTAGGGCCAGGCCCTCACTGTACCTGCCACGCTGTTTTCCAGCCTCCTAGAGGCCTCCTACCCCTCCTAGACTATTCCACACCAGGCACTCAGGCTCCTTGACGTGCAGCTCAGAAAACGGCTGCCCCCACCATGCCCCTCATTACTGCCCCTCAGTACTGGAAGGGCACCAAGAATCTGTAGGTTTGGAGCCTGATTTTTCTTACAGCCTTGAGAAACTGACACCACGTTCAAACATCCCAGAGAAGAGCTCCACCACCCATTGGATGCTCATCCAGCAGCCACTCCCTCCAGACCCCAGGAGCCAGCACCTCACATGCCCTGCATCAACCCTGAGCGAACCACAGCCTCTCCCCAACACGTGCATACACTAACACGCGGTACAGCTCCACAGTAGGTAAAGCGGAAGGCAGTGGGAGGGGCCGAACCCCACACGTGTCCCGAGGGGAAAGGAATGGCGTTCAGCTGTGCCTCCCCCACCCACATACGTAGGTGTCTACCACCTCCAGCTTAATCTCCATCAGCTACTCTAGGGGCTCTTTAAAAATGCTCCTCCCAGGCCCCCCGCAGGCACAGCCCTGCCAGGTTGCAGAGGTGAGCAGCAGGGAAATGACAGTCGGGACGTGGGGTGGGGGGCTCATTCTTACTTTGAGGGTACTGCCCGGGCTACGGCAAGCCAGACAAGATGTGGACCCATTCTCTCCAGCCAGCCGCCAGGCCCTGGCCATGGAAGAAGCGTGTCAGCCTTGGCTGGAAACGTGCAGCAGGCCATCCCTGAAGGTCACGGAGGCTCCCAGAATCCCTCCAGCAGCAGCCGCCCTGATCCCACCAGCAGCTCCCACAGCGTCGGAACACAGCCTTACCTGGGATGGAGCTAGAGAAGTGCATTACCAGGTCCCATCCCAGATCTACCCTTAAACAAGCCCCCATGCCCACGACGTGGACGCTGCCCAGGGTTGAGAGCTGCCCCGACACTGTCCACCAGGTCGTCACGACTGTCTTCTGTGTCACATCCAGGCTTACCCCTCTTCTGTGGATGTGGGGGCCAGGGCCCCACGGTGCTGCTGCGGGGGAGCAGAAACACAGGCAGCCGAGCCCCTGGCATGGAGCCATCTCCCTCTGGCCTATCATATTACTGACATGACACAGACCCCTCCAGGAAGGGAGAGAGGCAGGATTTGAACTCAGACCTGTTACAAGGGCGGACAGCATTAATCAGCGTGAGCTAAGATAACCTGGGGGATTAAAAAAATGGTCAAGTCAACTAGCCCCGCCCTCAGAGGTACGTTGCCCAGCTCCATATCCATCCGCAAACTTCTCTTGTATTAAGCAGATTGGACAGTGGAACATCACTGTTAGAAACCTCACTTGAGCCTCTCAGCAGTTCTGGCCACATGGGAAGGTCAAGTACCCTGTTTCCCCGAAAATGAGACCCAGCTGGACCATCAGCTCCAATGCATCTTTTGGAGCAAAAATTAATATAAGACCCGGTATTGTATTGTATCGTATCGTATCGTATCGTATCGTATCGTATCGTATCATATCAAGACCCAGTCTTATGTTATAGTGAAGTAAGGCCAGGTCTTATATTAATTTTTGCTCCAAAAGACGCAGTAGAGCTGACTATCCGACTAGGTCTTATTTTCGGGGATACAGGGTACCTGGGTGGGAGGGGGTTGTGTCCCCTCGACCTCAGTTAGGAAGCAGAGCAGACTACTCAGAGGTCTCCTGGGAGAGGAGAGAAGCCCAGAGCGGTGAGCACCAGGCCGGGGGAGATGGCCTGGATCTATCTAGGTGGTGCTGTCGACATCTGAGGCATCTGATGGGGTAGACGGTGGGTTGAGACAGCAGCAGTCCCCAGTCGGGCGTGGGGCTCATGCCTGCCTTGCTGTGAGTGTGGGCTCCAGTTAAAATGATGCTAACACACGGGGCCTCACAGGAGGGTGGCGAGACTACAACCGGGTGGGCAGGCCCCACCCTAGTGGGAGAGACAGCTCTGAGAACGGGATCTGTAGGGGCTGCCCCCAAGGGTGACTGGTCCTGGGCAGGACAGACAGGAGAGAGCCAGTGTTATCCAACAGAGTTCATTAAAACGTAATTTTTTAAAGACGCACATAAAAAGATGTTCAGACAAATGAAATATGCTTAGGCCAATGCCTAGGCGAGAATCCCAGCCCCACTACCTGAAGACTTGGGACCCTGGGCAAAGGGCTGCACTTCTCAAAGCCCTAGATTCCTGGCTGCAGTGGGCTGAATGGTGGCCCCCAAAATGATAAGCCAACTTCCTAACCCCCAACACTTTTGAGTGTGACCTTATTTGGAAAGAGTCTTTGCAGATGTCATTAAGTTAAGTATCTAGCAATGAGGCGATCGTGCTCTTTATCCAGGTGGCCCTCAAGCCAGTGACAAAGTGTCCTTTTAGAGGCACTTGGAGATGAGAGGTCCATGTGAAAACAGAAGCCGAGACTGGAGTGATGTGGCCACCAGCCAAGTAGCACGTGGAGCCCCCAAAGCTAGAAGAGGCAGGGAGTTTCTCCAGCAGGGCCTTCTAAGGCAGCTCAGCCCTGCCGGCCGACACCTTGGACTCTGTACTTCAGGACTGTGTGAGAGTCAATTTCTGTTGTTTTAAACCCCTCAGTTGGTGGTAACTTGTTACGGTAGGCCCAGGAAACCAGTACAGTGGTCTATAAAACAGGTTAACAATACTTACCTTTTACAGTTGTAAGTTACAAAGGACTAGAAAAGAAATGTTCATTAAAAGAAGAACGTAAATGTCCACCAATAGGGGATCAGGTCACGGGCATTTAGACAAAGGACAGGGTGCAGCGATGCAAAGAAGTCTGTAGACAATCGTTAACGATGGGGCAGATGTTCACATTATAATATCAAGCCAGGAAAACAGTGTACCAGAATGTCACAATTGTAAATGTGTATGGATCTAACTTTACTTTTAAAAGTATGCCCCAAAAGGAAAAAATAACATTGACCATCTCTGGGCAATATGATACCATGTTCTTCATTTTCTACTTTGTTATTTTCTAAGTTTTTTCACGATGAGTATTACTTTTATTACCAGAAAATAAGAGGTGTTCTAAAAATTTCTTCCTACAAATATCGCATAACTGCTCAAAAGTCGCTAGAGGCGCACTTTCTTTCTACCTACAATCTCATGAGATCCTTACAACAGCCCCATGAGCAGCTCTGCTGTTATTCCATTTTGTAGGTGAGCAAAACAGGTGCCAAGAGATGATAGTCCAAGCACAGAGCCAGTTTGTGGTCAAGCCTGGGAGAGGGACGTGGCCTGGCTGCCTCCTAAGCCTTGCTTGGGAAGCCACACGCCCCTAACCCACAGAGACAGCCATCTCTCTGTCCTGTCTCCCTTGCCTGACCTCACCCAGGATTTGGCCATGTCCCTCACGTCAGAATGGTGGATCAGAGTCTGAAAGTGCCCTCCAGGCAGAGATAAATAACAGAGAGCAACATCCTGGGATTCCGGTTTCTTATGTTTAAATGGAATGGAGGATAAATCATTTCTGCTAACTGTTTTTACCTGGCTGCAGGAAATGATGCATCGCCATCTTTTAAAAGAAAATTAAGCCTTTAATTCCATGGCACGTGTAATAAAATGGTCCTTCAGCTCTCTGCCCTGAATATATGGCCCGTCATGTCCTAATTTACTATTTCAATGCTGCCTGAAATGTTCTGAAGTTATTAATGTAGCAATATATTCAAGCACAAAACCTGGCCTTCAAACGCTGTGAAGCACTCAATTAACACAATGAATGGCCATGTGGGAGCCAAAGACGTAATGGCAGGAGGTAGCCACATGCCACGTAAGCGGGCTGCAGTGCTGGCTCTGCCATGGAGTGTTGATGTGAACCAGAGGCTCAGTATCATCCTCTGGAAGGTGGAGTTTATGGTACCCAATTCCCAGGTACAAAGTGCCTGGTTTAGGCCTGAGGCCCCAAGGAAACAACCTCTTCCTCTTTTACTTGGACCTCCAGCTATACCACCATCTCCTTCTCTTCCAAGAATATTCACGCACCATCTTCTCTATTCTGACTCTCTCATGGCCCACAGGAGAGCTTCTTCAGATGATTCCACACGCATAGCAATGCTTAGCATATGTGCACACGTGCACATGTGGGGGCAGTCCTTTTCAAGACTCTGAGTTGTCACGACCCACTGGACTCTAAAGAGCAGGTCTTTATGACCAGGGAACTGGTCCATTGATCCATGCAAAGATACACTGGGGTGAAGTTTCAACATGAGACAAAGGACAGGGTCCTGCGGGCTTCTAAGCTTGTGTTCACCATCTTGTGTGCCTCTCTCCTCTCCTACCAGTGTGTGCTGCTGACCACTGTGGCCACGGGTAACTGTCAGCCTCCCTCACAAGCCCTCCTTGCTGGCTAGCCGTTGGAACAGCCACTGCATGTGTGCACCTGGACAGGACCACATGAATGAGAGCTCTCCTGCTCTGCAGAAACTTCCAAAAAGGCTCAAAGATACTGCTGAGGTCTCTGTGTCTCCAAGGGGCCAAGGCGGCCTTGGGGGAAAGTGACCTTAGTGGAGCCACTGCATTCAGCTGCACAGGCGGTGGCTGCACACATCCAGGGATGTCTCTGGTATAGAACAATGGCCCTGGAGTTATCAGATGGGATAGAGCAGCGGCCCCGGAGCCCCAACCCGCCCCATTGGGGGTGAGTCCTGTTGAGCTCCCTCCCTCAGCCCTGCCCAGACCCCTCTGCCCTCAGTTGGTTTCCCTCCTTAGGAATTCTCAGACCAATAAACCAGAGAACAATACAAACAATCATTCCTCTGAGAGAAGGGAGGAGAGAGTGTCCGATGGGGACCAGTAAGCACATGCCTCTGATGCGTGCTCTCTGTGTACTCCTGAGCACATCATTTTACTGAGCCTTGGGTTCCCAGTGTATAGAGATGCTCAGAACATTTTGGCTGGGCTAATAGAGAGATGGCAAAGCATACACGTCATTGCAGACTCAGTATACACCAGTTCCACCAGCATGAGGACCTTCATTTCACCCAGTAGCTACAGCCTCGCTTTAATGGTGAGCATGAATTTGCCGTTACCCTACTCTAAAGATCCTTCTTGCACATGAGACCACTGTAACTCAGAAAGGTTCAGTGGCTGCCCACATTTCCATGCTGCTGATAATGAGATGGTGACTTATCCTGCCTCTAGGAACGGCCCTACAGCTCTGGCAAGGTAGCAGTACTACCAAGGCCATGGGGCATAGGAGTTGGAGATTTTGGTCTGGAGGTCTCAGTGCACTGTCATGCCCAGGCCTACATGGCGAAGCCCTCTCCAGCCCCAGCTGACTCCCCACCTGCCTCCAAGTCAGCCATGTGGGGTCTGTCCCGGTGCCTAAAGTCAGAGTAGAGGGGAGGGTAGGACCCCTGAAAACAAAATCCATACTTCATAACTGAGCGTGGCTGTGAAGTCACAGCCTGACACTAAGTCAGAAAACCCAGGACAGCCCAGCAGGGAGAGAGGCTATATTTCACCACATGCTTGAACTAAGATGATATCAGCAGCAGGACCACAAGATCAAAGAGCAGGAGGGAGGTGCCAGAGAGAACCCCCAGCATGGGCCACCGCAGCTGTAGGGCTCAGGGAAGTGTCCACTTCTGACCACATCTTCGTTTCCACTGCTGAAGAAGTTTCATGATTTGCCAAGCGCTTTTGGCCTAGAGGTAGAGGCTAAAACCAATCAGTTCCATTTGCAGCAGGAGGAATTTCGGCACAAGAGAGTAAAGAAGCATGTTGGCCATGGGTCACAGAGCCAGGCTTTGCAACCCCATCCCTGCTGCTGACAAGAGAGGGGGTTCTCTGTGTGGGAACTGGGCTGTGCAGCAGGAGGGATCAAATCCCAGATAAAGATGCTTCCCGCTTCACGAGAAAAGATCAAATGAAATATAACATGAAAAGTATGCAGCACTATAAATGCTGTGCCTTTCCCTCCCCTTCCCTTGATCCTCATAATCCTATGAGGTAGGATTTAGTCCACTTATCCCCATTCTACAGATAAAGAAACTGAATGCAGCACTTAGAGAAGGTGACACTAAGGTTTCAACCAGGATTTCGGCAATATTTGTGTTGCAGACACATCAACATTTCCCTTCTCTGGGTTTGACCCATACTAAATAGTCCAAGAAAATCAAGGCTGGAGGTGGGGGTGGGAGTGCTAATTTCCCAGAAGCAGTCTTAACTCTGCTCTTTGAAGTGTCACGAAATTGGCTGGAGGCTGCTCCCGTCAGCAGCACTGCACAGGCTGCTGAAAGCACTTTTAGCACCTGATTTGTAAAGAGCCTTACTTTCCTTTCCTGTGCAATTATCAGCCTGCATCTCATGATCTCACCCCAAAGATGAGAAAGAAGAATGAGGCAAGGCTTGCCTCCAGATGCTCACCCTGCCAAACACTGAATGGCCTTGGCCACGCCCACATGTGTGGTGTGCCTGGCACAGCTCCGCAGAGTCCACAGGAGCTTCTGGGCAGCAAGCAGTGTCCACCACCGGGGTCAGCTGCGTCTTTTCCAGCAGACAGAGGCTCTGCTTCCAGGCTGCCTCAGCCTGGAGCCATAGGTTGTGCCCTGGTTATTTGGGGATTTGGGAATGAAGCAAGGGAAGAAGGAAAGGAGCCTGACTTGAAGTCCTGCTGGTACTCGTTCCTCCTATTTCCCTAAACAGCTCCGCCTGGAGGCACTAAAGGAAACAGAGATTCAGGAGATAACTTCGAGCCCCCAAACACACAGCTAGGAGCCTAGATGAGAAGGGGTTCAACCCCAAGGCTCTGCCCTGAAGGTGCCCTGCTTACCCCCACTGCCTCGTGGTGCCCCTGTGCTGCCTTTTAACAGAAGCTCAGGGCCTGTGTTCACTGGGGCTTTTTCCCTCTGGCCCCACCTGGTATCAGGAAGGCTGCCCCACCTAGGATATGCTGGAGAGACTCTACCCTACTCCATTTGTGCTGCACTGGTGTCATCCCCACACAGCTCTCCACACCTGGCCTCTGCCTTTACCAGAGATGTTACCGTATATGGGAGGCCCCATTTTCTACAGCTTATAATAGCAAAGCATCGTAAAAAGGAAATAATCAATGCTGCTAAAGACGGGGTCAAATGGGCAGGCTTACACATTGCTGGTGGAGTGGGAAGCAATTGGGCAAAATGTATGCCTGCAGAGCTTAATAATGTATATCTCTTTGATGCCACAATTTACACATCTGCAAATATATCTTAAAGCAATAAATCTAAATAAAAATAAGTCTTCCTTATAAACATCACCGTGGTAGCATTTTCTAAAGAGCCAAATACATCGAAATCCCATACTATGGAATATTAACCCATTAAAAATAATGCTTCAGGGGGAGACTCAAGATGGCAGAGTAGATAAACACTGTGCCTGCTTCCTTCCATGAACAAATTAAAATTACAACTAAATTATAGAACAATCAACCTGGAGAACCATCTGAATTCTGGCTGAACAGAGTTTTATAACTAAGGATATACAGAAGAAGCCACCTTGAGACTGTGGAAGCATGAAACTGGCTGACCCTACAACTCCATGTGGTGGCTGAGGACCATGAGGGATATCTCAGATGTGGAGGTTCCCCACAGAGGAGCAAGGGACGCCAGCCCTACACCGACCGCCCCAGACCAGAGTTCAGGTGCTGGGAAAAGGAGCCTCCACAACATCTAGCTGTGAAAAACAGTGGGCATTCTGACCATTTGGATGGGACAGAATGTGGCAGGAAATCCAGGCATCCTGTTAAAGGGCCTGAGCACAGACTCTCTCACTCACAGGCACTCACCTTGGGCTCTAGCAGAAGGGCAGTAACTTGGGGGACATCAGAGACATACAGGGGCAGACTGAGTTGTGTGGTTTTGAGATGAGGACTGGAGGACGATTGGCATTTTCCCTGTGAGGGATCTTCCTGCTATGCAGCCAGCAAGCTGGAGTCATCTTTCCTAAGTTGAACCTTCCCTCTACACTTACAGACAAATCTGAATCTGATTGGTCTGGCAAGCTCTGAAGCTCCGCCCTGCTTACCTAATGGGACCTCACCCTGTCCAACTCCTCAAACGTAGGAGGCACTGTCTCCAAGAGCAACCAGCGCTGCCCATATGGCATTCCTTCTTGGAAAACTATCAGAGTTCAACAGACCCCAGGTGGGTGGCAACTGGCCTCAGTGTGCTCTGAGACTTTTGCTGAATGGCTTCAGGCTCATCACTGGCACCAAACCATAATTTACATTAGCCTGGTAACCACAACTCTTCCCACTCTAGTGACTCCCTGAGACCCTGCCTCACCCAACTTGCATACCATACAAGGCTTTACCAGTGGCTGAGCCTTAAGGAAGCTGGCAGGTGGCAGCAGGCCTCAGGGTGTCCTGGCATTTTGCAGAGCTACCCCAGGCCTTGTACTGGTGGCAGACATCTTCAGTTCACAGCATGGCCTCTTCCACGCACCTCCAGGGTTAACACAGGCAGTGAACAACTGTGGATCACATTGTAGCTCTTACCAGGTAGTTTCCAACTGGTCACAGGCAGTGGGTTACCTGGGCCTGCACTGGAACCCCTGGCAAGAGGTCCCAGAACTCACATACTTAGAGGTTGCCTTCAGACAAGAGCAGAACACTGCCCAATTAGCCTCACAAGCTGCACACCCAAAAGGTGGTATCAACAGGCAACAGAACATGCTGAGGCAAATCCTGGGGTAAGCCCCCTCACAGCAGCCTGTAAGCTGAGGGCATGGCAAAAACCTACAGGGTCAATCCCTGAGGGTCAATCCCACCTAATGACATGCCAATAGCAATCAAGGCTCAACTATAACAGTAGAGCACACACAACCCACACAAGGGGCACTCCTGGAGCACTCTGTGCAGGTGACCAGGGAGACTATGTGACTGAGCCTCACAGGGCACCTACTACATAAGGTCACCTGGCCAAGACTGGGGGATGTTACAGATCTACCTAAAACATAGAAACAAACAGAGATGTAGCCAAAATGAGGAAACAAAGAAATACATCCCAAGTGAAAGAATAGGAGAAAACTCCAGAAAAAGAACTAAACAAAATGGATGCAAGCAATCTACCAGAGACAGAGTTCAAAACAATAGTTGTAAGAATACTCAAGGAACTTAGTGAGAACGTCAACAGAGAGATAGTGAGCATAAAAAAGACATAGAAACCATTTTAAAAGAATCAGTCAGACATGAGGAATACAATAACTGAAATGAGAATGCACTAGAAAGGATCACCAGCAGACTATATGAAGTTGAGGATTGAATCAGTGATTTGGAAGACAAGGTAGCAGAAACAACTAATCAGAACAGCAAAAACTAAAAAGAATCCAAAAGAATGCAGATAGTTTAAGAGACCTCTGGGAAAACATCAAGTGTAACAACATTTGCATCATAGGGGTACCAGAAGGAAAAGAGAGAAAAAAAAGGATTGAGAACATATTTGAAGAAATAATGACTGAAAACTTTCTTAACCTGGCAAAGAAAATAGATGTATAAGTCCAGGAAGCACAGAGTCCCAAGCAAGGTGCACCCAAACAGACCCACACCAAGATATGTTATAATTAGAATGGCAAAGGTTAGAGACAAAGACAGAATCCTAAAAGCAGCAAGAGAAAAGCAGCAAGTAACTTCTAAGGGAGCTCCCATAAGATTGTCAGCTGATTTCTCAACAGAAACTTTGCAGGCCAGAAGAGATTGGCACAAAATATTCAATGTGATGAAAAGCAAGGGCCCAAAATCAAGGTTACTCTACCAAGCAAAGCTATTATTTAGACTTGAAGGCAGTTAAAGAGCTTCCCAGACAAGAAAAACCTAAAGGGGTTTACCACCAACAAACCAGTATAACAAGGCATGTTAGAGGGACTTCTTTAAGATGGAAAAAAAAAATCAAACTTATGAATAATAAAATGGCTATAGCTACATGTCTATCAATAATTACTTTCATTGTAAATGGATTGAGTGCTCCATTCAAAAGACACAGCATGGCTAAATGGATAAGAAAACAAGATTCTTACATATGCTGCCTACAAGAGACTCACGTCAGATTGAAAGACACACACAGGCAAAGTGTAAAGGGATGGAAAAAGATATTTCATGAAAATGGAAACAAAAAAACAAAAAAAACAAAAATCTGGAGTAGCAATACTTATGCCAGACAAAATAGACTTTAGAACAAAGGCCATAACAAGACACAAAGCAGGACCCAGTAATCCCACTTCTGGGTATTTATTTAAAGAAACCCAAACGCTACATCGAGGGGACATTTGCATCCATATGTTCATTGCAGCATTGTTTACATTGGCCAAGATGTGGAGGCAGCCTGGGCATCTGTCAATGGAAAAATTGATAAAGAGAAGGTGGTACATATATACAATGGAATATTGCTCGGCCAGGAAAAGAAATGGGTTTGCCATCTGCAGCATTATGGATGGACTTGGAGAAAATTGTGCTGAGTGGAGTGTCAGACAGAGAAAGATAGATGCAATGAGATTTTGCTTGTATGTAGAATTTAAAGAACAAAATCAACAAACAATACAGCAACAACCTCATAGATTCAGAGAACATTTTGATGGTTGCCAGATGAGATGGGGTTGGGGATGAGTAAAAAAGGGGAAGGGTTTTAGAAGTACAAATTGGTTGTTACACAGTAGTCATGGGGATGCAGGGTATTTCATAAAGAATATAGTCAATAATATTGTAATAACTATGTATGTTTATCAGATGGGTACTAGATTTGTTGGGGTGATAGATGGGAGGGGGTTGGGGACAGGGTGTAAAAGATAAAGAAGTACACACCGATAATTACAAAATAGTCATGGAGATGTAAAGTATAGAGAATATAGTCAATAATATGGTAATAAACATGTATAGTTCTACGTGAGTACTAGACTACTCAGGGGGATCACTTCTTAAATTCTATAAATGTCTAACCACTATGCTGTACACCTGAAATTAATATAAAATAATATTGAATGTCAACTGTAATTAAAAAAATTGAAAAGGGGGGTAAAGGTGAGGAGAAATATGAGGTTTAAATCTCCAGGAATAAAACAAATAAATCATGCGGATGTAATGTACAGCATAGAGAATATAGTCAATAATATTGTGACAGCATGGTATGGTGTCAGATGGTTGCGGGACTTATCATCGTGGTCACTTCTTTAGGTATATAAATACTGAATAACTATTGTGTACACTTGAAACTAATACAGTGTTGTATGTTGGCTATATTTTAATAAAAATCTTTTTAAAAAATTAAAAATAAAGCGGCTCAACCCCTCCAGAAAAATAATACTGTTTCAGAAAAATTCACAGTGACATTGAAATGTTTTTGTTATAAAATGAAATGACAAAACAAGGTCACAAAATTGTCCAAATGATATGATATGTTTTTTCGTTTGTTTGTTTTTGTTTTTGTTTGTTTTGTTTTAAACTTTAATAAATTAAAGTTTATTGGGGTGACAATTGTTAGTAAAGTTACATGGATTTCAGGTGTACAATTCTGTATTACATTATCTATATCTCACATGATATCTTTTTAAAACTGAGGAAATGAATGAATGGCACATAAGACTTACGGGTGGAGGGTTCTGTTTTCTTCTTTTTTTATTAACAGACTTTATTCTTTAGAGCAGTTTTAGGTTCTCAGCAAAACTAAGCAGAAGATGCAGAGATTTCCCATATAACCCCCCTCCACCCCACCTCACACAAGCATAGCTGCCTCTATTATCAATATCCCTAGATGGGTTTTCCCCCTACTTTCCCCCCCCAAAAAAATTGTCCAATTGCCTATAATGAGAAAATGCATTTTGTTAGGGAGGAAGAAGAGAAAGAAGGGAGAAAAAGAGAGAAGAAGAAAAGGAGAGAAGGAGGGAAGGAAAAAGAAGGAAAGACAAGAAGTAGAACCCTTCATCCCAAAGGGAGAATGCAGACAGGTTCTTAGCCCTTTTGCTTTCTAATACACCTCTTTATTTCACCATTGGCATTCCACACCATTTTAAGTTTGTGATCTCATTTCCCCTGTCCACACACCACTTTCTCCCAGGGTGGGGAGTTCATGCTTTCTCAACACCTCAACCCTCCGGAAAACATCAAATTGCATCTGGCCTCCTATGGAAGCCTCCTGAACTCACTCTCCCACTCCCTGTAACTTTGGAAAGTTTTCCTTTCGACGAGGAGCCCCACTCCAACCTGCAGCCTTATAGCCTGGGCAGAGACCATCTGGCTTTACTATACAAGTATGCAAGTACACACACACACACACACACACACACACACACACAAACTGCCTCCAAGTCCTGTGGAGACCATGACCTGCAATGTTGGCCTCCCACCAGCAGGGAGCTGAGTGCTGAGCCTAGGTAGAGGTCATGCCTATGTGCACATCTCAGGGTCCCCAGTATCCAGAACCAAAGGAGTCACAGGCACCTTGAATAAATGAATAGATGAGTTTGAGGCCCATTTTTGGCACTCTTTGCAACTTTAAATTGGGAAATGGGGTTTTGTAGGAAGTGATGGAGTTTACAGGCATTACACCATCCCACAGGAAGAACTGTTAATATCTAGCCTCTTTTAGTCTCTAAAGGCCATGCTAATTGCCAGTTCCACCCATTGTGCTGCCTAGGAAAGATGCCAGGACTGGGGTTTGCCATCCACACACCACACAACATGGACCAGGCTCCCTCCCCCGGCGCCTGGGTTTCCCCAGGTGTAGAATGAGGGGATAGGATGAACTATAGTAGCCCTTCCATAGTGCTGGTCCTGACCCCATTAAGGATCACCTGAATATATAATGAACTCTCACTATGGAAGCACTTTCCAAATACGAGACATTTCAGGAGGCACATTTTAGTTTTTATGTTGTACATAATAACACCTACAAAGAATTCAGGGTAAGATCCTTAGAAAATTAACTCCCCAAACAGTAGAAATCAGCTTCTTGTTATCTTTTTGGTAAGATGATAATACAAAATCTGACCCACAAAACTTCCTGTGCCACATACACACACTCAGCCACACGCATATGCTCACACATTCACACATGCATGCACACACTCTCACACACTCATACACACCTGTACATACTTCCCATCACCACCACCCCCAAATGACTGTATTGTAAATGCACATGGAAAATTTTTAAGAATGCGACTACCCAACGGAACTTAAAACAATGAAACTTGGGTGTGAATTAGGAGGAAATGAAGCTGGGGAAATGGCCGCAAGAAGCTCGCTGTCGGGACTTTAAAAAGATGGAAGACTGGGCTATTTTTGTCTTTCTGGGAAGGGAAACATTAAGGGGTGACAGCACTGACTTTTTGCCCAGTGCACTAATTACAGACAAAGAGGCATCCTGGCTCTGCTGTGCATGGCTTGCAGTTGTGGCCTTGACCAGAAGAGACAGGGTCTGCCTAAGAGGCCTCTTTCAGGACCACAGATGCTTCCACTGAGTGTCAGCATCAGATAAATTATGAAACTAAGGGTTGAATGCTCATTGTTTTACTTAATATTAACAAAAACTGCCAGGCCAATATTATTATGCCCACTTTATAGATAAGACCACTGAGGTAGGGGTGGATGAATGTTCTGCCCACACCCACAAACCTAGTAAGACACCAAACCAGCTTCGAAGCCAGATGCCAGCTCTTTTCTCTTCTCTGGCTGCCTCACGACCCCCTTTCATCTGGAGGGGTTGCGAGGGATGTGGGGGGCCAGGGGGCAGGGGCCGATATTTTTAGAGAAGGTAGAAAGCATTCCCTGAGTCCTAGCTCTGCCTGGACATCATGCTCCTCTTTCAAGCCCAGCCATTCTGGGGTTTCCTCTCCACTCTTGGCTGACCTGGTGGTATTCCCATAGCAATCTCTTTTAAAATAGTTCCTGAAGGGTGTGGCCTGGGTCTGGTGGCTTGGTGTTGCTCCAAATCAAAACTAGGGTCAATGACAGTCCTGTTCTCTGGTGACTAGTTTTCACTGATGCCCTGGGTGGTGACAGCATATTTACATCTGACTTGCCTAGTTATGCAAGGTTTTCTTTTAAAGAGTTCTTCCTCTTTAATTTACAATCCTAGTGTAATTTAGAATCCTAGGCACTACTTGATAGGGCTTTTTCTTAGAGGAAGAGGGTTGTCTTTAAATAGAGGTTTGTTTATGTGTTTATTGGCCAAATACACTCTAATTTATGTGAAAGATATATCCATATGGCATATGTTGCATTGCTTCCATTCTTGGTTCTCCACATCCCTTGCAGATGAGTTACAATCAGGGATAAGATCCTTGTAAACACCACAGCTCCAGGCTGTGTCCTTACAGTCCTTGTGCCCTCTGCAGGAGGAGCACATGGAGGGTTTCTGGATCCAGCCTGCCCCTGGTTCTCTGTCTGGCTTTGGAAAAGCCATGCTTTCCCTCTGGGCCTTGTTTTCCCACCTGTGAAGAGCAAGGGCTGAATGAGGTCAGGTGTGAAAATGCTTTAAAACCAGAGGTCACAAGAGAACTCCCTGGAGGGCTTGTAAACACAAAGCTTTCAGGGCCCACCCTCAGTGTCTGATTCAGTGGAGCCTGAGAATCTGTATTTCTAGCAAGCCCAAAATACCAGGGACCAGGTTTGGAGACTGTCTGGCTAAGAGTGAAGAGGCCCATGGTGAGAGGTGTTAGGATACAGGGCAAGGCCTGTACAGAGGGAAGCTGCTCCCCTTGGCACCACCCCCACACGTCAGGCAGTGTTGCCTAACTCCAGACAAGTATCATCGGGGCTGCCTGTTTAAAAACAACACAAAACAGGTCTTGGGCACCAACCCAGGCTTACCAAATTAGAAGCTCCACAGGGGAGGCCTGGTAAACTATTGGAACAAGCCCTCAGGCCAGCCCTCTCAGAGATGGTTGAGAGACGCAGCAGCTTAACAACTAGTTTCAGATCACAAACTTTTTGGGTGAAAGCAAATGGTCCATGTAAGGATGTGGGGAACAGGTGGCATCAGCATTCCTGCAGAGGAAGGTATCCCCCAGCCTAGCCAGGAGTACCTTGTAAGGTCAGGAAGCCAGACTTCGGGGTTTCCTGGTGACACCAGGGCAAGTGTTAAGGAAGGAAGAACTGAAGCAGACCTCCGTGTGGCACCCCTCACCAGCACCAGGAATCATCTACCTGGAGGGAGGCTCTCATCTACTCTTACACGGGCAGTTATGTCCCATCTTTAGCCCCAGAAGGTCCCCACAGCAAGGACACAACAGCACAGCTTGAAGCAGGGGTTCCCAGCCTGGCTGCACATCAGCTCAATGTGGGAAGCTTTGTAACCCTCCCCTGTGTATGGCTGAGCGTCGCCCCACACAGATGAAATCAGAAAGGTAAGAGGTAGGAGGAAGTAATACAGTGTTTAAGACCCCACAGCTGGGGTGCAAGTGGCCCTGTATTAAAGGGAAGAGTGGCACAGCTGGCATCCCCCCAGCTGCACACCTTCCTAGGGTCTCCCCCTTGGTCATCTGCATGCCAATCCAAAGAAATAATTACAGACCATGGGAAATGTCCCATCTGAAGACTTTCACTTAAAATCAAACCTCATTGAGTGATGTTTGGATGCCTCTCTAAAAACAGATATTTTTTAAAGATGCTCAATAGCACTAATCTTCAGGGAAATGTAAATCAAAGCCACATCACATGCCTCATCATACCCATTTGGACGGTCACAAAAAACAAAACAAGAAAAAAGAAAAGAACAAGTTTTGGTTAGGATGCGGGGAAATTTGAACACTTAAGCCCTATTTGTAGAAATATAAATTGGCGCAGCCACTATGAAAAACAGTATGGCAGTTCCTCAAAAACTTAAAAATAGAACTACCATATGACCCAGCAACGCCACCTCTGGGTATGTACCCAGAAGAATTGAAAGCAGGATCTTGAACAGGTATTTGCACACCAGTGTTCATAACAACATGATTCACAACAGCCAAAAGGTGGAAGCAACTCAGGTGTCAATAGATGACCGGATACACAAAGTGTGGTGCATACATACCATGGAGTATTACTCAGCCTCGAAAGGAAGGACATTCTGACCCAGGCTACAACATGGATGAACCTTGAGGACATTATGCTAAGTGCAATAAGCCAGTCACACAAGGACAAATACGGCACGATTCCTCTTACATGAGGTATCTAGTGAAATTCACAGAGACAGAAAGTAGAATGGTGGTTGCCAGGGGCTGTGGGTAGGGGTTGGGGAGTTAGTATTTAATATGTACAGTGTTTCGTTTGGGGAAGATGAACAAGTTCTGGAGTTGAATAGTGGTGATTGTTGCCCAGCAATAAGAATGTACTTATGGCACGGAATTGTACACTGAAAAACGGTTAAGATGGTACATTTTATGTTACATGTATTTCACCACAATTTTAAAAAATCACAATAACAACAACAACAGCAACAACAACAACACTGATATTTTGTAGAAACGACTAGGATTTTATCTTATCCAAATGTGGATTTTATCTGAACCAAATGTAGGAGTCAGGGCTAGTGCTAAGGGAAGCCAGGCATGCATGTGTCAGTTTTCAAAACATCTCCGACCAAAGGCACCAGAGAACCCAGGGGACATTGCACTCTCTTTCCAAACACAGAAATAATCTGCTGGGGAAAAACTGTAGGTGAAGAAAGTTGGTTCCAGAAGTTCATGTATCAATGCCAGACACACATTCATGATTGTGTTTCATGCATTGACCCCTTCGTGTTTTCATTCACTCGTTTACTCTTTTACTGTACAAACAGTTGTCAGGCCCTGAGGCAGGAAGAAACCGGGGGGCCCAGAAGCAGGGAAGTGCAGGCTCAACCTTGGTGAGTTCATAGCCCAGAAGATCCTTGTAGGCAGAAGCAGTTCCTCTTAGGGAAAAGCACCCCATGTGACAAAGGAGGAAGAAAACAGGAGGGGATAACTGGAGAGAAGAGAAGCCCTGGAACCTTTCACAGGCTGTTTGGAGCAATTGGAGAGGGGCAGATGGAGAAAGCTCCCTGTGAGGCCTTGTGTCGGGAGCTAGCTCCAGGGAGGCCTGAGGCTGTGTATGGGGTTTCCCTGTGAAGCCCCGGGCCTGGTACACAATAGGGACCAAGCAAATGCTGGCTTGTGACGTGTCAGAGCGGGGCCAATTTTACGAGCAGTACAGAACGGCCACCCAATCTGGGCCCAGGGACAAGTTTACAAAGCAGTTCAAGCTCCCACGCCTCTTGCCCAGCTGTCCCAGAGGAGATTGTCACCCTGTCCACCCCTGGGTCCTGGGAGGCCTGGTTCCTCGTCAGAGGCATTTTGGGGGAACAGCCCCTCTGTGCCCCCATTTCTTTTTAAAGCCAGTAATGGATTATCTTCATTTCATTCAGATTGAAAAGTGAGACTAAACTGCGTCCAATTTCTGATCAGCGTCATTTCTCGGGCTTGCTCAGGGAAGACAAAACCCATTAAACTCCCCCTGCTCCCCATAAGAGTCCCTAAGTTCCCCATGGCAGCAAAACAGGAGCTCTTGAGGGTAAAGACTCATTTTATGTGGATCAGTGACTGGCTTATTGTAGGTGCTTAATAAATATTCAATCATAACAATCTTAATTACTGGATTACATCATGTCTGTCTTAGGGTAGGATATAAATAAATAATGCTGTAATAATAATGAGGCTCTAACGGAGGGCTGCACAGTTTGAGTTCCCACTACTACGCAGGCGGTTTTAATAAATTTGAGTGGATTTCATATTTCATGAAGACATATCTGCTCACAGCAGGTAAATGTTTCCGAAGATAAGCCTTATTTAATATTAATGCCAGCAGAACACTTCCTGGTTTGTGTCCTCTCCAAGGCTTAATTCAACTCAGTGTGGCACCCACTTTTCCAAGTGTTTGAGGGTGTCCAGTGGCAAGGAGGATGGCAGGGCTGGGTGTTCGGGACCCAGACCGCCAGCTAGCTTTAGGGGAAACACTGAGAAGGTTCGCTTGGCTGTGACCAGCTATTCCTTTTAAACACAGTCTAAGCCACCCCCTGTTTAGAGTAGAGCTGCAAATATTGAAGTCTTCAGTCCTGGCAGGGGATGTAAATGGTGAAGTTCACTCGTGGCCAGAAAGAGGGTTCATGCCCTGTCTGAAGGGGCAGGCTCAGCCTCAGCTCCTGTCCCCTTGCAGAAATGACACCCAGCAGTGTCCCACCTTCCATTAAAAAGACCTAGAAATATTACAATTGCCATAAAATCTCCTGATTTTTAAATGCTGTTAACCAGTCCAAATTAATTTAGAACAAAACCATCTTGCAGACTTTTGCACCACATCTGGCCATGGGCTGCACTGGGTGAATCCGGAGTCTGGAGCCGAAAGCCAGGGATATGCAGGCAAAGCTATGTGCTGGCCCCTCCACAAAGGCCAGGAAAGAGCCAGAAAGCCCCTGGCCTAATTGTGGGGCACCCAGGGTCAGTCTGGCACCGGCTTCCTTACCTGATGGACTCGCCATATGACTTCCATAAGTCCCTGAGGCCTACCCTGCTCCCTCTACTAGAAAGTGTAGGGTGACAAGGTGGCTGATACCTCCCCCTCAAAGGGCTGCACTAGACCTAAGGCCCCTACAATGATAAGGAGCCCTCTGCAGACCAGACAGCACCCTTCATGCCGAAGGAACGGCGACTAGTGGATTCCCAGGAAGTTGTGTGAACATCTCACAGTAACCTGAATTCTGGCCCTGGAAGCTTCTGAAATCAGGGCCAGGCTTGGGGAGTTGGGAACTGAATGTCAGATGGCAAACCTGGAGGGGAGAAGGTGACCTGCAAAGCTACTCATCTGAGGATGAACTGGCTCTATGCCAACCTCACAAGGAGCCTGACCACTCCCGGTCCCACTGTGGGTGTCTGTTTCCCACTCTGTGCCCTAACACCGGACAGGAGAATGAGAGTGGACCTGATATTCAGGGAGGGGGTCTGGACATCCTGTTTCCCAACAGGAAACCAGAGCTCTGACAAGATTAAAGGTGCATGAGTTGGGCAGCCCATCTCTGGTGGTTAGCTCCCCAGCCTCCCTCCTGGGGTCTGAGGTAGCTCACTCTCTGCAGCAAAGATGATGCCTATAAAGGACCCTGGGATGTGCAACGGTCCAAGAAGCAGCTTTGCCCCTGACACAGTCCCCACATCACAGCCACTGGGGAGCCACCCCCAGGCCCTGGGAGAGAGTAGACAGCTCCGGGTTTTCTGGAAAAACTCCCCTGCACTGAGTACTTTTAGCCCCACCATTACATCCATTCCAGGGTGTTAACGTCACAGGGGAAATTAGCCACTCACCTTTGCCTGGCCCCAACAGGGCGTGAGGGTGAGGGAACGGGAAGTATCTCGCTGAAATGCTCAACTCGGGTTTCCCTGCAAGTGGGTCCAACTGTAATCTCTTGTCACGTCAGAACAGCTTTTCTTCACCCTGCCACAAATCATCTCAATGAAAAATGCGTTCTCGTCTTTTTTTTTTTTTTAGAAAGGTAAAAATAAAAAAAAAAAACACATATATATCCTGCTTACAAAACAATATCTGTTGGGTTTCGAAATCTTTTTACTCAATGCTTGGTGATATATTTCAGACCTTTGTTTTTTCAAAACTACATTTTTACCATTTTTTTTCTTTCCATGAATTTACACATTTTTATGTCAATATATAAACTCCATTGTTACTTGGTTACTTAACAACCTACTATAGCTATTTTCTTGTATATTAACTTTTTAATTGTTAAGCATAGCCTTAGTCAACGAACCTCTGAAATGAGATGTTTGTTTTAGATGTTTTGTGTACCTGCCAGTATTTGTAGAGACGCTGGCCTCCTTAAAGCTACTTTATATCAAATAACCCTAAGAGAGGTTACCAGACAGACTGGAGTCTATGAGACGGGCCAGACAGGCCCAAGTGCCACCACTTCTGCCATGTGGCCCAAAGGACAGTCTCAGATCTCACCCTGGCTCCCGCAGAGCGTTCTCTGACTTCCAGCGTCTCTCTCCTTCCCTGGAGCTCCCACTTTCCCCTCAGCTTACTCTGATCCTCTTTTTCTCTCCCCCATGCCCCAAGGAATTTTCTGTTTTTTTAATATTATGGAACATTTCAAATGTATACAAAAGTTCAAAAGATAGTATCACAAATGCCCAACTTCAAAAATCTTGTGTCATACACTCCAACTCTTTTCCCCATACACTGCATTACTTAAAAGTTGAGTCCCAGATATCAAATAATTTCATTCATAAATAGTAGTGTAAGTCTTGCTAAATAACGAAGCTTATTTTTTCAACATACTGTTATCACACCTAAAACATAAGCAGTAATTCCTGAATATCATCAAATACCCAGGCGGCGTTCATATTTCCTAAGTGTCTTATAAATGTTTGCCATAGATGTTTTGTTGGAATTGGGATGCAGAGAGTCTGTAAGCGGCCTTTAATTGATGTGCCTCTTTACTGTCTTTAAATTAATCGATTCCACCTGCTTCGATTTCAACAGCTTATTTGTTAAAGAAATTGGTTGCTTGTCCTGTAGTTTTCCACCCCCCAGATTTTGTTGACTGCTTCCTCATGGTATCATTATCAGTTCCCTCTGTCCCTGTTATTCCTATAATCTGGTAGTTAAATCCAGGCTTAGAAGCTTGTTCTGATTTAGGTTTGGTTTTTCAGCAAGGATAATTCATGGACGATGGGCATTTTCACAGGAGGTCCATTGACGATCATTGTCTTGAGCCATTATTTTGCCAGGGGGTTGAAAAATGATAATATTCAGTTTTACCCTTCCTTCTTTATTAGAGAAACTCTCCTTCATCCATCACTTGGTTCCTTGGACTATTTGGTCCGCTCATACAGGAAAGGCAGGTGAGACTTGACTCTACTCCACTTTTCAGAAGAAGAAGCTGCTCACTGCATCCTCCAAGGGGAACATGGAGGGCGGTTTCTGTTATTTTTTATTTTTTAGTATCATTATGGATTCATGGGCTCAAATGTATTCAATGTGTTTCAATCCATCGTAGTATTCATTCTTACTGATGTCCATACTGCTCCATTTTTCTCTGGTGGGAACCTCTTCAAGTTGGTTTCTTAGTTCTTTGGTTTCATTCCAGCATTCTTTCTTAGTCTGACTGCCTTTTGGTGTGACAAGGGGTTCCAAACTCTTCTTACACATTTTCTGCTCCAGATCAAGAAATGCTTGTTCTTTTTAATGAGAAATTGTATTTAGAGGCAAAAATCAAGGTACAAAGGAGGTTCATTGCTTTTATGTTGGTTGTTTCAAGACCTTTTCAGTAAGAAATACTTTTCTTTATTTTAAAGGAAAGTATATCTTAGATTTGTTTTTTATATTTGATATTTTCATGTTTGATTTTATAGAATCTCTTCACTTTATATTGATATTCAAATATACAAGTACCAGGTTTTACTTACCATTTTGGTTTTATATTTTCATCTCTTCTCTAACACTAAACAAAGTTTTGCTTTCTAATAAGATTAATATACTAATTTGTTTTATCTATATCTATTTCTGAGAACAGTTTAAGGTTTTACTTTACAGTTAATTTTGTGTTAGGGTATATTCTTCTTATGGATATTAAGGTAAATTAATGAATTTTAAAATCATTTAAAATAATCCCCTTCGTGAAATTATGGTACCTACACATTAAGTTCATTTGTTTCATTTTGCTCTTAAATTTTAGGGACTGCCTTTAAAATATTTTTTTATTTAATTTAGTTTTATAATTCTTTCAGGTACTTACATCGCTCCACGTCAAATCTACCAACCCAGGTAGACTCAGAGAAATCAAGCTCCTACTTTCATCCCCACACCTGTGCCCTCCTATCCCGACAGGTCACTGTTTCTGTTATTTGGTTTATTCTCCAATTGCTGTCCTTTAACATAAGCAAGTACATATAAATACACACACACATTGGTATCTTCTCCTTCTTGAATAAATGGTAGTATATGATACCCACGTTTCTGCCCCGTGTCCTGGCATTGCCTCCCTGCAAGAACGGAGAGCTGTCTGACAGCTGTGTAGTACTCCACCATGAGGAGGAACCCAGCTTCCTGGTCCTCTGCTTACCACCTCCTCACTGCAGATTTTGCAATCACTGCACACCTGCTGTTGCCCTTCTCCTCAACCCTGTACAGCCAAGGCAACCAGAGTTATAACAAAATAGTTTCATTGGCCTCTTGTACCTATCTATGTGGAGGTACTGTGCTAAGTGCTTGCATCATGTCATTTAACATTGGTTACAGGCATATGAATGAAGGGAATACCAAACTGAAGTTTGGAGAAAACAAGTCGTATGATGAAGGTCACACAGCTGGTGTGGTAGGTCTGGGAATGGAACCCTTACATCTCTGAGGCCAAAATCTACAATCTTAGCCACTCAGCTAAACAGACTCTCCTGGTTGCGCTTTCTCCAGTTCTGCGCAGCTCTGCCTAGCCTCCCACAGATAAGAAGGGACAACAGACAGCTGGGTCTACCTGGCACCCATGACCCATGCCCAAAGTCTTCTGGGAGGCGAGACCTCAGAAAAGCAGCAGGCTAGGACGCGAACATACCTCCTGCCTGAGCTAAGTGCAGTGACCCTGAATTCAAACCCCAGCCTCATCTTCTCCTATTTCCGTGATCTTGGGCCATTTATTAAACTCATGCCTCAGCTCTCTCACTTGTAAATCTACCTCAGAGACGCAGTGAGTACTCAGTAATATTTGTTCATTCAACTTGAGTAGGAAGCACTTTTGAGCAGCATCTCCCAGTAAATACTCTGTAGCAACAGTGGGAGGGCAGAACTGGCCCAGCTTGTCCAGTCACAGCTTTTTCCCCTCCAAGTGAGGTCCTCGGACGAGCAGTGGAAGCATCACCTGGGAACATGTTGGAAACGCACATTCTGAGGGAAGGCCCCAGTCATCTTTGTTTTCACCCATATATGACAAACCAACAGCTAACATCATACTCAACAGGGAAAAGCTAAAAGTGTTTTTCCTTGAGATCAGGAACAAGACAAGCATGCCACTTTCACCACTTTTACTTGACATAGTATTGGAAGTCCTAGCCTCAGCAATCAGACAAATAAAAGAAATAAAAGGCATCCAAATTGGAAAAGAAGAAGTTAAACAGTCATTATTTGCAGATGACATGATACCATATATAGAGAAGCCCAAAGATTTCACCAAAAGACTATTAGAACTGATAAATGAGTTCAGTAAAGTAACAGTATACAAAACTAATATTCAGGAATTGGTTGCATTTTATACACCAATAACAAACTATCAGAAAGAGAAATTAAGAAAACAATCCTACTTATAACTGCATATATATATGAATAAATAAATAAGTATATATATATATATATATATATATATGAATAAATTTAACCAAGGAGGTAAAAGACCTGTACTCAGAAAATTGTAAGACACTGAAGAAAGAAATTGAAGAAGATACAAATAATATATCATGTTCATGGATATGAAGAATTAACATTGTTAAAATGTCCATACAACCCAAAGCAATCTATAGCTTTAGTGCAATCCCCATCAAATTACCAATGGCATTTTTCCCAGAATAGAACAAATAGTCTTAAAATTTGTAATGAACCACAAAAGACCTCAAATAGTCAAAGCAATCTTGAAAAAGAAAAACAAAACTGGAGGTATCATGCTACCTGACATCAAACTATAGTACAGTCTATAGTAATCAAAGCAGCATTGTACTGGAAAAAAAAAAGACACATAGATCAATGGAACAGAATAGAGAGCCCAAAAATAAATCCGCACCTATACGGTCATTTAGTCTACCAGGCAAGGGCATACAGTGGAGTAAAGACAGTCTATTCAATAAATGGTGTTGGGAAAACTGAACAGATACATGCAAAAAAATGCAACTGGACCACCTTCTTACACCATATACAAGAATACACTGAAGTGGATTAAAGATTTAAATGTAAGACTCAAAACCATAAAACTCCTAGAAGAAAACATAGGCAGTAAACTCTCAGACAGTACCCTTAGTGATATTTTTTTTGATCTGTCTCCTCAGGAAAGGGAAACAAAAAATAAATAAACAAATGGGACTACATCAAATTAAATTTTTTTTGTACAGCAAAGGAAACCACCAACAAAATGAAAACACAGCCAGGTATAGAGATCCAAGGTAGTGGAATAGATAAACACTGTGCCTGCTTCCTTCCATGAACAAATAAATTACAACTAAATTGTAGAACAATCAACCTGGAGAACCATCTGAACTCTGGTTGAACAGAAGTTTTATAACTAAGGATATAAAGAAGAAGCCAAATCGAGACTGTAGGAGGGGTGGAGATAGGAAACAGGCTGACCCCAAGCCTCCATGTGGTGGTTGAGAATCAGGAGGGATATCTCTGCAACAAAGGTTCCCCTCTCCCCCCAAAGAGCAAGAAACCCCAGCTCCACACCAGCCTCCCCAGCCCAGAGTACTGGGAAGAGGAGCCCCCACAACGTCTGGCTGTGAAAACCAGTGGAAATTCCAACCATCTGGGTGGGGTCCTCCTCCCATGCAGCCAGGAGGTGAGCACCATCTTTCCTGTGTTGAGCCCTCCCCCACAGGCCAAATCTGAATCTGATTGGCCTGGTGAGCTCCACTTCCTCCACCCTGCTGATTCCCTGAGACCCCACCCCACCCAACTTGCCCAACACCGAGGCACTTTCTCCGAGATCAGCCAGCCCGGTCCAAATTGCACTGTTTCTTGGAAAACTATCGGAGTCTGAAGGACTCAGGTAGATGGCAGCTGGCCTCAGTGTGCTCCAAGACTTTTGCTGAGTAGCTCCAAGTTCAGCACTGATACCAAACCAGAGTCTACATTAACCTGTTGACCACAATTCTCTAGTGACTCCCTGAGACCCTGCCCTATTCAACTCATGTACTGCACAAGGCTTTATCAGGGGCTCAAGCTTAAGGGAGCAGGCAGGTGGCAGCAAGCCTCAGGGTGCCCTGGCTTTTTGCAGAGCTACACCGAGCCTAGTATGGTTGCAGCTGTCCTCAGTTCCTAGTATGGCCTCAACCACATGCCTCCAGGGTTAGTACAGACAGTGAAAACTGCAGATCACTATGTAGCGCCTACCAGGTAGTCCCAGATTGGTCACAGGCCAGAGGGACCTGAGCCTGCACCAGAGCCCCTCGCAAAAGGCCCCAGAACCAACATGCTCAGAGGTTGGCTTCAGACCACAGCAGAAAACCACCCAATTAGGCCCACAAGTGATACACCCAAAGGGCCCAGAGCCCACTGGGGAAAATCCCACTCAGTGGGGTAAGTCCCCCCCCACAGCAGCCTGTAAGTTGTGGACATGGCCAAACCCACAGCCAATCAGGCTGAGGGTCAATCCCACCCTCTGACATGCCAACAGCAATCAAAACTCAACTATAACAGGAGGGCACACAACCCACACAAGGGACACTCCTGAAACACCCAGAGCAGGTGACCAGGGAGACTGTGTCAGGGCCCTATAGGGCAGCTACTACGTAAGGCTACCTGGCCAAGCTGGGAGACATAGCAGATCTACCTAATACATAGAAACAAAAAGAGAGACAGAGAAAATGAGGATACAAAGAAATACATCTCAAATAAAAGACCAGGAGGAAACTCCAGAAAAAGAACTAAACAAAATGAAAGCAAGCAGCCTACCAGATATAGAGTTCAAAACACTGGTTATAATGATGCTCAAGGAACTTAGTGAGAACTTCAACAAAGCGATAGCAAGCATTAAAAAAAGACATAGAAACCAGGTACAGCAGGCCTCGGGTTTCCCTGGCTTTTTGTGGAGCATCCTAAACAAGATGAACCCAAACAGGCCCACATCAAGACACATTATAATTAGAATGGCAAAAGTTAAAGACAAAAAAAGAATCCTAAAATCGTCAAAAGAAAGGCAACTAGTAATTTATAAGGGAGCTCCCATAAGATTGTCAACTGATTTCTCAATAGAAACTTTGCAGGCCAGAAGGGATTGGCATAAAATATTCGATGTGATAAAAAGCAAGGACCTACAACCAAACTTGCTCTCCCCAGCAAAGCTATCATTTAGAGTTGAAGGACAGATAAAGAGCTTCCCAGACAAGAAAAAGCTAAAGAAGTTCATCACACCAAACCAGTATTACAAGGACTCTAGAGGGACTTCTTTAAGAAGGGGGACAAAAAGATCGAAATTATGAATAATAAAATGACAATAACTATATATTTATCAACAATTACTTTCAATGTAAATGGATTAAATGCTCCAATCAAGTGACATAGGAGGGCTGAATGAATAAGAAAACAAAACCCTTACATATGCTACCTACCAGAGACTCACTTCAGTTTGAAAGACTAACACAGACTGAAAGTGAAGGGATGGAAAAAGATATTTCATGAAAATGGAAATAAACAAACAAAAAAAGCTGGGGTAACGATACTTATACGAGACAAAATAGAACAAAGGCTATATATAATAAGAGCCAAAGAAGGACCCAGTAATCCCACTTCAGGGTATTTATCTGATGAAACCCAAACGCTACATTGAGGGGACATGCTCATCTATATGATTATTGCAGCATTGCTTACAATGGTCAAGATGTGGAGGCAGCCTGGGTGTCTGTCGATGGAAAAACTGATAAAGAGAAGGTGGTACATATATATACAATGGAATATTGCTCGACCAGGAAAGGGAATGGGTTCTTGCAGTGGCACAAATGGACCTGGGGTGTATTGTGCTGAGTGGAGTATCAGACAGAGAAAGACAAATGCAATGTGATTTCACTTATATGTGGAATCTAAAGAAGAAAATTAACAAACAAAACAGAAAGAAACTCATAGATACAGAGAACATATTGATGGTTGTCAGATGGAAGGGAGTTTGGGGGTAAGCATAAAAGGAGAAGGAATTAAAAAGAACAGATTGGTTGTTACACAGCAATCATGGGGTTGTAGAATATAGCATAAGTAATATAGTCAATAATATTGTAATAATTATGTATAGTATCAGATGGGTACTAGATCTGTTGGTTGATAGATGAGAGGGGTGTTGGGGGACAGGGAGAAAAAGGTGAAGGGATTAAGTACAAACTGGTATTTACAAAATAGTCATGGAAATGTAAAGCACAGGGAATATAGTCAATAATATGGTAATAACTATGTATAGTGCCAGGTGGGTTCTAGATTAGTCAGGGGATCATGTCTTAAATTCTATAAATGTCTAACCACTATATTGTATACCTGAAATTAATATGAAATAATATTGAATGTCAACTGTAATTGAAAAATTTTAAAAGGGGGAAAGGCGAAGGTGAGTAAGAGGTCCAAGTTTCCAGGTATAAAACAAATAAGTCATGGTAATGTAATGTAGATCATAGGAAATATGGTCAATAATATTGTGATAGCATAATACCGTGTCAGATGATGGCTAGAGTTGTCATGGTGGTCACTTCTTTAGGCATATAAATGTTGAACAACTATGGTGTACACTGGAAACTAATATAATGTAGTATGTTAGCTATATTTTAATAAAAAAATCTTAAAAGAAAAACAGAAAAGACAGTCTACTGAATGGGAGAAGATATTTGCCAATGATGCATCTGATAAGGGGTTAATATCCAAAATTTATACAGAGTTCATACAACTCAACACCAAAACAACAAACACTCCAATTAAAAAATGGGCAGAGGACCTGAATTGACATCTCTCCAAAGAGGACATACACATGGCCTATAGACATATGAAAGATGCTTTTCATCAATTATCAGGGAAAGGCAGATTAAAACCATAATGAGATATGACCTCACACTTGTCAGGATGGCTATCATCAATAAATCAACAAACAACAAGTTTTGGCAAGGATGTGGAGAAAAGGGAACCCTCATGTACTGTTTGTGAGATTGTAAATTGGTTCAGTCACTATGGAAAATAACTTGGTGGTTCCCCAAAAAATTAAAAGTAGAACTATGACCCAGCAATTCCACTTCTGGATAGTTACCCGAAGAAATCCAAAGCACTAATTTGAAAAGATATATACAACCCTATGTACACTGCAATGTTATTTACAATAGCCAACATATGGCAGCAACACAAATGCCTATCAATAGATGAATGGATAACGAAATACGGTATGTATATAAAATGGAATATTACTTAGCCAAAAAAGGAATGAAATCTTACCATTTGCGACAACATGGATGGACCCAGAAGTTTTTATGTTAAGTGAAATTAGTTAGACTGAGAAAGGCAAACGCCACATAATCTCACTTATATGTAGAATCTAAAGAACAGAATAAATTAACAAACAAAACAGAAACAGACTTTTAGACACAGAACAAACTGGTGGTTGCCAGAGGGGAAGGAGGTTGGGGAGCTGGGTGAAAAAGGTGAAGGGATTAAGAAATACAAATTGGTAGTTACAAAATAGTCACAGAAATGTAAAGTACAGCATATGGAATATAGTCAATAATGTTTCAACAACTGTGCATAGTGTCAGGTGGGTACTAGACTAATCAGGGGGATCGATGTATAAAGTATGTAAATGTTTAACCACTATGCTATGTACCTGAAACTAATATAAAATAATATAGAATGTCAACTGTAACTGAAAAAATAAATTAATTAAAAAAGAGTAATTAGTATGTTGGCTGTTAATTGTGGAAATGTTTTAACTTTAAATAAAGAGAATAAGTAAATAAATAGATCTTTCATTGTAAAGTTCTAATCAAAGAATCCTGAAGAAAAGCCTTCAGGAGAGGCCCCTGGCACCAGGTGGGTGAGTTGGGAAGACAGCAGCCAGGGAAAGGGCCTCAGTGACCTAGGCTGGTAGGCTGTTTTTTAGCATGAGCTGCAAACAGAGAGCCCCGCTACCCCCATAAATGCAGCGCCTCTGACCTAGACACTCCATACACATTATCATGCAACCAAGGGACCAACCCAGAGTTGTTAGTAAGGAAATCCATCTGAAAGAGTGTTCTGAGCAGATGAGCAGCCCGGTGAGGCCTGAGCTCCAGAAGCACCATCCTGTAGTGACAACCCATCCTGCCATCAGCCCTGAGGACACACTTTTACTGTTCCAAATCTGACGTACAGAATCCCCTCGGTTCCCATAACAAACCAGTAGCTAAGGAGGCGCCCTTGCCTGACTCCACTCTCTCGCCAGAGAGAGGCAAAGAGAACAGGTGGGTGAAAGGAGGCCATGCTCCTGGGCTTGGGCTGGAAGAGCGGTTAGCTGGGGGTGCAACAGGGATGTGCCAGCGGGACAGGCAGGCAGACCGAACCCTTGTCCACATCCTCAGTGCCACTGCTAGCTGTGTGACATCCGGAAGTCACACAACTGAGCCTGTGTGACTTCTACAAGCCTCAGTTTACTCATCTGTAAGAGGGGGCATGAGCAGCCATCACACAGGGCATTGTGAGGGTGGAGTGACAGAGCACAGATGGAGCCTGGCACACAACAGGAGCTTGGGAAATACCGGTTCCCTACCTCATCTTTTCCTGGCTCCCTGACAGGTAAGCCGTGATCTGTAGGGATGGAACTAAATGGTGCCCAAGATAAAGAGTGTACAGTGTGTAGGTTAATTCACATAAAGGCTGAGAACGGTGCAGGGTGCAGAGTAGAGTTCCATGTGTTAGCTAGCATTATTATTATGTTATTACTATTATCGTTGTTATTATTATTATTAAGCCAGAGAAATGCACCAGCCTCCTGAAGAAGTTTATGGAAAAGACTCCTAATGAAGGCTGAGCACTAGTGAAGACAAGTCTCCTGAAGCCTCCTGACAAGTAAGACTCCTGTGCAAGTCACCACGTCACAAGGTGGAAGAATCGGGGAGATGCCTTGTGGCATTTGCGGACATGTGAGCAGCAAACACCCAGAACCAGAAACTGGCCGGATGGACCCATTCCACATTGCCTTCATTACCAGCTTTTGAACTTTTCTAACACAGATGCAGAACATAGTAAATTTGCTGCAAAATTAAATTAGCAAGCATCATGCTTGTCTAGGCAAGAGCAGGGCTATTTTCACCCACACAGACAGGTGGGCAGCTCCCACAATGTTCCAGAGGTTCTGCTGGGAGTTGGGGCCAGAGAAGTCACTGCAAGGCTGGGACGCTGTAGCCTGCCTTCTGAGGACAGCTTTATTTACGCTCTTGCAGAATGTACAAGCGGGTCTTGTTTTTCTGGACGATTAGAGAGGCGGCTCACATAGCGTCCGTGATTCTACATTTAGAATTGTGTCTTCATTCACATTCTTTCCACGCAGCTCATGGCTCCTGGACTGGAAGAGAGTGGTCACTGCCTGGGCCGGTCCCCTGGAAAGATGTCAACTCCGGCTCATGCAGATCCTGAGCTCCTGATCTAGAGCTTGGGCTGTGCTTGGTGCTGGGGTAATAGGTACTAGTGTGCCCACCATGACCAAACCAGAGGTGGGGCCCATGGCACGAGGGAGGAGGAAGCACATTCTGGGAGAAACAGATTCTGCAGCAGTCAGCTGTGGTCAGGCTAGCTAGATGGGGCCCCAGGCCACACTCTGAGGTCTCCTGCTCCCAGGACAGGCTCTTGCCTTGTCCTATGTTTATTGTTCTCTCCGACCTCTCTTGTTGACAACCTGCTGGCCACTGCCCCGCCCTCTGAAGTTTTCCTGGGTCATCTCATGGTTCTTTTCTCCATCAGCTCCTGCAGCGCAGCAAAGCTCACCACTTCTAGGATCCGAAACCAGACGTGAGGTCATGTTCTCCACCTGTAAAGAATGAAAAGTAAGCTGGGAAGAAATGTACTGAGGGGTGGGAGGAAAGCAAGTCAGGAAAATCCAGGGCCCTGCTGAATCAGTTCAGCTGATATTATTCGAGCCCCAAAGCAAACTGCTCCATAAAGATGAGATTTAGTGATGCAATCTTTCCTAAACTCTGGAACAAAAGGATTGAGTCAAACACAGATAACATATGTACTGGCTATAAATTTGTTTCCACGTGTAAAATGGAAAAAAATTAACTAGAACCTTAAATCCACCATTTCAAAGGTATTGTCGTTTATCATAAAGCTCTATTTTTAAGATCTCTTTAAGAAAAATAGTAAGGAAGCAATGGTACAGAGAGTTGAAGATGTGGCAAAAATCATGAAAAGCATAGCAAAGACTGAGATGTGAGAAGCTTTGCAATATACAAGCATATCCGTGTACATGAACTCTGCTCTTCAACCCCACGGAGCATTGGCAATCTGTCCATCTTAGAGATGAGTAAACTGAGGCACAGAGAGCTTAAATGATTTGGCTGATGTCAAATAGCTGAAAAGTACGATGGGCCAAGGCTCCAAATCCTACGCTTTGTTTTGTTTTTTACATGCTGGTTCATATCTCAAGTTGATTCTTTTCATCTGCCGGGTTGGCTAACATTAGTTTTGACAAGCAGAGGAGGAGGGTGGGGTGGGTAAAATCAAAGTGTTCACTTTGGGGCCCCCTCAAACCATGTCTGAGTGCTGATCAGTGAGCAGGTGTCCCCACAGCCAGGTCCTAAGTTCTCAGAGGCCCCAGGAGAAGGAGGGGCCGGGTGCTCCTGCCGGTTGGAATCTGCCCCCTCCATCTGTGGGGCTACGAGGACCTAGCTGCTCTTTCCGACTTGGTTCTAACTGAGGTGTCTCCAGCGGGTTCCAGGCTGGGAGTGGTGCCAGGCCCCACGTTGCGATTGGGGCAGAGGCTGCTGGTCATGAGGAGCCCATGGGGGCCGGAGGGGTCGTCTGCAGATACGGAGATACAGTGCGATGCACATTTCCCTGGGGTTTGAGGACCACACAGAGCAGGGCAACCAGTGGGGACTGGGCACCTCAGCTTTTCCAGGCTATGGGGCAAGGAGTGTGAGAAAAGCTCTTGGAAAGAAAGAAAACAAGTTCTGGCTTTAAATCCTGGCAGTGAGTGGACTCTCACGGGACCAACTTGGGAGGGTGAGGTCACCCAGGAGCTGGCACCACATGAGCAAAGGCATAGGGGTTGGAGAATGTCTGGGAGTCTGCAGGCAGTCGGGGGAGCAGGTGACCCCAGGGCCAGACAGAAAAGGACCATTGGGCCAGCCCCTCCCAGAGACGGAGAAGGGGGCTTTCACCTGGCAAAACGGGATCTGTCTACTGGCACTTGGACCTTGCATGGCCAGCCTCACAAGCGGGCACTTACCTTGCCTCTTCTCTGGTTATTTCATATCCTTCTGCAACCCTCTCCCTGAAACCCCAGCCTGGCCTTCCCCCAGCCTGCAGCTGGGGATGTTATTTTGCTCCCAAAGCACAGCAGAGTACAGCTCCTTACTCGAGGAATGCAGCCTGCGGTCCTCAGAGCCGATGATGAAAGGGGCTATTTCTGCCCCAGGGACATCAGCAGGCCTCGGGGCGCTGGCTCCCAGCACACACTATCATGTTTTTACTGTTTCCCTAAACAAATGTTTGCCTTTGCACCTTGGGATATTTTTATTTGAATGTAGGTGCTGGAATAGCTTTAGAAATAGTTCTGGGTTGAAGTTGGAATCATGCTTAGGGTCCAGCTAAGCAGCCAGCAATTTCGCACTCCCCAAGTTATCTATTACCCGCTCAGCCATTCTGGATGTAAAAATAGCTGCTGAGGCTGTTTGTTTAATCTGACTGTTACTTGACACCACGCGGGTGTTGCAGTACGCACTGTTTGCCTCTTCCCCACCAAGAACACCATTTGGTTTCCCCTGCTGGGTCTCTATTTAGGTACGCTTCCCAAACTTCCAGTGTCTGGCCAGCTTCTGGTCACTGATTTCCCTCAGGTGGGCAGGTTTCCTCAGGTGGAGAAGAAGAGGTTTGGGTCTCAAATCCATTCCCTTCTCATCTTTGGGCAGCCCAGCGAACAAGAGAAGAAGTCTGGCTGCTGGAGAGCTGGGCTGCTACAAGTCAGGCTTTTCATCCATTCCTGTGGAGGCCTGAAGATCAAGCAAGCAGAGACTCAGAGAGAGAAAGGTAGGGTGCAGATTTTGGTTTCTTAGCATACGCAAGGAAGCACAAGCTCCCCTTGCGGCAGGGACTTTCGCTCTGGGCCAGCGGGGTTGGGGAAGGAGCTCTGGGCCAGGGCACTGCGCAGGGCGTGTGAGTGGTAAGAGGCGATTTCTCAGCCTGCTGGGTGTGCCGTGAGTGCGGGACTGCTGTGGACCATGAGGGGTCCATGTACAGAATATGTGGCGTAGACATGTATGACTTTGTCTTTATGTGCATTTGTCAGGGCACTCTACTCCCACATGGCCGAGTGGTCACAGGCCTGTGGATGTGCCCAGGTTGCTGTGTTGCCAAATGTGGGCGACCCCATGGTCACACGCCCTATGGCAGGAGACTGGCTGTGTTGTGTCCCCCAGCGCTGGGCCAGGCAGGATCCGACCAGCTGTATCAAAGATGCTAATTGGTCATCTGGACATTCTGGCCATGGACACTGAGAGCATGAGTGTCCTCAACGCAGAGCCCCCCCCCCCACCGGGCTGCGTGTTCCCCCCATACCCTTGGGATCCCCAACTAGACTCCCGCAGGGCAGGCTTCACCAAATCTAAAATCATATCTTTATTTTTTCTCATGGAGAAGAATTGATCATTGAGAAGAACAATATTGAACATATGTGCAAAGCTAGATAACCTTAAACAATTATTATTTAGGGACTTTAACCCCCCCCCCCGCATGGGTGTTAATAATGGAGCAGACCATGCGTGTCGGGAATAGGGAGTCTGTGGGAAACTTCTGTGTCTTTCACTCAGTCGCTCGATTTTACTGTGAACCTAAAACTGCTCTAGAAAATAAAGGTTATCTTCTTAAAAACTAAATTATGGGCCACTTCTTTCAACACATCTAGCCCCATTCTAATAAAGTCTACTTGAAGTAATATTTTTAAAACCCACAAGTATAGGGATCCTGAAGTCCAGATCAAATACATTTTTGTGTTAAATGTGGTCCAATTCTTTTTTAAAGTTTATTGGGGTGACAATTGTTAGTAAAGCTACATACATTTCAGGTCCAATTTTCCAGCATTTGAGTTCCCTTTACAGCAGTGGTTGGTAAACCATGGCTGTGGACTGAGTGCCTGGTTTTGTAAATAAAGTTTTACTAGCACACAACCACACTCGTTCATTTACATATTGTCTATGGCTACAGCAGCCCAGGTCATAGGGCTGGCAAAAACAAAAACATTGATTATTCAACCCTTTACAGAAAAAGTACTGTACGACAATGCTCCCTGAGATGAGTCAATTTTGTACACACACACACACACACACACAGTCACACACACCCCACAGTGAGAGTTCTGGCAGTTAAAACAGCCTGGACCCTGAAGGGCCAGTGGCTGGCTCTGGAACCCCCTGCCTCTTCATGGGCCGGTTTTTGTAGTCTGGCTGGTACAGGAAGTGTTCAGTTCACCACTGGGAGAGTTAGCTTTGCTGTGGAGTGTGGCCTGAGTTGAGCAGGGCAGATTGTGCTTATCAGGATGGTTTATAAATAGACATCTCCGGGTGACCTGAGTCCAGCGTGCGTCTGCCCCTGGGTCTGTGAGAGGAGAACAATTGTGCCTGCTCTCTGGTGACCAGAAGCTCGTTGGGATGGGAGCACCTGTGCCTGCTGGAAGGAAAGGGGACTGGTGGAATGCTGGGTCCTGGTAACAGAGGGGCTTGGATGCCCCGGAAACCAGGGAAACACAAGTGTATGAAGGAGACAGGGAAGACCAGAGAGGGCCACAAGTCCTCAGAAGAAGCATGCACTCACCCCAACGTCTTTTCACGAGCAAGTGTCTTATCTTTTTGCACGTCTTTACTCCTGACCCTAAGGAAGCCCTAGAGACACTTACAGAATGGGGAAGTCCCATGGTTGGAAATAGCCCTGTCCCTCCAACTTAGGCCAGAAATCTCAGCAGGGAAATCTACCGGCCAGTGGGGTTGGGGCTGGGCCATCTTCTTCGTTGTGTCTTGGGATTTCATTCCGTCTGCCCACGGTTACTACAGAGACACAAAGGTCTTTAAGAGAAGGCAGCCCTCATGCGGACACACAGTGCTGACACTTCCCAACAGGCTACCGTGGGTCTTGGTTTTATGCCATTTGAGGGTTTCACTAAATCCAGCCAATCCATGGCCCTACAACTCAATCTTATATTTCATTTAGTTAGTTGGGAAAACCCCAAACATCTCTTAGTTTTGACTTGGTTCCCAGGAATTGCATGACTCAAGCTAGTGAGGGTGGATGGAGAGGGAACGACAAGGTCAAGGTACATGCATCAAGACCCAGAAATGGAGTATATGAAGCACTGCTGATATGTCACCCCACCGCATGTCATCAATATCATTCTAGAACATTCCTTGGAGGGGGCTGCGTGTGTAACACATAACCTCCCAAGTCAAGATGGAAGCAAAGTACGTTCTCAGCTGACCTCAGCTGTCAAGTGCAAGACTGAAGACCGCTTGGTTCAAGTGCATTCCCTTTGGAGACTGTGTCAGTCAGCCTCATGGAGCTTGAAAGCAGAGAAGGAATCTGACAGCTTGGGCATCCAAAGAGCCAATCAACCAGTAATAGCTTTCTTCCCAGCACCTGACAGACAGATCTCCTTTTCTTGGTAGGAAGGGGAAATGGACCACATCACGGGAAGGTGGGGAAGAGTTCTTCCGTGGGGCCTCCCGCAAAGCTGTGCCCAGAGAGAACATGAGCACAGCCCAGGCGGCCAGGCCCAGAAGGGCTTCCAAATCCCCAGGAGGGGCCAGCACCTGGCCTCAGCGGGAACTTGGGGCCTCCTAGGGACCTGTGCAGCCTGCGTGCTACTCCCCGGCCCTAGGTGGTCTCTTCTGTCCCTGAGGGGCCTCTTCCAAGGAGAAGCTGAGCCTCCGAGGGACTGCAGGGCTGAGCTAAGGGATGGATTTCATCTCAGCCACCTCCCATCTTAAAGCCTTCGCCTGCAGCTTAGGGAAGGCCAGAAGGAGAGGAAACTCTGAGATTTGCTTGAGTGACCGGTGCTTCCCCCACGCCCTGCCAAGTGTGGAGGCTGGTTTCAGGCTTCCCACCTCTGAGCCCTGCCTGTGACAGCCGGGTCACTTTGGAGCTGCCCCTTGGCTTGCCCGGTCCTAGGGCAGCCTAGCCACATGCAGTATCACCGGCTCATCACCTCGCCTGGCCTTGTCTGCTCCTCTCGGAGACAGGTTAAACCCAAAGGCCACGGAGGTCAGCAGATCAGAACTGAGAGTCATTTCTTGCCCTCAGTGTGCCCACCGTTTTCATTAGGGCAATTGCTGGCTGCACTACTCCCATATGAAAGGTGTTATGTACATTTCCTGGCCCTATTCTCAAGGTCATCCAGCATGATAGGTTTTAGGATCCCCTTCATAGAGTAGGCATTGCAGCTTAGAGAGGTTGAGTAATTTGCCCCAGTATGCACAGCTACCAAGGGGCAGAGATGTAAACTTACAGCCTGAGTCCAAAGTCCACATCTGTTCCTAGCTGCTCACTAGACCTATAGCTCGCATCAGCCTCCAAAGGAATCTCTGCAAAGGAGGCTGTTCCACTCACCACAAGTCAAAACCTCCCTTAGAAAGGCCACACAAAAAAAAGGAAAGAAAGAAAGAAAGAAAGAAAGAAAGGCCACAAGTGCCCAGGCAAGTCCGTCCCCTCAGAGCTTCAGACAGTCCACCCTGCTCCCGGGAGGCTGCTGGAGCGCTCGGCAGGGGTATCAGGACGTAGCAGAACTGGCCAGCTCCACGCTTCTCAGCAAGCCCCTGGGCCTCAACTTCCCCCTCTGCAAAATGGGGATACCAACAGTGTTGGCTGCCAACCAGTGGGAATTCTATCTCAAAGGGTCCTTCATGAATTAAATGAGCAAACATGAAAAGCATCAAGGCTGTGACAGAAATACAAGAACTGCTTGCTCCCTTCAACTGTCCTATTTGTCCATTATTTTCTCTCCTGCTTAAACTCCAACCTGGGGCTTTTCTTCCCAGAGGCCACTAAAGAGAAATTCCAGTGCTTCAGTGTTCAGCTGATCGTGCTCATTGCTCTGGGGCAGAGTAACTGGCACCACAGAGAACTGATCCCATCTTCACAGTGGCCTCTGAACATTCACACATCATTTTTGCCTCCCGTCTTATGCCAAAGAGACTCGTGGATCTTGACACCTTTAGTGCTTGGAGTGAGGACGCAGCCCTGGAGAGGAAGTGATATTGCCAACACACAGCAATGTGGCAGTATCTGGTGACCTCAGCACACACCAGTGTCAGCCAGGACACCCTGCTCTGCCTCCCAGACCCTCCTGAGGAATAGACAGGCAGTTAAAACTTTACCTAATTTGACCTAATTTACCTAACTTTAATCTTAAACCTCAAGGGCAAGGGAGGGCAAGAGTCTGAACTGTAACTGAAGTACAAGGTTTCCCAGGATGGCTTTGGATGACTGCCTAGGAGATGCAGACCCATCGTTCAGGAGCAATGCCGTGCAAGCACTCGTGCTGCTGTGGGGCAGTCACAATCCATTCTAAGAACGAGACCGGAGTGCTTTGCTAAGGCTAGGAAACCAGCGAGAGGGCAAACACGGGTGGTACCAAGGACAGGGGAGCTTTCTGGGTGCTCTAGTCAGTCGCTGCCTCGTTTCTCTCCCCCATTTGTGTTGGGGAAAGTGACCCTCAGGTCCCCGGCCCTGGGTTAAACAGGTTATGTGGTGGGGACAACAGTCACATTTATGGATGGTCACCAGGTGCCGACCACCTCACAGACACCAATCATGGAGTCCTCACCATGACCCCATGAGGCAGGTACGACTAGTAGTTCCACTTCACAGATGAGGAAACCAAAGCACAAAGAGGTTTCGTAATGAGCCAAGGGACAGTCACAGCCAGTACAGCCAGGAACCATGCCCAAGGGGGTCTAGCTTCCATCCAGGTCCTTTGCATGATGTTATAGTGCCCAGTCTGGAGATTTGAAATGACACATGTGGGCTTTAATGAGCACCTACTATGTGCTTTCCATACATGAGCTCATTTAAGGCACTAGGCAATCCTGTTGTTGTAGATACAGAATCTCTTCCCTGCACTGTCTGCTTCAAAGATCCAAGGTCTCTAGTGGTGGCAGCTTCCATTCATCAAGTCCTTACTCTGTCTATGTCTGTCCCTAATGGGCACTTAACAGTTCTTTACCTCCACCCTGCACAGTCACCCGGGAAGTAGGTATTGTTGCAGATGAATGCGCAGAGGCTCAGAAAGGTGATGTAACTTGTCGCATGGCACAGGGCTAGGAACGGGGGTGCTGGTCTGACTCTAAGCTTCCTGCTCTTTCCACCACCCTCTGCTTGGTGCCCAGGCTGGACCCTGCTGGCTGTTGGTGTATGGACTGGCAGCCAAAGCTCTCCCACAGCTGCCTTCAAGCAAGCCCACCTCTCCTTCCATCTCCTGGCCACGCAGCTCGTACTTACCCCTGTCTGGTATCCTTTCAGAGGTGATCATCCCTTGCATAGAACCACATTTCTGATTCATCTCTTCACCCTGCACACGCACGGCCTGCCCAGGGCCAGGCCTAGAGCAAGGCAAACACAGCCTAACCCACAGTGGGTGACAGCCCTGAGACCCAACTGGCCCAAGAGCCTGTGACCTATTGATAAAGCCTCCCAGAAGGGGCCCAGGGTGGCGGTGCTCCGCGTGGTCCCAGACAGCAGCATGCCCATCCCCACTCTTCCCCACGCTGTCCTCCTGAGTTGGCCCCTCCTGGGTGTGGCCCAGCATGCAGTCTCATAACCTGCCCCCCCACCCCAGGGCCCTCTGAGAAGTTAGGACACTGCTTTAGGGAAGGAGACAGGGACAGATTTCTTCCTTGTTCTCAGACACAGTAGAAGTTCCAAGAAGCTGATCTTTTCACATCAACTTGAACCATTGTTTTAAATAGCCTTGCCTGTTGGAAGAGCAATTTTCCATTTTAATTTTCAGAAAAATAACCTGGGTAGCTACATCTGAATTCTTTTTCTTGCCTCTGTAAAGCATTCCATGAAGAAGGTGGGATGTTTGTCAGTGTTGTGACTGTATCCCCATGGCAGGGAAGTTCTCTCTCTTTCCTTCCCTGGCAAAGCCAGACTCACCGCGACCACACTCGTCAGAGAAAGGACAGTTGTCCTCTACCAACCAGCCATCTCCCATCTACTTCCCAGCCACCAGCAGGAAGTGAGATGGCCAGGGACAGCTGGTCTCTGATGTGTGGGGGAGGATTAGAAATTCGCAGTAGCTCTCCCCCATACCAGCTACTCTCACCTCCCTGGCCATCAGGGACAAGGAAGATGGCGCCTTCCCAGATGCGCCCCGCATGACAGCCAGGTCGAAAAGATGCTTCCTCGTAAAAAGCAGTGGGCCACAGGAGATGGAAGAGAAGGTGCTAAAAGAAAGGCTGCCCACGTCTTTGCACTGCAAGAGCACTATTACAGAGGGTGATCTCTCCCCACCCCCCACCTACACACACACACACACACACATACCTGATGCCCCTTGGCCATATAGGAAGGGCAGAGGCATGTAGCACAGAGACCTGAATCCCAACTCTCCTGTTCCCTGGCTGTGTGACCTTGAGCAAGTTCCTTGACCTCTCTGGTCCTCAATTTCTCTGCATCAGATTTCCTTAGCACAAGCCACACCAACTGGCCTGGGGGTTGTGGGTATAAGTGCATGGCAGGTCGTGGGAGCTGGGCAAACAGGACGTGCCTCTGAAAGTGCCCGGCAGACTCCCGATGCTCAGTGATGGCTCTTCCAGCGCTTCTCTGCCTTTGTCACCCAGCCTTATGGCACCAGTTCACAGATGGGGAAATTGGGTTCACAGATGGTGAGGAGAACTCTGCAGCACCCCAGCCCTCTGGTGGTTCTAGGAGCCCTGCCTGGAACTCCTTTCCCTGCCCAAGCCTGAGGACACCCCAGGGCTGCTTTCAAGGAGTGTCCCTCCCTAGTGGCTGGAGAGAGGATGGTTGCTGAGAAACACCCCACTCCCAGCAAACCCATGTGCCTCTTCTTCTGGGAGCCTCTGAAGGGGCCTCCTCTGTGGACAAGGCTCTCCAAGGTGGAGTCTGGGCCATAGATCACACTCATCCCTGAAACACCCACTTTACAATCCATAGAGGCTTCCATGAGAAGGGTTTGCCTTCCTATCAGCACCAGTTTACAAAAACAAGACTAAGGCTTGGACAAATTGAGTGACTTGTCCAAAGTCTGTCTGATGCCACAGCTATTAGCTAGAGAGCTGTGTGCCTATCAGTAAGGGGCAGGGCAGACTTTCAAGGCCTTTGCAGCCCGTTTGTGGACTCCCAGGTGTAATGAGGTGCAGGGAATAGAAGGACATCCTGTGGTCTTAAGATGAGCACCAAAGAGACCTGATGGGTGGGGGGGCAGGGTGGCCAGGGGTGTGATGGTGGCGCTGAGCAGAGGTTCTCAGTGTGCAGCAGGCCCCTGAAGGAGCCTCCGTAATGCAGGTTGCAGGGACCCTCTCCCTCTCCAACAGTCTCAGGTTCAAACCCCACACCACCAGGTATTAAACTTTGGTGGACCTCAGTTTCCTCCTCTTGTAAGGAGCACCAGCAATATCTACTAAACAGGTTGCAAGAATCATTACATAATAATCAATATGAATCAATAATATTGGAGTGTATAAAATGCCTATCTTACACCAGATACTCAGTCAATGGGGATTTCTTTGATTCATTCATTCATTTGTTTAACAAATGAATGGCCCTGTGGTAGGCCCAGGCTCTGCGTGGGGACTGGGGACACAGCACTGAAGCCGACAGTCAGGGCCTGGCCTGTAGGTGCACAGTTCAGGTGTCCCCTCCCCTCCCCCATGCGGATCTGGTCTGACCCCGCCAGTCACTGCGTTGGGGCATCGGATCTCCATTTCTCCATCCGGATGAAAACCCAGCATCACTAAGGACACGGCAGCAACTGAAAGCAATCAGCACACCTGGGATGTCTGGTCCAGAATGGTTTTCTTTAAAACCATTGCAGATCATAACTCATTTTTGAGCCCTGAAATCACTTACTAAATTACAGATTGGGTTTTTTAATTAAGGAATGGAATGGAATGGAATGGAATGGAATGGAATGGAATGGAATGGAATGGAATGGAATGGAATGGAATGGAAATATCAGACAGTACATATAAACAGGGTAGGGTTTGTTTCATGAATTTTCTTTGGTTTGGTGTGTGTGTGTGTCCATGATGTAAATATATTTCTTACTGTTTGTTGAGGGAAAACTAAACAAGTGTGCAGACTCTGCTCTGGGGAGACATGGAGAGAAAGGGCACGACGTATTTATTTCCCTTGCTGCCCTTCGGCCTGCAGTTAAATCGCAGGGCTGAGTGGCCAGCGCTCACTGTGCCTCCCTCTGGCGCAGGCGTCCCCCAGGGTGGGGAAGGATCCAGGACTAGTTGAGTCAGGAGGCTCTGAGCAACTGGAGACTCTCAGGCATTGGCTGCCCTGGGACCAATTTCATGATAATTCTTTTCCTCTGCCCTCTCCAGTGTGGAGAGCAGCCCCGCCCCTGGGGTGGGGGAAGAGCCAGGGCTATTTTTATTGTCCCTGTTTTACAGGTGTAGGTAGAGGTTCAGTGACTTGCCCACATGACACTGCCTCCATCCAGGTCTCCAGCCCTTTCTACTGCCCAGAACTGCCCATTTGATTCCTGTCTCATGTCACTTCCTACCATTTCCAGAATGCAGGGCAAGATATTCTGGGAAATGTGTAAGGCATAAAAGAATGAATGAACAAATGATCTTCCAGAGGCTGGGCTAATGCTCTCCCCTTGACTCTATAGCAGCAGTTCTCAACCAGGGGCGATTTTCTTCCGGGGGACCTTGGCGATGTCATTAGCGCTGAGGTTGAGAAACCCTGTTATTAATGGGTAGCTGTGGATCATTAGCTCCATTTTACAAACAGAAACCTGAGGCTCACAGATGTGCGGTAATCTAGCCAAGCTCTGCTCCGTGGGTATAGAGCAGCACTGCGACTTGGCCTAGATTCCAGCTGGCCCCTCCGTGCTGGTGGCCCCTGTGTTTCTGAAAGAGTTGGTATCTCCCTTCCGGCTGCTGGCCCACAGTGGATGTGGCCCCTAGAGTTTGGGTTGGGTCTAAGAAGACCAAAGGCTCAAAGGGTTGAGCAGCAAAACCCTTTCTGCCAGGCTGTCCCCTTTTTGTTCCCCAGCTTTTTGCCTCTGAGACAATTCCTCTCCAACCTCCCTGTAGCAGTAGCATGAGAATGGCACTCACCCAGCTCTGGGGTCCCAAGGGAGGTGAGGACAGGCCTGTTTGGGGGTCAGCTCTTTTCTGTCCCTACTTTGACCTTTGATGTCAGCGTAGTTGTTCCCATAAAGGTAAGTCAGGCACCTCTGAGACCACAAGGAAGATTAGGGAGCCTTGCCCAGTGGCATCTTGCCACCCAATGAGGCTCCTAGTGCAGCAGGGCAGAGAAACGGGCAGCACCAAGCCTGAGCGCCTCCTGGTGGAGGGCAGCGTCCAGAGACGGTGCAGGCTGAGTCCAGTCCATTGGTCACCAGGAGAGCCAAGAAGTGACCCCACGATGCTTGGCCAGCAGAAGTGGTCAGAGGCAACGTGCAGATGTGCTGCTGAGAGCCTCTGTGCAGTGAAGCCACTGCCCAGGTAGCCTGATCTGAGCAACTGCTGTGCACCCACCGTGTGAGGGTCCTCAGTGCACGCTCCTCCCAACTCTGCCTAGATGCCGGGTCAGCAGCAGGAAATCGACCATAGCTACAAAGCAGGGCTTTTGCTCCAGAGAGGCGGTCATTAAATTGCTCAGTCCCCAGCCCCACATGCCTCCATGCCTTGCTTCTCCCTTTCCTCCTGCAAATGAGTTGCCCCCAGGTGTGTGATGCCAGGTGCCATCACCGTCTTGTCCTGTGAAGCACTAAATTGGACCAGACCTGGCCTTTCTTGTGCTGGCTTCCTGGCCTCTAACTACGGACACAGCCCAGGTCTGAGCAGTGCTCAGAGTCTCCTGCGGAAATGTCCCGTCCAGACACAGCAGACCAGACTGGCAACTCAGGCCAGACATGGTAGTGGGAGGCTGGGCTGGGCCCCAAGGAGAAAGAGTCTCTGCCCCTGAGCGCTCTCCCAAAGGCAGCATAACACCCTCAGCAGCTGTAACTACTTCTCACAGCCAACGCCGTGAGCCTAGGAAGCCCAGGCAAGCTAGTTTCTTCAGCCACATTCCCTGGGATGACCTGGACTCCTACATGTCCAAGGGCTTGGAGGTCCCCTGTACAAGTAGCCTCAAACCCAGGTAACCTCCGTGTCCTCAGCTGTAAGGTGGGGAGTGGGGCCTACCCTGCTGAGTTTTATCGAGGAATGAGTACAGGCATGTGCAGCAGTGGGCCTGAGACCTGCCACCGCACAGACACCCGGCACACATCTGCTCCCTTTTCCTGAAGGATCCCAACAGAGGAAGTCGATTTGCCATCTCATTATTCACCTCGTAAAATGTAGGACATAGACAAGGACATCCCTTCTGAAACAGCAAGCAGGAGGGCTGTTGGCAATTGCACAAAGAGGTCAGGAGCTTGGCCCAAGATTGACCCACAGGGCGTGGGCTCAGGGCAAGGACCAATGTGGGGTGGGTGGTGGAGGCTGCATGTGGGACCTCTGCACATTCACCGGCCGGAATCTGTCACTATTCACTTCACCGAACCACTTCTCAAGGCATGCCCGAGGCAATGTCTCAAAAAACCACCTAGAAAGAGGAGCAGGAAAAATCAATTCCAACTTGTTAGGGCCTTCTGGGTGTGATAAAGCCAACCCCTGTCATCTTCACTGGCTTCCTGCTTCCCCTTTACTGAGAAGTGAAAACACCATTCAATTAAGGTAATTAAATCCACCCAAAGAGCCTGGGCTCAAAAACCACACGACAGGCAAGTGGTCAAACCCAGCAGCAAAGCAAACCCCAGTGGCTTCCTGTGCAGGGATGGCAGGCCAAGAGGAGACTCAAACCGCCTCCTTCACAGCTCAGGAGTGTCCCTCCCAGCTCTGCACCGGTCACCTGGGCCTCCCGCACACCCACCTCTCCAAACAAGTGGGACCCTTGGCTTACTGGCTGAGTCATCGGTTTCATTCTGTGGCTGTCATTAAAAACTGAGTTGAGAAGATTGTTGGGATGTGAATAGAAATGGAAACTCTCCTTTCCTCCACCCATCCTCAATTGTCCCTTGAACTCCAGTCCATGAGCCCAAGACGCACCTTGTTCACCTGAGCCCATGGACAGAGTGTCAGGGTTTCATCTATGCAAGTTGGTCAACTGAATCCCAGACCCAGTTCTCTTCTTTTCATGCTGTGTAACACTGAGCAATGTTCCGCACCTCTCTGTGCTTTTATTTCTCCACCCAGAACATGGTGACAATAAGGCCTTGTCACCCCACCTCCTAGGAGTCAGGAGAATTAAACAAGATAATGGATGTGGAAGTGAGTCCTGAACTGCAGGGTGACGTGCAGACGTGAGTCATTCCAGTGTGGACTCGCTGCATTGGCCTCTTCTGGCTGTGATCCACCTTGGGTCCTAAAAGTCGGTGGGTGAGGACCTCAGGTTGCCAGATAAAAAACAGGATGTCCAGTGAAATTTGAATTTCAGATGAACAATGAATACCTATTTTTAGTGTAAGTATGTGATGATTAATTTTATAGATAACTGACTGATAAAATTATATTCCAGATATTGCATGGGACGTATACTAAACAAGTGTTTGTGAGATGGAACCTTCTCCTCACTTTTCTGAGGCTCTGTATGTCATCTCAGAAATGAAGTTGATAATAACCGCCATGTGGCTGAATGGTGCTGAAGCACCAATCAGGGCCCTGGTTCTCTGGGCCTGTCACACTTCCTCTGTGGTGGGGCTCAGATCAGTGGCGTGTGTGGAGACCAGGATCAGGGCCTGCAGGGGGTGACATGAACAAGTCCCCTCCCCAGGCACTCTGTCCTCACAGCCTGAGGCAAACCCTCAGAGCTCAGGCTATGTGACCTTTCTGCCTGGGCTGGCTGCTGGCCAGGGGCCCCACGGAGACAAGGAGAACATGGGCAGCAGAGCTTTAGGCCTCCATTTGCGCACTGAGCACTTTCAGCAAACCTCTGTCATCACATCCTTGGGGCCCAAGAAGTACACTCAGCAAGGGCAGCTGACAACATTGAGGAGCGACCACCACGCACCAGGCGTCCTGTCAGTCATAGACGAGCAAGGCTGGAGACCTCACTCCCAGGAGTTCAAAGCCTTGTTGGAAAAGTGAATTCACAGCAGACAAAATGGAATAAAGCAGTAGAAGCGATTTTTTTTCTTTTAATTCCACAAGGATTAGGAGAACTGAGGAGGAAGTGGTCATCAGTTGGTGACTGCAGAACAGAGACAGGCCTTTCAGGCAGAGGGATTACCCCTCCAAGGAGCCACACCAGGACCCGTCTGGGCCTGCAGTTCCCTCTTCCAGGGCACTGTAAGCCGCAGGGACAGGGAGCACGGGGAGAGCTCTAGCTCCCCCATCAGGAGAACTTGAGGGTCAGGCAGAGGCACTTGTAAGGGACCAGGAGAGAGAGAACATTGTTTCTGCAAAGAGCAGCGTATTCCAGTCCATGATAATTCAACAGCGTCATGCAACACAATACCGAAAAAAGTATCACGTGAGAAAACATTTTGGAAGGGTTAGAATTTAGTAGTGACTGTGCAAAGGACATTTCGTTGTTCATCGTGAGAAAAAGATTATTCGTGGGGATGCTTGCTCAGATTTGGTTTGTTTGGCATATTCTGACTCACAAGATGACCCTGGCAGTGAGCAGAAGACAGATGAATCGGATTAGAAGAGGCATGGAGAGGAGGAGGAGGGAGAAGTCACACGGGACGCTCACAGTCCTAAGATCCCGTGGAAGAACTGGCTTGTGGCAAAGTCATGGCTTCTGTTCTAAACGTGTGAGTTTGTGCAGCTGTGAGACATATTTGTGGAGCTCTCCAGTGGGCACCGAGATCAGGGCTGGAGCCCAGACGGGCAGCCTGGCTGGCCATGGTGTCAGTGCGTGGCTGCTGGCTGCGAGCGAGTGTGGGAGGAAAATTATCCTTATCGAGACCACAGAGGGGGAAGAGAAGAGGCCCAGAGCTGAGAGTGGAGGCAATCCCACCATCCAGAAGAAGATAAGAGACTGAACACGCAGGTGGGGCAGGGAGAACTGGGCATCCCACAAGTCAAGGTGGGACAGCAAGATAGAGGTCAACAGTCTTCATTGCAGCTTAGAAGCTAAGTCAGATGAAGGGCAAAGATCACCTGTTGGGGGGTCTAGTAGGGGTGGGGGACCAAAGGGAGAGCAAAATGAGTTAAGGAAATAATGAGAGCTAAGGAGGAGATAGGAAGCATTTAAGAGAACAAACTATTTTGAAGGCCATAGACTGCTGTGGGGGCATGAAGGAGAGCCTGGGAATCAGGGACAGGCCAGCTGGGTGGTGGTGACCCCAAGCACCTCTGTGAGTCTCCAACAGAATGTGCTCCACAAATTTGAGTCATTATGATTATTAATATTGTTAATAAACTACCGTCGACCAGATGACTGTCCAGGAGCTGAGATGAGGAAGGTCTCGTGGAAGCCCTGATGGTCTGCATTTAAAATTTGCATCGTGGATTTAATTAGTTTACACTTCATTCTAAGCATTCTTAAAATTCTCCTGGGTAGCTTTTTGGTTCTTTTAGCTGTCAAAATAGATAGTCAAGCTTCCTGCCAACAATAAATCGAAAACTGTGCTACAGCTTGCCGAGCGGATTCAAGTTCGGCCACTCTGATTCTCCTTCCTATGAAACCTGAGTTATTAATTCACATGGGAAAAGGGCCTCTGGTCAGATTTGACTAGCAGAAACTAATTCACAACTGGGCCAATCATATTAGAAATCCCAAAGGTTTAAAATATTTTCCTGAAGATTTCTTGGACATAGACAAATTAATGAATATTAAAAGGGATATAAATTGGTCTCATATTGTTTTTCACCAAAAATGCCTATGCTTGGCATTTTCTTGAGTTCAACTGTGGATTACAAAAAAAAAAAAAAGAAGAAGAAGAAGAAGAAGGCCAAGTGTATTACTGACATTTAAAGATACCTTTTGCCCAGAAAATGTGCTTGGCCCTTTGGTCAGTTGGGTTTCACTGAAATTATTTTTCCTCTTCTTTCTAGATGGGCAGTGATGACAGCAAACATAAGCATGAAAAGAAGTATTAAAACTACAGATCCTAAAACTCAGCAAGGCAGGCACTGGGAGCCCCCACTGCTGTAAAAGGTACGGAACCACCAACTCAGGAGCCAGCATCTGGTAACACCTTTGGTTGTTAGCTACTATGCTGAAGAATTCCACTGGTTAGTAGGGGACTGGAGGGTTGGGGGGTTGGTGAGGCCAACTTTATGACTGTCCCATCTGAACCCAAGTAAATCAAATCAGAATTGAAGAAATCATCTGCATGAAGCTACAAGAGGGAGTGGTCTCTATTTCCTGAGGCAGAGGGAATGTGGTTATTTTCTGAGTACTCTAAATATCAGTGAGCATAATGCATTACTGTCAGGAATTATGACTCAAACCCAAGATCAGCTGGAGTTCCTTGGACACGCACAACAGAAACAGACACTGGACAAATCAAGCAGAAATGGGTAAGTATTCAAAGGAAATTGGAGCCCTTGTAGACTGAAGGCGAAGGCCAAGTTCCAGGCGCAGAAAAGAAGAACAGAGAGCTCTGTTGCTGCAAAGGATGCCCAAACACATTTCCATCCTCGTGTCACTCCAGTACAAATGTACAATGGACTTGACATGGGTCTCACATCTGCACTTGGCCCAGGGTGGTCTCTGCAGGCACTTTGACTTTCAGCCCCACCAAGACTAAACACCATGGAAAGAGAAATTTCCACAAAAGGTGCCAATTGTTTTTATTCAGAGGAAAGGGATAGAAGCTGAGTGTTCAAAAGAAATAACAAATATCTGCTAATAATAAGGTGTATTTAATTGACTGGGGAGGAGTGCAGTTACTTAACTCTAAGATTCTAAATTTAGACCTCCAATTTTCATCTTAATATAGAAGTATTACTGAGTTCAACTACTGTCCAAGATGAAAACCCCAGCATACATGACACCAGAAGACACCCTGGTTATGTTAGTTGGACCTCAAGGGATTGCAAATCTGAGTTACAGTGGCTGAAGACATTAAAGTCCCCCACCCACCCCAGTAACACAAATTCTGGAAGAGGTGGTTCTGGTACAGTCTCATGGCACAGAAGTGACATCAAGGACCCAAGACTGTTCTTCACTATCCACCCTGCCATCTTCAACAAATTGGCCTTAGTCTTCCTTGCTCTTCCCTCATGGATGAAAAGTGAATGCTTCAGTGTCATGAGTTGAATTGAAATTCATATGAAATTCATATTTTGAAATCCTACCCTCCAAGAACTCAGAATGTGATCTTTGGAAATAGGGTCAGTGTAGATGTAATTATTTAAGATGAGGTCATGATGATGTGCTCTAATCCAATAGGATTTGTTTCCTTATAAAAAGGAGAAATTTGGATTTTACAGTGAAGATGGTGGAGTAGGTAAATGCTGTGTTTGCCTCCTGTCGTGACCACATCAAAATTACAACTAAATTACAGAACAACCATCATTGAGAAATTCCTGAAGTCTAGATGAACTGAAGTCCTATAACTAAGGTTATAAAGGAGAAGCCACCTTGAGATTGGTAGGAGGGACAAAGAACTGGAATGGGCTGGTTCCACACCTGCAAAAATAGGGAGGAATATCTTGGTTGCAGAGGTTCCCCGAGAGAAGCAAAGGGTCCCAGTCCCACACCATGTTCCCCAGCCCAAAGTTCCAGTACCAGGGAGAGAAGTCCCCACAACTTCTGTCTGTGAAAGCCAGCAGATATTATGGCTGGGTGAGACAGAGGACGGTGAGTCCCAGGTATCCCTCTTAAAGGATCTACTTACAGATTTACTCCCTGATGACTCACTCGCTCTGAGCTGCAGCTCTGGGGCAGCAGCTCAAAAGGCACCAGGGACATATGGGGAGGAACTGAGTTGTTGGGCTTCAGGAGGCTGGAGGGGCACCTTTCCCCCAGACAGAAGTGCTGGCAGAACCCATTGTTTCTTTGTTGCACCCTCCCCACTCCTGACATGCAGATGCAGGTGGCCACCATATTGAGTCTCCATCAACCTAGCTAATACCATTTATCCACCCTGTCCTGGTGATTTCCTGAGACTCCATCCCACTCAACTTTTGGGCACACCCAAGCCACTTCCAGTGGCTTTTCCATACAAATGGCCTGTCTTCCTTTATTCTACGGACTTTGTTAAAATCTCTCAAAGGTTCACAAAACACAGACAAGCAACATCTGGCTTTGGCATGTCCTATACCTCTTGCTGAGAAACTCCAAGCCTGGCATGAGTGATATCTAGCCTTGGTTTGCAAGTTGGTATTTTGAGACACCTCCAATCCCAGTGCGGGTGGCGACCATCTGTAGATTGCTTTGTCGTTTATGCCGGGTGGCCCCAGACAGGACACAGGCTGCTGCTGAACTTGGCCTGTGTTGGAGCCCCTCCCAAAAGGCCCCAGGGCTGGCACTGAGCCAGAGCTCCATCCTGCTGCCTCCGCAGGTGACACATGGCCGGTCCTCACAACTAATCAATCTGAGGGTCAATCCCTTCCATTGATGTGCAAACAGTAAAATAGGAGGGCACACACAATCCACACAAGGGACATACCTACAGCACCCAGCTCAAGTGACCAGAGAGACTGTACTACTGGGTTCCACAGGACACCTACTACATAAGGCCACTCTACTGAGACCAGGAGATATAGAAACTCTAATAGATAGAAACAAATACAGTGGGACAGCCAAAATGAAGAAAGAAAGAAATATGTCCCAAATAAAGGAACAAGAGAAAACTCCAGAAAAGGAACTAAATGGAGGCAAGTAACCTGCCAGATACAACATTCAAAATAATGGTTAAAAGGATGTTCGATGATTTCAGTGAGAACTTCAAAAAAGATAAGAAACATAAAAATGGAGATAGAAAACATAAAAAAGAACCAGTGAGAAATGAAGAACACAATAACAAATGAAGAACACATTAGAGGGAACCAACAACAGATTAGATGAAGCAGAGGATCGAATCACCGATTTAGAAGATCAGGTAGCAGAAAAACACCCAATCAAAATAACAAAACAAGAAAAGAATCCAAAAAAATGAGGATAGTTTAAAGGGCCTCTGGGACAACATCAAAAGTACCAATATTCACATCATTGGGGTACTATAAGGAGAAGAGAGAGAACAAGGTATTAAAAACTTATTTAAAGAAATAATGATGGAAAACTTCCTTAACCTAGCAAAGGAAATAGACATGCAAACTCAGAAAGCACAGAAAGTCACAAACAAAATGAATCCAAAGAGGCCCACACCCAGACACATCATAATTAAAATGCCACGGGTTAAAGACAAAGAGAGAATCCTAAAAGCAGCAAGAGAAAAGCAGTTAGTTACCTATAAGGGAGCTCCCGTAAGACTGTTGGCTGATTTCTCAACAGAAACTTTGCAGACGGGATTGGCATAAAATATTCAAAGTAATGAAAATCAATGACCTACAGCCAAGTTCATGCTACACAGCAAAGCTATCAATTGGAATCAAAGGACAAATAAAGAGCTTCCCAGACAAGAAAAAGCTAAAAGAGATCATCAACACCAAACCAGTATTACAAGGAATGTTAGAGGGACTTCTTTAAGACAAAAAAAGAAAAAGACAAAAAATAGGAATAATAAAATGGCAATAACTACATGTCTATCAACAATTACTTTAAATGTAAATGGATTAAATGCTCCAATCAAAAGATAGGGTGGCTGAATTGGATAAGAAAACAAGACCCTTACACATGTTGCCTACAAGAGACTCACTTCAGATTGAAAGACATACAGACTTAAAGTAAAGGGATGGAAAAAGATAGTTCATGAAAATGCAAACAACAAAAAAAGCTAGAGTAACAATACTTGTATCAGACAAAATAGACTTTAAAACAAAGGCTATAACAAGAGACAAAAAAAGACCCAGTAATCCCACTTCTGGTTATTTATCCAAAGAAACCCAAAACCCTACTTCATATGTTTATTGCAGCATTGTTTACAATGGACAAGATATGGAGACAGCCTGGGTGTCCGTCGATGGAAAAAAGGATAAAGAAGAGATACTCGGCCATGGAAGGAAATGGGTTCTTGCCATCTGGGGTGGCATGGGTGGACCTGGAGGGTATTGTGCTGAGTGGTTATGTCAGATAGAAAAAGACAGATATACTGTGATTTCACTTATATGTAGAATCTAAAGAACGAAATAAACAAAACAGAAAAAAACTCATAAATACAGAGAATTCTTTGATGGTTGCCAGATGGGAGGGGTTGGGGGGGGTGGTAGATGAAAAAGGGGAAAGCATTAAGGAGTACAAATTGGTAGTTACAAAATAGTCATGGGGATCTAAAGTAAAGCACAGGGAATATAGTCAATAATATGGAAATAACTATGTATAGAGCCAGGTGGGTACTAGATAGTCAGGGGGATTATGTCTTAAATTATATGAATGTCTCACCTCTATGTTGTACACCTAAAGGTAAGATAAAATGATATTGAATATCAACTGTAATTGAAAATTTTTAAATGGGCGAAAAAGGTGAAGGGGAATAAGAGGTCCAAATTTCCAGGTATAAAATAAATAAGTCATGGGGATATAATGGACAGCATAGGGAATATCGTCAATAATATAATGATAATGTGGTACTGTATCAGATGGTTGCGGGACTTATCATAGTGATCACTTCTTTAGGTATATAAATGTTGAATAACTGTGGTGTATATCTGAAATCAATATAACATTGTATGTTAGATATATTTTAATAAAAATCTTTTTAAAAGGGGGGTGGGGAATTTGCACACAGAAACAAGTACAGAAGAAAGAAAGATCACGTGCAGAGACACAGGGAGAAAGATGGTGCGTCTGCAAGCCAAGGAGAGAGGCTGGAGCAGGTCCTCCCTTCCTCACCCTCAGAAGGAACCCACCCTGCTGACACCTGGATGTGGGACTTGTGGCCTCCAGGACTGTGAAACAATGAATTTGTTGCTTACATCACCCAGTGTGTCCTGCTTCCTTACAGTAGCCCTAGCAAACGACTACACTCAATTCAGATTTCGTGTCTGCATTCAAAGCAGGAAGAATGCAGTCCATTCTTGTTGTCCATTGTAAACAACAGAGTGCAGACCATAGAGATCGTTCTTCTGACCAGAAAGACATGAACTCTCCCAGACATCCAAATGTTTCCATTCCTGTGACAAGAACTGTGTCACAGCCTGGCCACACTGGCTGCGTGGGAGTCTGAGAACGTGCCGCTATCTTCTGCAGCTTTTAGAGAAGAAGTGCATGAGGGGAAGGAGGGTGAGGAAGTCGTGAGGCTGCCAGCAAGGTCTGAGGCAGACTCACTTTTCCTGCAGCCTTCTAAAGGACGCACCCTGTGCTTTCTGGGGAGCAAGCAGCCCTGATGGTTGGCTGGCCTGCAGAGCATGGAATGGGGTTTTCCTAGAGTGGGTCCGTGGTTCCTTCTGATCTCATTCAGTGTGCTGGGTCCCTTTTCTTTCTCCAGCAGTGTCTGCGCTGTCGGCCTGCTAACAAATCAGCACTGGAAAGTCACCAGAGTGCTGTGGTCAGGAGACAGGAAACAATAAACCCCACAGAAGGCTAGCCTCCAGGACCGAAACACAGTGTGTGAGCACAGCAGCATGGGCCTTTGCAGACGCCCCCTGTGCTTTCCCACATATGGAGCGAGGATGGAATCGGGACTCCCGATGGGAGCACCTTCACCCCCCAGCCCTTAAAGCCCTGACTGTGTCATTGTTCTGGCCGGCCTGCTGCTGACGTGAAGGGCCGCTGTGTGACAATGCTCCTGCTGTCAGCTGAGGTCTCACAGCAGCTCGCCAGATGATTGCGGTCCCAAATGGCCACCACTTGGGCCATCTCTAGGGCCTAAGCTTGCCATTTTATCTAACTTTTTATGTACTTATTTACTTATCCCTTGCCCAGGCCAGGCCTGTCCTGTGTATTGGAAGTATGGTGGTGGTCAGAGTCCCAGCCTGAAGCAACATCCTCACACAGGATCCAGAAGGGAATTCATGTGCCATCTCAAACCCTTTAGGATGTCTACTATCAAAAAAAAAAAAAAAACACAAAAAACCCAAAACAGAAAATGATAAGCACTGTCAAGGATGTGGAGAAATTGGGACTCTTGTGCACTATTGGTCACAATGTAAAATGGTACAGCTGCTGTGGGAAAGAGTATGGCAGTTCCTTCAAAAATTAAATATAGAATTACCATATGAACCAGCAATTCCACCTCTGGGTAGGAGCCCAAAAGAATTGAAAACAGGATCTGGAACAAATATTTCAGATATTCCCAATAGCCACTATTCCCAATAGCCAAGAGGTGGAAGCAACCTAAGTGTCCATTGATGGATTAATGGATACACAAAATGTGGTATTTATACACAATGGAATATTGTTCAGTCTTAAAAAGGAAGGGAATACTGACATAGGCTGCAACATGGATGAACCTTGAGAACATTACGCTAAGTGAAACAAGCCAGTCACAAAAAGACAAATAATGTATGATTCCACTCAGACGAGAAACCTAGAGTTGTCAAATTCATAGAGACAGAAAGTAGAATAGTGGTTGTAGGGGCCTGCTGAAAGAGAAAATAGGGAGTTATTGTTTATTGGGTACAGAATTTAGTTTTGCAGGATGAAAAAGTTCTGGAGATGGATGGCGATAACGTTTGCACAACAATGGATGTACTTAACATTAGTGAACTCTACACCTAAAAATGGTTAAGATGGTAAACTTTATGTCATGTATAATTCACCTCGATTTAAAATAAAAGAGAGAGAATGTAATGAAAGGGCTATAACAGAGATATAGGCAGAATTAGGGAGATCCCAGGATGTGGAATCACTCAAACAGTGGAGCCATTCCCCTACAGCCCCAGGGACAAGGGCAAGCATGCCCCCACTCCCACTCCAGGCTCCTACTGGCACCTTCCATTGGCCACACCCAAGGGCAAGGTAGTGACTGAGGAAGCCCAGGGGACGCAGGCTCTGGAGGACTGCCTTCTTGGGGTGGCTCTGGGACAAGGACAATCAGCGAACAGCAGATTACTGGATCCTAAGCTCCTAAGAAGTAAATTTAATTTTAGACTATGCTCAGTACAACGAAGAAAATAAACCAGCCACTGTGAGAGAATGAGGAGGGAACACCCCATGGAATGCCAGGGAAGATCTCTCTGCAAAAATGACACATCTGAACTTTAGGCACTGTATTCGTTAGGGTTCTCCAGAGGAAAAGAACCAACAGGGTGTATACGTACACAGTCATGTGCCAATAAACCATGGGATATGTCCTGAGAAATGCATCGTTATGCGCTGTCCTCACTGTGGGGATATCACAGAGTGCACTGACACAGACCTAGATGGCACAGCCCACTGCTCACCTGGCTGTGTGCTGTAGCCAATCGCTCCTAGGCTACAGGCCTGCACAGCATGTTACTGTACAAACTACACGAGATTAAATCAGCACAAGAGAAACTGATGTGATCAAGGGATGCAGTCAGCACGAGATGTGTGAGGCTGCTGCCGGCCTAACATGGCAGACTGTTTTACGGCAAGTTTTTTTATATATAAATAGAAGGAGTACACTGTAAATAAAATAATGATAAAAATTATAGTATCGTAAATCCTTAGACCAGCAACATAGTGGTTTAGTGTCGTTATCAAGTGTTATGTACGGTACATAACTATATGTGCTGTACTTCCATCAAACTGCAGAGCAGGTTTCGTTACACAGCATCACCGCAAACACGTGAGGAATGCGCTGTGCTGTGACATTATGATGGCTACGATGTCACTAAGTGACAGGAATTTTCCAGCTCCATTATAATCTTGTGGAACCACCATCATGGATGCAGTCCGTCATGGGCCAAAATGTCGTTATGTGGTACATGGCTGGACAGAGAGAGATTCATTGTAAGGAACTGGCTCACACAATTGCCGGGCTGGCAAGCCCGACCTCTGCAGGGCAGGCCAGCAGGCGGACACCACGGAGGAGCTGATGTCACAGCTCCAGTCCAAATTCTGTCTCTCTTCCTCGGGGCTTCTCAGTCTTTCCGACGTGGCCGACCCACATTACGGAGGGTAATCTGCGTTACTCAAAGCCTATTGATTTAAATATTAATTACATCTAAAAAATACTTTCAACGCAACATCTAGACTGGCATTTGACCAAAAACTGGGCACCAGGCCCAGCCAAGCTGACACCTAAAATTAACCATCACAGGAACCATTACCCATCTGGACCAGTGTGTAGTTCTTGTATGGAGCCATTAAGTTGGATATCCTGTTCATACCCTGCTCTTCTTCCTTTTGCAGAGAAAAAAAATCCCACTTTGCAATCACATCTGATCGACAGGAAGCTCTAATTTTGTGGGAAGAGGTGTACGTCTAACCCTCCCGGAACCATCAGGCAGAGGAGCCCACTGGCCGCCTGGGGACAGGCTTCCTAGGCAGCAGAAAATGCAGGGGAATAAGAAGTGCACGGACGGGCTCAGCGACTCCTCGAGCATCGGCAGTGTGCTGGATGACGCCGACCGGGAGGTGAGCAGCCTCACGGACAGGGCATTCCGGAGCCTGTGCGTCTCAGAAGACATATCCTTCAACGACGCCGACCTGGCCCTGTCCCCAGATATCACCCGCCAGGTGTTTGGGAGTTTTCACCAGGGAACGGTGAGCCACACCCACAGGAAAAGCGGCATTTGGAGCCAGGTACCATCACAGGGCACAGAGCATGCAGGCTGGGCAGCCACGTTCCAACAGCTACCAAAGTACGTTCAAGGAGAGGAAAAGTATCCCAAAAGCAGCCCCCCACTGACACCAGCCCAGGGGAGACTGGAGGTGCCAATTTCTGGCCTGAGGAGCAGCAGCAAGCCTATTTCCAAAGTGTCCTCCCTAATTAAATCTTTCGACAGGCCCGAGAGCCAACATTGTGATAGCAGACCTCCTACCAGCAAGCCTCCGGCTCTCAAAACCCCCCCGAAATTTGCTCCTCTCCCAGACAGTGGTGTCAACTTCTGCTTCGATTCTGCCTTTTTGACTGTCAGGAGGGTGCCCGCCGAAGTCTCCAGCACCCATCAGAATAGCCTCCAGCCTGGCAAGAAGCATGGTGAGCAGGAGTCGCCCAAGAGTCCCGAAATGGTGTGTCAAGGCTCCAGTGGCTTCCTCCCAACATCTGAAAATGTGGCAAACACATTGGAGTCTAAGTTCTCCTCCCCACCCCACAACCCAGCCGTGAGTGAACCTGAGAGAAGCAAGGAGTGGGCTCGCAAAGGCACTTTCCTTCATAGTGAAAATAGTGCTTTTGAATCTTGGAGCACCCACCAACCACGGCTGCCCGAGAGAAAGGACCCTGCTGAAGCCGTCCTTGAAAGCAAAGCTCCCAAACAGTGTGAGGACGCACCCTTGTTAAGAGAGCCCAGGGCCCCTGCTGAATGCAAAGTCTCCCCCTGCCAAGTCCGGGCCAGCTGCGGTCAAGAAGAGAACAGACTGGCAGTAGGTGCTCTCTCCACATCAGGACCCTGGAGATCTAGGGACCCAGGAGTCCAAGTATTCCCTGTGGAGGAAAAAGCTTCCAGCTCACAGCCTGACCCTCAGGTGAAGTCGATCCAGCCCCCCTGGAGGAAATCAAAGACTCGCAAAGGAGGAAAAGAAAGTGTACCAGATGCTTCAGAAGAGAAGAAGCAGATGGACAGGAGAGGCCCAGCCTTGTATACAAAGCACAATCCTCAGGGGCAGTTTCCAGAAAATGATGCTCTTGACAATGGCATGGATGACAATGAGCATTATAATCCTCCTTTTAACATCAGTAAGCTTCTGACCCCCGTCATACCCACCAAGCATGTCCTGGATTCATCTGACAGCCAGCCATCACCCCAGGCACAGCTGAATGGATACCAAGAGAAGGAGCCCAGTGAGTGTCCGTCTCGGGAAAGCTACAAATCCAAAGCACCCAGCCTGTTGTTCAACCTGAAGGATGTGCGGAAATGCGTTAAGAGCACATACAGCCCCTCACCTCTCTTGAAAGGCCTCGATGAGAAAACCAGAGGCAAGCAAGAACCCACGAGCAATGGCATCGTCCTTTCCAATGGGCTTGAGGAAAGTCCCCCAAATGAGCTTTCTAAGGAGAGACCAGCAGACACTCCTCTGACACAGGTCAGTACCCAGAAAGACCCTAATTCTGATCCAGGTGCAACCTCTGCAGACAACCATATAACCCTCAGCTCACCTCCAGCTATCGCCACAGGCCCCTCCTGTGTCAGCGGAGAGGTTGCCGACAGGAACAGCTATGAGAAGGATGTCGCCAACGGAGATTCGGATTTGGGCCCTGCCAGGTCCAGTGGGTGTCCAGATTCCAGGGAACGCTGCCCCAGGAAGCACCTGTCCCTGAAGCTTTGCAGCAGAGAGCCTGAGGTGGGGAGGGCTATGGAGCAACCGAAGAACCCCAGCTTAGAGAATGGGTTTTTGAGACCCATCTCTCAAGAGACAGAACCTGAGAGAGAGGCAGGACTTCAGAATCCAAACTTCAACCAGAAATTCTCCCCAGGGCCCCTTTCTCCCGAGGAGGAAGATGTGTTTTATAGTGACAGCCAGTCTGATTTCATGCCAGGCCTCAAGAGTAAGGCCAAATTCAGCACCAGCTCTTCAGATCAGTCCTTTGCCTCATTTGAAGATCAGCAGAAGACGTGGTTCATCGAAAGCCAGCAGGAAGACAGGAAGAATGACATGCGTGCAGGTGACAGTCAGAAAGATGAGAAGGAGAAGGTGATAGGGAACGACGAGCTGCAGCACCGTGCCTCCAGTAGTGGGCACACGTGCATGGAGGAGCATAGCAAGAGGGGAACATTGCGCGGAGAAGGGGAAAGTGTATCTGGAGAGAGACCCAGGGAGGCATGGAGGGAGGAAGCTAATGTCAGAGGCACTTGGATCAGTGGAAGTAAGGATGTGGCTCTTTCACAGGCCAAAGACCTTACTCCCTCACCATCTTCCACTTCGAACAAGCACATACTGTTTGCAATTAAAGACAATACCCTCAGGGCTACCCCCGTGATAAAACCCATCATGCTGCCCCTCCTGAGGACCTTGTCCTCAGAGAACCCACTGGGCAGTGGCCACAAAGAGGAAGAACTGCCACAGCAACACTGGGGCGAGGATGCTGATCTTTGTGCCCCCCAGAGTCAAGAAGTGCCCAGCATCCCAACACCCACGGGCATGCAAGGCACACACTTAGAGCATGTGGTCCACAAGGGCATGGAGGACCACGTGTGGGTGCCCAGTGTGGCCAGGACGGAGACAAATGGGAATGTCTCGTCTCCTACCCTCGTAGGAGAGGGCAATGGACTGAAGCCACCCCCAGACGCCTCATGGAGGGTTGTGGTGAATGACGGCAAGAGCGGTTCCACAGACCAGGGGAAGCTGGAATCTCCGAGGCGCATCCCCCTGATCGCTTTCCCTGAAAGCTACTTAGAAGACCAGCCACCCCCACAGCAGCATAAAACCTCTTGGGAAGTAGAGACACAAGATTTCAGAAGTCACTTTTTGTCTACACCCAGAGCAGGGCCCCCAGGGAGAAGATTGGCCCCTGGAGAGATGGAAAGTTCCCCCAACACCAGCTCTCTAGGGGAAAGTAATGCATGTTCCCCTGCCACCAGCAGTATTTGGGACAATGCTTCTCAGACCCCCAGTGAACTAGGCCTGATGCCAGGGTCCCCTTCCCGTGCCAGTCCCTGGGTCAGCCCTGGCCCTGCCAGGGTCTCGCGGAGGGAGGACTTGACACATGCTTTCACATGGGAGGCCAGCTCCGACCCCCAATTTGAGCCATCAGCAGACCTCAGGACACTCTCTCCAAGAGGCTCATTGGTGGACGTGGCCCCCAGCTCAGCAAGCTTCCCTGAAAAACCGGAGCCCCCTGCTCACCTGGAGAGGGCAGCCACCAAGCCACCTGCAGTCCCGCCCAAAACAGAGAAGGCCCTGCGGCGGGCAAAGAAGCTGGCAAGCAAGAGGAGAAAGACCGACCAGACACAGGAAATGCATGGCGAACCCCACGAGGAAAAGCCCTGCCTGGAGGACTCAGAGCACCGGCCCCTGTCCCCCCAAGAGGGGCCCCGGCCCAGGTTCCCCCTGGTCCGCTCCCTGCCTGCTCCTGTGCACCGCCACTCAGTGTCCACCTTCTCAGAGCCAGTCAGGAGGCAGCCCGGGGGACCCCAGTCCTTCCTGCCCCTGCCCCCTTACAGGGCCACCCAGAAGGTCCTCCAAGACCCTCAATCTGGAGAGTACTTTCTCTTCGATCTGCCACTCCAGGTGAAAATCAAGACTTTCTATGACCCAGAGACAGGCAAATACGTCAAGGTGTCCATCCCATTTTCCGAGGGGGTTTCCCCTGAGCCCCCGCTGCCAGACATGCTTGCTGCGCCGTACGTGCTTTACCCCAGCATCCGGCCCCTGCCCACGACCACCTTGATGCCACTGCGCTGCTCCTCCCAGCTCTCTGCCCCCACCTTCCTAAGGCAGGGCCCTGGCACCACCGAGGCAACTGGCCCTGGGCCCCAGAGCTACCATGCGCCTGACCTGCAGCCAGTCCCTGGGCCTCCTGGTGTCCCCAAACAGCCCTGTACAGACCAGCGCTCCCATGGGCCTCCCCGGAGCCCAGGGGAGGAGGGGGAAGGCACGCCCAGCATGGGCATCATCTCCACCAGTGACCTAGAGGACTTCGCCACAGAAGGCATTTCTTGAGAATTACAGCAGACTAATGCCCCGCCTCAATACACCCAGAAGGCCTTCCTTCCCCTTCCCTCAGAGCAATCAACCAGTCGCTTACACACACACACACACACACACACACACACACTGCATACTTAGCCATTAGAGATTCCTACAGTCTCAAAGGAAGTGTGGATCCTGAGAAAACTTCACCTGAAGGGCTCCCCAAGGCTCCCCTTCCTGGGGGGTCACTAATTGCATGCCTGGATCCGTTCTGAGCCCTTCCCAGACCCCAGACCCACTCTAATCCTTTTCTCTTCCCCTCCCTTCCTCTCCATCTTTCTGCTCTGGCCCTGCCACGAGGGTGGGTCCACCCTGATTTCTCAGGGCTGCTCTGCTCCAGCACAAGCCCCACTCCTTCTCTAGAACAGGCTCACACAGGAAGCAAGCCCCTGAGGCCCCCAGAAAGGCTGCGCTGAGTCCTACAGGCAAGCAGACCACCCAGCACACACCCCTCTAGGTCCCACAACACCAGGTCAAGCCACCCCATCACTCAAACACAGCAGCCATTTCCAGGTCACCTCAGACGGAAATGGCTGAGGACCCACCCAAGGCAATCTTACAGAAATGTTTATTCCAATAGAATGGGTTTCTTTACCGAGAAAACTTTCCTCTGAGAGCTATTTTCTGATAAAGAAAATGCTGCCTTTTAAGAAGTAAAAGAAGTTTGCAGATGTGGTTCTGTCACTGGACTCTGTCTCTTCTGTGGGCAGTGGTGGGTCATGGGCCACGTGCCCTCCCGGCCTTGTATCTCGGCCTGCAGGCCATGCAGGGTCTTCAAGTCTGAGCAGAGCAAAAGCCACAGCGTCTCCTGCCTCCCTGTGTCCCTCCTCGATCCTTCCACACCTGTCCATGCTTCCTGGGGCCAGGACCTCCACTAGTCCTGGGGCAAAGATGAGGAGGACCCAAATCTACCATCAAGGGTGACCTGGAACCTGAGCCAGGCCCTGACTGTCCCAATTTAGTGATCAGCAGCTGTGCTCATGCTCAAAAGGAAATCGTATTTTCCCCAAGTCTCTGGCCTTTGGGATTTGGAGGAAAGTATCTGAATCAACTCAAGGGAGCAGAATGCAGGAACCTCCTCTGCACCTCTGGGAGCAGTGTGGCTCTGTGAGCAGATGCCCGCATGGGCAACCGTGCTGGGAGGGGGGCCAGGCCCGTCCACGTGGGCTTCCCATGGGGCTTCCACTGAAGTCTCTTCATTCTTGCAATGTGGGGGAAAATGGGGGCAAAACCACCTCCCCCTTGTTTAGAAGGGCAGCTGTAGAGGGGACCACACAAAACGCATTGTCCTTGGGGTGTTTTTTTGAGGGGTGGGGGGGTGGGGTTCTTAGGCTGGGAAGATGGGGAGGCACCCAGCTCAGCAAGTCCCAGACTCACACAAACACAGGAGCTTTGAGCATATTCCGAGTTTGTGATTTAGATTCAGGATTTCACACCAGTTTCTTTTCCCAACAAGTGCAGCCACACCTTAAGTTCGTTGTGAAAACACTGCACAAATCCCCAACCCGATGCCATTAGGCTTGTCTGCGTCTGGTGAGTCAGCTGGACAATGAGCCAGGAGTGCAGGCCGTCATCCATGAAGTCCCTCACCCCCAAGTCCAAGTGAAGAGAATAAAGTCGTGACCTTCGCTCTGCCACCAAATCGCCAACCATCCTCTCCACCTGTTTTCATCTTACTCAAGTGGGAAAAGTCATATCTCATTTGAAATTCTCAAGGCCCAGGAAGTGCCTAACAAAAGAAGTATCCCTCAGTTTAAAATAACCATGGTTACAGTAACCATGTCCCCACAAGGAAAGAGATACTTTACATAAGGGGAGCTTATGTTTGGGAAACAGAGGGTCCCACCCAGGAGAGGAGATGAATGAACCGCGTCAATGGGACGTCACCAATTCCCTCCCCAGGAGGGATAGAAACTCCTGTTCTTGACTTCCTCCATGCAAATCATCCTCTGAGTTCATCCTCACGTGTCTCTCAGCTGTGAACTTTCATTTTCAATAAATCACTTTTGCTTTCCTGCATCTGTCTCACTCTTGAATTCTTTCTTGCAGGGAGACAAGAACCCGGTCACCACTGCTCTGGGTTGAGTCCTCTCTCGGGCATCCCGTGAGGCTTGGTGACACTGTTTTCAATTCTTTTGTGTATTTACCTAGGAGTAGGATTTCTGGATCATACGGTAATTCTATGCTTAACTGTTTGAGCAACCACCATACTTTTTTTACAGCAGCTGCACCATTTTACGTTCCCACCAACAATGCGCAAAGATTCCAAATTCTCCACATCCTCGCCAACACTTGTTTTCTCTTTTTTTTAATAGTAGCCATCCTAATAGCTGTAAGGTGACACCTCATTGTGGTCTTGATTGTTTGTATTTCCCTTATGACTAGTGATGTTGAACATTGTTAAAAAGTTTCCATCAGACGGCATTCGCCTTTTGGAAAATCAGCAAACTTGGCAGTGGAGAGGCAGTCGATGTGTGGGTCAGGACAGATGGGGAGGCCCACTGAAATCACATTGCCTCATGCAGTGGGTCACCTGGCCAGATGGAGAAGTCTCGCATATACCAACACACGACCGGCTGCCAGTGCAAGGAAGATCAGAGGTGGGGACCCACTATGGCAACGTTGGCTGGGAGTCTTTGCTAGTAGACCCTTTTGTCATCAGAGACTCACAGGATTTCCAAAAGAGGACTCAACCTGGAGCAGCGCTGAAGGGGTTCTTGTCTCCACACAAGCAAGAATGCAAGAGCGAGACAGATGCAGGAAAGTGCAGTGATTTATTGAAAATGAAAGTTCACAGCTGAAAGACACGTGAGGGTGAACTCAGAGGATGATTTGCATGGAGGAAGTCAAGAACAGGGGTTTCTATCCCTCCTGGGGAGGGAATTGGTGACGTCCCATTGACGCGGTTCATTCATCTCCTCTCCTGGGTGGGACCCTCTGTTTCCCGCTTTTCCTTCCTTATTTGGCTCCTCCAGAACTGCCATGGAGTCAGACGCATGACCAGAGTCATAGTAACCCCAATGCAAATTAGATTATCATGACATTATAATTAGCTAACGGTCAAGTCCCTGTCGTAGGACTCAGCCTAGCTGGATGAAACTGGTTCTTGTTTTTCTCTGGGTGCAGGTACTGGATACAGTCACTTGTTACTTGTGTCACCAGTGGGGCACCTCACCTTGTACCCTGGAGGGGGTGTCAGTGTCCTAGGTGACATGCCCTGCCTCAGCAGGAACTCAGATATTTGCACACCCATGTTCGTAGTAGCACTATGCACAGTTGTCAAAAGGTGTAAGCAATTGTCGGTCAACAGAAGAGTAGTTAAATGAAATGTGTAGACATACAATGTAATATTACTCAGCCTTAAAAAGGAAGGAAATTCTGACACGTGCTACAACATGGATGGTCCTTGAGAACACTACGCTAAGTGCAACAAGCCAGTCACAAAAGGACAAATACTGTATGATTCCACTTTTATGAGGTACCTGAGTAGTCAAATTCATAGAGAAAGAAAGTAGAATGGTGGTTAACAGGGGCTGGGGGGCAGGGGGAGGTAAGGGATTGATTTACAATGGGTATAGTTCCAGTTGGGGAAGATGAAAACGGTTTAGAGATGTATGGTGGTGAATGTACTTAATTTACCCTTAAAGATGGTGAACATGGTGAATTTTATGATACTGCATGTATTTTGCCACAATTTTAAAACCAGAAACAACAACAAAAACAACAACAACAACAAAACCACAGCGTTTTGACCAGCGCCAACATCCCATTACCCTGGAGGCAGCAGCTCAGCACTGGCATTTAAAGGAAACACTGCCCCTGTCATTGAGAGGAGCATAGACTGGGCTCCACCGTCTCCCAGAGATAAAGGCGCAGGCGCCAGCGTAGGGAGGGACTCAGGATGGCGGGCTGCATGCACCGTGGGTGGACCTGCTCAGATCCACACTCGCAATGGCAGAGCAGCTATGCCTGACTACAGAGGAAAAGGAAGGAAGAGGACACTGCAGGGTCTGTCTCCCCGACAAGGCCTTCCTCTTCCTGGCTTCCATGCGTAGCAGCTGCACCGCCCACCCCCCAGGGGCCCAAGCTGCAGTCCTTGGCACCATCCCACTGCTCCAAAACCCTTGCCCCCAATTCAATCAGTCCCCAAACCTGCCAATTCTACTTCCAGGAATCTAGCAATGCATCATTCATCTGAATCCCACCCCTACCCTTCCCCCTGACCGTGGCCCCCTCACAGCCTCTACTTCCAATATGACACCCTTCCAAACCACAACTCCCCACAGGGAACCCAAGGCCCAGAATAATGCCCCACCCTGATCCAAAATGTTCCAGGGCTTCCTGCTCACCTCTACAAAGAGTCAGGCTCCAGAAGGGGACATGCAAGGCTGCCACAGGCTGGGTCCTCAGTCCTCGAAGGCCTCATCACCTGCCTCTTCCTAGAGCTTCCTGGGACTCCAGGTCTCCTGAGCTTCTTTGATTTGACCAAATGGGCCTCTTCCAGCCCTTTGCTCATCCTTTGATTCCTCCACAGGAAGTGGGGGGGTGTCCCCTCACCCACTGGCCTGTGCCCAACAGAATGGAGTCAGTGTACAATTCCAAGGCCAGGCCAGAAAACGCCATGCACCTTCCACCAGTCTTCTGGAATGCACGCTCTTCAAGTCCCCAGCCTCCACAAAGCAGCCCACATACTCTGGGCACTCTGCTGTAAAGAAGCCAACACTGGACAGTGTGCAGATGGCCTGGGGAGGCCCTGAGACAATATGGAAAGACAGGGAGAGACCCCAGCCTTCCTGTTCCAGCTCCTGCCCATGGCTGCCTGAGCCAGAACCACCTCACTAAGCCGGTCCAGATTCCTGACCTGCAAAACTGTGAGAGATAATAAAGTAATTGTTCTAAGCCATTAAGTTTCAGAGTAATTTGTTATATAGCAGCAGATGACCAGAGCCCTTTCTTTCTCCCATCCTCCATTGCCTCTCCACTCTCACCCTCTGCCTGGATCTTCACCCTCTCTTGTCTAACTACTGTGTACCTTAAGGTGACCCACCTTAGACACCACATCCTCTAGGAGGCCATTCCCAGTGCTCTAACTCCTGACCCTGCCCCTCACTATCCAAATCTACCAGCACGTCTGCGCCACCCATCACCCATCGCACATACTGCAATTGCCTGTAACTGTTTGTCCACTCAACGGTCAGTCTTGGAGGAGGACTCTTGCCTGTCCACCTTATTGCTGCATCCCAGAGGCTAACACAGGGCCAAGTCCAAGACAGGCAACAGGTAAACATCACTGAATTCAGCAAAATTCTTATTTTAAATTCAAGTGTTGAAGTCAGTAAAAATCTTTTGGGAGAGTAAACAGTGCCCATTTGGTTCTTATTTCCTTACTTTCCCAGCTAGTTGTTGACACCCAGTCCAAGCCAAAGCAGGCACTGCTCTGTGGACCCACAAATAGGGTGTCAGGGACCTATAGCTCAAGAACAGATGTCCCACAATGGCACCCATGAGGCAGCATTCACATTTACTAATGTGCTTTGATGAGACGTACCATACCTGCCAGCAAAAGGAGGCCAAAGCCGTGCTCAGTGCTCACAGTAACATCCAAAACCCAAATTAGAACCAAATCATTATGTGGTTTTGTGATGGTGAAATGATGAGGACATTAGACAAATTGTATTAAATGAAAGTGGTGAGTGTACCTGAATTCTGTGTTTATTGCCAATGGGAGTGGTTGGCATCAGACCACAGTCTTCTGAAGCGTTTCATGATGTGTGGCTGCCAGGTGGGAAGGCCCGGTTAGTGCACATGGGGTTGTAACTCTTAAGTCACCTGGGGAAAACATCAAAGGTGCGCTCCTTCAGGACAAGGAAGGTAAATTAAGCTGGTCATCTCCTTCTCATTTCCCATTAGTCCATGAAATCTAGTTTAGTTCCATAGATGGAGAAATAATATTATTACAGAAAAATAAATGAGTCTTAAAGATACATAGCATCACTATCTAAGGTGCCCATACATCCAGGTTTAACTCTGTAAGTAGGATTTGAATATTACCAAGCATGGAAGAGCTTTAGAAAATTAGAAGAGGCACTATTTGACATCTTTACATCTCAATTAATTTTTCTGAGTTTTTGAAACAGGGTAAGTCCAAAGGGCCTTGGGAAGACAAATCAGCCGCTAAGAGATTTTTCGTGTCCCCAAAAGTTCCAACAGCTTCCTTTGAGCATGTTCTTGAGGCATCAAAAACATGAAACTAGTTGACCCCAGCTAAGCACTTTTGTTAAAGGAACGCTGACCACACTGCATTCCCAGAGCATGTTATCTTTGCTGAACTGGTCAGTCCATCCAGGCCTGAGAAAGGCCTTTCCCTCTTACACTCTACATGGCAGTGAGGGAGGGGGCCCAGTAGAGCACTCCAGAAATCAGGAGGAAGGAAGAAAGAAGCTATCGCCTCCAAAAATGTCCACAACATATTTGAATCTAATCTGAATCCTCCAGGCTATTGGCAGAAGGTGCTAAGAGAAAGGGCTTTTCTAAGTAAATCTGAGCCCCTTGTTGGTGGCCCCCGAGATTTACTAAGTCCAAAATAACTCTCAATACAACTCTCTTCTCTCTGCCACTCTAGCAAACCAGAAGAGATACGTCCCCCCATGTTGACTCCAGTAGGCCCATCCAATTTTGCCATTTTTATTTAAAGCAAGAATCCTTAGTATTTTTAATGGGAACTTGATATCAACAAGAATCTGCTTAAGAATAATTTTATCATACTCCATGAATAAGCTTTTAACTGAATTGACCAAACCACTATAACTAACTAAATTACACATTGTGAAAGCATGCCTCTTCTGCCTCCCTTCTTGGCAACAGGGATTCTTCTACCTTCAACAACAGTTTTCAGATATTGAACGACAGGCAGCATAGGACTAGGTTCCTGAAGAGAAGAGAACCAAATGAGGTAAGCCTTATGATTTATCAGCTTATTGTCTGGACACAGTTTCCAGGCTGTAGTACAGAAAGGGGGAATCCAAACAGAAGCCAGTAGTCTGGCTTTGTGGTACAGAAATTAGAGTTTGGAGAGGCCGAGAAAACTAGAATTTTCAGGGCAGAGTACTGGAGAGGAGGGGGCCGTACAGAGTGAAAGCTCTGGGAAACTGCAGAGGGCATCTCCTCAAGTCTTTTTGCTGAATAGTGATACACATATGTTTAATGCCAGGGGAAAAAATAACCAAAAATGCATAGACAGAGCAATTCCCAGAGCTTACACAAAGTTAGGAATAGTTAATGTCCCACTAATAAGAATAGAAATACTTCCTAAGATACAAGGTATTATGCAGAATCTTCAGAAGGGCACCACCTTAGTAGTGGGACTAAACAAATCTTAGAATAAAGACTCACTAGATCTACCCTTAAAAAGCTTGAAAACAAGCCTAAATCTTCAGTGTCCAATATGGTAACCAACACCCAAATGTGGCTATTTAAAACTAAGCACTAGCAGTATAGAAAATGCTCAAGAGCCACTCAGAAGTAGTGGCTACCATTTCAAACAGTACAGATTAAAGACATTTCATCATCATAGTACATTCTAAAGGATCCAACTGATTCCAAGTAACTTAGCTGCTCACCAGATATAACCCATCTCCATTTAAAGAATACAACAAAATCACGCAACCAATAACATAAAAATCACAATGTTCAATATCCAATCAAATATTACCAGGCATTGAAAAACAGCAGGAAAATATGATTCATAACCAAGAGGGGAAAGTCATTCAATAGAAACAGATCCTAAAATGAAAGAAATAATGAATGAGCAGATAAGGACGTTAAAACAGCTGTTTTAAGTATATCCCATATATTCCAGAATGTAGAGAAAAACATAAGCATAACAAGGGCAGGGATTTAAGATTAAAAAAAACACACACAATGGAACGTCTAAAGATGAAAAATACAATAATTTAAATTTAAAAATACGAGGTCTGACAATTAGGTTCACAAACTCATCCTAGAAAAAGTGCTACATACCTGATTGCTAAATATCATTACAGTTACTTTGAAGTACTCCCGTTGGGAAGCTATGGACTGATGTCAGCGCCTAGTCCACTCTTCAAAGCAATTTTGGAACTCTTTTTCTGGAATGGCCATCAGAGCTGTCATTATATTACCCTTGGTGTCCTGAATGTCATCAAAGTGTCTTCCTTTCAATATTTCCTTTATCTTCAGGTAAAGAAAAAAGTCATTGGGGGCCAGATCAGGTGAGTAGGGAGGGTGTTCCAATACAGTTATTTGTTTACTGGCTAAAAACTCCCTCACAGACAGTGCTGTGTGAGCTGGTGCATTGTCGTGATGCAAGAGCCATGAATTGTTGGCAAAAAGTTCAGGTCGTTTTCGTCTAACTTTTTCATGCAGCCTTTCCAGTACTTCCAAATAGTAAACTTGGTTAACTGTTTTTCCAGTTGGTACAAATTCATAATCAATAATCCCTCTGACATTAAAAAAAAATGGTTAGCAACATCGTTTTGACTCTTGATTTGGACTGACGGAACTTTTGTGGTCATGGAGAATTGGCTGACTTCCATTGACACTTTGACACTTTGACACTTTGTTTCACGATCATATTGGTACACCCATGTTTCACCACCAGTGATAACATGGCCCAAAACATCGTCTTGTCTCTCCAAAAGGTCTTGGCAAACTTTGATTCTCCTTTGCTTTTGTTCATTGGTGAGCCCCTTACACTATTATTATCTCTGTTGTGCTGAAGAAAAACCTGCGATCAGTGCATACACAGAATGGAGCTGGAAACTGAATCCCAGGTTTATCCAATAGCAAAGCCCAAGCTGCTTCACCAACACTGTAGACCACAGAACAGCCCAGCCACGCAGTGCAGCCTGCACCAGTGCAGGAGGGCTGGGGGATGGGGGAGCCTAAAAGTGCAATGTGAAGCCAGTCCAGGAGCCAATTTGGAGCACTACTACCCAGCCCCTCCACTCCCCCCACAAGCAGACTTACCTCCATCCACCCACGGAACATGCTCCTTCCCACAAAGCCCTCACTGCCAACCTGCTCACCCCTGCAACTCTCCACACACCTGCTCCATAAGAACAGGAAGGGCTCACCGTACGGCCTGTTTAGCTCTTAGGAATCATACAGGAAACAGGTGCATCAGGAGAGGGGCACCATGCCTGGGCAGGTTACACTGGGGATGAGAACCCACGTTAGACCTTGGCCTTGGGGCGTATGGGTTCCAGGCACTGCCCAGAGGCGTAGCTGCCATCAGGGACGCTGCAGCAGAAGCTCAAGCCACCCAAACTGAGGAAGTTAAAGCTGCACCCTGGACACAGGCTGCTCAGGCAGCAGTAGTGGGCCGGGCAGGGGAGAAGAGCAGACTGCATGTCGGCAGCAAACGGCCACACCCCAGGTGTGCCACAGGGGCATCTTCCAGCTTCAAACGTCTCCTACGAGTGTGATGCAGATGGTGCTGGGGGGGGGGGGGGCGGAAGGGACGCTCAGGGGTGCTAGGATTCTAAGCTGCCCCAAACCGGGGCAGAGGGGAAGAAAAGCGAGGAGCTGCTCGTGCTCTCTGCCTCTGGACGACAATGAGACAGAGCCAAGCTGGCGGGGGCCCAGCCAGGAGGGGAGGCGGCTGAGGTGGTGTAGACACCAGGGGACCTGGGCTGCTGGGCAAGGCAGCCAGCGGGAGGACAGCCTCCTGCCCCCACAAGCCTGCTCATTCCAGATTCTCCCCACTAGTACGAGGAGATGAATCTTCCCCATAAAGAGGGACTCCAACGGATGCCATCGCTAATCACTGGCAATAAAACTACTAAGTAAAGAACAGAATGATAAATCTGCGGGGGGACCCCGACAGAACGATTAGACTTGGGAGACGAACATTCATTCACAGACATCAGCACCAGGCATGGATTATTCATACAATAGACAGTGAGCACTGTTGATAACAAAAGGACCTCAGCCTCCCCCACCCCAATAGTCTTCCACTGTCACTCAGGCTGCCAGCCACCCCAACCATGGGAAGGCGTCCTCTCCCTTTCTCCCACTCCTGGAGGGGCAGGCAGATCTCCCACATTTCTTCCTGCCATCTGACACCCATGCCCACCTCCTCCTTTCCATGTTTTAATGAGTTTCCCCTACTACTGTTGCGCAATAAATTATCCCAAAACTTAGCAGCTAACATAATAATCATTCATTGTCTCGCCGTTCCGTGAGTCAGGAATTAGGCGAGGCAATGCTGGTGCCTGGCTGGAGGTGTCTCATGAGACTGTCCTGTCCTCGGGTCTCCATCTCCCTGGCCCCACACAGGTTCACCCCAGAGCGGCTGTCACTCTGCCTCGTTCAAAGGAGGCGAGAGCTCAGAAGGAACACGGCCCTTTGGCCCAAGATTAGCACCGGGGAGCCAGCTCTGAACAGACATCTAGAGAAAGAGACACAGACATTAATGGAAGTGAGTGAGTGGACATGCCATTCATTTCCATGAGTAATTGATGAGCACTGAAAGCTTAAGGAAGGGCAGAGCAGAGCCAGAGCTCCGGAAACTACCAGAGCCAGGGTGGTAGGCAGCATCAGGTGCCCCAAAGACAGGACAGAGGTGCCCTAAAAACCCTTGTAACTCTGCTCAGAACTTCCCCAAACTCTCATGCTTACTGCCACATTTGTCCCCATTTTACCACCTACCCAAGAACCTCCAAGGAAATCAGGGGAGGGCTGACTAGGGTCAAGTTTTCCTCACCATGATAGGACAGCGGGAGGACCGGCCAGGGCAGGCCAGGAGACTGAATCAGACCCATGTCCCAAAGGCACCAGACGCATGGTGTGCTGCCTGGTTTCCAGTCAGCCTCCAGCACCCCTCTCCACGTTCTCCAGCCCACTCTGCTGCATCCAGGGGCCCCCCTGCCCTCTGGCTTCTAGCAGGGCGTCAGGAGCAGAAGGAAAGTGGCAGGATTATTTATTCCCCGGGCTGTGTCACTGGGAGACTGCGAGCTGGCAGCGGTTGGGTTCCGCTCCTAAGGAGTGAGGCTGCTGGCCAGGAGCCTTCTCCAAGTGTCAGTGCCCTCGCACTGGGCCCATGGGTGGGAATGGCTCTCCACGCTCGCCAACCCCTGGTGCTTTACCACCTCTTTGTTGGCCTCCCTTCACCCCACCTCCGTGCTTGAAAATAGCCCATCTTAAGCTCTCCTCCATCACCCATGGGAGGTACCTGCTGGGCCCTGACGGATAGAGATGGGCTGGAACAAGCCCAGAGTTGGGAGCTGGTGGAGCCAGGGCAGGAGTAACAGTGAACAGAAGAGGAGCAAGGCCCAGTGACCACGGGCTGAGCCGCCAGGCATATCAGATAGCTGTGCAGAGGTACCCAGCTGCCTGCACTGGCTGCTGTCAGTGTGCAGTGCAGCCCACACTCCAGGAAGCTCTGCCCAGTTCCATGCTGGGGACACCCGGTCTGCTCACAGGCAGGGGACTGATCCCTGCAGCGACCTTCAAGGATGGGATGTGGGGTGCCTGACTGCTCGTGCCAGCAGAGAGGGAATCAAGCCCTTGGCGTGGGCAGGGCTGCGGGCCTGCCTCTGCTTGGAAGCCATGGGGAAGGCGCACCATCCAATCTGCCAACCAACACGCAGACAGCAGACACTCTTCTCCCTCTGACAAAGTGGGAGCGCTCATAACAGTTTGGTGCTCACCACGGAACAGGCCTCCACTATGAGACAGTGACAACAGGAAAGGAAGCATAGTAGCAGCAAGCACAGAGCCAGGGTATTAATGTCGCATGACCCCTAGTGAAAATTCCGGCTCCACCAATCACTGGCTGATGACCCTGGATAAGTCCCTTAAACCCTCTGAGCCTCACGTTTTTCATATGTAAAATTAGAAAAACCAATACTAACCTTGTAAATTTATGTGAGCATCAGAAATAACATGCGAGAAGCATCTGGTAGAATGGCTGACACGTAGGAGATGTCCATAAATGATCATAATTTTTATAATAAAAGACCAAGTCATCCCAGCATCCCTTCAGAGTCCAGTGCTTCCCAGCATCACCTACAGGGTAAAGCTTACGTGGGCTCACAAGGCCCCTCCTGTCTGCCCTTGCCTATGTTCTCCACTGCTCTCCCTGCACCCCAGCCCTCCCGGCTTTGCTCTTCTCACTTGGGATGATACTGACTCTTGTCATGAATAAATCAACTTTCCCACAAGCAGAATTTCCATGCATTAGACTGCAACCTCTAAATCAACTTTCGCATGTCAAAGTTAGGACTTTGGAACATCGACTGATGAATGGACATTCTAAGCTAGTCAACAGTTTAGTATCAACATATCTATCAACATCATAGTGTTTGTCTTCTACTAGACTACTGGCCCATATTATCTTTAAAACACTCTAAAGGGGGAAATCAAGTTGTTAGCTGGAATTGAAGCAGGAAAAGTTCAAAACGATTAAGTACACTGCCACAAACAAAGCTCTGCTTTCACTCTGATGTTCAATGGACAAGTGTGGGCACTGAATGTCCACCTGTGTAAGGAATAAGCCAGCGAACAAGCACTGGCCAGGTGCTGGAAGGAAACATGGCGGGCAGCTGAAGAGGTTAAGTGCATCGATTGAGGGAATGCAGACATGTGGCTTGAGAATTAGCTTCAGAAGAACATTCGAGAAGCAGACACACACACATTAATATGGAACTTTTCCCAAAATATGTATTTAAGAAAAAAAAGCAAGACTAAATAGTGTGTATGATATGCAACTATTTATGTAGGAAAAGGGACACGTACATATGCATATCTCTGCGTAGATATGCAGAACCCAGTTGCCATGAGCGTCCCCACAGAGAGAAACAGAATAGGGAACGTCAGCAACGGGGAGAAGATGTAATTGACCACCTTCCTTTCTTTCTTCCTATATGCTTGTAGGTTGCAGTGTAATGATCCAAATACAGAGGAAATTCACGCGTCCTTTTGGTATACATACAGTTTGCCACAGAGTCCTTGGCCAAGACAAGCTGGCTGGCTTTCCATCTCCTCTTGACAAATTATTCCAGAAAGATAATAAGACATCATCCACTCAATTCCTTCCAGAATTTCCATCAGCAAGACTTTCACATTAGAGACAATTTTCTCCAACAAGCACATGAAAAGATGTTCAATATCACTAATCATTAGAGACATGCAAATTACATTCCTCAAGATAGCCTCTGCTGATGAGACAGAATAACAAGTGTTGGTGAGGATGTGGAGAAATTGGAAACCTTGTGCACTATTGGTGAGAACGTAAAATAGTGTAGCCACTGTGGAAAACGATGTCTCCTCGAATAATCACAGCTAGAACTACCACCATGTGGTCCAGCAATCTCACTTCTAGGTATATACTCCAAAAAATTGACAGCAGGGTCTTGAAGAGGTATATGAACACCCATGTTCATAGCAACATTATTCACAATAGCCAACAAGTAAAAGCAACCCAAATGTCCATCAGAGGATGAATGGACACACAAAAAGTGGTCTTTCCTATAATGAGTTATTATCCAGCTTTAAAAAGGAAGGCAATTCATGACACATGCTATGCCATGGATGAACCTTGACGACATTATGTTAACTGAAATAAGCCAGGCACAAGAAGACAAATACTGTATGATTCCACTTACATAAGGTACTTACAGTAGTCAAACTCATAGAAACAGAAAAGTCAGATGGCCGTTGCCTGGCAGGGAAAGGAAACAGGCCATCATTTAATGGGTAAAGAGTTGCAGTCGTGAAAAATGAAAAACTTCTAGAGACTGTTTGCATAACAATTGTTAAGAGGGTAAATTTTGTGTTATATGTATTTAACCACAATAAAACTAAATAAATAAAAATAGATTTCCTCTCTCATGAAAGTCACCACATGGTATCTGCAGAGCCCCCTAGAAATGATGTTGTATGTAGTTAATGTTGACTCTTTAGAGTCAATGTTCTAAATCATCGTGACTAGCATATCATGTTTAACACTCGTTTTGTAAAAAGCATGTAGCTACTGTATATCTATACATATGGTAGCCACCCATATATCTTAACAGTCTTGAAATGAGAACAGTATATAGAAGGTGAGCAGACCAGTGGGTGCAGGGGCTAGGGTTGGGAGGGTCTCTGGGTGCAGAAGCAGTTCTGTGTCCTGATTATGGTACAGTTACACGAAAATATACATGTCATGAGGTTTCGATATCCACTCTCCCCCCTCCAAATTAGCATATGTAAAAACTGGTGAAATCCAAATAAGGTCTATAGCTTAGTTAATAGTAGTGTGCTGATGCCAATTTCCTTGTTTTGATCATTGGATTAGGGTTATGTCAACGTTATCTTTGGGGGAAACTGGGTGACAGGTACAAGGGAACGCTACTATTTTTGCGACTTACGTGTGAGTCTAAAATTATTTCAAAATAAAAAGATTTAAATATATATACATATATGTGCATATATATGTATATATACCCCCGATATTTGGAGGATTTGTGATATCCGTGGCTCTCTGGAGACAGAACCCATTTTATAAGGCGCGGTTGCAGCTGGACTTCTGTGCACAGGGCTTTCCCGCCTTCCCGGCTGCACCAGGCGAACACAAGGCCTGTCTGTATCACACGCTCGGTGCCCAGGCTCGTCACAGTGCCACATCCCTTCTTCTGACAGGGCTTCTCCCTCAGCTCACGCAGTTCTTCTGCCCTCAGCAGTCTGAGCCTCTTTGTCATCACCATCACCTGGGAGAGCGCACGGCCCTCGACAGCAATAGCGGCCACATGCTGGCACACTGACCCTGCATCATCTCCTCCCGCCTAATTCTCATTGCCTCCATTTTATAGGTGAGGAAACTGAGGCTTGGAGAGGGCAAGGGGCTTGTCAAGATCCCACAGCCTGTGGGTGGTACAGGGTGCTGGCTTCAAGGCCAGGTCTGGTGACACCCCAGCCGGGCTCCTGTATTCCCTACCAGCCACCTCAGCTGCCACCAACAGACTTGCCTCTGGCAGCAGGTGGGAGGCAAGCCAATGGGGACAGGGCGCAAATTCAAGGCTGTAGGCAGAGCAGCTGTTCTCTGAGTCCCCACCGCCTGGGGCCACGCAGCTCTTATGTTCCGGGTAGATAAAGTGCTCCACTTAGGAGAAACTCTCTCCCAGCTTGCTGTGGGGCCATTAGCTCGCTGACTCCTGGAAAAACCATTTGGCCAGTGCTGACAGATGTGGCCATTACACAATCACTTAGCCCCTCTAGCTGCCCTGTGCAGACCTTGCAGGGGGAGGGGCCTGGAGGCCTGCAAAGCCCAGGGGAAGGGTCCATGAGACTGGCCTCCTGGCCACCGCCTCCTCTCTGCCCCTAGGCTGCATTTTGCTGGCCTAGTTGCTACAGCAGGCGGCAGCTTTAGACAGCACCGTTTCAGTGTGTTGCCAACGACCTTTTTCTCCTGAGAGTTGTTCATAAACTGCCTTCACATGTATCATCTCCCTGGATCCTCACAACAACCCTGTGGAGTCAAAATTAGTATTATTATTGCCACTATACAGATAAAGAAACGAGGCACAGAGAGCAGAAGTAGCTTTCCCAAGGACACAGAGCTAATTGTGTCAAAGAAGGGGTTGACCTCAAGCCTCTGATTCCCAGACCTGCAGTGCTTCGCCTGCCCCACGCTGCCGTGATTCTGCTGGGATGTAACCACGTATGGGAAACTCAAACAGCCTCCACGCAGGACTCCACGCCAGGGGTGGGGCAAGGGCTGCATCTCTCTGCCGAGCAGAGGCATGAAGCGGCCAGAGGCTGCAGCCATGCCCCCAGGAGCACCTGCACTGTTGGCAGAGCCCAGGCAGCCCTAGACCTGGCGGGCCCCCAGCTTAGGTCATGTATCCCACACCTCCTGCCCTCTCTGGACCCTTTGCTCAAGCTGGATGAGCGCCCTCCCACCTGTGTGCTCCAGGCAGCGATTTGAAGTCATTCAACATCTGGCAACCCTCCTTTCCCTGCCAGCGACACAGAGGTTGCTGTGACATCTGGGGCACCCAGCTGCTCGAGGCCAGTGCCCCGAAGCTGCAGCCTCAGCACTGTCTGACAATGTGCCCGGGTCCCTGCCCCAGCACTGGAGCCAGGACACACCCAGCAGAGTTAGGGGAACCAGGGACAGGTGGAGGGGGTGATGCCCAAGTCCCAAAGAAGAGCACTAAGGAGCAATGGCCCATCTCCTGCATACAGCCAGGCTTGGAAAAGAAGCAGATGAGCCCAGCAGAGGCCGTCCTCCCAGCTCAGAGGCCTGAGAGCAGATGGCAGACAGCGGCAGCAAGAGAAGGCTCAACCGTCAAGGCCCAATCTCCTCAGACCCATCTAGCAGAGTGTAAAGAGAAGACCCCAGATGCTGCCAGGAGAGCCACCAGTGCT